>NC_053168.1:74988301-75657746 GCF_016835505.1 Polypterus senegalus | reverse complement strand
ATACTGTATTAGCTCCAAAAGATGTTAGTGACTCCATCAATAGGTATCTCAGCCTCCCTGGTTTGATTTGGTCTTTTCATTTCAGCAGTTGAATACATCTGATGATACACAGCTTTTGAATTGAAGGTTTGTAGCTTTGGATTTCAGCAAAGTGTGTCTTTGCTTGTAACAGTCTTGAAATTATGGGAGGAAGTATGCAAAAAACAAACTTGTACTTGAAGAGTCTAATAGTCTGGTCTGCATTCCCTTTAAACACTATGGTTTTGCTCTATCATATTGAAGAATAAGTGGTGAAAACAGGGTCTTTTAGGACTGTCTGTCAAAGGGCAGGCACTTATCCCATCTCTATATATAATCTTCATTTGGATCTTGATCTTTGTTTGTCCGCGAATGAATTAGAAGAAAAAGCACTAGATGGCAGTAGAGAGACAGCTAAAACATAGGCATTGCATTAAGAATCTCCTCCAGGCTTATACTACTGAAGACTGTAGTACTCCAGTCACACCTCAAAACACAGACATTCAAACTAAACAAATTGTTGTGCTTTAAATTAACTAAAGAGATCTTCATTTAGATCTTGATCTTTGTTTGTCCGCGAATTCCACACATGCGTATAACCACCTACCAGTTTAGTACGTTGTTGTTACTCACGGATGTCAACAATGTGCCGGAATAACGAAAGGGGTGGGGGACAGTGTTACACTGGTTAGCTCCTGAGGCCTGGTTAGAGAATGAGATTGCCGAAAGACAGTGGGTAAAATGAATGACAACATAACAGCATGTTTCGGAAATTATTATTGTTACGTTGTAACCGGCGAGTGCTGCGCGTCTCACAGTTGTACCGTGGCTTGCTCACATGTCCGTGAAGTGATCACTATTTATGCTTTAAAGAGTCTGGATACCTATGTGTTCCCCTGTTATAACCATTGCTCCGTGTATATTGCCTTACTCTTTGGATTGCCAGAAAGCAACCTGCAAGATTGGAGAAAGGTTGAGAAGACATCATGAGAGGAAACGATAGCGTCATGAAAACAAGACAGACTGTGAACGGACAGAAGCAGAAATGCTCCTACACCACGAAATAATTACTATTCGGACAGTGATTCCGAGTAGGCCGTTCCTATCAATGTCCAAGGGTTTTCTTTTGTAATTTTGTTTTCTTTATAAAAAATCATAATGCTGTGCGATGAAGGGCCCAGTTCACGAATGTCAGCCATTGAACCAGAGGAAGGCAATCTTAACTCTGTTTGTTTTGCGTCTCGAGGAAACACCACAAGGCCTCATTTGATGACATAACTTCTGGTCTACAACCTGATTCCCTTCCTCTCCTTACGGAAGTAAAATTAATGTAAATTAATATTGGGTAAGCTAAGCTTAATCACAACTAATGAGAAGGAAAGTAAAAGTGCTGCTCTAATGCACAATATGGAGAATTTTCTCTAATCACTGTCATGCATGCATGTTGGAGGCTCTCCTCAAGGGTTCAATCTTGGTATGTACTAATCCATGGGGTGAGAAGGAGTGCTGTCACTAACATTCTCTTCTCCTTCTCTTCCTGCAGCACAGAGAAACTGCCCAGTGGTGGCATTTAGCCCCGCCCCTTCCTGTTTAGCAGCTATAAAAACCCGGCTTCCTAGAAGCAAGTGTCTTTTACAACTAAAACAACCCGTTAGACGGAGCTCCTGTGAATGGCTGCTAATTCTGTGGCTGAGAGACGAGCCTATGTTGTTTATATTTTACCTCTGGGCTGGAAATATAACAGCAGAAGACTTTTCTTTTGTTGGACTTTTTTTTAGTGATTACACAGGAAAACTCGGTTGGGTGTCCCAACTTTAATCTTTGCACAACCTGTCATCCCTGCAACTGACCAAACCACATAGGGTATGTAATACAATAAATGGCTTAGAGGGATATCGATTGCTTAATTAATACCGAAGGTGACTGTAAAATCCAAAAACAATGTCCGGGTTTACCAGGGGATCTGCCCAGTGACATTCCTTTTCCATGCAAATGGCCCTTAACCTCACCTCATTATTTATGTTGCACTTAAGTATTCGCAGAAGCATGATACATAACTGGAGTGCTATGATTTGATGATTTAAGTCATCTAATTTTACTTTTTGCTTTGGATGTATTTTATTCTGCTGCTCTATTGTGGTTCCTCAGAAGCTGTATACATCACAGAATATTAACAAATGAGTGTCTTGTATTAAAAAGTTAACTGCAAGTAAATAGAATTTATTATCTTTATTTTTTGAGTTTGCTGCACCAGCATTTTTTAAGGTTCAATGTGGGATAGTTATAATAGCAAGCTGCGCTACTCTGTTACAAAGGGGATTTCACCAACAAGGCACGATGCAGCCAGATTACTGACGCTACATTTTATAACTCCATGCCATATTCAGCGTAATATCCAAGATTAAGGATTCTTACCTCAAACAACATTGGTGTGTGACCTCTTAATCATTTCGTTATCAACAGTGAGGCAATCTTCTCCTGACTTGGGTGTTAGAAGGTTTCTTGGTTATCAACTTTTGGATATTCTACTTTTTGACACCATTCAACGCTTTTGTTTTGGTAATGGCTTCCTTGAATACTGGTATTGACCTTTGCTATAAATTTCCCCTCGGGATTAATAAAGTATCTATCTATCTATCTATCTATCTATCTATCTATCTATCTATCTATCTATCTATCTATCTATCTATATCTATAATTTCTTGAATATCCATGCATCTCTCAGTCAAGTTAACCTCGTCCCAGTGGGTGGTCACATTCTCTCTTGCCAGCTGGAAATTCAGGAGTTGTAAACTGAAGCTAAAAACAGCAAGCAGGAAGCATCCACTCTACCGTCCAACAGATCATCTTGGGATAAAGTGAGTGGTATAACACAATGGAGCCCAATAAAGCCATTTCACTCTAGGATTGTATATTCTACCATTCTGTCCAGCTCCTTCTGTGGTTTATGTGCTTTTTGCGCTTTGACCTGTTTTTTTGGATTCTGATTTAGTGATTTTGAAAATGTTTGCCTAAAATCTTGCCTTTTTCGACATACAGCCTGTTTAGCAGCTTTCATGACACCATTTTTAAGTTTGGCTTACCCTGATTTGCACATCAACCAAGGTTTGTGCTTTCAGCTGTTGTGCTGACTATAAAAAGTGCAGTCCGTCCAAAACAATTAAGAATGAGAATCGGGAGAAAGGACCGAGTCAACAGTAAAGCAAGGGTCAAAACCGAAAGTCAAAAAAGAATTAATGCCAAAGCCAGATAGGGTCATCAAGGGTCAGAGCTTTATTTAAAAAATATAGTAACCACAGTTCAAAGAAAGTAGTACACTAAATTTGATCCGATCTTGGATAAAAGTGAATAATTTAGGATCATCTTTATAGTGGTGAGTCAATGATTTCACAAGCAGCGTGGCCTAGTGCTTCATGGGAGATTCCCATGGAAATGGATGCTGTAACCTAAGTAGCAGCACACAGAAAAAGCTCATAAAAACCATAAGCTTTGATCCGAAGCTCTAAGCAAATTTCTGATTTCAGAATTTGATTCTTTGGGTGTTAATTCCCACAAAGCAATGCCAAAATTAATATTTCAGCTACAGAGAAAGCCAGGAAAAAATTAAAAAGCAGCTCCATGCATAACAGTTGGTTATGACGGCAGCATTTTACAAGGTGAAGTTCAACTGCAAGATCAGCTGGTCCTGAGAACTTACTTGATCCAGTGGTCTGTCTGTATTTGCAGATGCTTTGTCCATAACAGCAACCAAGACAGTCAAATAATATCCGAATGTTTTTAAGTCCGTTTTAAAACAAAGTTTGATTGGCAAGTCTAATTGATCATTGATAAACTTGATCAATTACAGTGCCAAACCTTCATTTTTTATTGACTAACTGTAACAGATAGTTGTCATGGGTCTTTATTTGAATGATTCAAAATTCTGATATCTGTGTGAGCCTATATGAGAGGTGTAATTATGTCTTACATGATGTTGCTGTCAACCTGCAAACTAAGAATGGTTCTGCTAAAAAAACACATAGTAAACCTGAAAGAAAATGTTCCCTTAGTACCATCAGAGAAATAACAATAACATCTTGTAAAACCCAAAATAAATATAGTAATTAAATAAAATTAATCAGAATGGCACTAATGAGGTCCTGTCAAATGTGAACTTCAGCACACTCTAAATGAGTGCAGAGGAACTGTAATATTCATGTAAGTTCCTGCTTACAAATGACCTACTGACTTATTTCATCTTCACTCTCTTAAATGACAGCAAGTTTTTGGCCATGGAATTTATTTTATTTATTGCACAGTAAGCATGATAATGGTGATCCTCTTTGCTACTGTATAGGCATTACTTCACAAATACCCCAATAAACACAATCTTCTTCACTGGTGAAATGAAACAATTGGTGAAAAAAAGTTATAGTGGTTTCTGGGAGTACCTCTTCACAAATCTAATATCACAACTTTTATTGTGTCCAAAGGTGTAATCAGTGGCGGCTGGTGAAAAAAATTTGGGTGGGGGTGCAATTTTTCGGGAGACAAAATAAAGTAGCAGTTCATAGCTCAGGAGAAAAAAAAAGAAAAAGCATACACAAACTGTAATGTTGCTTACACACAGAGCACTTTGAGTAGTTAATAGCACTACATAAATGTAAAGAATTATTATAATAGTAGTGGCTACATAGCCAGAAATGTGTTGGTAGGTGGAAATACAGTATATAAAACTAGGTGGGCGAATAAAAGTTCACCCAGATAAAATGAATTATAGAACTTCACCATCAGCAACCGAATGAGGAGGATCCTGTAATAGAACCCTTGTCAATAATGCATAAAACATTGGAAGATGCATACACACAAATTCAAAGACCCTTACAATGATGCAAAAAACAAATTGAAAACAAAAAAAATAAAAAATGTAAATGGCATGACAGCACCCAAAATATAGACTCCAATAATAGCCTACAGTGAACAATACTGTCAAGTGAATGTTTTTCTCTTTCTTGAGCTCTCACTCATTTCAACCTTCCTAACCTGTGTGACCTTAACAAACAGTAGGCCTATTACTAAAGCACACTAAAGGAATAAAGTACATAATATATAAAAAGAAAAGACAGAGTCTTTGCATGTTTTATAATTGCACGGGATGCTGCTAAATGCTACAGTACACTAAGAATTATGTAAAAATGTGCATTTATTACATCATGAGATCGGGTTTGAATATAATACTGTCAGCATTGTGATATACTGGAAATAATTCTCAGAGGAATTCAGAAATTCCATTTATTGTGAAAATGATGACAAACAAAACACAATACTGTGGATATATTTGTAACATTGCCCAAGGCCATTGTCTTCATTTTGTTTCCTTCTTAGCATTGTAATAGTTGCTAAGGCAAACAAGTTTGTTCACATTTTCAGAGTATATCTCTTTTTGTGCACAATATGAAAAAGAAAAAAGGCAGCAGCACAATGCAGCATGGAACAAGAGCATCAAAAACAGATTTTGAAATGCTTGAAAGAATAATAAAACACCTGAATCATAGTATCTACAGTCTATTGTCAGGTTGTATGCAGATAATTCTTGTTTATATTTATTAATGTTTAGTTTCTATTTTATGAAATAACTAAGATTACTCAGCACAGCATTGAGTTGTTTCTGTGATTACTTCATATTTTTAATTCTTATAGTTGCAAGAGCTGTAGAATGCCAAATAAAAGTAGGCCCTTTGTTATCGGGGCAGCTATTGTTACATTATGGGTTTAAGCACACAGTGTTCTCAACTTTTTAAATGCATGGTTTGGATAAGTGATGACTTACATAAAATAACCCTAAAAGCAACATTAAAAATTCAGGAATTAAAAATTTTCAGGAACTGATCTCCTTGCAAATAATACACATACAAAGACATGCTTTTTCTGTAATTGCTATTTGTTATAACAAGAGCTGGGAAAAAGTCCATGTGTAAACTCATCCTTAATTGCTTGCTTTCTGATGAAGTTTTAAGCCCGGTCAGTCCTTTCTTCTTCTTTTTTCTTTAAAAGAACAATTTATGAAGGGATATTTCATTAAAGATTTTCTTAAAGTCGCTCTCATTCATCTGTAGTTATGAGACGTTAAAGGCGGGTATGAACTATGAACCATTGACATCAATATGACATAGTGTGTTCACAATTGTCCAATCACATGACATTAAAAAACCTAAAACAATATTAATTTGCTGCCAATAAATATAGGAGTATCTGGGGTGCACAGAGCTGTGTCCCCGAAAAAATCTGAAAGCAACCAATGAAAAGGCAGCCTCAGGTCACCTGCTTGCCAAAAGATCAAAGACTTACATAGACTCTCATTTGGCTAGAATTCTTCACTCCAGAAATATAGGTATTCACACAGGAATTAATCAAGTACACATCAGAACAAATTACTAATGGATGTTGACATGCACTGACACCAAGCACGTTGTGCAAATAAACAAATTTATTTCATGATTATTTCACATTGCTTAATTAATTTAAGTAGCACCCCTCGTTACAAACCACCACTGGGTGTAATTAGACTTAGTCTCTGAAGGTTATTGTAAGGGAAAAGAACCAGGGACCTCATGTATAAATGGTGCGTACGCACAAAAATGTTGCATACTCCTGTTTTCACGCTCACACCACAATGTATAAAAACTAAACTTGGTGTAAAGCCACGCACATTTTCATGCTAGCTCAATCCCTGGCATATGCAAGTTCTCCACTTGGTTTTGCAAACTGGCAGCACCCAGCGTCAAAGCAGTGCTTTTTGTTCCAGTGTGGTTTCCCTCTCTTTTTTAGATCCACATCGCTGACGCGGCTGTATCAAATATACTGAAATGAACCGAATATTGTTTATTAGTTTAAGGCATCTGATTGTAATTAACCTGTAACAATTAATGGTCCATAGAATGGCCAAAATATTCCAAATACCATAGTTGTTTTAGCATTGTTATTCTCACTGCACCTTCTTCTTTCAGCTGCTCCCGTTAGGGGTTGCCATAACGAATCATCTTTTTCCACATTACTCTCACTTGGAGTATTTATATCAATGTATCTGAGTGTGGAATCATAGCTCTACAGTAGTTGATCGGAAAGAGAATTATTGGTATACAGCATCAAGCACACACTGCCTCAGCCATGTGCACAGTAAATTTGAACTGCTCTCATACGACAAACGCTTCAGAGACTTTCCTGTACAGGCCTTGCAGTTCAGAAACAGTTTCATCCCAAGAACTACAAACACACTCAATCAGTCCATCAAGTGCTCCTGGTAGAACTGTTTGTACTTATAAGTACAATTACCTCACTGTAAACGTGTGATACAGTTCATAAAGTGCGTATTTACATATGATGTCGATATCATTTTTAAGATAAAATGCAGCAAAATATGTTTATTACATTATACAGATAAAATGTTAACATCATTTAAATAATCTATTTTATTATTATTTAAACATGTGAGGACATGGTGTCACAGCACTCATTCTGTATTCTTGTTGGGGCTGGCACGACACTGGAAGGATAGATGGATAGGATAATTAGCCACGTACTACGAAGATATTTCAATGTTCCTTAAAAGTTTTGAAGAATCGATGTTCTAAGCTTACAGATGGCTTAACATCTATTACAGAGCTGATTGTGTGGCAATTGGGTATTTGGAGAAAGAATAGTAAGGACAGGAATTGGGGGTTAGTATGTTTGAAAGAGACAGTACTGCTGCAATAAATTATTTCATCGAAGGTCGCACATGGCACAGCAAGCATCTTGCGTGAGGCAGGAACAATCTCTGGATGGGGCGCCAGCTTGTCACTATCTTTGCGCCACTGTGTCAGTCAGTCATTTTCCAACCCACTATATCCTAACACAGATTCACAGGGGTCTGCTGGAGCAAATCCCAGCTAACACAGGGCACAAGGCAGGAACAAGTCCCTGGACACACACACACACACACACCCCCACACATACTAGGGACAATTTAGGATCGCCAATGCACCTAACCTGCATGTCTTTAGACTGTGGGAGGAAACCCACGCAGACACGGGGAGAACATGCAAACTCCATGCAGGAAGGACCCGGGAAGCGAACCCAGGTCTCCTTACGGTGAAGCAGCAGCGCTACCATTGCACCATCGCACCGCCATGTTCCCATGTTTAATAACATGCTTTAACTCCTATCATCATGAAAATTATATCAAGTATACATCTCAGTATTTAAATTATTCAGAGAGCTGTAATATTACGAATGTAATGGATTCTGTGCTCTGTCGGAGGAAGAGAAAGCCCGTTTAAGAAGCACATAGTGATTCACACACATAGAGTACATAGAAGAATACATACAATACAAAGCATTTAATGTGCTACTTTAGTTACGATGGTATTTGAGAAACTAGTAAATTAAATTATTTTAAGATGAAGTTTATGACGTTCTACTTTAATGACAAAATAAACTACGTGATTAAAGTGGAAATTTCGAGATTAAAGTTGACATTTCAAGCTTTTTTCCCACTGTGCGCCTATTTTTTTCTCTGTACCCTAATAACCTTCCATATGACATTCAGATGGTGGGCTACGACTCTCCTTTTCACTGCAACTTCCTTTTTATTTCAGGCACTGTGTGACTTTGTGAACTTGAGCTTTCGAGTTTCTCCGACACTCTGTCACTTGATCAACTTCCTTTTGTTGTTTATACCACTGTTTAAACTAACAAATAGTATGTTTTTTCTTCCCTCCACTTGGTATTCACTGAAATTCTTCTATTTTCCCCCGTGCTTTTGCCATTGTCTTTTCACAGAAGGCTGAGCTTAAGGGCTATTTATATTAATTTGCATATTCAAAGAGGCATAATTCTGAGAGGAGCTGGGGCTTAACAGCAGGTGCATGCACGTGCGTTACTTTTCACGCTGACTGGAATTTATGTAGCAGTAGATTCTGGAAGTAGACATATGCACAGATTTATGCATCTGGATTGTTTTGTGCATACGCACATTTCTGCTTTTGTCCGTATGCCATGTTTTAGTGTGAATTCTATGCATAGCATTATGCATGAGGCACCAGGAGATGGAAACATAATAATGAATCACTGTGAAAATGGAAATGATTGTAATCGGGGAGACTTTTGAACAGAACATCCAATATAAAATGTCAAAAAGTGAGCATTGGAAGTCCAGATCAACAGGTAAATAAAAAAAGGAACAGAACCTACGTGTCTGAAGAACGTAACCACTGCTTGTTATGTTTATTCAATCAAGGGATACTGCTACATGGGGCCACCAAATTTATAGCTTAGCGTCTGCTGCATCACAAACACAACTGCCTTATTTGCATGATGTGATTTCTGTGTCACACAAACACATAATAGTTATAAAAATAAACTTTATAAAATCAAATACAAAATGGATTTAAACCCCTTAAAACAGATTCACCAATATAAAAAATAACTTTAAATAACCCCAAATATTCATATAGTCATGTATAATTATGAAAGTAAGATTCTTTTCAAATTCTTGTGCATTCCTGTGCAATACTTTTTGTAGTAATAGGAAAATCTTGAACATATGTGATTTGATACTGAAAATTATCACTGAAAGTTTATGTAATTTAATAACACTGAAAATAACAAAATAATAATCACAGTAGGAGTAACAACAGCATTGTTGTAATGTTCTGAGTCTCTGCACTGGATTTCAGACAACTATGTGGTAATAATTTGAGCTCTCCTCCACATTTTAGTGACCACTAAGGTGCTTCTATCTCATTTGAGACCCAGTTTTTAAACATTTACTAAAAAAGTCACACATTACAAATTATAAATAATTATTGAATGCCGTTTTACCCAAAACAAGTCTTACTGTTTCTCGATCTCTAAATGCTATAACTTACTGGAACAAATAATATGGATCTTTCACTGCCATCTTCTATTTTCAAAGATAGGTAATAGAATTAATTTAAAAATATTTGAAATCACTTGACCAATGTGTACCTTGAGTGTCTTTCCTTGGTATCCACGTGTGTCTGGACCTGCCCTGACCAATGTTGCTATAAATCCTGCTTCTCAGACTCTGTCTTTGTTTTCCAGGTGCCTTGCTCACCTGCTGTCTGCCTTTATACTTCCTGTCATTGAAGGAATCTCACAGCATGTCTCCTGCACCTGTCATGATTTGGTATGATTTTGGGTCCTCAGACACCACCAGTGTTTATTTCCCGTGTTAGGCCCGCTTCCAGTGTTATTAGGGATGTAGCCTCTGAGGTCTGGACCCATGCATAATTGACGCAATGGGATTAAAGGACGGCTGTGAGTTTAAATCCTTATCCAAAGTGCGGATACCAAATCTCAAAAGAATTTAAAGTTTATCTTTTCTCGCATGTACTTTTGGTTTTGATCCTCTTGTTTGACCACAATTATTGTCTCTCATATTGGAGTTCAGTTTCATTTCATTTTCTACCTTGTTTTGTTTTTTTATACATATCTTACAGTTTTTGCTCAAAAGGTTCATTTGTCAGTTCCTGAAAGAACAAAGCCTTTACTCCTTCTTGTGCATCTCACGCTCTCACATCCTCATTGGATCGCACGACCAAAACCTAACTGACTAGTCATACCAAAGTCAAACTGACCAATCAGATTGCTCACAGGAACCGGACACACACATACAGAACTTAGCATTTTATTTTATTACATAGTGGTTAACAACTAAACAGGTGAAGCACAACAAATAAGCACGATTACCACCTCTGGGCTATAATGAACAACAACCTTGTTTGAGTGTAACTGTTGTTTAGTATTCTCATACATTTATACAACATTTTTTGCGACCCTTCTTATTTCTCATCTTGTGTCATTGGTTTAGTAAGTGTGGGATATTTTCAATGAATTATCCGTAGTTGTTCAACATGGCTAAAAATGATCTCATGCACATTACCTCTACAGTTTCTTTTGTGGACTGTGCATGTGCTCCATCTCATACATCCCGTATCTTACTTGACACTCAAGTTATCACTTTGTCATTATTTGAGTATTGCTTTAAAATGTTTCATATGTTTTTCTGGGTTATGCCCAGTTATCAATATATCATGAAGATAACATTTTACCCCATCCAAACATTGTAACACCATTGTTACATTATTTTCTGTGAAAAGAGCAGGTGCACTGGAAATGCCATAAAGTAATCTGTTAGAAGCAGATTAGAGCCCATTGTTTGTATTGATGGTACAGTACTGTAAGTAACACTTTCAAATTGTTTCCAGATGCTGGTAGGTATAAGATTAAGTCAAGCTTTGTAAACATTTGACCAGCAAACAAACAAATTTTGATCTGTAGGCCAAAGGTGCTGTCCTATGTCCCCATTGTCATCTTATAATCTCTATGTATTCTTATCCATTTGTCCATTTTGGGTAAACAGACATTAGGTAGAGCCTGTTCACTGTAACTAGCCAGAGATGATTTATCTTCAGATTCATGGCTCTGAGTATCTTTAACGGTGTCCTGCATGGCGAGTGGTTTTCAGAATATTCCCATAGCCCTTTCAATGACATATTCTTTTGCTTTGATACTCACAAGCATAGGGCTTGGCTTAAATAATAAGGAATTACCTACCACACAACTTTCTGAACAGCTTCACATTGTGAACATCTGACATGGCTAAATGAAAATGACATATATTTTGTAAGCAGTAATGCAACACCATTACTCTTTAAGACTATTAACTCCAAGGTATGAACTCTTGAATTACTCTGAAACATAATGTAGTGATTTTTTTTTAATGTGTTGAGGTATAAAGACTTGGCTCAATTGCACAACAAGTTCTGTGATAGGACAGAAATTGTAGCACCTCACTCAGTTTTCATTTTGACTCACACGCCATTAAATAACACATAGACAGTTAATGATTTGTCAATTTTTAAAGCAAACAGTTCAGATATCCTTCCTTGCTATAGGCGACCTTGCAACATCTTTTGGTTATGCTTAGAAACAAGCTCTGGTCTTGTGCTGATGATCATTGCAGTATCCATCACTGTGGTACATGGCCAGGATGCAGCAAGTCAGCTCTTACATTTTCTTGCATGTTTTGTTCCTTACAGCATTATTCCAGTGTAGATGTCAAGAAGGAAGGACATGCATCTTGGCTGGGATAAAGGACGGATTCACACTTGATCAGGAGACCATAATGGAAGGATCAGGCAAATGGGCTCATCGGGAGTAGTTTGTTCTCCCATATGGCAGGTGGCAGTGTTCCTCAGAGCTAAATCTGATCAGAAACCCCACAAGGGTGGCATGTGAGTGAGTTGGAGTCCGGAGACACAGTCATGTCTTGGTTTTTGGTAACCTCCAGAGAGCGCCACTAGGGGAGGAATGCCCTGGTTTCCAAACCCCCAGAAGTACTTCAGAGGACTTGGCCAGGAAACCTGAAGCAGTTCCCATGTTGACTTTAAAGGAGAGCCTGTTGCCTCACTTAAATCGAGTCAGAGACTGGAGGCAGTGGGCAACACTCTTTTGGAGGAGGAAGGAGAATGGCTTATTTGTAATGGTGTTTGAATGAACAAGGTGTTCTTTATTTGAACCTGGAGTTGCTTTGGGTATTGCTTTGTCTGTGGTTTGGGCCTCAGTAGCGCCCCCTTGTGTTTACACTGTTTTATTATGTTGAATAGAAAATAAATGAATAAACACATTCAGCAGGGAATGATGTTATAAAGCAGCAGTGCAGAACTCTCACACACTTCTCTGATGATTTTCTTAAAATAAAAATAAATCCCTGAGTTTCCTCTATGCTTGCTTTCATCTCTATCTTGTAATAACAGACTAATCTGTGGTTGCTGAAGCACATGTCATTACACAGTAATGTTTGGATGTTTTCACTATTTTAAGAAAAAGACTGTGAAATCTGATGTAGAAAGCAGTTCAAAGGAAAAGAATTAGCAATGCTATTCATTCATTCATTCATTTTTGGAACTAGCTTTATCCAGTACAAGCTTCTCAGAGCCTACCCAGGCAGGAACAGGCACAAGACAAGAATCAGTCCTGGATAAGGAGCGAATTAACAGTTGTCAATCACCATTACAGCTTTTTTTTTTTTTTTACTGTGGAAGGAAATTCCTGCTGCTGACACCGTGAGAACTTATGAACACCGCACAGGCGATGCAGCACCTTGGAATGACGTTGACTTTCAAGCACTGTAAGTTGATAAATAAAGCTACCAGCTACACAACTATACCAATGGAATAAGAACAGTCTTTGAAAGTGTCACACATGCGTAAAAGTACGAGAAATGGTGATGAGGAACACAATACTAATACTCTTCTTTCCTTTGCATCTACAGTAAAATGCCAGAATTAAAAGCCCATACCTCAACTAATGCTCCAATCTCCACCACCACCCGCACAATGAAGACAATTTCCTGCTCCATGGAATTACCTCACTTCCAGTCCCGTCACGATGACTTCAGTTCCATCCCTTTTGGTTCTGACATCATCTCTGGCTTCCCTCAAACCCTGTGATATCCGTTGTTTCCATTTCCTCCTGTCATTTGTTTTTCCCTTTAAAAGCTCCAGGACATTATGTTTTGTTATCAAATGTGTATGATTTTTCATTTAATTTTGACCTTGTTGCCAATGACTGGATCCTGCAGCCAGTATACGTTGTCACACACGTGCGCATGAGAGGCAGCTAAAGACCTTGAGTAAGGGCAATTCCGAATCCGACGAGATGTGGCAGAGTGTACTGACTCTTTTTCTTACTTTCCTACAGACCATTCACAGGTAGTTCCACCTGGCCCTGTTGACATCACTTCCGGGTTCAAGCCTATGGAGGAAGACCTTGCCGTCTCCGACCCCTTTGATGTCACGTCTGGGCTCGAGCCTATGGCTGAAGACCCTTCTGATCCCTATACTGACCTGTAAAAGCCTCCATCTGTTCCCTATTCCCTCAGTTCTGTTTTGGACTCCAGTTTGTGCACATCAGTGCTGTCATTTATTTTTGCAATTTTTGCAGCCAGGAAATGAATATACAGGTGGCTGCCCCAAACCCTGCTATGGCTCTTTGTCGAGTTTGTGACAACGGGACAATTCTAAATGTGTCTCATTTGTTTTGTGTATCACAAAAGCTGTACACAAATTTAAGATATACAGTATGTTTTATAATCCAAAAAAATGAATATCCCTGGATATTTATGAGAAAAATTAATACTAATTTTCAGGTTATTGAAGTACAGATCTCAGTTAGCTAAACTATAGATAGATAGATAGATAGATAGATAGATAGATAGATAGATAGATAGATAGATAGATACTTAATTAATCCCCATGGGGAAATTCACATACTCCAACAGCAGCATACTGATAAAAAACAATATTAATTAAAGAGTGATAAAAATGCAGTGCAAGTTAAAAATTGCAAGGTGGAGAGTGCAAGGCAGGTATAACAGTCTATAATTTTGTACAGTGTTAACGTTTACCTGCCCGGGTGGAACTGAAGAGTCACATAGTGTGGTGGAGGAACGAGCTCCTTAGTCTGTCACTGAAGCTGGTCCTCTGTCCAGCCTTCTAAGGAAGTATAGTTGGCTCTTTATAGGTGTTGGAGATTAGTACCAATGACCCGTTTAGTAAACGAGTTGACTTGTTGCCTACTGATTAACGAATTCTGGAGTGGTAGCATCACTCCAATGCATCTGACACCCCTGGGTGGACTTGCAACTGGCCTGACCTTCCAAAATATCTCACTTTTGGCTTGCAAATACATCCCATTGTTTTCCCTTGGTCATTTTCTTGGTATGTGATTATTTTTATACAATTACTTATAAGTAATTCTTATTACAAATTCCAAGTAGTCTATACTCAGTATATACAGAATTGTACAAAAGTATTAGATATTTCACAAAATATGTTTGACGTATATGGTTATTTTGCATCTTCTGGATTAGTGTGTCAATAGAAAATAGTGTATTCTATAGTTCCAAATGTTCCTTTTGCAATTAGTGTAGTAATACATTAAAACAGCGGTGAGTAATGTTGGTCCAGGAGGGCCACAGTGGCTACAGGTATTTGTTCCAATCCAGTTTCTTAATGAGAAGTCAAAGATTGCTGTTACAGCATTTGTTACGCTAGTGACATTCTTCTGATTCATTTTATTCGCCTCGTTTGTTAAGATTTTGTACCCTTAAATGCATATCTTAGTTTCAAAAGGCAGCATTCACTGTTTTCCATTGCTCGTTATTAGCAATAAGATGCAGATGACAAAGGAGCCAGCAGTTCTCAATCTTACTTGTCTTCATTTACACCTGTGTGGATTCATCATGCACTATTGGGTTTAATAAAATACGCTGAAGGAACCTGTAGAGATAAAAGTGAAGGACTGAGAAATATTCATCCATTTTATGCTTCAAATCATTTAGATGATATCCTTAGAAAGGAAAAAAATCAACAATATAAAAATGACCGGCCATGACAGAGTTAAAACACTAAAAAACATTAAATAAATAAGATCTGTTATTGGTAAGGATTGCTTTTTTTTATTAAACATCCAGGTTCGATCACAAACCTGCTGCCATTGCATCACTCCAGGACCGACGTTACTCACCACTGCATTAAAATATCTGAAGGACTTAAAGAAAGCAGTTAACATAGTAACAGACCACTTTCAAGTTAAAACATGTAATATCTTTGTAGGCATACAGACCACTGCTGGATTAATCAAATATAACAGAAGGGTGCTAATGAGCAAAGGCATCATGTGTAGGTGAAAGCAAAGGGTCTAACTGAAACAGAAATAGCTATGTAGAGACAGGAAATCAGGGCAAAGGACAATCATACTAACAAGATAGGGTTACCACAAATGTAGTGATTTATAACCTGCAAACATCAGCAGGTCTCTCTGAAGCAGACATTTTACAGTAGCTATTTGATTCCAGATGTGAAAAATATATCCAGTTTTATTTTCTTTTAATTTGGAAGATGTCAAGCAACGCAACCATCTCAGAACTGGCAGTAACCACTGGCACTTTGATATTGCCATCTTCAGTCTAGAGAAGTCTTGGACTTCATTGAAGAATTGGAACTAAAAAGCCATTCCTCCAAGGTGAAAATAAAGCCAAACAACTCACGTATGGTGGAAAACATAATTACTGTGTTGCAGAAAAATGGCAGCACATGTTCTGGACTGATAAATGAAAATTTGAAATGCTCACCTCTAACAGAAGGCATTTTGTCCATTGAAACGATTGAAAACTGTACATGAATGAATGTCTGAAGCCAGCAGTGAAGCACGATGGAGGTTCATTTCAAGATTGGGGATGCATTTCCACAACTGAAGTGGGTCATTTGATCAAAATTAATGCCCCCCCTCACTGGTAAGAATTAAAGAGAGATTCTTATCCATCATGCAATACCATTAGGGAGTCATTTAATCAGACTCCACTTAGTTTTGCAACATGACAATGACCCCGACCAAAACCTTAAAAAAACTGTCTGCAGCAAAAAGAGGATCTGGAAACCCTGCAACAGATGGTATGACACCTGCTGAGACATGATCTCAACATCACTGAGCCAGTATCAGATTACTTAGGGAGACAGAAGCATTTCAGACAGCCAAATTGTTCAGTGTAACGGTGGCAAGTCTCTCAAGAGGCTTGGAGTAAATGACCGCTCAAGTACCATCAGAAACTACTTGACAGTGGACTTCCGATGATGAAAAGTGTGGTCACACCAAATATTTATCTCATTTATGTGTTTTTCTGTTTACAGAACTTTCTAGGAAGTTGGTTGATTAATAAAAACCATTCATGGCATTATTTTTGAAAACATTTCCACTTTACAGTATTTTCTTCATAAGTACCAAAGACTTCTGCATATATTTTGTATATATAATTCTGTATATTTTTTTGTATTGACAAAGAGGGAGAAACATTGTAAAGGGTTGGGGACCAAGCGGGTATCTTGTTTAATATAAAAAAGGCAGGATAATGTTTGCCGTTTCCCAGAGAATTTCTCTCTTATTCAGAGTAATCTTTGTTCACAGGGTTCTGTGCTTGTTGGATGTGGTTTACCAATTGAATGTCCACTTCCGGTGCACTCATTCCGTAAATAGTGCCTGGGATGAGTCCATCTCCGGACTCGTTCTTCTTTCGGCAGGTGAAAGAAAAGCAGGCATTAATAGCCAAGATTGTTCAGGTACTTTGGATTTCTGTCATTCTCGCTGGCGACTAAGATTTTTTGTTTTCTTGAAATTTTGACCTTTTTGCCCGCTATTTGGATTTGATTTACTTTTTGTTTTTTGGCTTGTTACTGTTCTGTTCTTTTGCATGTGTTTCATGGTATTCATTTTTTTATTTTCTTTTTATTTTGATCCTGCATAATACCAGTTTGGATTTTTCTTGGGTGCTGCCATGTTGTTTAGGGTTACCAGTCAAGTGCTTCAGCTTGCCTCCAAGTACAACTTTATTTAAATATAAAAACAAATCAACAGTAAATCGTTGCTATGCTTAAGTTAGAGATTGGATTTATAGTTACATTAAGACTTCTGCTCTTCTTATTTTATTACTTAGACTTCGAAATTTTGGTTTGACTTCTCACTTGTTTGGATGTTGTTACTAATTTATTGATAGATCTTTTAGTTCACCCTTAAAATCAATTTCCATTTCCTGGTCAATTCATTTCTATGGTCTTTGGACAAAGCCCATGTCTACCTTACCTATATTCTGCTGTTTTGTCTATGACCACCTGTCTTATCTTCTTTTAAATTTTTTAGATTTGTCTAGCTATTTTTTTCCTCTTTTGGATTACTGATATCGTGTCTCTCATTCTGTCAGCTTGCCCTAATCTGCACACTCACAAAGGTGTTTGAAGCAAGTCATCTGGCAGTTCTTGGCTAATCCTCTGGAGAAGCCATTACCAAGGAGCTATGCTGCACACATTCTAGCGTCTGCATCCTTGGTCTGCTTAGCATGCAACTGACAGATGTACAATACCTGAATAAAATTAGGTTTGTGTTTGTAAAGAGTGCACGAAGGGGCAATGAAGCAAGTAGACAAGTTTGTTTGCTTCATACAAAGGGCCTCATGTATTAGGCCATGTATAGAATTCACACTAACACATGGTGTACAGACAAAATGGGAAATGTGTGTACTCACAAAAAAATCTAGCTGCATAAAACTGTGCGCACGCCAAGTTCCATGCACTTCCCCTTTATAAATTCCAATGAACATGAATTGTAACACATTGTGTACATCTACAGTCCCACCCCAACTCCTCCCAAGATTTCACATATTTGAATATGCAAAGCAATATAAATAGCACCATCCTTTCAGTGTGTGTGCAAAAGGTAATGGCAAAAGCACATAGAAAAAAGAAGAATTTCAGCAAATGCAAAATGGAGGCAAGGAAAAACTATTTATTGGCATAAGCAGTGGTCTAAGCAACAAAAGGAAGTTATGGAGTGATACGTACATCGCAGAGACATTCAAAAGATCACAGACAATATGACAAAAATTGACTCCTGTGCCAAGGACACAAATCCACTTGCAAAGAAACAGGTAGAACACAATTCCTCAAAGTCTGCCTTTGTAAAGCCGGCACCAGTTCAGCACACACCTCCAAGAGGATAGCTCTTGGAAATCAAAATCAACTTAGAAGCCAGTCATCATCATTTCTAAATAAACGCTACTGTATCTTCTAATTCTTCCGATCTCTTCTAATAACACTAAAGCATCTATGGCAGTTAGAATAGTTTGGCCATTCCATGCACCATTATATTGTTACAAAATGATTACAATCAAGTGAATTAAATTTGTAAACAATATGCAGTTAATTTCGGTGTATTTAATAAATCCCATGTCATCGATGCAAATCTGAAAAAGAAAGGAAATGACACAGAAACAGTAGCACTGCTTTGATGCTGGGTGCCACCAGTTTGCAAAACCGAGCAGAAACTTGTGTATGCACGGTGTGAGGCTGCCGTGAAAAGGTGTGTGGCTTTTATGCCAAGTTTAGTTTTTATACATCTCAAAGTGTGCAAGGAAATGGTTTATGCATGAAGCCCAAAGTGTTCATTCAGTTTTTCATTTTATTCCATTCATCTGTCAATTTTCAAGACGCTTAGTACAATTTAGAGTGGTGAGGAACTGTTAGCTCATTGAAGAAACAAATCCTTGACAGACATTCTTTGGATTGTAGGAGGAATACCTTGAAGACTCATTGGGTCTTCTGTACAGATTCCACACTAGAAGTCTGGAGTTATGGGAGAGCAGTGTTAACCACTGCATCATCATATCTTGGGCCAGAGCAGCAACTGCAAAATGCCACCTTAGCTACAGCACATGTCAGATTGAAGAGGCTGTGGTGAGGAAGATGAGTAGAAGATGGAATGCAGGATGAAGTAATCATTTCAGATTTGTTTTTAGGCGATGAAAGACAGAGCACATATGAAATGATGAAGAAGGACTTTGGAGGTCCTTTAACTAAGAATGCATAACATCTCCCAGTCATTTTGATCTAAGTGAATAATTCAGTCTTTAAGTGCATAAGAGGATAGATTCCTCGGGTATGCAGAATGACACATTTCTGGCAGCCCTTCAGAGATCATTGGCCTGAGAATAGACAGAATGGAAATGTCATCTGGTTGCCAGCAGCAGTTGAAACACAACTTAAAACAATGGGGTGATGCATTTTGTTGTAATGTCACCTATACCACTATAGACTGCATTTCAGTCATCCTTCTGCAACATACAAAACCGACTTGCCATTTAACATTTTCTGCATATGCTGTTGACCAAGACAGCAAATGGTTCTGCCTTCAGTACTGTGACAATGTGTTGACATGGCCTGTATACATCTGCTTAGTTTACATAACAATTATACAATTCACAGGACACAGAGAAAGCACAGAGAAAGTCATTCTCAAAATATCAGAACAATTGTAATCACAGCTCTTGTCAGGATGCTGAAATGGTGCAGGGCACATGCAAGACTAAATGGTTTTCCAAAACAGACACGTCTTGTGCACTCAACTGCTTCTAAAATTCAAAACAGCAGAACTCTTCATCCATAAACTACAATCCAATCTATCCCTGCCTGTTTTTTTTTTACATTGAGTAGAAGGGGTTAGAAGACACGATTGTTGCAGGAGAGAACAATCCTGTTCAGAATCCATCTTTTTACCCTTCCATCTGCCCATTTGCCATTATATTGTTACTGGGTGCCACACGTACTTATAGCAGGTCACTAATTAACTTAAAGTGCATGACTTTAGGATTTGGGAATAGCTAGTGAAAATATATAATGACATTAGACGAAAGTGAAGGGTATTTTAAATTAAATCTAGGGCCTTGAAGCAATGAGTGAATAATACTAACCATTGTGTTAGCCTAGAAAAATAACAGTATTTTCCAAAATGAGACAAGTCATTCTATTGGCAAAAATTAATTGAGATGACTGTGGCAGATTTTAAAATAAATTACTGATGTTTATCTTCATCCAGAGTTTGTAAGCCAAAGACACTGCAAAGATGGAACCATTCTTGTTGTATTATGTGGTGTAAATAGAAGGTGTGGCATCCGGCTGGGGGTGGAGCCCAGCCGGGATGCCCAGGAGGACCTGGAGGAGATCTTGTACCTCCTCAAGACCGCGAGGGGGCGACCGCCCTGGTTGTATTTGGGCCACGGGTAGAGGGCTTGGAAACCCAACCCTGTAGGGGCCCATGGCCACCGCCAGGCGGCGCCCCAGTGCCTGAAGAAACCTGGAACTCAGCACTTCCGCCACAAAAGGAAGTGCTGGGGGGAAGAAGACAGGGGACACCCGGAGGGCTTCCGGGTGCACAGCCGGCACTTCCGCCACACTGGGGCGTGTCTGCGGAGGAATGCCGGGAAGCAGCTGGAGCCCATCCGGGTTCCTATATAAGGGGCCGGAGAGAGGACTGGAGGCGGCCAGGAGAAAGGCATTTAGACTGTGAGGCCTGGACTTTGGGGGATCGGTGCAAGAGGCACTGGGATGTGCACTGAACTTAAACTGTAAATATATTGTAAATAAACGTGTGTGTGGTGGAACAAACGATGTCCGTCTGTCTGTGTCCGGGTCAAGTTCACAAAGGCTTGGTAGTTTTACTGAAAATGGCAAGAGTGGATGTGCCTGGTGTTGAACTTGATGTCTCATATACAAGGATAGTAACAAATTATTGAGATTTCCCTATACTATGTAGCATTATTTATCAAATACTAGGGGGCTTTGCCCCCTGCTTGCTTCACTCGCCAAACCCCCCCGGCCTGCGCTACGCCACAGCCACTTCGTGTCTCTGCCGCGTGTGTTTGTAGATTTCACTTTCACCAAACAACAAATCTTTTAATTCTCACAGATACGCCTGTTCATTGAGAAGAAACACTACTTTTCCCTGATGGCTACATGAATTAGATGATCTACAAGTCTCCAACTTAAAGTTTAAATCCGAACAATATATTCATTCTATTTTCGCTGTTATGTTATTTCACTGAGTAATAATTTCTATTTGTTTATATATAATTGTATATAATCTTTACTATCATTTTTTGAGTCTTTCGAATTTTAATACTTTCATTATCTCTAGCCTGCTCTGCATGTGTATTGCACCAACATTTTTTAATTCTTTACGACATTCTACTTTGTCATCTACTGTTTGTCTTTTATTTCAGCCCCTGTCGTGGTTAAATCTCTTGCCTCAAAGATTTGTCTCGCAGGATGTGAAAGTATCTCTCTGAAAAAGTCCAATCTCGTCCCAGGCTAAAAAGTCTTGTCTCGTCCCAGGATTTTTTAATTTTATAGAGACAAAATGAGCCACTGCTTTATTCACACCCGCACATCCCAATTAATTGACTGCTCAGTCAGTGATGGCATCCTATGTGAAGACAGGATTATATAAGCAGGAAGCATCAAGTAGTCAAAGACTCAAGACTTACATAGCTTTGAGTGAGAAATGGTAATGGATATCGGAATGAGTTGCTTTGAAATTTTGTATACAAAATGGTATTCAGTTAGAAAACATCTGGACACCAGAGGCCATGATTAGAAATAGACCTTTGTTGACAGCGGCCAGCAAAAGGTGACACAACATGTGAAGAGTAATAGATAATCAGCCAGGATCTCAGTCTAACACTGTGACAAAACAGGCAAATAGTGTAACAGCAAACAACTTACTCTCCCGTGAATTTCCACACTGACATGCCAAGTTGGTGGACACTGTCCTGGTTGTGCCCTTGGACCCAACAAACTGTTGTCAGCTAAACGTCTTGGTCTTTACTATTTGAATGGGGCCACTTCAAATATGAATTTGCTTTGAGATAAATTGCATCTTCGGTCAACTGAGATTATTCTGTAAAGTAATTATCCAGGATCATTGGCACTTGCCCCAGCAGATTCAGGGACAGTTTCGACCCACAAGTCGTAAGGCTGCTGAACAGTCAGTACTCAAATATTGTAGTTTTATGAACTGTGTGTTGTGAAATAAGTACAGAGTACAGATAAAGGTTTGGGGTATCCACCCCATATACTTGAAAACACAGTTTGAAAAAATTAGCAGTCTTTATAGACTGAGCTCAAAACAGATCTGAATACAGTATGAATGATGGTGGTTTATATGGTGATTGAACAGGAAGGGGCGGGTCCAGATTCAAAGGAACTGGAAGTGATGTCAGAGGACTCAGGTTCAGTCTGCTGGTCAGCAGAGGAAAATAGAGAGAGTGTTTGTGAACAGCACCAACCCCTGGCTCAATGGATAAGTACAATTATTTCAGCCCATAAACTGTCTCCCATGCGCATGTGTGTGACAGTGTATCAATAAATAATACAGTTAATGTAGGGCTCCATCAGGCTGTATTAAAGGAAAAAAAAATGTAATATTATTTCCACACTGAAAAGGAAAGCAGGTTAAACACACAATGTTTTGGCTCTTTAGCCTTCATCAGGTGTACAACTGTGATGGTCCAGTTTGGCTCTAGTAGCCACAACATCCTTGGACCCAGAAACATTGATAACATTACCAGGAATAGCCAGGCAAATGAGGGCACATAAGAGACAAGAGTAGGTGCAGGTATACAAATGCTTTTATTTTCAAACAAAGTACAAACTGTGCAGTGATCTTCCATAAATAAATTAATAATCCAATATAAAAACGTTGAGTCTGGAGAAGGCTAAAAAGTACATAAAAATAAGCAATAAATATTCCACGCTAAGCATGAGGTTAAAATTCCCAGGAAGAATTAATCCATTAACTAATAATGAATCTTCCCCTTAAAACTGACATCTTCTCGATTTTACTTTCACGGTTTTCTCACTACATGAGATGTCTAACCAGTGCAGTTAACCTTTCAAACAGAACTCAACTCCCTGCTGCCAGTCTTTTGGTGTCTTTTGGCCTCCCTTGTTTCCTGTTGACACTCCTCTGCCTTTCATGGCAGCCCTCATGAAATGGTTGGTTGCTCCTGCTTCCCAGACTGCTCAGTAGGAGCCACCCGACTCCTCTAGCACTGATCTTGCTCTCTTCTACCTTCCCATCCACCTGCTTTCTTTCCACAGCACCATGACCATTCCGACCCAATTCCACTATCTCTTTCATTCTTGCACTCTCCTTCCTTCTTTCTCTATATTTCTTTCAAATTGTTCCCCTCTCTGTTCTTCTCCTGCTGCATTTATAGTACAGTCATCTCCAGGTGCCTCCCGATTGCTGCGCTGTCATTGACCTGCAATCATTAATTAATCCCTGCATGTGCACCCTGCACCCTATGAGTCTGAGTGAGCTCTCTTTATTTAAAACTGTGCATCAGCACACACCTAAATGCATTTTATTACAACAACTGAAAAGGAAAGAGCAATTAACATATATGAAGGGATGAAGGCAGCCAGGAAAGATCAAAGGAGAAAAGGTGAGAGTAGGTGAGAAAAAACTGCCATTAGGGAGGACAAAGGAAGAGATTACAAAGGTCATATGTGATCCTGGATTGACAATGAGCCTGGAATTTTCTGGTTTTACTTTGAAAAATGTCTTTGAAGTCCTGTGAAAGAACTCAACCGGTGAGATCCATGAGGCTATGATCACTGGATGTGAAGTGCTCTGCAGTATGCTTTGTAAGGTTTTTAATTTTAACGACTCAAAAATACTCCCTAAAACAACATTTATTTATATAGCACATTTTCATACAAAAAAATGTAGCTCAAAGTGCTTTACAAAATGAATAGAGAAATAGAAGACACAATAAAAGATAAACATAAGTCAACATTAATTAACATAGAATAAGAGTAAGGTCTGATGGCCAGGGACGACAGAAAAAACAAAAAAAAAACTCCAGATGGCTGGAGAAAAAAATAAAATCTGCAGGGATTCCAGACCATGAGACTGCCCAGTCCCCTCTGGGCATTCTACCTAACATAAATGAAACAGTCCTCTTTGGATTTAGGGTTCTCACAGAAGGACTTGATGATGATGGTCATGTAGACTTCTGGCTTTTAGTCCATCATTGTCGGAGCATCATGAAGCTTTGAGTAGGTGGTGGTGGTGCAGGCCACCACAAAGAAACCGGAAAACGAAACAGAAGAGAGAGTTGGGGTCAGTACGGATTTTAGAGCCACCATGAATAGTTATTATGATGAATTGAACATACAGAGTATCAGTATTAAGTTAAAGTGAAGTTATAAAAAGGCCATGTTAAAGTAATATGTTTTCAGCAGTGTTTTAAAGTGCTCCACCGTATCAGCCTGGTGAATTCCTATTGGCAGTCTATTCCAGATTTTAGGTACATAACAACAGAAGGCCGCCTCACCACTTCTTTTAAGTTTTGTTCTTGGAATTCTAAGGAGACACTCATTTGAAGATCTAAGGTTACGATTTGGAATATAATGTGTCAGGCATTCCGATATATAAGATGGAGCGAGATTATTTAAGGCTTTATAAACCATAAGCAGAATTTTAAAGTCAATCCTGAATGACACAGGCAACCAGTGTAGTGACATCAAAACTGGAGAAATGTGTTCGGATTTTCTTTTCTTAGTTAGGATTCTAGCAGCTGCATTCTGCACTCGTTGCAAATGATTTATGTCTTTTTTGGGTAGTCCTGAGAGGAGTGCGTTACAGTAATCTAGTCGACTGAAAACAAACACGTGAACTAATTTCTCAGCATCTTTCAGTGATATAAGCGGTCTAACTTTACTTATGTTTCTTAAGTGAAAAAATGCTTTCCTAGTGGTCTGATGAATATGCGATTTAAAATTCAGATTACAGTCAACGGTTACCCCTAAGTTTTTTTACTTCCGTCTTGACTTTTAATCCTAATGCATCAAGTTTATTTCTGATAACCTCATTGTATCTATTATTGCCAACCACTAAAATTTCAGTTTTCTCTTTATTTAGCTTGAGAAAATTACTATTCATCCATTCAGAAATACCAGTAAGACATTGTGTTTGTGAATCGAGAGAGTCGGAGTCATCAGGTGCTATTGATAAGTACAGCTGTGTGTCATCAGCATAGCTGTGGTAGCTCACGTTGTGCTCTAAGATAATCTGACCTAACGGAAGCATGTAGATTGAGAAGAGCAGCGGACCCAGGATAGAGCCTTGTGGAACACCATATCGGATATCATGTGTCTTCGAGTTGTAATTCCCACAACTAACAAAATATTTTCTCCCTGTCAGGTAGGATTCAAACCAATTTAAGACACTGCCAGAGAGGCCCACCCATTGACTAAGGAGATTTCTAAGAATATTGTGATCAATGGTGTCAAATGCAGCACTCAGATCTAAGAGGATGAGAAGAGATAAATGGCCTCTGTCTGCATTTACCCGCAAGTCATTTACTACTTTAACGAGTGCAGTTTCTGTGCAGTGATTTGTTCTAAAACCTGACTGAAATTTATCAAGAATAGCATGTTTATTGAGGTGGTCATTTAATTGCAAAATGACTGCCTTCTCTAGAATTTTACTTAAGAAGGGCAGGTTAGAGATGGGACTAAAATTTTCAAAAGCAGAGTAGTCAAGATTATTTTTCTTGAGCAGGGGTTTAACTACAGCAGTCTTAAGACACTCTGGGAAGACCCCCGTATTTAATGACAAATTTACTATGTCAAGAATATTATCAATTAGCACGCCTGATACTTCTTTGAAAAAAAAAGAAAGAAACGATGTGCCAGCCATCTCCCTATTTCACCTAAAGAGATATCTGGACACTTCCTACAAGAAATGCAGTAAACAAGATTTTTAGACTGGAAATCATCGCAGCTGATGTCAGACGTCCATTACATGTAGAACTTTCAGTAAACCCCCCTACAAATCACTTCCCAGTGCCGTAAAGCATTATAATAAATTATTTCAAAGGTAATAATAATTTAAGCTTTTTGCATGTATTGTTTAACTATCTAGTTTAAAACCTCCAATCAAACAGTTAGAATTAATTAGCATTTTTTCAGGTGTCAATATTTCTGCATTTTTTTATAACTTTTAACTGTTTATCCATATGTGTTTTATTTTTGTCCCTTTTTGATTCAACCAAGAAGGCAAATTTTATATTTTCATATATAAACATGACAAAATAAAACCCTTAAACCTTTATTCCTCTATAGAAACTGCATGGCTGTTTGCTCACTGGAGCCACCCTGACAAGGTGATGTCTACCTTTAGGGCTGACCACAGGTTCCAAGATCTCCACTCTTCCTACTTTGTATTTATTGTGGTTAACTGAAGGTTTTCCACTTGTTTGCATTCCTAGCACAAGCCAAATGCTGTAAATGGTTACTTCAAAATTTAGAGCAGGCACACATAGTACAAATACACAACATCACGTACTTGAATGTGGCAGGGACATTGCACAAAGCAAAAGGAATTGCAACAGTACAGCACAGTTCCTGATGAAGTCAGAGTGCTACTGCGGGGCAAGTAGCTGGGACTGCCAACAACTACATGAAGCAACATGACCCAGATAGGCACTTTATTTATTTATTTATTTATATGCAGTTTATTGCAGTTTATATGTATGGTTCATTTTGGGGAGTAGAAGGAAATTTTTCCAAGATGCAGAGCTGATCTGTTGAAAATTCAAGTTGAACCATCACAATGCATCCCTCTTCCTAATGTAAAAATAGTCATTCCAGCAGCTGACACATCCTTGGTGTTTTCCAGTGCAGTAGCCTCTTCTCCACACCTTGCACATGGAGAGAAAGCAGGCAGGATGGGCAGCCCCATTGCCACTGGAGTACTGCACCAGGCAAATAATCTTGTATACTTCTTCTACAGTTTTGTACGCCAAACTGCTATTGACATGAAAATCCTCAGTCAAGGGATGGTAGGCTTTAATTGTGGCTGCATCATATCTTTAATCAGACACTTTGAAATTGTTTCCTTGAGTTAAATTTCCTGTGAAGTACATTTATAGTTTATTTATCTGTGTAGGGTTTGCCACTGGCAAGCTATATGAAGAATGTGATGTTTTAGCTAATTTGTATACTTTGTGTAAGTTTTCACTAGAAATTGGAATTTAAAGATAAAGATCTGCATGAACTGCAAAGACAAAGATGAAACACGTTCTTAAGACCGATGTTATGGCCAGTTACTTTAAATGTAAAAAAAAATGTTTTTTTGCTGATTGGTTGAAAAAATTCAGAAGGATAGTCTTTAATCTGACATAAAACAAATTTCAAATGTTGGATAGGCAGGCTAACATATTCCAAAGCAGGAAGGGAACTGTGCACTGTTTGCAGTGTATTTTAGATTATCTCATTTCATTCATTCGTATGCCCTATAATTAAAAAAGCAGCAAATGAACAACTGCTAAATCACAAAGTGTGGCCTTTCACTTTCAATAGGCTGCCCAAATGTGTGGCTTTACTCGGCTAATCAGAAGGGCTACTAGCATCCTGCTTTGTTCAATTAATAAAAAAGCATCTTAAAAAGTTGCTGATCAAAAAGAGAACTGTGCATTTTTAGTTCACAAACTAAACCAATAAATACAAGTAGTAATAATAGTAGAAGTAGTAGTAGTAGTAATGTCACATATACAGCAAAGAAATAATTCAAAGTGTTTGGAGAGGTTCACAAAGAGTCAGTCATGAGGACTCACAATTAAAGGTGTACAATACACTCATGCCACGTACAGTATGTGACCCGAGCTAAAGAAGAGGTCACCATGTCAGCGAAGTTGGAGCCATTTCTAGAGATGAGAGTCAGACATGTCACTGGAGGAGCTATAGATTTTAACTGCTTATCTATCTATCTATCTATCTATCTATCTATCTATCTATCTATCTATCTATCTATCTATCTATCTATCTATCTATCTATCTATCTATCTATCTTGATACTGTGGGTCTAAGACTGAAAGTTAGGGCTTACAACAAAATTTGCTATGGCTCCAGCGTTTTAGCATTGAAGGTTGGCTAATGTGTATCATGTGCTATTCATACTTTACCTCCAACTGTTAGAATTTCAAAATCCTCCTTGTTGCATTCGATTTCCCTGAAGGTTGAGCAAGTACATCATTTGATAAAATGTGGGCAGTTTTATTTTTGTATATTTATTTTTATAAAGCAATAATGAGTCCCAAGGCCTGATAGTGAATCCATGTGCTGCTAAATAATGTTTTGTAGATTTTTGTGGTGTTAGTTAGTTAGTTAGTTAGTTAGTTAACTCACCTAATGTACACAGTAGAGCTGTCCTTTTACAAGTCACCTGGAGTGTGACACCTTGTATGCATTGTCTTCCCAGTCCCAGTGTAGTCTGGTGTTGACAGACTAATTGACACAAGCACTGAATCATTGTAAGCATTTAAAATATTAACAAGGAACTACTACAGTAAATAGCTCTTTTTTAAAAGGTGTTTGCTATCAAATATGTAGCATGTGTCATCCATCCATCCATTACCCAACCCGCTGTATTCTAATTACAGGGTCACGGGGGTCTGCTGAAGATCTCAAAATGTCCTGACTGCTATATGGGGTCATGGGGTGGGGTGCGGGGGGGCTAGAGACTTTCCTGGCAGCACTTAGTGCAAGTCACTAAACAGCCCTTGACAGGGAGCTAATATAATAATTCATAGAGAGTCTACTGTTTTTAAGTGTTAAAATGGCATATTCACGTTCATTTCAGGAGGTCCATGAGTCCTACAGTTTTTTGTTAAAACCCAGTTTCTTAATGAGGATCCAGTTATTGACGCATTTGTTAAGAATTTGTTATATTTATGTTTAACATTTTTATTTTTGTTTCAATAATGTCATTTAGTTGTTCTTTCTTTTTTGCAGATACCATTTTGTGTGTGGCTTCATGGGCACCTCCATATTGTTTGTGGACTGCTCATACTGCATGATCCATCTGTGATGATCTGACTTGTAGGCATGAGACAAAATGTTATGTTTTTATTTCTGTAATACAAAATACTGCCAATACGAAGTGAGGGTTTGTACTCTGTATTGTGTGACATTACAACATGATTTTATGAAACACAAAGGCAAAAAAAAAAAATTACATTGAAAAACTAGGTACAACATGGCAAGCTGACTTCACTTTGGCAGAACTGTTAATCACCTTCTGTATTATGATGTGAAGTTGAAAATTGCCACCACACAGCATAGACATCACTGTACATGAATGTAGGGTGGGACTGCAGGTCTGACATGCAAGTTAATGTTTCACTCTCTGGGCTCTGGGCTGAGGTATGTACTACCACCCCAGGTCGAGAGAGGGCGCCGGCACTAACCATGTCTCCTTCTGTTCCCTCCACAATGCTGAGACAATGCCCAGTGAGGGCATTTGACTCTGCCACTTTCAGTTCATCAGCTATACACATTATTAGGAACACCATACTAATACGGTGTTTGATCCCCTTTCGCCTTCAGAACTGCCTTAATTCTACGTGGCATTGATTCAACAAGGTGCTGAAAGCATTCTTTAGAAATGTTGGCCCATATTGATAGGATAGCATCTTGCAGTTGATGGAGATTTGTGGGATGTACATCCAGGGCACGAAGCTCCCATTCCACCACATCCCAAAGATGCTCTATTGGGTTGAGATCTGGTGACTGTGGGGGCCATTTTAGTACAGTGAACTCATTGTCATGTTCAAGAAACTAATTTGAAATGATTCGAGCTTTGTGACATGGTGCATTATCCTGCTGGAAATAGCCATCAGAGGATGGGTACATGGTGGTCATGAAGGGATGGACATGGTCAGAAACAATGCTCAGGTAGCCCGTGGGATTTAAACGATTCCCAATTGGCACTAAGGGGCCTAAAGTGTGCCAAGAAAACATCCCCCACACCATAAGACCACCACCACCAGCCTGCACAGTGGTAACAAGGCATGATGGATCCATGTTCTCATTCTGTTTACGCCAAATTCTGACTCTACCATTTGAATGTCTCAACAGAAATCGAGACTCATCAGACCAGGCAACATTTTTCCAGTCTTCAACTGTCCAATTTTGGTGAGCTTGTGCAAATTGTAGCCTCTTTTTCCTATTTGTAGTGGAGATGAGTGGTACCCGGTGGGGTCTTCTGCTGTTGTAGCCCATCTGCCTCAAGGTTGTGCGTGTTGTGGCTTCACAAATGCTTTGCTGCATACCTCGGTTGTAACGAGTGGTTATTTCAGTCAAAGTTGCTCTTCTATCAGCTTGAATCAGTCGGCCCATTCTCGTCTGACCTCTAGCATCAACAAGGCATTTTCATCCACAGGACTGCCGCATACTGTATGTTTTTCCCTTTTCACACCATTCCTTGTAAACCCTAGAAATGGTTGTGCGTGAAAATCCCAGTAACTGAGCAGATTGTGAAATACTCAGACCGGCCCGTCTGGCACCAACAACCATGCCACACTCAAAATTGCTTAAATCACCTTTCTTTCCCATTCTGACATTCAGTTTGGAGTTCAGGAGAGGTCTTGACCAGGACCACACCCCTAAATGCATTGAAGCAACTGCCATGTAATTGGTTGATTAGATAATTGCATTAATGAGAAATTGAACAGGTGTTCCTAATAATTCTTTAGGTGAGTGTATATCCTGTGGTCCTTAAAAATAGATGTCACTCGATGCAGTGTGTCCCAAGCCTAGGAGAGATTCCCAAACTGTAGAAACTTTATTTCTGTTACTTTCTGTCTCTGTCAAGTATGTGTCTCGTTTCTTAACCTCCTTTGTTTAAATGGGGACGACATTGGACTGATGAAATGTTTCATGAAAGTGATAAACAAAGAAGGAGAAGGATTTTGATATTTGAGTCAGATGTTTCTGTCAATAACTGATGCCAACATTAAGACAGACACTTTTGCTGGTTCATAAATCAGATACGTCATCAATGGCAAGCAGTTAGAAGATCTGCTATTGAAGCTGAAGAAAATTGTGCGAATGGCATTCAAGGGTGTTCTTGAGAATTTCCTTGACAACTACCGAGCACGGTTAACAACATGATACAAGCATAGTGAGTGAACCATGAAGGGCAACATGTCGTTAAGATTTGTTTTCTGCATTCACACTTGGACTTCTTCCCTACTAATCTTAGTGCAGAGATGAAAATGGTGAGAGGTTTCACTAGGACAATGCAAAGATGGATAGGCAGTATCGAGGCAAGAAGAATTTGTCAATGCTAGTTGACTGAAACAAGGAGTATCAGATGTTGATTACAAATGAAAATTTGCATGTAAAACATTTTCAGCTCAATCTTTACCTCAATGATGTCAGCATCATTAAGCATTTAATCCTGCTAACTTCAATGAAAGTTAATTTCATGTTTTCTCAATCTCCAACATGACACAGTCGTTTTGAAAATATATTTGTGGTCAGCTTGAAGCTGTCTATCATAATCAGCAAATGTTTTTCAGGAAGCAAAATATTCGACTAAATCGTTGTCCGGTGTAATCAGGGCAGTACCTGTGCAGTTGTTGACTCCCACGCTGCACATATATTCCTTATGTCTCCCCCAATCTTCCATTATTGATTGACCATATTCACCATGCCATTGATAGTCTTGACAGACTCTTGTTTTTGATGGGTTTTTATCTACGCTGGAAAATTTTGCCTTTCCTCATTGCCTTTAGACTTATCTTTGTGGTTTTTGTCCTTTATTTGTTATGTTGTTTCTAACAGCACTGCTATAAGACTGCCTATGTTTTAAGAAATCCTTCTGTGACTTCTCCTGATGACATGAACACCACGCTTACCCTCCCCTTCACTAAGGATGATGATGCTTATATTTAAGTTGTACCCTTGGACCAAAAGGTGGGCAAGTGGAACGTGAAATTGTTTCCATGCCATGTTGACAAAGGTCAACAATTGCAGAATCAGTGCATTGTGAAATATGTAGCTATACTTTCATTTATCTGGTCTATTTAAGATTAAAATTTATTTCCCTGTGCACATATTAGAGATTATCAGTGCTATACGTTCTAACTTAAGACTCATAAAGAATTTCAACCTTAAGTAATTTCTGTAGTTTTCCTAAGTGAGGTAAGTCCTTTTAGTGATATAAGCTATTTACAGAATGGTCGATGCATTGGGAAAAAGAAGATTCCCATGTTCAGGAATGTATACTGTAAATACCCCTTTCACTAATTATCTAACCACTGAACATTTGCTGTAGTGTGCTGTCCTCTCCTTTGGCATTAAACAAAACCTTCTTGAACACAGATGTCAATCTCCGATCTTGGAGGGCCACAGTGGCTGCAGGTTTTCATTCAAACCATCTTTTTCATTACTGACCAGTTTTTGCTGCTAATTAATTTTTGATTAACTTGACTTAGGCCCTTTAGTTGTTTCTTGTTCCTTAATTAGCAGCCAAACAATAATGAGACAGAAAACAATCTACCATATGACCATCTCATCTGTGCACATCACATAATATCTGAAAATGAAGCAAGGTGAAGGTCTCGGTTATGTTGGTTTCCTCAGCTCACTAAAAACTCCACTGACGCCTGGTCCCAAGCCCAGGGTGAGAAAGGAGGAGGGTGGTCGGCCCGCCACTCGACTAAGATCTGGAAACTGAAGAAAATAGGCAAGAAACCGCATGGATATACGACTTAATCACTTACAAGTACCTGTAAATGCTACTGCATCCAGGGCAGCCAATGCGCCAGATTTGGGGACCAGGGATGCTGTTGAGAAGTGTGCTACTGGCCAAAGACCCAAATTAATTACACCAAAATCAGAAATACAAATCGCCGCGTGGAATGTGCGAACGGGACATCACATTGGTCAAAAAGAAATCATTGCCAAAGAATTATCAAAATGCAAAATATCGATCTGTGCGGCTCATGGAATCCAGGACAATGAAGGTCGATCTGCCAACAATCGATGAGATGATGACACTTTTCTTTTCCGGTGGTGACAAACGAGAGGCCGGTGTTGGCTTTATGGTTGATTGACAGACTTCCGCTAGTGTTATCGCATTCCAACCAATATCTGAGCTCCTGGCAGTTATCACTATCGAAGGAACGATCAAGACCCATATCGTATCCGTCTACGCCCCAACTGAGACCAGCCCAGACACGAAAAAGTACGAATTCTACGAGCAGCTGCAACACACACTGGATACGATATCCCAAACCGAATTAATTATACTCGCGGGTGACTTTAATGCACATTCACCCCCTCAAACATCAACTCATGTGGCGAAATCCATCCGGCAACGATGCGGCGAAGTTGGACTACGTTTTGGTCAATACTAGATTCGTATCAATGCTCAAAGACGTACGTGTGATACGTGGACCCGACTGTGGATCAGACCATTATCTTATCCGAGCGAAATTGCGAATGAAATTACAAAGAGCGAAGAAAAAGGCGTCACCACCAACTTGGAGGAACTGGGCCTGTCTACGAATTCCAAATCGCTTTATCCAATAAATTTGCAGCACTCACAATACCGGGCGATATCGAGGCAGAAGAAAAACAACTATCGGAGTCCATTGTAGGGTGTGCAATGGAGCTGTGCCCACCCATCCGTCGACGGATGCAGCAATGGATTTCGGAGAAATGAAACACGTCGATTTCGAGCAGTACCAACAATTAAACAAAGAAGTTCGACAGAAAATGAAATCAGAACGGGAAGTGCACTGGAATAACGTTGTGGTCGACATGAAAGAAGCAGCGTTGAGACACAAGTACCGGACACTGTACCAGACAATCCGACGGTTAGACGGCAAAACTACATCAACGAATGGCAATATTAAAAAGTCGGATGGAACTTTTGTGAACTCTCCTCATGAGCGCCTGCAGCGGTGGAGAGAATTATTTCGCCATTTGTACAACCATGATCCGCCACAAGGTCCAGTGCCTGAACCACCGATTATCGAGCAGCCGATGAATCAGTTTCCCGATACCGAAATAACAATCAACAAGGTGAAGACGGCAATAACATCTCTGAGAAATGGTAAAGCACCGGGAGGAGATCAAGTAACTGCCGAGATGATCAAAGCAGGAGGAGACGTCTTATTACAACAACTCCACGTTCTCGTAACGCATATATGGCATTCAGACCGTGTGCCTATTTTGAAGAAAGGTGACAGTCGGGAATGCAAGAATTATTGCGCTATTAGTGTCGAGGCTACAGAAACATCGAGAGCAAACGAGTCGGGAAGAACAAGTTGGATTTAGACCACATCGAGGATGCATTGACCAGGTATTCGCTCTCCATCAGATAACGGAAGAAAGAATTCGATGCAGTAAACGAACTGTCATCGTCTTCATCGATTTCAAATCTGCTTTCAATTGCATCGATTGGACCAGCTTGTGGAGCGTCCTAGAGATCGAACATGTGCCGCTGAAAATCATTCATCTTCTTCAAGCATTATACAACGGCTCAACCAGCAGTGTCCGTATCCGGAATGACATGTCTGAGGAGTTCCCAATTCGAACTGGAGTCCGGCAAGGAGACGTTGATTTGCCGCTTCTTTTCAACATTGTGATCAACGCGATTATGCGAAAAGCATTCAATGGGCGACACGGAGTTTGATACAACTACACTAACTTCTTAACCGATCTGATGTTCGCCGATGACAGTGCTGTTTTTGCCGACACGGATACTGAAGACACTTTGTATGACATTTCCCGCATTGCACAGTCATACGGATTGAGAATCAACGTGGATAAGACCAAAGTACTTACAACAGACGGATCGAAAGCCAGAGTTTATCTTGACGGAACACGAATCGAGCAGGTACCACAGTTCAAGTACTTGGGATCACTGGTCACGGAGAAGAAAGTAGCGTTGGCAGCCGAAGTTCATAGCCGGATCGGCCAGGCAACAGCAGCATTCGCTTCACTCAAGTGGTGCATATCAAAGTGGGTGAATATTACAATCAAAACCAAAATATACCTATATAGGACGCTGATCCTGCAAATTCTTCTTTATGGATCGGAAACATGGACATTGCTCAAGCCTGACCTCAACAAGCTCGAGGCCTTCCAAATGCGATGCTTGAGACAGATTCTCTGTGTCTCACTCTGCAACCGCCTCCGAAATAAGACAATCAGAGAAAGGTGCGATCAACAGGCACCGATCGCGGAGGAAATTCAAAAACGTCGATTAAGATGGTTTGGCCATGTCTGTAGGATGAATGAAAATCAACTACCGCACAAACTCCTATGGAGAAAACGCCCTCCTGATTGGAGGATACAACAACAAGCACCGAAGATGACATGGTTGAAACACATAGAGAACGACCTAAAGAACCAGCAACTGACAACAATCGGTTCGAAAGAACCGTTGCAACCGATCGACTACAATGGAAGAGTGTGGTGAATAGAGCACGGAATCCAGCGGCACCAAGCGCCAGCTATGGAATAAAGAAGAAGCTCACTAAAACATTTTGACTGTGTTTTTAGAAAAAACAGAAAATCAACAGTTTTGGAAATGTCTGCTGTGGCAAAATGAGAGCAGCAACAGGCCATGGAATTACATAATGGGCTTAATTAACAGCAGGAATTGGCTTCTCATTAAGATACTGGTTGGTGTGGAATTGGTTGGAGTTTGAAAAACCAATGCAGCTGGTCATGTGTTGGCTCGTTTCACGTCTCATTTCTGTTTGACTGTTGTGGTCCCCGGCTGGGCTCCAGGAGGACCGGAGGAGGGCTTGTGCCTCCTCCAGACCGCGAGGGGGCATCCGTCCTAGTTATGTTGGGGGCCTCAGGTACAGGGCTTGGAAGCCCAGCCCTGTAGGGACCTGTGGCCACCGCCAGGCGGCGCTCCGGTGCCGGAATATCCCTGGAGCCCAGCACTTCCGCCACACCAGGAAGTGCTGGGGGGAAGAAGACAGGAGACACCCAGATGGCTTCCGGGTGCACAGCCGGCACTTCCGCCACACAGGGGTGTGTCCAAGGGGGAGTGCCGGGAAGCAGCTGGAGCCCATCCGGGTTCCCATTTAAGGGGCCGCCTCCCTCCAGTCATCGGTGGATGTCGGGTGGAAGAGGACAGAGCTGGAGAGAGGACGGGAGGCGGCCAAGAGAGAGACACAGAGACTGTGTGGCCTGGACAGTTGGGGGAACGGTGCTGGAGGCACTGGGAAGTGCACTGATTTAAATATTGTAAATATTGTAAATAAAAGTGTTTGTGGGTGAACTTACGATGTCCGCTTGCCTGTGTCCGGGTCCCAGTTCACACTGTCAAATAATGAAGAAAAAAATCAATTCAGATAACTGAATCCATAAAGACAAAATGAAGGGAAATGGAGTTAATTAGCAGTGAAAACTGATCACTGATTAGGAAAAACGTTAGAATGAAAACCTGTAGCCACTGCAGCCCCCCAGGCCTGGGGCCTCATGCATAAACGGTGCGTACGCACAAAAATGTTTAAATCACAATGTATAAAACCTAAACTTAGTGTAAAGCCACACACATTTTCATGGTAGCTCCAACCCTGTCGTATGCAAGTTCTGGCGGCACCCAGCATCAAAGCAGTGCTACTGTTCCTGTGTGGTTACCCTTTCTTTTTTAGATCCACATCCCTGACGCAGCTTTATATATACACTGAAATTAACCGCATATTGTTTATTATTTTAATGCATCTTATTGTAATTAACCTGTAACAATTTAATGGTCCACAGAATGGTCAAACTATTCTAAATATAATAACTGCTTTATCGGTGTTACTCTCACTGCACCTTCTTCTTCTTCTTTCAGCTGCTCCCATTAGAGGCTGCCACATCGGATCATCTTTTTCCATATTACTCTCACTGCACCACTCGGAGTATTTATATCACTGTATCTGAGTGTGAATCATAGCTTAGCAGCTGATTGGAAAGAGAATTATCGGTATATAGCATCAAGCACACGCTGCCTCACCCATGCTGTTTATTGAACTGCTCTCATACGGCAAACGCTTCAGAGCTTTTCCGAGCAGTTCAAAAACAGTTTCATCCCAAGAACTATAAACACACTCAATCAGTCCATCAAGTGCTCCTTGTAGAACTATTTGTACTTATAAGTACAATTACCTCACTGTAAACTTGCGATACAGTTATAATATTGCACAACCTTAGCCACTTTATAAAACATGTATTTACATATCATTTTTAAGATGAAATGCTGCAAAATATGTTTATTATATTATACAGATAAATAATATAAATAATGTAAATAATCTATATTGTTAATAATTAAACATGTGAGGACACGGTGCTGCAGCGCTAGCGAGCTGCTGGTGCTCCATTCATAGATTGTTCCTGCCTCGTGCTGTATTCTTGCTGGTGCTGACACAATACTGGAAGGATAGATGGAAAGAATAATTAAATACGTACTGTGAAGATATTTCAATGTTCCTTAAAAGTTTTGAAGAATCGGTGTTCTAAGCTTACAGATGGCTTAATGTCTATTACAGAGCTGATTGTATGGCGACTAGGAATTTGGAGAAAGAAAAGGAAGGACAGGAATTGGAGGTTAGTACATTTGAAAGAGACAGTACTGCTGCAATAAAGTATTTCATCGAAGGTCACGCATGGTGCAGCAAGCATCTTGCATGAGACATAAACAATCACTGCGCCACCGTGTTCCCATGTTTATTAACATGCTTTAACTTCTATCATCATGAAAATGATATCACATATACATCTCAGTATTTTATTCAGAGAGTTGTAATATCACAGATGTAATGGATTCTGTGTTCTGTCGGAGGAAGAGAAAGCCCGGAAGCATGTAGTAATTCACACACATAGAGCACATAGAAGATCAAACACAAAACAAAGCATTTAATGTGCTACTTTAGTTACGATTAGATTTGAGAAACTAGTAAATTAAACAATTTTAAGATGAAGTTTACGATGTTCTACTTTAATGACAAAATAAACTATGTGATTAAAGTGGAAATTTCAAGGTTAAAGTTGACATTTCGTGCTTTTTTCTCACTGTGCCCCTATTTTTTTTCTTTAATCTGTACCCTAATAAGTTTTCATATGACACTCAAACTGTGGGCTACGACTCGCCTTTTCATGGCGACTTTGATATCTGACAACTTCTTTTTTTTTGCACTGTGCAACTTGTGAACTGTGAACTTGAGCTTTCGAGTTTCTCCAACACTCTATGTCACTCGATCAACTTCCTTTTGTTGTTTATACTGCTGTTTAAACCAACAAATAGTACGCTATTTCCCTCGTACTTTTGCCACTGCCTTTTCACAGAACACTGAGCTTAAGGGCTATTTATATTGATTTGCCTATTCAAAGAGGCGTAATTCTGAGAGGAGTTGTGGCGGGACAGCAGGCGCATGCATGTGTGTTACTTTTCACGCTGACCGAGTATTATGTAGCGGAAGAACGTGGAAGCTGGCATTCGCACAGATTTATGCATCTGGATTTTTTTGTGCAAAGCACATTTCCGCTTTTGTGCTTACGTCATATTATAGTGCGAATTCTACACACGGCGTTATGCATGAGGCCCCTGGAGTTTGACATCCCTGTTCTTAAATATCTTCACTGCTGCGGTATCCAGGCTCAATTTTTCCACCATGAGTAGATGCATTAATGGATAGATAAACAGTTAGCTAATGAACGGACCTGGGAAAATTTAAATGAAAGTGACGGGGAGTTTAATTTGTTTACGGGAAGTTGCACATTTTATCACATTTTTGTCAAAGTAAAGTTAAGCTGACTTACATTTTCACTTGCATTAAAAATTTCTTTATTGACTGTGAAGGAGGCAAATAACCAATCGATAAAATACTAGGGATCAAATAATGGCTGGATTTATCTGTAATTTATTCTAACACATTTCCAACAGATTAACCAACAGATATAACCAACAGATACACATTATTTATATTATATTACATTGTTATATTATATTAAAATGAAGCCTTCTGATAAATGTTTACCTGAGAGTAGCCTTTACTATGACAGTATGTAAAGCTGGTTATCGGTAGCCTATCATTTAAGACTTTTCAACTTTATTGACTTTTAAATTGAACAATTCTTTCATGCCAGTTTTTTGCTAAATTCAACATTAGAGGAACACTTTTGAACACTTGCTTTCCAGCTGTTGTTCTCAAAACAAGTTATTCTAAAGGCTTTTTGTTTTATATTTTTCCCTATAGGCAGGAAGTGTTTATGTAAAAACGTACCATACATTTACATTTATTTGCATGGCAGACATTTTTATCCAAAGCAACTTACAAAAGAGGTTAACATCATCGAGTAACATTAGGCTAGGGCCTGTTTGTTCAGCAAGTGGAGTAAGACAGGTAACAAAAGTTGAAGGCCACAAGTGAAAAGATTTACAGTCATAGATTAACAATCAATAAAGCAATTAAACTTTAATGTAACAACAAATCAATCAACAGTATGGACGATTACAGAGTAAAGTTTTTTTTTCCTCAATCAATTAGACAGATATTCAAAGAATAGATGGATTTTCAATTGCTTCTCAAATACATTAAGTACGAATGAAGATGGGCAGCTTGTTCTACCAACTAGAAACTACACAGGAAAAGAGTCTGGATTGAGACCTGACACCACGCAGAGGTGTCTTCACTATATGCTGTTCAATGGTAGACCTGAGTGGACGAGAAGGAGCATAGCACCTCACCAGCATCTCCATATACTCAGGTGCTGACCCACTGACTACTCTGTAGGCAAACATCAGGGACTTGAACTTAATGTGTGCTGCTCCAGGGAGCCAATGTAGTGACCTGAAGATGGTTATATACAGAGATGGGCCGTTGCATTCTGGTTCATCTGCAGTAACTTGATAGCACATGTGGGTACTCCTGCCAGACCTGAGTTGCAGTAGTCCAGATGAGACAAGACCAAAGCGTGAAACAGAGGTTGTGCTGCATACTCTGTCAGATAAGGTCTGATCTTGCAGATATTGTACACTGTAAACCTACATGAACGAAAAACAGTAGACATGTGGCCAAAAAAAGACAGCTGCTCATCAATCATCACTCCAAGGTTATGCACTGACTTAGCAGGTATTAGTGACAGTGAGCCAAGCTGTATGGAGATGAGATGTTAACAGACGGGCTGGCAGAGATCACAAAAAGTTTGGTTTATGAGCTATAGATGGTGGTCCTTCATTGAGATTGAGATGTACTATAAATGTACAAACTGCTTTGCTTCATTATTTTTCACAGCATCTGACTGTATTAAGATTGATTTCTGAAATCAAATGGGACATAAAACACTCTGATGGCCATGAGTATCACTGCTATATCAACACATTAGAATATTAGAACATTCTAGATGAACCTCACCACTCTTATCCATTTTAATTCTTCTATAATAACTTCAAACTGAGTTTTGAGGGTCCCTAAATTCCTGGTGTCGACTACGCTACTTGGTAACCTTTTCCAAGTGTCTATGGCATTCTGTGTGAAGAAAAACTTCCTACTGTTTATGTGAAATTTACCATTAACAAGATTCCAAGTGTGTCCCCGTGTTCTTGTTGAACTCAATTTAAAGTAGCAGCCTCAATCCACTGAAGTAATTCATGTTACAATTTTAAAAAACTTAAATTGAGTTTTCTCTTAATCTCCTTTTACTAAAACTGAAAAGGTTCAGCTCTTTAAAATTTGTCCTCATAATTTATGCCCTGTAGTCCTGGAATCAGCCTAGTCGCTCTTCTCTGGACCTTTTCTAGTGCTGCTATGTCCTTTTTGTAGCCTGGAGACCACAGCTGCACACAGTACTCAAGATGAGGCCTCACCAGTGTGTCATAAAGCTTCAGAATTACCACCGTGGACGAACTCCACACATCGTGCTGTGTAACGTAACATTCTGACAGCTTTCTTAATGGCTTCTGAATGCTGTCTGGAAATTGATAGTATTATCCATAGGACTCCTAAATCCTTCTCATAAGGTGTACTTTCGTTTTTCTGACCTCCCACTGTGTATTCAAACCTAACATTTTTAATTTCTAAGTGTAATACTTCATTTACTTACATTAAATTTCATCTGCCACAAATCTGCCCAGGCCTTTATGTTGTCCAAGTTTCTCTGTAATGATTGAACAGATTCAAGATTATCTGCCAATTCACCTAGCTTGGTATCATCTGTAAACTTAACCAGCTTATTACTTATATTGCTATCCAAATCATTTATATACTGTATATATTAAAAATAGAAGCAACTCTATCAGTGACCCCTGAGGGACTCTACTCTTAACACCACCAAATTCAGATAAGGTTCCTTGTACCACCACCCTCTGCTTTCTGTGTTTTAGGCAACGTTCACATTACGAGGCTGAAATGACTCAAATCCGATTTTTTGCATTAAGGTGACACACATCTGATGTTTACAGGCCTACGTGGACACAGAACTCTGATCATTTCAAATTGACTTGACTAGATAGAATAAATATCATATTCATGATCATGTGACATGAATGAGAACAATCAGATCTGATTTGTTTTTTGCCTATACACATTGGCTCTGTCATCGTCAGTCAGCACCGGCAGCACTGCAAAGTAACAAGGGAGGAGAGCTACTGCTGTGACAGTTACAGTCCCACCATTGCTGGCTCCTTTCTTGTACCCACACATCTCTAGGTGTAGCAGTCACATTACAGTTAGATACAAGTCACTTGTACTTATGAGTGGGAACCATCAAAATAGGCAGATCGTAACTGAGCAAAAAGTTGGAATTGAGCAGTAAGCCCTGCAATATGAACCCAGCCTTAGCCAGTTCTGCATCCATCTACACACTACACCCTCAAATCCCACATCTTTTTACTTTGATACCTAACCTCTCGTGTGGAACCTTATGAAATGCTTTTAGAAAGTTAAGATAAATAATATCATATACACCACTCTGATTGTGTCCTTTTGATGCTACCTCACTGAATTCCAGCATGTTAACAAAACACGACCTCCCTCTTCTGAACCTATGCTGACTGTTCAGTAAATTGTGTCTTCTTGCCATTTGTTGCTCAATCTTATCCTTAATAATTTGATCCATTAATTTACCTGTGATGCATGTTAAGCTTACTCATCTATAGTTGCTTGGATCTACCTTTTAATACAGCGGGATACTGAGATTTGAAAGGTCTGCAAGGTAAATAACAGACTTTGTTAACTGTCACAAATGAATTGCAAGGCTGCTGGCAGAAAGACACTTGGGAATGTGCACCTACCCGTTTAATGTCTTCACTCAACCCACTGAGTGGCTCAGAATCAACTGATTTTAGATATAAACATACAGTGGTGTGAAAAACTATTTGCCCGCTTCCTGATTTCTTATTCTTTTGCATGTTTGTCACACAAAATGTTTCTGATCATCAAACACATTTAACCATTAGTCAAATATAACACAAGTAAACACAAAATGCAGTTTTTAAATGATGGTGTTTATTATTTAGGGAGAAAAAAAAATCCAAACCTACATGGCCCTGTGTGAAAAAGTAATTGCCCCCTTGTTAAAAATAACCTAACTGTGGTGTATCACACCTGAGTTCAATTTCCGTAGCCACCCCCAGGCCTGATTACTGCCACACATGTTTCAATCAAGAAATCACTTAAATAGGAGCTGCCTGACACAGAGAAGTAGACCAAAAGCACCTCAAAAGCTAGACATCATGCCAAGATCCAAAGAAATTCAGGAACAAATGAGAACAGAAGTAATTGAGACCTATCAGTCTGGTAAAGGATATAAAGCCATTTCTAAAGCTTTGGGACTCCAACGAACCACAGTGAGAGCCATTATCCACAAATGGCAAAAACATGGAACAGTGGTGAACCTTCCCAGGAGTGGCCGGCTGACCAAAATTACCCCAAGAGCGCAGACACGACTCATCCGAGAGGGTACAAAAGACCCCAGGACAACGTCTAAAGAACTGCAGGCCTCATTTGCCTCAATTAAGGTCAGTGTTCACGACTCCACCATAAGAAAGAGACTGGGCAAAACGGCCTGCATGGCAGATTTCCAAGACGCAAACCACTGTTAAGAAAAAAGAACATTAGGGCTTGTCTCAATTTTGCTAAGAAACATCTCAATGATTGCCAAGACTTTTGGGAAAATACCTTGTGGACTGATCAGACAAAAGTTGAACTTTTTGGAAGGCAAATGTCCCGTTACATCTGGCGTAAAAGGAACACAGCATTTCAGAAAAGAACATCATACCAACAGTAAAATATGGTGGTGGTAGTGTGATGGTCTGGGGTTGTTTTGCTGCTTCAGGACCTGGAAGGCTTGCTGTGATAGATGGAACCATGAATTCTACTGTCTACCAAAAAATCCTGAAGGAGAATGTCCGGCCATCTGTTCGTCAACTCAAGCTGAAGCGATCTTGGGTGCTGCAACAGGACAATGACCCAAAACACACCAGCAAATCCACCTCTGAATGGCTGAAGAAAAACAAAATGAAGACTTTGGAGTGGCCTAGTCAAAGTCCTGACCTGAATCCAATTGAGATGCTATGGCATGACCTTAAAAAGGCGGTTCATGCTAGAAAACCCTCAAATAAAGCTGAATTACAACAATTCTGCAAAGATGAGTGGGCCAAAATTCCTCCAGAGCGCTGTAAAAGACTCATTGCAAGTTATCGCAAACGCTTGATTGCAGTTATTGCTGCTAAGGGTGGCCCAACCAGTTATTAGGTTCAGGGGGCAATTACTTTTCACACAGGGCCATGTAGGTTTGGATTTTTTTTTCTCCCTAAATAATAAAAACCATCATTTAAAAACTGCATTTTGTGTTTACTTGTGTTATATTTGACTAATGGTTAAATGTGTTTGATGATCAGAAACATTTTGTGTGACAAACATGCAAAAGAATAAGAAATCAGGAAGGGGGCAAATGGTTTTTCACACCACTGTAATTTATTATTAACTATTACATAACTCACCTGGCATTATTATCAGGTCTAAGCACGCTTGAGAACAAGATGAACATACTTTGGTTACAGAAAATAAAACTAAAAGAACAATAAACAGATGTTTCCCAAATGTATATTTGTGAAAAAATAATTTCAAGTTAATGGCCCATAACAAATTTTAAACTTGTGCAAAATTGTGGCACCCATTTGTGTGAAATCGTTTTCTGTTATTTCTTAGTACAAATTCTTTCAATTTCCACTGATGTTGATGCTTATTTTAAAACCAAGCCTATTTAATATCTTAGTTCTGCAAATGATTAAATACCTTCATAATAGCTAGGGGGACTTTTAAAAAATAGATTAATAAAAATGCTTTTGAAGCATTCAAAAAAATGATTTTTTATGCAATTTGGGAACTGATTTTGTTGTTTGAAGTCAATTGTGCAATTTCAGCAAAATTATTATACCCAGACTCAAGGGTTATACTGTCTTTTATTTTAGTGCCTTTTTAGACAACATTTAGGATACTCCAAGTGGAAGACAAGGGGGAGCTCTCATGTTTTTGAAAACAAAACACTGGCAAAGCGGTCAGAACATACATTAAAGACATCTTAATATGAATTAACCCAATGGATTGAATACAAACGATAGATAGATAGATAGATAGATAGATAGATAGATAGATAGATAGATAGATAGATAGATAGATAGATAGATAGATAGATGGCATTTTTCTGAGGTCTTCACAAGTGAAGAAGTGAATAACCTCCCAGAGGTAACAGGGACTACTGAGGAGGTACTGCGGGATTTGAAAATTATAAAGGGAGACGTACTGCTTAGATTAAATAGGCTTAAATCAAACAAATCACCAGGACCAGATCATTTTTACCCTCGAGTTCTTAAGGAGGTTATCGAGTACATATATAAACCCTTGATGCATATTTTTGGGAAGTCAAGGTGCACTGGGGAAATTCAGAACAACTGAAAAATGTCAAATATTATAAAAAGGGTGATCGAGCAAATCCAAGCAGCTATAGGCCAGTAAGCTTAATGTGCATCACAGGAACATTAATGGAAGGAATTATTAAGGATAAGATTGAGCAACACATGGCAAGGACAGGAGTTATTCTGAACAGTCAGCATGGGTTCAGAAGAGGGAGGTCGTGTTTTACTAACATGCTGGAATTCTATGAGGAGGCAACAAAAGGATACGATCAAAGTGGAGCTTATGATATTATTTATCTTGACTTTCAGAAGGCATTTGGTAAGGTGCATCATGCGAGATTGGACATCAAACCAAAGGAGATGAGAGTTCAGGGTGATGTTTGTAGATGGGTGCTAAATTGGCTCAGATGCAGGAAGCAGAGGGTGATGGTGCGAGGAACTTCATCAGAACTGGCCGATGTTAAGAGTGGTGTTCCACAGGGGTCAGTGCTAGGACCGCTGCTATTTTTAATATATATAAATGATTTAGATAGGAATATAAGTAACAAGCTGGTTAAGTTTGCAGATGATACCAAGATAGGTGGATTAGCAGATAATTTGGAACCCGTTATATCATTACAGAAGGACTTGGATAGCATACAGGCTTGGGCAGATTTGTGGCAGATGAAATTTAATGTCAGTAAATGTAAAGTATTACATGTAGAAATTAAAATGTTAGGTTTCAAAACACAATGGGAGGTCTGAAAATCAAAAATACACCATAAGAGAAGGATATAGGAGTCATTGTAGATTATACTATCAGCTTCCCAAAAGTGTTCAGAAGCCATTAAGAAGGCTAACAGAATGTTAGGTTATATAGCACGATCTGTGGAGTACAAGTCCAAGGAGGTTATGCTCAACCTTTATAACACACTGGTTTCCAGGCTACAAAAAGGACATAGCAGTGCTAGAAAAGGTCCAGAGAAGAGCGACTGGGCTGATTCCAGGGCTACAAGGGATGAATTTTGAAAAGGCAACTCCAAATGACTTACGTTTTTTTGTGAAGTTAAAGACCATGAAATGGTTATTATTATTATTATTATTATTATTATTAATAATAATAATAATAATAATAATAATAATAATAATAATTTATATGGCACCTTTCCCATGTTTATGGGATGGATTGTGATTTTCATTCCTAGAAGCAGTCAAAGAATGGTCAATAGGCAGGCAGAGGTCAGAGCATGCAATGTGAATCACGAGCCAACCACATTTTCAAAAGGAGGTCCAGAACACTGGCGACAAATTCCTTTCCCTACTTATAGTAATGAAACCACTGCTATAACCTTAGAGAGGCTGATTGAAGGCAAAGTGTGATTAAGGGATTAGAAGATGAAAAACATTAAAGGTAGGTTAAAAGTCAGGGACAAGCTTACGGTTGATCATCAAGTACCAAAGAGGCAAAAAGGAGGTCCTCATACTAACTTGTTTTATTTACCTATCACTGTTTAAGAATGAAGTAGTTTGCATTCCTAGCAATTCCAATACATGACTTCTGTGTGAAATGACCACAAAGGGCACAGCAGCCATGCAAGGACCATCGCAAAATGCCAGAGACTTTATCATCACAAAATAAAAAGTACTATATAAATGCAATTAATTATTATTAGTAGTAGTACTAAAACACAAAATGGGGTTTCCAGAATAATGTTATACTATTTCAAGACTCAAAAACAAAAAGTTCACACATAAAATGCTCCAAAAATGTTGATCTAGGAGATGAGATCATACACCCAGATTATAGCGGTGTCTCGAAATTTTATATTTTTACTTTTCTTTTAATGGGCATCCTATATTACAGCAAGCCTGATTGACACACAGAGAATAGTCAAGTATCTCAGAATCCACCTCAGAGTCCTCCTCAAGTTAAGAGATTGCTGGTTTCAGCTCAGCAGCTGCACTTTTAACTCTGCCTTGCACAGATGAGTAACTACTATACTGTATATGAATTGCAGTTACGCTGGCCATATCTCATGACAACTTATAGCAACTGGACATGGAATTTCCTACATGATCTCTAAATCATGAGATTATTACAAAATAATACAGTACTGTTATACCTTCAAGCATTTGATTTGTTTATTCAAAGTATGTTTTAGCTATTAAAAACAATAATGGCACAATCTGAATTTATTTTGCATTCCTTCTTTCTTGCTAGCAAGTGTTTTATTTGTTAATAAAAGACCTCTTGTTTCCTCCTGCTAAATAAACAGTGAAGTCCATCTATTCCACACTACCTAACACCACCTGCCAAGTTATTTGTATATAATTATTCTTTGCACCCCTCCAAGGTCATGATGCTCCCTTTGGTCCTCATCAATAATTAATTCAAAGTCAAGTATTATGAATAACTGACCTACCATTAAGTAAAAATTGCCTCATACTGTTACGTATCTGACAAATTCTGCCAATGTCCTGTAACTCCCCATGGAGACAGTCATTCCAGACCTGACCTTGCACCTCAAAAAGCTGGTAATTGTATTTTCACATAACTATAGGTGCTACTATTTTGATCCACTTAATTGGGATCAAAGCAGCAGTTAGCATTGCTGCTGTTCAATCCAAGGGTCCCCAGTTTGAAGTCTGGTCCAGGCACTGCTTGTGTGGAATTTGCTTGCTCTTTCTATGCCTTTGTGTTTTTCTGTCTCTCGTATTCTAAAAATGTGGAGGTTTAATTTGTTCTAAATTTTTGTGAAAAAGTGTAGGGATGTACAGTACTTGTGCTCCTTAACTCCAAATATAGTTAGTGAGTTTGAAGATTGATAGTAAATGGATGGTTGGACATTTAACAGTGCATCAAACAAATGATAGTACACCACATACGCACAGCAAATTAAATAGGGGTGTGTGTGTTGGTTTGTTTTCTACCATTTTTTGACATTTAGTAGGAATGTATGTTACTTTTGGGCAGAAACAGCACTGCAGGGATGAATGCTGCTTCACAACTCTGAACATCTGGTGTGGAAACCGTACCCCCAACACAGACAGACCGACACCAGGATGTATGAAACACGCTCCTTTATTTATTTTTCCTTTACTGCACCACAATGCCTTCTCTCATCAACTCTTTCCTTTCTTCTTCTTTCACCAACTCTTTCCTTTCTTCTTCTTCTTTCTCCCCTTCTTTCACCAACTCTTTCCTTTTTCTTCTTTCTTTCTTTCTTTCTCTCTCTTTCTCTTTCTCTTGGACCTCCTCCTCCTCCTCACAAACTTCGTCTCCTTCCTCCCAACTCTGGCTCCCTGTCTGGAAGGAGGCGGCCTCTTTTATCAGGACCCGGATGAGTCCCAGGTGCTCCCCTTGACGTCACTTCCTGGTGTGGCGGAAGTGTCAGGAAAGCCCTGGAAGCACTCGGTCGCCTTGAACTGTTTCCGGGAGCACTTCCTGGTGTGGCAGAAATGTTGCCATCCAGGACTCCCCAACTGACCGGGCGCCCTGGCCACATCCTCTCACGGGCATCCCAGCTCCGTCTCTGTGGCCCCCAAATAGACCCGGGCGGCTGCCCTCTCGTGGCCGAGGAGAAGTATTGTCCCCGTTGGGGACTGTCCAGGCGTCCCGGCTGGGCAGTGTCCCCGTACATCTGTGACACTGGATTTATGTTCGGGCTCAGTCAGTGAAACTAACACATTCTTACTGAGCTCATGTGGGTTTCTTTGGGTATTCTGGTTTCTTGTCATATCCTGAACATGAGAGCTCACCTGTCAAGGAAACCCCCCTCAGCACCATACACAGTGACTACCAGTAAACTGTATATATGATTTAAGACGCATTTAACCTTCAGAAATGAAAAATAATCATCCAAAGATAAACATTTTTCCAATGTCTTTTTTATTTTACCACATGACCCTGGGGCTGTCCTGGGATCATTTTATTGAATATTTAATTTTGTGTAGGTGGTGATAAAAACATACCCAAAACCAGTTTCAAGAAATGAATTATGACATATTAACTAGATATAACTAAGATATGAAAACAATATATTAGTAAGAATATACATTAAAGGTATATAATAACAAGAAGATACTAATTAATTAATAAAGTGAAAACCAAAATGAGCTTGTTAAAAAGGAACACCCATCAAACTATATTTTTATTCAATATAGTACATGATAATACAATTCAAAGTAATAAGGTAACGTGAAGAGAGTGGACATGAATGTAACTTATTATTAGAGTCAGCAGGCATGGAAACATCAATAAGAACACAAAATAAAGACAAGCATTGGTCAATTGAATAGAGAAGAGAGGAAAGGTGGGTTTTGAGGTACATTCTGAATGTTAAGAGTCTTACACATATTGCTGGTGGCTGCCAAGAGGGAAAAGGGAAAATCAGAAAAGATCAGTTAATAAAACAAACACAGTTGGTCTTATTATTTAAACATATGTCCTTTTTATACGCTATTATTAAAAGTGGTAAAGTGGTTTATGCTGTTGCCTCAAACTTCCAGGAAACTGGGCTTAGCTTTTTCTGTGGTTGCTACAGTATATTTCATAAGTTCTTACGCAACTAAATCCTTTTGACACCTTTTGAATAGGTGGTGATGTTAAAAAGTACAGTAGAACGTCGATTATCCAAACGTCAATCATCCAAACCTTTAACTATCCAAACTTAAACTTAAACCCCAAAGATTTAGAGTATCTACTTTTGCTACACAGGTTGCTGTACTGTGTCACACACATTCACATAAGAGGTAACTTTGAGGCTCATCAAGTCGAAATTACACACCGAGCCAGGGTTGGCGCCATCACTTAATTGTCTGTTCTCTTCTTTTCTCTGCAGAAAGGGTGATCAATGGACAGAACATCGATGGCATCACTTCTGACTTCCAACCTCTTGAGTCTGCCTCTTCGGCACTGCCACCCTGAACAACCCGCTACACCACAAACTTGAGATCGGTCAGATTTACGACTCGCATCTGGAAAGACATCCACGCAAAATTTTGGTTTTCAAATTTTCAGATATATGGGGAATAACTTTCAAGTGCCCCAGACCTTTATCATTTGTTGTGTTCATTCATTTTGCAGGTGGTCTATTACGTATGCCACTTAATGCATTTGTTTCTAAAATTTTTTCAAAAATGCGTTCTGTATAGTTAGTGATGAGCTTCATTTCACAAACAGTTTTACACAGATTTTCTTAAAAATATGTTTCTTCAATTGTGAAACATCCAACTCATTAAATTGCTCTTGTTGAATATTTTTAAAGTTGTCTGGGGTGAAAAGTAAAGAATATTGCTCCCTAAAGTTTATTCCACAGTATGGCACTTCAATGCCATCTGATTGTCCAAGGCTCCTACCACGTGGCTCCACATGCTCTCAACTGCCTCATGCACTGCCGGCGGGCACCTCTCATTTCAAGTCAGATGTAATGCCCTCTGTGCTATTTTTCCCCAAATCTATAAGCTGATCCAAGCTAGAATCCTTCCTTAGGCTTGCAGACAGTCACTCACCAAGACCAATGGTTCTTAGCAGAGAAAAACCACCCAAAAACGCGTATGGATGCATACTGTCTTTCTGGGCCCCCTTTCCATGGTCTGCACCAAATTCAATCTCCCAATCCTTTTGCACATGGATACAAAAACTGCAGGTGAGATGAAAAATATATATGATAATGGTTAGAAACTGCAATGGAATGGTGCGAGCAACAGTCTGAATGCATTTCTAAGGAGTGCTACTGTTATTAAAGAGGATGAGAGACTTCGTTGTGAAGAAAAGACAATTTACTTTCCCCAAAATACGTTTTACTCTTATTTATGTGCAATTGCTTGTGTTTGTTTATTTATGTTTATGTAAAAAATAGTAATTTATAATTGAAATAATGTGAAAAATCAGCTTAAAACAGTACACGTTGATTCTTCAAAACATGTTGGTTATTATTTACAAGCCATTTCCTAAATCAATTATTTTTCAGAACTGCATCATTTAACATCTATGATACGTTCTGTGAAATGAAATACATAATTTGGACGTTTTTCGAACACCATATTACATACAGTATTTAACCAAGGTATATACGAGACTGGAGTGTGCTTGTTTTGACTAAATACAGAAAGCTAATACTACAACACTCTGGAGAAACACAATTCTTGAGATTGGGTTGTACTTTCTACAAGTCAAAGCATACACTTTTATAAGGAAAGCTTTTTATTTGTAAGTAGGGAAAGTTCACATCGAAATAAAAATAGAATCCACAGTACTGGCAGCACAATTTCTTCATAAACAAGAGACTTGAAATACATGTAATGCTTGTGGGAACCAGTTGCATTTGCTATGTCCAGTTACATCCACTATATCCCGTTCTGCAATCAGTATTCTGAACTCTTTTGTAACTTTATGGGACAACAGACATACATGTGGTTGGATGTTGCCTGAATATCTGTACTTCCTATTTCAGAATAGAGGTAATAACATTTAAATGAATTAGTACACCTAATCACACTTTGTTTCACATAAGATGTGTATTCAAATGTATGTTTGATTATCCAAATATTACTATTACAAGTTGCCTGAAGAAAGAGCCTAAGCTGCATTGAAAGCTTTCATATTGTAATTTGTTAATTTTGCTTGACTTGTCATTGCATCCATTATTGCTAACACAGTACAACACCCTACTACTACAAACTATGGTGGAGTGGTGGCTCTGAGGCTAGGGATCTGCACTGGCAATTAGAAGGTTGCCGTTTCGATTCATGTAAATGCCAAAAAGGGACTCTGCTCTGTTGGGCCCTTGAGCAAGGCCCTTAAGCTGCAATTGCTGAGCGCTTTGAGTACTGAGAAAAGCGCTATATAAATGCAAAGAATTCTTTTATTATTAAACTACCCACTTTAATCCAGCCTTGGTCCCAATTAGTTTCAAATCTCTGCATTCTATTGTAATACTTTCAGGGAATTGAAGGCATGAAATCACAAAGTACAGCCGAACCACGTGATCCTAAAGATGAAACTGTTTCAACAGTCTAACTGAAACCTAGTGCTAAATTTAGCCTCCATTCATATTATACCAAAGTATATTTGTAGGAAAACAAAATGTTGTGCAATTTATTTGTATATGTTACTGTTAATGTGTGAAATTAGGCATTGTATAGGATGCCTAGGAAATCTATAGAATGCCAAAAATGGGACATCAATGTATGGAATGATTAAAATCTCAAACATTTCCTAGGCATTCTACGCAATTCCAAAAGCGTAAACCGGCAAATCGTTCTGTACTGTATAATGTCTAGGTGTTAAATACAATGCCTAGGGAAAGCATATACAGTAAGTAACACAGACATTTCATGCTTCATCCTAAAAAGTCACACATTCTATAGAGTCAATACCTGCTTTTCACACATTGCTGGTAACATATACAAGCAGTGAATGTTCTGTCTTTAAATACACCTTTATCTATTCTGTGAAGACCTGAAGAGCATAATCTATTTGGAAAGAGACTGGAAATGAGTGGATGCTGTGGAGCTGTCCTTGAACACAAAATAAATGGCAAGGATTCCAAAGTCATAAAAGAGCCCTTAATGTTGCGGAAATAAACAGAGGGAGTTGGAACAAAAACATGCAATATTGGAAAAATAACAAACCGTGGCAGTCCCACTTGGCTAAGATACACAGCACAAGCTACTTGCTTAGCTTTTTATGGGATGGCCGATCCACAACTCACCCAATATCTGTTGTCTGGAATTGCCCTTCCTTTCATCTCTTTTACCTCACACTGATATCTTTATTGTTTCTTCCTGCCACCAGTTGAATCTCTGTGCATCTCTTCTCCCAACTCCAAGGTCACCGGAGCACTTTCTAGAAAGGTATTTTAAGCCTCAGCCAGGGATCACTTCCAAGCAGTAACACTCCCCCAATTACTTCTGGAATCAGAAATGCCTTCCGGAACTACCTGGTGTTGTATTTCAGCCGGAATTCCTCCCCTGCCCGGGGTTCAAATTCATTTTTTATGTCTTTTTCATTCATTTTGAGTCTTTTATTTGTGTTACCTTTACTTTTGTTAATTATTTTTCCCTAATTATTTGCGATTATATTTCCCTATTTATTCCCTATGCCTGTGTTATGTTCCTTGTGGTTTATTCAAATGCATTTAGGAGTTGGTTAGAGCTTCCTGTTTCTTTCTATGCTTTTGTGATTTATTAGAATTTTCAGACCATTTTGCTGTTTTTTTAACTTCTCTGTTTTAGGACTCTTAAATTGTTTCACCTTTTCAGGCAACTCCTTTGGCCTCATGTGCTACATGGACTTTCATTTTGTTACAAAGCAATTGCTGTAATAATATAAATCTTTTATTTTTAACATTTTTTGTGGACCTTTATTGTGGACTAGTTGGGGATGTTTGATGGGATTTCCTCCTCTAGTGACTACTTTTGAAATTTTCAGGACTTTGTGCTTGGAAACTGTTGTGTTCATAACACTTTTAGTAGGTCTGTCTATAGTTACCAGTCACCCTGTATTTCTTGCCCAATTTTGGTGTCCAAAATCATTTTTCTAAAAGTCCTCATTTGTCAGTATATTAAACATTACTCAACTCTCGGTTCATTGGAGCAGTATGTAAGTTGTGGCGCTGTGAAACTTACATCCTTCAATGCATTTCAAATCAACAATCATATCCATTCTGCTTTGTTCTGAGATGGCCAAGTACTTCTTTTTTTGTTATGACTATGTGTAAATGTTTATTTAACAAAGAACTTCAGAGAGAATTTAAATTTCTGAAAAAGATAGATTTTGTGAAAAACAAACTATAAGCCAAACAAGTGGAGGCAGATATTCTGGAGGATGCAGCGATATTACTCAACACATAGATACAAAAAAACATAAAGATGCCAAAAAGAGTAAGAGTGCCAAGTAGGCTAGGACCTGCAATTTATGCAAGCATAGGACTGTTCGCTTATGATTCAGAAGCATAAATAAAATATAATTTGCATGGCTATATAAGACTTTCTAATGTATTTGAAGTGTTGTACATACAAGCAATGTCAAAATGCTTGTTATTAACATTCTAACCTAGCCGTATGCCCAAGGCCAGTGCATAAGGCGTTGTTTATAGCAGAGAAGTAATAAAGTGCCTTATTATAAGGTTGGCTTTGAAAGCTGTATTTATCTGGTTTTGTTTTTTTTAGAATGGTTATGTTTTTGAGCCAGATAAATATGTAGTGTCACTGTTTTACTGTTATTTTCGACTTACACCAATAGGTTTGTCACTTTCTACATGTGGTGACCTGACAAAAATCTTGTGGTAAAATCAAAATTTTAACTAAAAAAAAAATCAAATCACAGATTACAGTATATTTTCAACTTGATTAAGTCCATCTATGTCCCTAAGATCTTTTGCTGTTACTTGTGGTTTCAAAGGTCCAGCCCTGATTGTGAATAGTGGGAGTTCAAGTGCACAACTTGGCAACGTTTATTTTCACCTCTCAATTCATTTTGCTGTGATTCCAGAAGAGAACAATGCTTAGCCAATATACTGTGAGGTAAAAATGTATGGATTTCTATTTTGTGTTATTTTTCAAAGGCATATCAGGTTTTAATGGTCCATTCCAATCATAAGGGTGCTTTTCACGGGTAGAATGACTAGTGTGACCTTGGAACCCCTGCAGATTTTGTTTTTTTCTCCAGCCCTCTGGAGTTTTTTTTTTTTTGTTTGTTTTTTCTGTCCTCCTTGGCCATCAGATCTTAGTTTATTTTTTGTTAATTAGTATTGCCTAATTTTATTTTTATGTTTTTTTCATTTTGTAAAGCACTTTGAGCTGCATCATTTGTATGAAAACGTGCTATATAAATACATATTGTTGTTTTTTTACTGCAAATCAAGAAATCATGGTCATCCTATCAGGCTGGCAGTTATTGGGGGCTCTGCTAACGTTGAGAAAAAAGGCAACTTGAAGAGCATTTGAAAACAGACTACAAAAAAAAAGAGCAAATAAAAAAAGAAAAAGATTCAAGTGCTGAAATTTCAGCTACCATTTTCACAAGGCCCATGATAAGGAGAAAGGCAGTAACCATTGGGCCAAGTATGTTCTGGCTAAGCAAGGGAAAGCTTTCAAAGATGGAGTGACAGTGAAGGAATTATTAGTAGAGAAAGTAGCTTCCTGCTTTTGCAATGTTGTAAATTAAACCAAAATAAATGCCTCAATTAAAGACATGCCGTTATCCCAAGTAAATGTAACAACATAATATAAAGAAATGACTGGGGGAATTGAAACAACAACTAGAGGGAGATGTTGAAGCATGCAATTCAAGTCGAGTTGAGTCAACAGATTAGATGGGTGTGACATAGTCAAGTGTTTTAATTAGAATGACATGAGTTGGAAAGAGTGTTTATTAATTATTTTGCACTTGAAACAGCAGACTTGAAGCTTGGATAATCACCAGAGTTTTGCAGAGTTTCTAGGCCATTACTGTTAACATGATAAAATCCATTACTATTGATACATAGAGCACACTCTTTGGTACATACATATTACAAGTGTTTTCATTTCATTGCTCCAATAGAATGATTATTTTCTAGAAGGTCTTAATAATCACTATATTATACACCAAAGCTTTGTGTTTTAAGATTTTAAACATTAAAGAGTTAATGGATGTGGTTCTGAATGCTGTATGTGGCATTTGAGCAAGAAGCCGTTCCACTCACAGTGTGTGTGTGTTTGCCCTGCAATGGACTGGCACCCTCTCCAGGGTTTGTTCCTGCCTTGCGTCCTACACTTGCTGGGATAGATTTCAGGAGACCCCTCCCACGACCCTGTTCAGGAGTAAGTGGGTTAGAAAATGACTGCTCCAGTCACACTTAGAGAAGACTGAAGTTGGGCGTGCAGACATGCTGCTGCTCACCCCCACACACTGGTTAAGCAGGAGGATGGCTAAAAATGAACGTTTCTCAAGATATTTAAACATGTATAATATTTCCTGCTAGAAGAAGAGCAGTAGCAGTTGGATGTTGTTTTTTTGAATGAACAAATTGCAAATTAGCTGTCACGCACACACGTTGGAGGACACCTCCGCTGGCTCAATTTAGATATGCAATACCCTGCCGAGACAAAAGGGGGGGGACTACCGCTAACTTTGTTTTCTTGTTCTTCTTCCCTCACAACGCCAAGAAACCAGCCAATAAGTGAGCCTAGCTCCGCTCCTTCCGGTCTGACTGCTGTAAATCTCCGGACGTCCTAGAAGAAGGCTAGAAGACTAGAGCTAACCACAGAACAGAGCACTGTTGTTTATGAGAAATCCGATTTGAGGAGTAGCACTAAGCCGCACATTTTCTTTTTATTTTCTCATACTTTTTAGTTTCGTCTGGAGACAAATACAAGGGGTAAACTGGTTGACGCCCCAAAAATTACTTATTTTTGACTGCCTGACCACACAGCTTAATTTACAGCTGCAAGGAAAAGGCTAAACAAATTAGAAATAACTTATGTGAAAACATTTACGAGAAAACAGAAACTTTCTCTTCCCAGATCCTCCAGATTCATTTGTCAGCTTAAGTCATTAAGGAATGTCCGGTGACCATGGCAGCAGCAGACTTGGACCATCTTTTCCTTTGTTTGTCATCAAAAAGGGCTAAAATAGAAACTCCCACTGACTTCTAGAATGTTCTTTAAACTCCAACTTAAAACTAGAATGTTCTGAAAACTTCCATTTACAACTAGAATGTTCTCTGATTTATTTTTTGTTGCTTACTTATCACTTAGCCAGTTATGAATAGGTAAGAATACATACATAGTAGCCAGAAGACATACCACATGAACAGATAGTCCACCTAAGCCTCCAGTACTTGGATGGGAGACTCTCTGGGAAAAATATATGGATGTTGCTGGAAGAGGTGTTGTGGAGGCCAACAGAGGGCACTTAATCTGTGGTGTGTGTGGATCACAATGCAGCAGTGCAGTGACAGGGACACTGTGCTGTGAAAATGGCACCATCTTTCAAATGAGATGTAAAACTGTGATTATTAAGACCCCTGGGCATCCTGGTGTAGAGAGTAGGGTGTATTCCAATGTCTAGACTAAATTGCTCACCATTATTGCCTAGTCATTATATGCCCTATTTCTAATTGTCTCTCTCTCTCTCACCACTTCACCACCTAACAGCTAATGTATGATGAGCGTACTGGTGCAATAATGGCTGCAGTCACTTCATTCAGGTGGATGCTACATGTTAACAGTGATTGAAATGGCTCCCCGCTCTCTATGTAAAGCACTCTGAGGGGAGAGAAAAGCACTATATAAATGTAAGGAATTATTATTATTACTAGTAGTAGTAGTAGTAAAAATACACATAAAATGTTCAGAATGGAATGTTTCACAATCAGGCTAAAATATCACAGATAAGCAAGCTAAACACTAATGGACAAAAATGAGAAATCATTCTAAATGTCACATCACACAAGTTTTTCAGCTATTTTTATTCATGAACTTCCCTTGCATAATCTTAGCAAGGCAGAGTCAGTCAAGGTGTGTTCCTTTGACCGCTAGTCATGTTGTCTCCCATACCCAGCGAGTCAGTCAAACCAGTCTGCGTCTAACCCAAACAAATTCAAACAGGTTTGTATTTATCTTACGTAATCATGGTGGGCTCTGTGTGCATGTAACAACCAACCAATGACTGCCCACCCTGAAGTACAAGGCATAAAAAGATAATAAAAAGAACACAATTGTTTTGGACCATGCAAACAGAGAAGCTCATCGGTGTAATGTCTCCTGTTTTAGGTAACATGACAGACTGCAGCTGAACTCCCCATACCTGTAAACCCCTCATACAACACCACCTTTAACAGGAGGTACATCTGAAAGAAGAGTCAGCTTGAGACACTTTCAAGTGAAAAAGTCAGCTGGAAAATCATCATATAATTTGACATGCCCATTGATCTCTAACTGTGTCAACTGACATGCGCAGTGTTTTATATTGGTACTGGGAGGCAAGCCCCCAGGCACTTTTGGTGCCTAACCCCCAGTTGCGGTCAGTCTGCCGCTCACGTTGTGAAGAGGGAGGCTGAACGCACCCCGAGGAGACATGGTCGCTCCTCTGAAACACCCTTTTAAACGGTAATCCAATGGGAAACAAATATAGTTTTTTTTTACCTCCTCTTTGCGCGATCAGCTGCTGTGCCACAAGATCTGCATCTCTCGCATCGCTTCGAACATTTAAAAGCAGCTGTCCTACTCTTCGTCTTTTATTTCTGGCGCCGGACGTGGTTAAATCTCCTGACACAAAGTCTTGTCTCACGGGATGCGAGTTCTTGATATTTTTAAGTTTATTATTTAAAAATGGAATAAGAATCTGAAAATCTAACAACATCACATTAAAGTTCGATAACTTCTGAAAAGAATGATACGAACATATATATGTAGGTTTTAAAATAAGCCCGATGTAAAGCGTGACAAACAAGTCACATAAAATCATAGCACAAAATCGTTGCACTTTTAGGGTTAAGATTTTATATATATATAGAGTAGATTTAATCTAGATCACATTGCTCAAATCTATTTTTACTTTGGCATTCAAGAGCCTTAATCTGTTGATCAGTTTCAAAAAAGCCAAATTAAACCCACTGTCACAATAAAATATGAAATCTTCCAAGAGGTTGAGTACTTTTTGTAGATACTGTAGTTTTCCTACATTTATAACTAAAATAAACATGGAGGACATTGCTTCAAAAGTTTCATCTCTTTGTCATATCGATTCAGCTGCTGCAAAGATAGAAATTATTTCTCTTCATAATTTCATTCAGGTTAAAATTAGAGATACCTCAGAGATGAATACTGTGAGCTGTCCCTGAAAGATAAATAACCAAACTTCAGAAAATGTGCTCTCCATTTCTCGCCTCTTTTAGATCATCGCAACATCAGAACAATCTGAACAAGAGCAGGCGATTCTGACCCATAAAGCTCGCCAGTCCGATGCACTAAATTCTTCTAAAATAATATCATGTCTAGTTTTGAAATTCCATAAAGTCCTACTGTCCACCACACTACTTGGCAGCTTATTCCATGTGTCTATGGTTCTCTGTCTGAAGTAAAATTTCCACACGTTTCTGTGTAATTTATCCTTAACATGTTTCCAACTGTGTCCCTGTGTCTTTGATGAGCTCATCTTAAAGTAACAATCTTGCTCCATTGTATTAATTTCCTTCATAATTTTAAACACTTCAGTCTCCTCTTACTAGTCTTTTGCTTAAACTGAAAAGGCTCAGCTCTTTTAATCTTTCCTCATAATTCATCCCCTGTTGTCCTGGAATCAGTCTAGTCGCGCTTCTCTGGACCTTTTCTAGCTGTTTTATGGCTGCAACATTGCTGTTTTACATTAACTAAAAAAGTAGATCTTCCATCAAAAAAGGATGGGTACCCCTTCTGAAAGATGTTATAGAATAAAAAATAACCAACAACATAATTTAGCTAGTTTAAATTAGGGTTTGCTGTTAATTGAAAAATAAAAGCAACATGAGATTTTTTTTTTCATGTTGCAGTTGGTTCTTGCTTCAAATGTACTGTATATACTCACGTATAAGTCAAGGTCTTGAAACCCGAAAAAATAAATCGTAAAATCAGGATGCAACTTATACGCCTTTTTAAAAAAAGTCTTCTTACTTCCTCTAATCTCGCACCAGTTTCTCAGACACATTGAATTTTGTTGCAGCAGCGCAGTTACCAATTTCTTTCACTACTTCAACGACTTTTAATTCAAAACCGGCTTCATATTTTCCTCTGATTAAACACTCCATTCTGGATAAGGGATACTCTTACGATAAAGGTGTATGAGGGTGTGAGATACAAAAAACACAAAACAGTGCAAACGTCTCTTCGGAATAGTTTGGGTATTACCATGTTGTCATGTAGGCACAATATATAGAAAAAAAGGCAGTGTGCTCCGTGGTTACTCTCTCAGGTGGGTGATAGCATATCATAAACTCTTGGACCAATAACATGAGTTTTCTGCACCGACATTATAAAATACCGGAAATTATACAGTAAAATCAAGCCTCGACTTATCCACGTGAGAACTTATCCACAAGTATATACTGTACTTTCATTCTCATAATGAGGTCATGTGGAAAGACAATGCCCTTTGGGTACTAATGCAGAATACCAAATGCCAAAAATAAAATAATAATATTGTAGCTGAGTCCAAGGTTACACCTATAACAAATGTCGCTGACCTCCCCAAAACACTAACGTCTTTCTCTGATCTTACTTTGAACAGAATGCAGCTGTAAACGCATGTGGTGAGATGAGTTCTGGTTCAGCATCCTCTAAACCCCTTTTGTTTATGCAGCCGCCTGCTTTTGGTCTTTTATTGCCACCATCGTCCATGCTGTGCCAGTGAACTTTCTTCTATTGGAAAGCGATACTTCATATCTAAAGTACAAACAATGAGCAGGTGGAAACTAACCCTTTCATTATTCTTTGTAAGAAAACTTTATATCAAACTTTCTCAATAAAGAATGTTTCACCCCCTCATATTTATTATATCCTTATATGATAACAATGGTGTTATCAAAGAACAAACACCACCACGGTGGACAATGTGCTGTAAGTCATTCAGACTTTGAATAAATTGCATTAAATATTAACTGGAATTCCTCTCTGATGCTGATTGAGTTCCAGCAAGTTTTAAAAAGTACATGTAAAAAGGCGATGTTCCTGAAAATGTGATTCATTTGTGAAACACTGTTGTATTTTTTTATTTATAGATATCAAATTGGGAAACCCAATGACTAAATTAAACAAATCAATGGTATATTTATTTTGCAATTTTAAACCTCAGGTTTGTAAACTGTGTTTTTCTTGTTACACACAATGTATATGTTACCGGCAATTTATGAAATGCAGGCATTGTATAGAATGCCTAGGCAATATATAGAATGCCTGGCATTTTTGGGCAAAGTATGAAATATCCGAATTATTTTAATATTATATATACTTTCCCTAGGCATTCTATTTAAGACCTAGGCATTATATAGAATGACAAATGCTATTTAGGCAAAGTGTTAAAACAGAGTTATGAAAAGGCTTTTATTGAAAAGACGTATATGAAAAAGAAAGAGATACAAAATATAGGACTTTCTTGTTGAGGACTTGTTGAGGAAAACAAGAGAAAATAAAATATGAACTTACTTGTTGCAACAAGGAAGGAAAACAATTCATTTTAAATTGCACTGAAATGCAAATGGGGAATTCTCCGTCTGAGGTGAGCGTCAAAAGTCATATGACATTAGAAACGTCATTAGCGGGAGTAGTTTATACTTTGCCGGTTTGTCTTTTGGCATTGCGTAGAATACCTAGGAAATGTGTGAAATGTTAATCGTTTCATACTTTGACATCCAGTTTTCGCCATTCTATATATTGTGTAGCCATTCTATACAATGCCTACATTTCATACATTGCCGGTAACCCCTTTTGCCTTCAGAACTGCCATAATTCTTCATAGCATAGATTCAACAAGGTGATGGAAACATTCCTCAGGGATTCTGGTCCATATTGACATGACAGTATCACGCAGTTGCTGCAGATTAGTTGACTACACATCAATGATGTGAATCTCTTGTGAATCTCTTGTCCCACCACATCCCAAAGCAGCTCTATTAGATTGAGATCTGGTGACTGTGGAGGTCATTTGAGTACAATGAACTCATTGCCACATTCAAGAAACCAGTTTGAGATGATTTGAGCTTTGTGACATGGCATATTATCCTGCTAGAAGTAGCCGCCAGAAGATTACTATATATGCTCTCATAAAGGGATGAACATGGGCAGCAGCAATACTAGGGCAGGGGCTGCGGCATTTAAACAATGCTCAGTTGGTAGTAAGGGGCCCAAAGTGTGCCAAGAAAATATCCCCACACCATTACACCACCACAAATTCTGACCTTAGTATCCAAACATTGCAGCAGAAATTGGGACTCATCAGACCAGGCAATGTTTTTCCAGTCTTCTGTTCTCCAATTTTGGTGAGCCTGTGCAAATTTTTGCCTCAGTTGCCTGTCAACATCAGCTGACAGGAGTGGCACCCAATATGGTCTCTTGTTGCTGTAGCCCATCTGCTTCAAGGTTCGACATGTTGTGCATTCAGGGATGCTCTTCTGCATACCTCCATTGTAACAAGTAGTTATTTGAGTTACTGTTGCCTTTCTATTGGCTGGCAATTCTCCTTTGACCTCTGGCATCAGCAAGGCATTTTCGCCCAGAGAACTGCTCCTTACTAGATATTTTCCCTTTTTCTGACCATTCTCTGTAAACCCATAAAGATGAATGTGCTTGAAAATTCAAGTAGATCAGCAGTTTCTGAAATACTTAGACGAGACCATCTGGCATCAACAACCATGCCATGTTCAAAGTCACTTAAATCATCCTTCTTCCCCATTCTGATGCTCAGTTTGAACTTCAGCAATCATCTTGACAATGTCTACATGCCAAAATGTGATGCGTTGCTGCCATGTAACTAGCTATTTGTGTGAACAGATGTATTCGATAAAGTGCCCCGTGAGTGTGTATAGTGAATTATCTTTGATTTGTTGAAATCCACTAGCAGAAGCATTCTAGATGCAGCAGAACATGAGATATCAAATCAAAATGTTTTTAAAAGCATCATTTTGACAGGCACACCTTCTGCCATTAAAGCTTACCAGTGAAGATGATTTTGTCTTAAACACCTCATGTTGTATTGGCACAACAAAGCAGTTTGCTAAGGGCAGTTGGAATTGCTTGTGTCTTGTGGCTGAAGTGTTCACGCTCAAAAGCTGTAAAATTAAATATAACAGATAATGATCAGACATTCAGATCCTAGTAGTATTTCAGCCATTTGTTAATGAAATTTTTAGAGTTATAATGGTAGTTTTTATTCTTGGTTGAAGATATCCTTTTTTTTTTTAATCATTTATAAAAGCGACAAAGAATATGTGAAACATACACAAGAAGTAGTTTTGCAAATACAGTCATTCCTCAACTATCACGGGGGTTACGTTCCAGAACCCCCCCGCAAAAGATGAAAATCCGCAAAGTAAAAACCATATGTTTATATGGTTATTTTTATATATTTTAAGCCCTTATAAACTCTCCCACACTCTTATAAACATTTCCTGCACAGTTATACAGTACAGCATAAACCCTTTGTATTCTCTAAGGTATTAGGTAAGATTCGTTGAAATTATGTATGTAAACACATTGTTTATATACAGTAAAACTTAAATATTATAGATAAGATATCGAGCGTCTCTGATATCACATATGTTACATGTTATGTTACATCCGTTATGATAGACAGGCCACAGTGCAAGAAAATGCACAAAAGTGAACTCTTTACACAGCGAAATACTTTGATGCTTAATGCGCGAGACGAGACTTTCTGGTTAACACAGCGGAATCGAATTCAGCACTCTGTTGCTGAGCCATTCAGCACACAGGAACTTAACCGTGTGATCTGATTGGGTAGCTTCTCAGCCATCCGCCAATTGCATCCCTTGTTGGACAATCAATTGGGCAACCCAACTGAGGAAGAATGTACCAGAAGTAAAAAGACCCATTATCCAAGTGAAAAATCTGTGTCATATATTTAGATATGTTTATGTATAAAATCTGCGATAGAGTGAAGCCGCGAAAGTCGAAGCATGATATAGCGAGGGATTACTGCAGAAATGCATTTCCGTAACATACAAAGTGCACAAAAGGTTTAGTATGAATACTAGTGAATTAAAAGAAATATTAGATTGACTTCCCCTTCTAAATATCTACAAATCCTCATTAGACGTTGTCACACAGGAGTAGGAGGAAGCTGTATGGACCAAGTGAGATGGACCAAACATGTGAAAACCTGTCTGATTCATTCCTGAAAACGTCACTTCCAACTGTGGTGCCTAGAAGCACGTCCTTTCCGGTTCCTAATGTCACTTCCAGTCTTGGCATTTAAAGCTGCAATCTTAACAACAGTAGATCAGTTCTTTGACTCCATCAAAGACACATCTGTGTTACTTCTCAAAATCCATTGCAGCCAGGGATATTATACAGGTGGCTGCCAGAAACATTCACAACGTGCAAACATACACATAGTCTTGATGAGAAAATGGCATTTAGCCTAACTTTGCTTGTGACTTTCTATTCATGTAATGTTTCCAGAGTTACTGATTTGAGATTTTAAAGTTTACACAGAACAACACATGCTACCTTGTTCTTTTTATTGTCAGACTGTGACAGTGCAGGATGGCTGCAACCACCATACGCCACTTGCACTGCCAATAGTCATGACAGGGATGAGCAGAGCAATGAGGACACACAACAGGCAAAGGACAAGTGCAAAATGCTCAAATTCTTTTGTTTTCAACAAAGTACAAATTGTGGAGTGATCTTCCATAAGTAAATAATCCAATATAAAACAATGAGTGTGGCGGAGGTTAAAAAGTCTAATCAATAACCAATAGATATTTCATACTAAAAACGAGGTTAAAAATCCCAGGTAGAATTCATCCGTTAAAATATCCACAAGTCTTGGTGCTTCCCCTTAAAATTTACTTCTACCTTGGCTTTACCTTCATGACCTCCTAAGCATGAGAAGGCGTCCACCAAGTCCCTGCTCCTTTCTCCTGCCACCGTTCCTTGGCCCCAGACAGGAATTCACTTGGAGTTGGTCACTCCAACTCCTAGAGCACTCAGCAGGAGTGATTTGACCCCTCTGGCACTGGCCTTGCACTTTTCCGGGTCCATCTTCATGACCAACTGCAATCATTCCATAGCATGGCACTGGCTTTCCCCAGTTCTGTTGTCTCTTTTATTCTCACACTCTCTTTGTAACCTCCATCTTCTTCCTCTATATTTTTCTTCTTGTTTTCTCTTCCCCTTCTGTTCTGCTCAGGCTTCTTTTTATTCTGCAATTGGGTGCCACTGCCACAGCCACAGACTCCCAGAGTCATGTCAGGTCAGGCTGGGGAGTATGCACCGGTACAGCGCGTTGCTACACCCACCAGATGATGAAACAGCTTGGGATCCTGTTTGGCAACCACCCAGGCAAACACGCAGTCCAGTCCCACCCTCCAGAAATGACCCTCTATCTGCCGCAGCCAAGTGTAACATGGGCATCCCCTTGGCCTGGTCCAGCCACTCTGGTCCCCAACAATGAGGATCCTGCAAGCCAGATCACCCTCAGGGAATCACGCCACATGGGCGTAGTACCGTAACCAATGCTCCCTCATAAAGCAGGTAATGTGCCTCATTTGGGACTCCATGAGCAAACGCTCATTCAACTCAAAGTCAAACTAGCGGTACCCAAGGATTCTCCAAAAAGACAATACCGAAATAGTCCAATCTTTGTCTCGCAAACATTAGACAAGAGAGGAAGCAGCAAGGCTGTAAAGACTTGGACCTTCATCCTTTTGCATAGATATCGGAAACACCACACACCCCTTTCCAGCAACCTAATGACCCCCCATGCTCTGCCAATCCATCTATTGAATTCATTGAATGAGTCACCAGAGACATGAATGTTACTGCTAAGGTAAGTAAACCTCTCAACAAGGTCAACACTTTCTCCGCAGAGAGACACACTGCTGATGGCTGTGCCCAAGAGGTCAATAAAGGCCTGGATCTTGGTTTTTATCCAGGACACTCGCACAATATACAAATTCTCACACAATCAAGTAATTGATATTGGCAATTAAACAGTGCTTAAATCTAAATATACATGAACTTATATGTTTTTATCATTTTAAATCATTAATTGCACTACAGTACAGCGTTTTACTGTTAAAATATACATTTCCTATATTTATACAGGTCTGTTTTTTTTATTCAGTGTATCAACAACACATTCATAATTTTTGAGGTGTTACACACCGCAACAATGCAGTAAATGCAGTACAAATATTTTAAAAAGCCTGTTGTTTACTAAGCAGCATCAAGTTCATCCTTATCTTTTCTTTTTCCAATTGAAAGTGTAAGCTGCTACATTTTAAACAAGCTTTCTGTACAAACTCAAGCGGTATCTATTGTGATTTAAAAGACAAAATAAAAGTCAGAATTTCTTAAAGTAGCTGTTCTTGCCATTTGTCTCGTTGCACAGGATGACTTTTCTGATTATCTGTTTTTCAGTTTATTAACCCACTTTCTTTAACGTAAAGGCTAATATACCAGTCACCTCTCATTCACTAATATAACACACATCCACCTACTGCTCTTTGTTTACACTGCAGGAAGTTTGCTGCAAAAAAAAATATACACATTAGCTCAACTAAAATAATACTTTGCGTAAAGCTTAGAAAATCAGGGACTGAACATATCAGTTTTATGAACTACTTTTTTACTGATCAAATCTTTTTTTAGTGAAAATCGATCAATTTCGATTGGCAGCCAATCGATTGGAGCATCCCTATGCATTCGAGCTCTGGAGGTAAATTGGCACACTGTCTAAGGCTCGGAGAGAACATGGCAGAGTAGATTATTGAAATGGTAGACTGAGACTATCTACTCCATGCTCTCCTGAAACATCTGGCCAAGCCAATGAAACAACATTCCTTGGACAACATGCAATGGCTCATTGAAACAATAAAGCATTATCGAGCCACCTTCTAATTAGGGAATTGCAGTAAACCACTGCACCAAAGAAGGCCTGAGAGTCCCAGGAACCTGATACAGGATCTGAGAAGTCAGAGCTGCCACCGGACTTTTTTTTTTCTATTCTTCCACACAACACATGTATGCGGTTACTTGAACGTTACATTGCCGTCACTTGTTCTAATGTAAAAGTGACCGCTGGCTTTAATCTCAAAGGGAGAACCATCCCTTGGCTTGTTTTATTTTTTATAAAATAGAGCTTAAATATATGAATGTGACACCATGGGGCCTGTGGGGGTCTTAATCTGGTCTTGCTCCAACTCATTTCTCAATTGCGTAGATAATATATAAGAGCTGGCACATGTTATTCAGTATGCGCCCAGCTTTTCCTAATAACCAAATAATCCATCAGTCACCAAAGCATATAAAATACCTTGTCAGAGTCGTAACAATATTCGAAAAGAATGTCTCGTTGCAGCACAAATTTCACAGTTAAGAACCAGCTCTATATAATTCATATTATGAGAGATCTCATATCATATCTGGAGTACACCCGTAAAGATACTTCCATGACTCTCTGAACGAATATAGCATTAGAAGAAACTGGCAGTACTTTTCAATGCAATTTTTCCAATAATTTCTTAATTATGGAAATTGACTCTTTTTACCAAAAATTGATAGTTAAGGTTAGATGCATTGGTGATTCTAAATTGTCCCTAGTGTGTGCTTGGTGTGTGTGTGTGTGTTTCTGCGTGCCCTGTGGTTGGCTGGTGCCCTGCCCAGGGTTTGTTTCCTGTCTTGTGCCCTGTGTTGGCTGGGATTGGCTCCAGCAGACCCCCCTGACCCTCTAGTTAGGATATAGCGGGTTGGATAATGGATGGATGGATGTATATTGATCCAAAAGTTTCTATTTCTTATATTAAATATAAATATTTCCATCCATAACTTGTTTTTTCTCATTTGGCATTAAGTTAAATATCATATTAAACAAATATAAATATTCAGTTAAGTCTATAAGTATTTGGACAGTGATACAATTGTCATAATTTTGGCTCTATATGTCACCACGATGGATTTGAAATGAAGAAATAATTACATGATTGAAGTGTAGGCTTCCTGCATTAATTCAAAGGGTTTAACAGATATATAGTATGCACCATTTAGGAATAACAGACATTTTTATACATGGTTTCCTCCATTTTCATGGGCTCAAAAGTATTTGGACAATTAACTAATAAACAGTTCTATAGCCAAGTGGGAGCTGGTCCCTCATCATTTCATTAACTATTAAACTGGTAGAAGGCCTGGAGTTGATTCTAAGTGTGGAATTAACATTTGGAAGCTGTCACTGTGAACTCTCAATATAAGGTCCAAAGAGCTGTCTACACAACTAAACACAGGCCACCATTAGGCAGAGAAAACAAAACAAACCCATCCGAGAGATAGCAGAAACACTAGGAGTGTTCAAATCAACCATCTGGTACATTCCTAAAGAGAAGGAACATGCTGGTGAGTTCAGCAAGACAAGAAGGTCTGGACAAGCATAGGGAGAGAATTGTTCTGGAGGATCTCAGAATCCTGTCCTTGGTGAAGTATAACCTCTTTCAAGATATTTAGCCAAACCAAGAACACTCTCTGGGAGGTAGGCCGATCATTTCCAAAGTCTACAATCAAGAGAAGATGTCATGAAAGTAAACACAGAGGGTTTACCACACGGTGCAACCACTCAAGCACAGGAAGGACATATTACACTTTGCTAGAAAATATTTTTGGAAGAGTTTTCTTTGGATAAATGAAATTAAAATCAATATGTACCAGAATGATGGACAGAGAAGAGTATGGCAAAGCGAAGGAACGTTCATGATCTATAGCACACCACATCACGTGTGAAACATGGTGGAGGCAGAGTAATAGCATGGGCATGTCTGACTGCCAATGAAAATGGGTCACTTGTGTTTACTGATACGACTGCAGACAAAAGTTGCAGGATGATTTCTGAAATGCAAAGGGCTGTACTGTCTGCTCAGATTCAGAGAAATGCTGTAAAAGTGATAGGACGACACTTCACAGTACAGATGGAAAACAAGCCAAAACATACTGTGACAGCAAACCAAGTGTTTTTCTAGGCAAAGAAATGGAATATTCTTCAATGACCAAGTCAATCAGCTGACTTCAACCCAAATGGACATGAATTTCACTTTCTGAAGACAAAACTGAAGGCATAAAGTCCAACAAACAAACAAGACCTGAAGACAGCTGCAGTAAAGGCCTGGCAAAGCATCACTAGAGTGGAAACCCAGCACTTGGAGATGGCCATGGGCTCCAGACTTCACACAGCCATTGACTACGAAGAATTTTCAAGTGTTGAAAATGATCATTATACTGTATTATGATTTATTTTATTTTATTATTTATTATGGTCTAAGTCAGTACCCAACTTTGTTCCTCCTCTCCAACTCCAAGAATCACACTGCGACATCACTTAGTCTTAATCTTGATCCACTGCTAGTCCGCTGTTCTGGAGCACAGTGCAATGGTGCCAACCCCCAAAGTTAGTCTTCTTAGCATAAATACGTACTGAGACTGGACAAGCAGGGGATCACCCCTAGCTCATAGCACACTGCAAGTGACAAAGTGACTCCAGCGACACGCTGTTGGATTACTTGGACTCTCTTGCAGATGCAGACCGCAGAATGCTTTTGTATACCATTATTGAAAACACAGTAATGGTCACTGGTTTTTAACTTTTAGGCAAAAAATTATTTATATATTCAGAATTTAAATATATACAACACATAGTTGCTTCCCCCATTACCCAAGTGTTATAAGTACAGATCCCATACATGATTTTTTTAATACTTTCTTTTTTTGTGTATAATGTTCCTTATGGGGGCCTTGATCACATGGTAAGATGGGTACGGTCACCTGATGTAAGGTGGCAGCTTTTCTCAATTATAAACTCTGACATGGAAGTGCAGTAAAGTCTGTTCCTCTTCGGGTCTTTTAAATAAGGCCAGACACTCTCTTTTGACTCAGTTTTTGCTGCCTTTTAACTATTTTCTTTGTGCCTTTTTTACTTTTCTTTTCTATTTTTGCATATCTTAGCATATTTCATTCTTTTGTTTGCTTCACGTTTAGTACTGTGGTGTTTGTATCAACTAGGGAGTAAGTCAATGTCCATTCTAACTGCTTACACTGAGGGAGTGAAGCAAGCCTTCCAAGTTCAACTTAGGGTTTCTTTTTTATGTCTCCATTTTGCCACTGCATCCTTTGACGACTCAATGTAGTGATTTTTGGTAAATTGTTAGTTTTTGTATGAGCTCCTCATGACATTTTTATGATTCTTTGCAAAAGTCACTCATATTTATAAATTCCCCAACTCTGGTGGATTTTAATTTCAGACGATGGCACATCAGCACTGTTCCACCGAGGCAAGCAAAATCTGACCCTCAAGGTTAGAAACACACTTCAGTAAATATAGTAACACATTGAATGATGGTAGCATGCAGGCCACACTCAGTTTATGAATTTTGGCAGTAGAGCAAGGCCTTATCCTCCAAAACTAACAATAATACCCAGCTACAGTACTTAAACGTACAACTGAGGATTTATTAGGAATTTTTGTGCTCAGAATGTACCTCAATAAAAAGGATTCAAATAAACTGAAGTGTACTTCTGATTCTGAGGAGGCATTTCAGAGACTTGGGTGGCAACTTTCATCTGCATCTGTTTTTAGCAAAAGGTAATCCCTCATTTGGGGCAGTATGGTGGCTCAGTAGTTACTGCCATTGCTTCACTGATCCAGTTTTTGTGAATAGTTATTGTCCTTGTGGAGTTTCCATGGACTATCCATGTCTACATGGGTTTTCTTCAAATACTTGCTTGTAACCTTAGTCTGCAGTTCTAAATTGGCCCTATGTGAGTGTGGGTGGATTGAACATCACTGGGCCTCACGATAAAGTGGCATCCTGTTGAGGACTGGTCCTAACGTTGCTCCCAGTGTTGCCAGAATATGGTGTCACTCTGCATGACCATCAATTACATACACATTAAGTGGCTTTTAGAGTGTTATGATCCCTTATTTCTCTTCAAAGCAGACATGGGAGCAGTTTTGCTACAAGTATACCCTGACACATAGAAACATCATCTCTGTGTTTAGAATAAATAATAGAAGAAAATGACAAAAAAACCAAAGAATAGGCTGCATCATCAATGAAAAACATTTATCCATCTTTTAAAAAGGAAACAACAGTGTGAGCAGAAATGAAAACAAAGGCTAAGGCTTACCAGTTAGCATGTATTGTCATTAGTTAAATCGACAGGCTTCTGCATCTTAAACCTGAGATCTCTAACAATTACAGCTTTGTGTTAGAACATGAAAAATCCAACATAGCAAGGAAAAGCTGGATTTCTGTGTCATTAAAGAAAATGGAACAACACCGCCATGTTTCTGATTTTCTTTTTGTCATTATTTCAGATCACCATTTTAAAGAGCTGTTTCAACATTAGCCGTAATTTGAGTTACCTCACGCTCAGCCAACAAGCAGCTTTAAGTCTCTATATTATATGGCTGCAGAGACTGACACACATTGCCTAAAACAATGCAATGTAACAACAAAATGAAGATAGCCTGTATTACATTTTGGCTGTAATTTTAAAAATTAAGAAAGAAAAGAGTGTTTAGTTTATTTCCATGTTTTTTTATTGACCGTCTACTCCTTCCCACAACACTCAACTGACATTCTATGCTACAAAACACACTATTAGGTCTACTCCTGCACATCATCATCCACCTGCTTTTTTAAATTATTTGTATTAAATAGTTATAAAAAATATATAAATATATAAAAAAATGGGGAGGGGATCGATCTGTTCTTAACTCAACTTTTCTTTTTGTAAAAACTTGATTGCTTTGTATGGATTGTAATAAAATGAATTAAAAAAAATAGTTATAAAAAATAGAATAGATGCATTATTGCAATCAAAATGTTTGAGTGGTCACTTAGGTTGAATTTTCATCTGCTTGTTTTATGCAACTGTGCAGAAGCCATATCCACTTCACACTTTAGGTGTGAACAAAAAAGCACAAATAGAAACAAAAATAATTGAAAAGATTTTTAAAAAGCATGAATGGTACAAATACTAAATATATATCCATATATATGTATAAATATACTGTATATACTGTTTAAAAAAATTAAAGGAACACTTTTTAATCAGAGTATAGCATCAAGTCAGTCAAACTTCTGGGCTATTGAGCTGGTCGGTTAAGTAGCAGAGGGGGTTGTTAATCAGTTTCAGCTGCTTTGGTGTTAATGAAATTAGCAACAGGTACTCTAGAGGGGCAACAATTAGAAGACCCCCAAAACAGGAATGGTTTAACAGGTGGAGGCCACTGACATTTTTCCCTCCTCATCTTTTCTGACTGTTTCTTCACTAGTTTTGCATTTGGCTACAGTCAGTGTCACTACTGGTAGCATGAGGCGATACCTGGACCCTACAGAGGTTGCACAGGTAGTCCAGCTTCTCCAGGATGGCACATCAATACATACCATTGCCAGAAGGTTTGCTGTGTCTCCCAGCACAGCCTCGAGGGCATGGAGGAGATTCTAGGAGATGGGCAGTTATTTTAGTAGAGCTGGACAGGGCCATAGAAAGTCCTTAACCCATCAGCAGGACTGGTATCTGCTCCTTTGGGCAAGAGGGGGAACAGGATGAGCACTGCCAGAGCCGTACAAAATGACCTCCAGCAGGCCACTGGTATGAATGTCTCTGACCAAACAATCAGAAACAGACTTCATGAGGGTGGCCTGAGCGCCTGATGTCCTCTAGTGAGCCCTGTGCTCACTGCCCGGCAACATGGAGCTTGATTGGCATTTGCCATAATTGGCAGGTCCACCACTGGCACCCTGTGTTTTTCACAGATGAGAGCAGGTTCACCCTGAGCACATGTGACAACATGTGAAAGGGTCTTGAGAAGCTGTGGAGAACGTTATGTTGCCTGTAACATCGTTCAGCATGACGATGTGTGTCAGTGATGGTCTGAGGAGGCATATCAATGGAGGGACGCACAGACCTCTACAGGCTAGACAATGGCACCTTGACTGCCGTTAGATATCGGGATGAAATCCTTGGACCCATTGTCAGACCCTATGCTGGTGCAGTGGGTCCTGGGTTCCTCATGTGGCAAGAGTATGCAGGCAGGTCCTGGAAAATGAAAGAATTGATATCATTGACTGGCCCCCACACTCACCTGACCTAAATCCAATAGAACACTTCTGGGACATTATGTTTTGGTCCATGCGACACCACCAGGTTGTACCTCAGACTTTCCAGGAGCTCACTGATGCCCTGGACCAGATCTAAGAGGACGTCCCCCAGGACACCATCCGTTGTCTCATTAGGATGTTGTCCGGCATGCATACAAGCACATGGGGACCATACAAACTCCTGAGTACAATTTGGAGTTGCTGCAATGAAATTTTGGCAAAATGAACTAGCTTGCTGCATAATTTTTTAACTTTGATTTTCGGGGTGTCTTTGAATTCATCCCTCTGTAGGTTCATAATTTTCATTTCCATCAAACGATGTGGCATCCTTTCATTCCTAACACATTACCCAGACCATATCAGTATAGGTATTCAGCAGAATTTTTTGCCCATTGAGATCTGATGTATTTTCAAAGTGTTCCTTTAATTTTTTGAGCAGTTTATATACTGTATATATCTACCCTGAGTATCAGTTCTACTCATTTTTAATATACATTTGTTGGCTAATTGGACAGCCTTAGTTTTAACCAAATAATTTGTATAAGGAGTGGATATAAGACATACCAATTGGGTCACTTTAAAGTCAATTGTCAAAGAATCGGCAATGGGTTTTCCAGACTTCTTAAAATTTAATTTATTTATAGGAGGAGAAGACTGCTGTGCCAATGGTCTTTGGTAAGTTTCCAGTAGGTTGTAACTGGAATGAATTTCCTGACTCTCTTCTAGGTATGTTATTGAGAAATGTTGTGCACTAAAGCATAAAAATGTTGCTGACAATAGCACATGTGTGAGTTTTGTATGTTATGGTTACTTTATGTTTTATTGTTAATTTCATGTATTTTACATTATGTACTGTCTCTAAATGTTCTGATGTTCGGTGTGCTGTGTGGGTGGAGCCAGAGGAGGCAGGGCCACCCTCATATCCCTGCTACTGGATCCTCCTTCTCCTATATTGTGCTAAGAACTGGAGAGATCCAGTGGCAGGTTATATTGTTACATTTAGAGTATTGTAAAGATTGTTTTACTTGTGGATTTACTTTTTTTTCTGACTTTCATCTCTTGTTCTTGGATTTTAGTTTTTTTGTGTTTTTTTGGGACTTGTTCATTTTGGGCAGCTCCCTTTTGCTCTTTTCAGTATTTTGCTGTGTTTTTCTGTTTTGTTAATTCAATTCCATTTTATAAAGATTCTTTGTTTGCCCTTTTGTTTATCATCATCCTCCTGCATGTGGGACGTTTAACCTTATTTTGCCAGCTCTCCTTGCTACAGATCTGCAAGGCCGAAGCCAGCAGTTAGCAGTGAGGAGCAGCTAGATGTGGGGTGAGTATTCTTGAGCATGCTGATGAAGTTCCTGGCCTACCTAAAACTTCAATTATATTCATTTTCCATCATATTTGTAATTAAGTATTATCTCCTTAATTACTCTGATGTTCAGTGTGCTTTGTAGGTGGAGACCCAGGGGGCGGGACCACCCTGCCATCACTGAGAATGGATACTCTCTGTCACAGTATAAAGGAGTTAGAACAGGAGATAGCCAGCTGGAGTGAGTCTCCTTGGGTAGGCTAGTGAGATACCTCTTCTTTGGAGGCCATTTCACCATGTTTGTGATTCCTATTGACAAGTGTGTGCACTTTCCAGGCAACATTGATGATCTCAAGATTTTCTGTGTTTTTAGATTCTGAAGTTAAAATTATGTTCACTTAAAGACACTAATTATTCCATCCACACCCCCACATTTCTTGGCTTTCAATAAAAAGGTAATGAGGAGGTGAAGGCTTTCTTAAAAACATTTGGGCTAAGGATGTAACAGGCCCTGGATGGCACAACACTCCATTACAGGGCACATTTGTGCGCATAACCGCACTTCCTGTGGTGCCAGATTAGAAAAGGCAGTCAACCTAACCTGTACATCTTATTTACAGAGACAGTAACATACTATATTATATGAGACAAGTATTATTTTAAAATGTTCCATATGTAATTAGACTGTCATGCAAAGATGGAAGATTGGTTGTAATCCAAGAAGGAAATATTACTGTAACAGTATCATTCTTTTTGTAAATGATTTGGGCGTAACATAATTGGTGACTAGGTGACAGTGCCATTCTCTTTGGGTTTTACGGGATCCAGCACATAATACAGACAGCAACTAGGCCATGCATCTAAACTAAATCTGGGCCACTTTAGCAATTAGTATATTGTTAGTGTGCCCTTTCACCTTGTACCACTTTCCCTTTCAACTACTTTACATATTAATTCTCTGACTTCTAAAGCTGAAATAATTCCATTGTTCTTCTGTATTGTTCTCATGGTGGTGGCCACATTTTGCAGGTGACATTTTCTTTTGGATTATTTTTTTATCCATTCTGGGATTTTGTGCAATGAAGTTAAGTTTCAGTTTTGTTTTCTTATGATTAAAATTTTATATTTCTCCACAATATCTTTATGCTTTGTATGGGTGCCACACTTTTGAGGATTTGTTCCTGCCATGTGCCTTATGCTAGCTGGGATAGGCTCCAGTTTCCCGCCTGTATTATTATTAGAATCAATTAATTAATTAATTGAGCCAACCCAAAGCTACAATGACATGATGACATAGCATGCTTTCTTATTATTTACAATTTTGTTACTTATTTGTTTTAGTTTGCTTCATTTTAATAATTAAAATAATAAACAGTAAGAAAAACAAGCTTAAACACCCCAGAAATGAATCTCACAGATTATAAGACGTCAAAAATCCTGATTCATTACATACAGTTTCTTATCTGGCACCTTTCACAGTTTATAAAGAAATGAGGCTCACAGACCACAGTGATGTATTAAACAGTCATCACCTCCGGCTACAACGTGAAACTGTATAAACTGCTTGTTATTTAATCAAAAAATGTTTCAAGTGTCTTGGCTCCTTCACTGAGTATTTGGTTTAGTCATTCAACTTGGGTTTCCATTAAAAATGTGAAAAACCTGATAGGCAACAAAAATGAAAATTTAGAAATGTATGAGCATCAATAGAAATGGATAATGGAAAAAGACAGGCACAAAAAAAAAAATAGTACTTTCTTGTTCAGTCTGTGCATGCTCTTTAATTTGAAAACGGATGAATGAATTTTACTGTGACTTTACATATGACTTTTAAGCGCATGCTATATCAAAGCTGGTCTCGCTTCACCCAGTCCACTATTTTAATCCAAAACATGAGGAAGTGGCAACATTCGAAAAATGATATGGGTGAGTAATAACAAGTTTGTGTTAGAAGTATTTGTGTGCTTTGTGCACGGCTTATTGAAAGCAATTATCTTGTTAGATCCTTGGCCAAGGAAATCAGTTGGGGATTTGTAGTTCATCAGTGCAATCACTGAAAAGAAAGGCTTTCTGAGCAAGTTTGCCATTATGTTAGAAGTGTTGCCTGATTGATGTTGACATGCAAAATTATAAAAGGCGAGCTGTGTTTACATACTTATTTATGAAATAGTACACAGCTCTGAGAGCTGAAAAGATTATCCAGAAGAATAATGTTTCAGTGACTTTTTTTCTAAATTTTGACAACAGTAAAGTATAAATGTTGGAATGGTGCCCGAATAACATGTGTTTTACTTATATATCTCTCTCTATATACAGTATATATATACAGTATACACAAGTACAGGACATGTACCGTATATTAGAGCATTTACATTTTATTTTTATACATTATTGAAATAGAGGGGATTACATTTACTTATTTATACAAGGCGACTTGTAACATTTATGATGCACTTGGTTACACTACTTTTGGTTTTACCAATTGGAGCACAGGCAGGTCAGGTGACTTGCTCATGGTCACACAGTGGTGTCAGTAGTGGGATTTGTAGCCACAACCTCAGGGTTTGAGGTCCAAAGCCTTAACTACTACACCACACTGCCTTGCCTTCAATTTGGATTTTTAACATTGATCAGTATCTCCGCAAAGTGGTCTAAATTCAGGACAAATATGATACACAAAATAATTAATTTATTGCTTAATCAGTCTAATATGAGATAGTTAAAGCATCACTGAGGCCACTAATTGGTTTTAGAAGTTATAAAATTAGATCACCTGTCTGCAGTAATTGGGTTTCTATTGATTATCACAGAAATGCACCTTATCTGGCGGGTCCAACTTGTGGTAAGTCCGTATCATGGCCTAACCTACATGGTAAAGACAAAAGAACACTCCAAGTAACGCTTCGTAAAGGTGACTGAAAAGCACAAGTCAGCGGATGGAAACAAAACAATATCCTTGGAGTTCAGCCGAATCAATCATTAAGAAATGGAAAGAGCAGGACACAGCTGTCAGGCCTTCCACAGAAAGTGAGTGATTGTGTAAGAGGACTGGTGAGGGAGGCCATCAAGAGGCCTGTGACATCTCTAAAGAAGTTACAAGCTTCATTGGATGAGATTTGGAGAGACAGTGCAGACAAGAACTGTTACCCGGGTGCTTTACCAGCCTCAGCTTTATGAGATGGTAGCAGAGAGATAGCCACTGTTATAATAACCACAAGACACCTTGGCAAGGGTTTACCGGAAGGCACATTGGAGACTGAATTCATCTTTAAAAGTGTCTGTGGTCTGGTGAGACCGAAATTGACCTTTATGACTCAGGCTAAAAATCATGTTTGAACTTCACATAATCAAAACTACAGCATCTCTACTGTGAAACATGGTGGTGGAAGCCTCATGCTGTGAGGACGCTCCTCTGCAGCAGGCCCAGGAAAGCTTGTGAGTGGAGAGAGTAATACAAATGCAGCAATATACAAAAAACCTGATACATTCTACAAGAAACCTGCATCTTTGGAGGCAATTTGTTTGGGTTTATTATTATTTTGGTATCGGACCAAAAGGCCATCCACAAAAACTTAGTGATCGTGCAAGAAGACTTGTGAGGGAGGCCAATAAGAGACCTAAGATGGCTGTGAAGGAGTTACAAGCTACAGTGGGTAAGATTAGAGAGACCAAGACTGGGCCTTACTGGCTCTCCCTTCTGGTTTGTCCTTCGGAAAAAGTTCTCATTTGAGTTTTTTAACCCTTAAGCTTGGACCTGAAAAAACAGATATCCCAGTCTTATAAAAGGTCACAACACTTTGCAATATTAAGGTCATTATCATAAGCCAAAGAAGTGCTTCTTCTACAGCACTAATATTTTTTGTGTTTGACTGGGAAATGAAGGTGCCAGAAGGTGCAAAATATAGAATAGTCCATAGCAAGATCAAGATCAAAACCAGGAAGCTGAGGAACATATTTGTCAAAACTAAATATGTAATTCAAAAACTAGTAATCGCAAACAAAGATTTTAAGTTTTTATCAAAAACATGAATGCTGTTTAAAAAAGTATTTAGAATTACAAATTTTCGTTTATGTCTTTGGCTGATGCCTTTATCCAAAAATAATAATAATATATTTTATTTATATAACGCTTTACCCATGCTCAAGGCACTTCATAGAGTTTAAGAAAGAATGGCAGGGTATACAGTATATGGCATTGTACTAAACCAAATAAATAAATAAAGAAGAGTAAGATAGTAAATTCAGAGAAAAAAGCCTAACAGACAACATGGCCTCGCACACACAAAAAGGTTACATGAGCATCTTGACAGAGAGGTAAACTGAGGGAAGAGTAATAAAGTCAAGTAGAGCTAAAAGCCTTCCTGAACAGATGAGTTTTGAGTTGTTTTTTAAAAGAATTCATAGAGTCAACTGATCTAATTATTTTCAGCAGGTCATTCCAGAGTCTGGGCGCTATACAGCTGAAGGCCCTGTCACCCATGGAGTGTAGATTAGTGTGGGGCACAACAATATTGACAAAATCAGAGAACCTTAGTGGGCGGGCAGGCACATAGTGATGGAGAAGGTCACTGATGTAGTTTGGCGCGAGGTTATTTAAGGCTTTGTAGGTTATTAGTAGGATTTTATATTCGATTCTGTAAGACACAGAGAGCCAGTGAAGACGGAGCAGGATGGGTGTGATGTGCTCGCTGCTGCTGGTGTGAGTAAGGACTCATGCAGCCGAGTTTTGAATAAGCTGGAGCTGTGATATAAGATTAGAAGGGGCACCTGCCAGCAGCAAGTTACAATAATCGATGCGGGATGTGATAAAAGCATGGACAAGTTTCTCAGCTTTAGAAAAGAGAGGAAAGAGCGAACACAGGATATGTTACGGAGGTGAAAGTACGAAAGTTTCTTAATGTGATTTATGTGGGCAGAATAAGAGAGGGAGGAATCAAAAATGACACCAAGATTCTTTGCAGTAGAGGCAGGTCTGATGAGATCACCGCCAAGATGGACTGGGAAGGAGCTCATTTTATTAAGTTGCACTTTAGTTCCAGTTTGCAGGAGTTCAGTTTTGTTACAATTTAATTTTAAAGAGTTCTGTTCCATCCAGGTATTAATTTCACTGAGGCAGGTTGTGAGCTGAGAAAGCTGTGATGAAGTTCCACTTTTAACATTGAAATAGAGTTGAGTATCGTCTGCATAAAAATGATAACCCAGTCCAAAGCTACGAATAATATGGCCAAGGGGAAGCATATAAATACAGAAGAGAAGAGGGAAGAGGACAGAGCCCTGTGGAACTCCTTGTGTGACTGGCGCTGAGCTGGATCTGCTGTTGCCAAGACTAACAAACTCTTGCCTATCAGTCAGATAGGACTTGAACTACTGGAGGGCAATGCCAGAGATACCCAGCATGTTCTCCATTCTGGAGAGTAGAATGTCATGTCTGACCTGAGTGTCAAATGCTGCACTGAGGTCTAACAGAATGAATATGCTGGTTTGTCCAGAGTCTGCTGCCATAAGCAAATCATTGCAGAGCAGTTTCACGGCTGTGCTGTGCTCTGAAACCAGACTGAAAGGGTTCCACCAAATTATCAGAAGTTAAGTAGCTGGTTAGTTGGGAAGCTACAAGACGCTCAAGAACTATTGACAGAAAAGGTAAGTGGGAAATAGGCCGGAAATTGTTAAGATTATCAGCAACAAGACCAGACTTTTTTAATGGGGTTACAGAAGCGATTTTAAAAGTGAGCAGCACAAAGCCAGTGTCAAGGGATGAGTTTATTATTGTTGTAATGGTCGGGATTATGGCATGAAGGCAGGATTTAAGTAGTGTGCTGGGCATGGGGTCCAGGTAATTGGGCCAGATGCGGTTTTGAGTAGTTTATTAACTAAAGAAAACAAAACCCTTGGGTTGTCATGGCCACTTTCTATTATTCTGCCGAAATGGGTGTCTGAACGGCTGGCAGCAGTTAGTGCCTCTCTGTAAGCTCTTTGGTGGTCAGAGAAAGCCTGGATTTGCACGGTGAGGTCAGACTTACGTGACATTCTCTCAAGGTGTTGGTCCGCTGCTTTTATAGTTTTATAGTTATACCAAGGAGCTAAGCGCTTAAAGGAAACCTCATTATGTTTAAAAGGAGCTGTTTTATATAATGCTAAATGAAGGGCTGTGTTATAGGGGTCAACAAGACTATAAAGTGTTGATGGAATAGGTGAAGACAGTAAAAGATCAGAAATGGATCCAGAAAGAATAGAGGGACAGATATTTTTAAGGTTTCTGTAAGAAATTTGTCGTTTACAGGTATGAGGTGGGAGAGGTAATGAGACAGTGAAAAGCACTGCTTTATGGTCAGAGAGTCCCAAATCAGTGCTGTAAATGATGGCAACAGATAGTCCAGAAGTGCAGATCAGATCCAATATATGACCACCAGAGTGGGTGGGAAAATCAACATGTTGTGTCAAGTCAAAACAGTCCAGTAAGGATAGGAATTCATTTCTCAGTTTAGATGTGGGGATGTCAATATGGATGTTGAATGACTCTCGGTGAAAAGGAACTTAAGCGTACTAATAGTTCAGTCAGATCAGATAAGAAGGATGCATTGTATTTTGGAGGACGATAAAGAACAATGAGTGAGACAGGACCTGATTCCATTATTAGTTTAAGAGCCAGAGACTCAAAAGACAGTGGATAGTCAATTGGGATTCTTTTGATGTGTAAATCCACTCTGACAATTACTGCAAGTCCACCGCCTTGTCTTGAGCTGCAAGGCTCTGTGAGGAAAGTGTATCCAGGAGGTTTCACCTCCGAGAGAGGCGTAAATTCATTCGGTTTTTGCTGTAAATTCATTCGGTTTTAAGTCTCCGTTAAACACAGTATATCAAGTTTGGTGTCAATGATGAATTCTGACAGCACCAATGCTTTGCCATAAAGAGATCTCGAGTTAAACAATGCAATATTAGTTGATGAGGCTTCTTTTTGCACACAGCCGTGACCGGAGTTTATTTTCACATATAATGTAAATTTGGCACACTTACACTTCTGTTTCCAAGGCCATGAGTAGGGTGGCATATTCCTGAGCAAATGCTGCCAGTGTTCTTTTCATTCGCAGCCCAGTGGTGGCGGTGACCTGACCCCCGATGTATATATTTCGGGCACTGCAAAATACTGGTGTCTTTTAGGATGTTCCAGTCAGACCATTTGCTCTGGACAAACTGTTTAATATGAAGGAGTTTGTCATGAGAGTATTTTAGCATGATACTGGGCAATACTTATCTGAATAGCAGTGGAGAAGCAGCATAGCAAAGCGGAGGCAATGAGATGGGCCGGTGCGGTGGCGCAGATGGGTTGCAATAGCAAAGCAGGAGAAAGCATAGCAGAAGGAGGTAGCAGGATTTGGAGGTTCCAACATACAGCCACAAACAAGTAACTAAGTAAGTACTTAGTCTTAAAGCACAGTAAAATGAATCGAGAGCAGATAAGCATAGCAAATATATTCAAGGAGACAAATCATCCCAGGCTCCTAGATCTCCGGGTACAAAGAAATGTTCGTAGGTCTCGTCCCGTGATCCACAGATTCAGTTATTCCCAGTCAAAGTAAAGTCCATAAAATTTGTAAATCCATACAATTCGAGTCAGCTGCATCCACGAACTATACGTACAATAAAGAAAATAAAACAAGCATAAGAAAGTGTAGGATTAAGGTGGATTTTGCAAAAAGTGTTGTTAACAGGGTGGAGTGACAACATCATTCATACGCGAGCGTCCCCTCCCTGTTGTTGTTTTAGGCATCCAAGGCAACTTCTAATATTTGGAATATAATTCATTACATTTCTTTTGGTTTTCCAATCAGATCACAGCAGGTGAAGTGTCATTGCAAGGTTTGCACATACAACCTCAACGTTTTAAGTTCAAACTCTTATCTAGCACACCACACTGCAAACAATTATGATGTCAGATGCAGTGCCACTGTCAGTCACTTGCCTGGAAATGACTGTTGCTAACAACAAAGAGCTCACAGAAAGAACGAGTCCAAAATGGTGCTTGATCACATTTCCAACAAGACAGTAAAAATCATAACAACATGAGCAAAACCTGAAAATAATGTGCTCAGAATATTCCTTAAGGAATAAAAACAAGAATTAGAACAATATGGCAGCAAACATGTTGCAAAACGTTTCACATGGCGATGCAATGATGTTACTCTCAAGACATTTAAAATAAAATAACAATTACTTAAACTGATAACAATTATTCCTCGGAAAACAAATCTAAGATTTGTAACAATAACTTTACTTCTTAAATTCTTTTGTGATTCTGCAGCCAAATTTTGTACTGTATTTTGGATGACTTTGAAAGTTGAAAATAAGACACTAAAGTGGTCCACATACTTGATACAAATATATTAACTAATTTACGCTATCCGGGACTAAAAAGTAATATTCTAAAAAATAACTAAAAAGAAGTCCATATTCTGAGACCCTAGGAATCTGAAAAAAAAGAAATTAATGGGAGTAATCAAAAATTACAATTATATTCCACACATACAGTATCTAGTCAAAATAATTTTTGAGGTTCATTGGCATCCTGTCATTTGCATTTGTTCATAGTTAAGTCCCCCTGAAGTAGTTGATAGATAATTAAAATGAGATACAAATTACAGTGTTACATAGTAATGATGTAGACTTCTAGGAATCTTTCAGTTGTGTGCTGCTGGTGCCAGCATTTGATCATCTGTGCAGTCATTCCAAGTACACCTCGCTGCAGGCTGCAGAACAGGACAAGTCTGGACGTTGGTGACACACATCAAAGCCGCCCCTTCCTATACGCAGATCACACACTGTATGTGGGGCCCATGATGTGGAAGGGCCTGTTGGGGATCACAGACCTAACAATCTAGGAGCTGTGCTGAACAGCCAATTGGATTGCACATTTTGTTGCTTGGTTTACTTGACTTGAGTCAGATAACACCTCCTACAAACCTAATCTTAACCACAGTGTAACTGGAGGTATCACATAACATCGCTGAGGTATAAGGCAAAGCAACAGCCTCCTCAACGGCTCTAGAGATCCACAGCTTGACTCTATTGGGGTTATTTCAGTTTCATAAATTGTCAGATTAACATCATTAACAGTCATCTTTTGTGATAATTTTCCATAAACAAGCATAGAAATGACTTCAAGTTAACACCACTCAGGAACAAAGAGAAAAAAAGCAAAAAACAAGAGCATGAAGAAGTACCTTGTGCTGCTCTAGTTGCAGGTGAGTTTTAGACATCTAAATATGCCAAACTTTCTGTAAGCTAGCTGATGTTACATCAATTGCCAATACACTAAAGCTAGTGATTTACTGGAGTAACAATATAATTATACATAATAGTTTTGAAATTGAGAGTTTACTAGATATCTGATGTCATAGTACCTAGATAACAAAGAGCTAAAGCTTATTTATTACCGCCATGTAGACCTCAGGACCTCTACACGTTGTAAAAGGCTGTGAACGTTAGTCAACATATAAAGGGAGTATTGTTGCATTGAGGACAGGCACAGGTGGCTCTCTTACTTACTAGTCAGCTATTGGCTGAATTGTGGAAAAACAGCAGACAAGCAACTTTGTCATTAAAAGATCAATCAATCAGCTGTCGATTAATTTTATTGGCAGCTAACATTATTGATTTAGTTAATGCCTTATTGCCCTCTGCTGTCATTGGAAGCACAAACCTTTAGATAAAGTTAGATGTTTAGATAAATTCATAAGCGTCATCTTTGATCCTGAATTCTTTTACTACATCTAGTAAGTTTATTAAGCACATTTAGTAGTAGTAGAGGTAGTTTTTATTGTACTATTATTAGTGGTTGTTGTTGCATTTTAAAATATTATCTTTTATCTTATCTTTATTATTATTAATAGTATTATTATTATTATTAATATTAGTAACGGTAGTCAAGTCAAGTTGGGGAGCATGCACTGGTACAGTGCGTTGCCACACCCACCACCCAACATAACAACTCGGGATCCCAATTGGGCAACCCCCCAGGCAGACACGCGGTCCAGTCTCACCCTCCGGAAATGACCCTGTATCTGCCACAGCCAGATGTTATGTTGGCGACCCCTTGGCCTGGTCCAGCCACTCGGGTCCCCAACAATGAGGATCTTACGAGTTGGATCACCCTCGAGGAAACATGCCACATGGCCGTATTGCTGTAACTGACGCTCCTTCACAATGCAGGTAATGTGCCTTATTCAGGACTCTATGAGCAACCATTCATTTGACACAAAGTCAGACTAACAGTACCCAAGGATTTTCCAGAGGTTACTGGATAGCATCCATGTCTCGAAACCATATAGCAAGACAGGAAGCACCAGGACACAAAGGATTGGGCCTTCATCCTTTTGCATAGAGATCGGGAGCGGTAATGGTAGTAGTATTATTAAAATGGTTTTTCTTGTTGTTCCACATGTCACAAATTATACTGTTACCCTGAACCATTATTATTATTATTAATTAGGCTTTCATTTATAGATTAATCAAACCAGTTGATGTACATCCATCAATTTTCCAACCCACTGAATCCAAACACAGGGTCACAGGAGCCTCACCCAGGGCAGGAAGCCAACCCACCACAGGACACACACAAACACATACTAGGGCCAATTTACAATCGCCAATCCACCTAACCTGCATGTCTTTGGACTGTGGGAGGAAACCCACGCAGACACAGGGAGAACATGCAGACTCCTCGCAGGGAGGACCCAGGAAGCAAACCCAGGTCTCCTAACTGTGAGGCAGCAGCGCTACCACTGTGCCACTGTGCCGGTCACCAGTTGATATACAGTATCATTGTTATTAAATACCACTAAAATCCAGACCAGTTTGCCCTGCAGATTGCAGCAACCCTCCAGGCTACCAGTTTTTTTTATTAATTTCACCTCATCACGACATACTTAAGGTCATCCGTGGAACAACAAAGTATAAGCAGCTTGGCTATCATCAGCAAGAACTCAGATCTTGCACACAAGCTACCATGTGATGACCCAATAAATAACCTTGCCTTCAGAAAATGTAGACGTGTACTATTGTGATATCCAACGTAAAGCCTGAAGAAACCCCTAGACATTCACTATCAAGTTTGATTATTTAAAAAAGTATTTGTATTTGACATTCAAAGTTACAGTTAAGTTTGTAAAGGGTGCTTCTTTTTATATATTTTTACGAGTATATCTATGGTTCAAATTAAAGATGTTAGAAGAAATACTAATGTGGTGGATCTGGGGGAAGTGGCAGCCCTGCTTGGCCAGGGGCCACACTGCACACAATCCCAGTCCATTATTTCCACGGCTGATGCTGCTGCAGTCAGACACTGTCGTCATGGCAGCCTGCCAAATGGGGCGGGGCCAAACTCATAAGAAGTACTCATGCGTTCACATGCTGTGCTTCACTCCTCTTGTCACATGTGTTGCACATGTCTTCTCATGTTATCGTGGGCCTTACAACGAAAAAAATATCCAAGAAAAAGTGAAAGGCCATTCCTTTCCGTGTATAACTGGAAGTAATAAAGTGTACTTGAAGAGATTTATTGAAAATGATTTAGTGAAAGGCAATGCCTTATTAACTTTTGGTTTGGTAACTAATGCTCTTGTTAAACTAATTCTGCCAATTTTTATGTAGTTCAGTGCTATTTGAGCAAAAATGCTGGTCATTTTTGGAGGAAGGGGATGCTTGAATTTGTTAAGTTATGAAAATTCACTTCACAAAAGAGTTTTCAGGAACAGATTTGCTTCTTATTAAAGCAGCAGAAGCCAGTAGAGCTTGTCCTTTTAGCACCCTTCCCACTCGAATAGGATACAATCATTAAGATGTCCACTCAGGGCTTCAGTTTGCAGTTACTCATCTCGTATTTTAGAGATTGTACTATGACTCACTTGTAGAAGATAATCTGAATTATTTTACATTTGTTAGAACTTTTTTGACAAGTTATAAAATAGAGACGCATCCTACATTTACTGGTACTTTTGATATTTAAGTACACTTCATGTCAAGTACTTTAAAATTTCTTGAGCACTTTTCTCATGGGCATCTTTTATTTTTACTTAAGTCACTTTCCATTAAGGTATCTCTACTTTTACTCAAGTATGGCTGTTGAGTACTTTATACAACATTGGCTAAAATCCGTTTATGGCAATTAGGTGTAATTGCATCTAATAGCAAAATATTTTTATATTTTAAATTTGCTGGTTGATGATTGCAGTGCCTTGGGGTATTGAATTTAACTTTTTATTGTTCAAATGGTTGTCTAAGATTGAATACAATGTTAAACAAAACTGCTATATTTATTTGAAAGCAAAAAAGAAACTCCTGTGGCTTATTAAATATTAACCTGGGACTCATCTGTAGAAATTGTCCACTGTGCCACAGAGTTTCAAGAACACCACAATTGTGTCTGTGTCAAAGAAATGTGTTGTTCGCCACCTGAATGACAATCGGCCCCTCATGTTAACCTCCACATGATCTGTCAACACCACCTGAATCCTCCAAATGACTCAGCTTTTTCTTGAGGATGCTGAAGAGATTTGGGGTGGGAGACAAAATATTAGTGAACTTCTACCGCTGCACTATTGAAAGTATCCTGACTGGATGCATCATGGTGTGTTAGGATCACATGCGTATCCAAAGGAGAGTCCATACAGCTTCTAAAATCACTGGGGCTGACCTTCCAATGTCGGAATGCGGTGCCGATGAGAGTTCTGGTGAGGGAAACTGCAAGGCAGCTGTGCAGGAAGGAAGTGCACGTCTCATGGAGCTCTGCACAAATCTTCCAAGCCTGGATGGAAAGAGACATCCCAGTGTGAGGTACTGAGCTGTGAGGGAGTAAATTAAAGTACTGAAGCCATTTTAGTGTAAATTAAAGGGCCTGGTAGGGAAAAAAAAATGAGCTTACTTGCCAGAAAGTAATCAAAATTGGAATGTCCATGGCTGTAGAAGTGCATGCAAGTATGGGTTGTAGATTTGAAGGCTTCCTTCTGGGTTATAGCATGTAGAGCAACCTGCGTGATGACACACTAGGAAATTGGATGGGACTGAGAGAGTCATCCATTTGGATTGGAAGAAGGGTTACTGAGCATATAGTAAAATGTAAAGATGAACATCAGGGATTGTCTTTATTGTCAGTACAGAGTCCGTCTTAGTGGAGGGTAGGCTGCCTGAACAAGGATGGGAGGGGTGAACGTTACTCTTAAACTATTCCCAAGATCATTGAGAAGTGGGGACAATGTGGTGAGCCAGGACATTAAGTTTAATTGGAGTTATTTTTCTTTTTGGACGGAGTCCTTCATTCCCTTGGGAAATAGAAGAAGGGAAATGGACTGTGATTAATGTTTTGTGTTTGTTATTTAGAATGTTCTTGGTTCTCTTTGCTATGGCGGGCTGGCACCCTGCCCGGGTTTTGTTTCCTACCTTGCTCCCTATGTTGGCTGGGATTGGCTCCAGCCGACCCCCGTGACCCTGTAGTTAGGATAGAGCGGGTTGGATAATGGATGGATGGATGGATGGATAGATGGATGGATGGATGGTTCTCTTTGTGGAGCCTAAATTAAGGAAAAAGGGATTAGGATCATTGTCTTTTTGTCTGTTTCAAATTTTTATTCACATATTTTTGATGGACTTGCTTGTGTGATTTTTTCCCTTTCTTCAACTTTTCAATATTCTGATATTAATTGATAACACCGGCTTTTACTAAAGAATTGTTTATTTTTACTCCACCTTGTCTGTGTCTCTTTCTCACTCACCTGGGCTTATCCTTGGTATGACTACTAGATGGCCCTTGGTAAGACCACTGTGAGGTACATGGTGGGTACAGGACATCACGCTATGCTTAAAACAGCTAATTAAGCCAGTGCTCAAAAATAAGAATTGTGATAATTAATAATGTATTAGCATTTCAAAATTCAACCATTTGTTATGCAAAAGTAAGTACAAAATTGTGGCATACAATACATTGCATGAGTGTTAGGGTTTATCCTTTTGCCTATTCAACAGTTTTATTATGTAACCATATATATTTAATAAAACATGAAATATGAACACATGAATTGGCTTGTTGGTTTCAGCTATGCATTAATAAAAATCTCTTTAGGCAGGAGGAAAGTCAGACAGGATCATTAGCAACTGAAGTAACTGTTTCATTATTTTTCACTCAGTTATATCTAAGTGAAAGTGAAATGCAGAAAACCCCATGAGAGTGAAATGTGTACGTCTAAAAATGCAGAAACTCGAGCTGTGGTTAGAAACTGAGGCTGAAAGCAATAGTCTATTAATTTAAGGATTTAGGAAATGCTATGAAAATAAAAGCTAAAAAGTACCTTAATCTTTAGGGAAATGCACAAAGGTCTGAAAAATCACTTACTTCTAAATTCTAAATCTTTCCAAATAATGACAAGATTAATTATAATTTCATGCACAAATAGTGATAATACGTTTTGAAGGCAAACATTTCACCCAAAACCTGTTAAGATCTTTTAAAAAAACTTATCTGTAGATAAATAGATTGGAAAATAACCCAGACAACAATTATTAGGTTTGAAAACAGAACGATCATATTCTAAATATATACTGTATGTATGAGGGGTGATCAAAAGGTCTTGATACTTACTGTACCTATAAAGAAAACACATTTCAAACTAAACAAGTTTATTTTTCAAAAGAATATACCCCCATTAACACCAATAGGTTTCTTTCAAGGTCCACAATGTCTTTGTACCCCACTCAGACTCAGACTTGCTTGTGCAGCCCCTTTTCTGTAGTTGTTGTGACGCTGGTATCATTGCCACAGCATATCCCATGGAGGTGGCCCTTCAGACAGAACAGGTGGTAGTCACATGGGGCCACATCTGGTGAATAGGGTGGATCTGGCAACTCACTGAATCCACAATTCCACAGAGCAGCCCTTGCAACCTGGGCAGTGTGAGCAGAAGCATTGTCATGAAGCAGAAGTGGAACGGTCAGCAGTGTTCCTTGATGCTTTTCCTTCACTGACTACCAAAAAGAAATCAGTGTAAAATGGATCTGTTACATGGGCCTTTAAACATGTAAGCAATCATCATAATAAATAAAAGGTAAAGTACCACTTCTGGTTAACAGAATTAGCCCAAAAGTTTATAGAAATCTACATTTTGTACCTAACACTTGTATACAAAATCTGGTTGACGTAAGTGAAAGCGTACTTTGTTTACATACACACACACACAGACATGACACACAGACATCATTCTAAAAATGGTATTTTCGGAATAAGGGGGGCCTAAAACAAGAAGATTCATCAAAATCTCGAAATGGAATTTATGGAGGATTCCAATACTTTCCCTATCCTTCTATATAAAAGCGGTCGGGTGTCCTTTCATCCCGTGAGTGCTACACAGGCGTGGAGTTTCATACATGCCCCGTCCATTTTGCAATGCACGATGGGATTTGTAGTTTCATTTTTCCAGGTAAAAGATGATTTTCTACTCCAGACTGTGCGATATCTTCTTCTTCTTTCTTACTATATAAAAGCGGTCGGGATTGTCCTTCCGTCCCGTGAGTGGAAAGCGTAGTGGTATTCCGCTTATCACAGACTTACTACTTGCAGTTTGCAGTACGAAGCGACATGATGTGAGCAGAGTTCTGGTGCTCCCATCGTTCCTTTGCTTTTGTGTGCGATGCGCTGGAAAAACAGACAAAATTATGTCTCTGGAAATAATTAATGTTGATGGAGCACAAATGCCTCACCGCGTAGTAAATATCAGGGGGGTTCAAAAGGGCGACCTCAATATAGAAAAAAAGTTGAAATTTCATCACAAAAATAACATAAACTACGAGTATTAAAGTAATACTGCTCAAATGCAATATAACCAAATTAATGAGTTTGTATAAAATATCAAATTGATGTACATATTGAATTGGCTTCAGAAGTGGTCAACTTAAAAGTCGGTCGCCTTAAAAGGCAGGTCAGCCTAGTATTTCTTATACAATGTAGAGAAAAGCCAAGCAAAATCACACCTTTTATTGGCTAACTAAAAAGATTACAAAAAAGCTTGCATATTGTAATCTTTTTAGTTAGCCAATAAAAGGTGTCATTTTGCTTGGCTTTTCTCTACATTCATAATGGCTAACACGGTACAACACCCTAGTACTACTTTCTTATACAAGAAAGTCAGGAAGGTCTAAAACGCGGAGATTCATGAAAATCTCGACATCGAATCTTTGGATGATTACAATACTTTCCCTTTGCTTTGTATTTGAGAAAGTAAATATGGTGCACATGTTGTCAATGGCACTGAACTATATCTGGAATTGCTTTGGCTTTGATGAATCACCTTGCTTCCATTGTTTTGATTGCTATTAGGTTGTAGTAATCTGTCCAGTTTATTTCCCGTTAAGAAATGCTTCTTAAATTTCTTCCAGGTCAAATACATTAGTTCAAGTTTCTCCTTGGAACAATGGATGATGTGGGACTTCATCCTGTCAACATACTGGTCACCCATCATGCACAGAGCTTGTTCATATTTAATTGTACCTGAGGAATGGATTCAGCTCAATTCTGTAGTGCTTTCTATTTAACACACTGTCACTCTCTGATCCTTCATTACGATTCATTCAACAATGGGAACACTTCATTCTGTTGTGGATGTCAAAAGCTAGGCAGATGTTGAGCCAACTTTGACAGATGTCCTGCTGACTAGCTTACCTTTTGGCTGTGAGATATAAGGGTATTGATCTAGTACAGTTTGACTGCATGTGGTGGTGGTGTTTTCTGATTTCTCATTCCCAAATTCACTAAGAGCATGACACTTCTCTGATTATTCATACACTTTAAAACACAAATGTTAAAAACTAGTAACTTTCATATTTTACTATATAGAATCTAATAGTTGGACATGGACATGCAAAAGGCAGCTGTGTGCCAGTAATATTATGAGTTGACTTCATTTCCCACCTATTGCTTTGTATTACTGAGTAGAAGCACTACCAGAATGCATTTCAGTCAGTGAGGGCAAACTCCGCTATACACCTGCAGAAGCTATTAACTGAAATTGGAAACATTTGGGCTTTCTTCAGATATCTAAGGAAGTAAAAGCCGTCTTGATGACAGCTGAGATGTATTGAGCTCATTCAGATTGTCAGTGAAGGTGATTCCAAGAAAACAGCTTTAAATGATATGTAGAATGGAAGTGCATTCTGCCTTCTGCTCCTTCACGTCTATGATCAGCTCCTTGCTTTTACTGACATTAAGGGAGACATTGCTATCTTGGTAATGCTGTGTCAGATGACAAGCATCTTTTACATTTTATTTATTTGGCTGACACCTTTATCCAAGGTGACGTACAACGTTTGTGACACAATTGGTTACATTTCTTTTGGTTTTCCAGTTGGAGCATCGGCAGGTGAAGCGACTGACTCATGGTCACACAGTGTCAGTAGTAGGATCTGAACGCACAACCTCAGGGTTTGAAGTCCAAAGCCTTAACCACCACAACACACTACCTGCCTGCATCTCCTCACCATGTTTTCATGTTATTATTGGTGATCAGGCCTACAATGGTGGTGTCACAATGAATTTAATGATGGAGCTGGAGCCACATAGTTATAACTGAAAAAGGAGTACAGCTTAGGGCTTAACACTCCACCATGAACAGTTCCTGCATTGGAGATTATTGTGGAGAAATGAATGCTGCCCCTCAGCACATTGCAGGTTCTACTAGTTAGGAAATCCAAAAAATCAGTTGGAAAGGGTGCAACTACTGTGCGTCCAGAGTCTAGTAGTGATCAGCATTGACAATACAACCTTGTTAAATATGGCATCCTATATAACTGGTGGTGGTGATGACATGCAAATTGAAATTGGTTCAGTCTATCTGCCATATTATGTTTATTGTGTCCCAAACTGCCAAAAAAACAATAGAGAGAGAGAGAGAGACTGTCTTGAAAAATTACATTCATGACTCCTTTAATTCCGGTTCACTTTCTACAAATGCCCAATCTAATCTATTGTGTATGCCTACTGCTACCAATTCCTCTGTTCTGATTTACAGGACTTGTTGCTCAGCACTAAGACATTAAACAAAATTTAGGACTCAATGAGATATTTTTTTCATAGCCCTGCTACATTTGATTCCAAAATTCTGTGTTTGAATTCCACACCATTTGGAGTCTACATGTTCTCCCCACTGTGGTGGGCTGGCATCCTACCCAGGGTTTGTTTCCTCGCGCCCTGTGCTGGCTGGGATTGGCTTCAGCAGACCCCCCATGACCCTGTAGATAGAGGATATAGCAGGTTGGATAATGGATGGATGGATGTTCTCCCCATGTCTGCTTGTTTGACCACAACTCCCAAGACATGCATGTTCGGTTAATCAGAGATTCCAGCGTTGTCCAGGTTGCATATGTATTGTGAAACATGCTATATAGCGCCCAACCCGTCACAGACTTACGCAGAGGCACGTGTAAAAATCACACAGGCTTTATTAGTTTTCTTCAGCCGTGGGGCACGTCTTCCCCGTGTCCCACAGGCCCAACACAGTCCCAAAAGCACTTAACACAAAACACAATCAACTCTCCACCTCGCTCCACCACTCCTCCCAGGCAACCTCGTCCTCTTCCTCCCGATTCTGCCCCCTCAGTGGTGGAGGCTGGCCCGTTTTATAGCACACCTAGAAGTCATCCAGGTACTTGACCACCTGGTCCCAATTGCACCTCTGGGTGGGGCTGATGACTCGTCCAGCCAGGTTCTCGAGTCTCTGCAGCACCCCCAGCTCCCTCCCATGTTGTGGAGGACTCCATGTCCCATGGAGCCATGCAGGAGACTGGGAAACGAACATCGGCCAGGGAGGCTGCCACCAAGCGTCCCGGGGGAGGTATTGAGCTGCCCCCGGAACATATGCAGCAGGGGCGTCCCGGACGGGCATTGGGCCCAGCTGTTCATCACAGTATGTGATTTTACTTTTTGATAGGATTAATTGAAACCTGCTTATTCAAGGAGATACACTGGGCAAAATAATGTAGTGACCTTAATCTTAACACAAAATTTGCCTAACTGTTGAAAAGCATAGGTCTCTGTATGAGCAGACTTCCAGTCCGTCAGCACTATAACTATTTTCATGTAATTAGATGAGATAAATTTGTTTTTATGTTGGTTTTACCTTGAATCAACTCCAAACAACACAATATTAGTGGACAGACAGGTAATTATTACCAAGTTTTTATTTTGATTCTTTATTCGTTTTTAAAGATTTTGTAACACATTAAGCCTAAAATATTGTCAAATAAGTTGTTGGACACAGGTGTACAAGCTGGCCACAACCCATTTAATGGTAAAATAATGAAAATAAAAAGCTTTTCAGTGCTTCTTACACTTCTGAATGTTAGGCTTCAAAGAGCTCTGCCGGGTCCAAAGAGACTCTCTTCCATCCGGCTGTCTGTTAAGATGGGTCCCTGACTGGAAGGGGTGGGGCCTATAACACCAGGCAGGGGCAGAGTTACATATCTTCTCCTGGTGACAGTTCTGTACTGTGGAAGGAAGATCCTGTTAGAGGCAGCGTCCCCTCTTGCCTGGTGCTAGTCAGGTTACCTGAGGCTCCCGGGTGGTCCCCAAACATGCAAGCGTAACAGTATAATAGCAAAAAAATGTAATATCATATTAAATATCAAGTGGAATAAATAATATTTACATTATATACTTAATGTCAATTTTTCTCTTACTTTTTATTCTTTTTAACAGGCATGAAGAAACTTATTTCCACTCAGACTACCCTCAGATTAAGTTTTTCAGAGCTGAACCAAAAACTTTTTGGCTATTTAAATTCAGTATGCTAGAATATGCCAAGTCTTTACTTAGATGATGTAATATAAAGCAACATTTTTCCCCAATATGTGGTGAGTTATATAGACATACGCACTCGCCACCAGACTAATAAAGCTCGAACAATTTTGGCTGCTTTTCCTGCAGTTCCCAGGCTATCCAGACAGCCAGCTGTGTGTAGTTTTATTTCAAGACATCTTTAGGGGTAGTTCAGGCCAAAGCAAACTACATCAAGGAAAAATTCCCATGAAAAGCCTACCTTCAGTTGGCGAACAGAAGACTTCTTCTGTACAGGGAGTCTGAATGCTAACTAGGAAAAATTTGTCCATACTGGCTTTGCAAATCTTCCATTCTTCATCTTGTTTGGCGAGGCCTCTGTTGTCAGCATGTTTTATGTTACTGTGTACTATGCTATGAATCCTCATAGAATGAAAAATAAAAGCCTGATTCAGAATGACATACAGATAGAAGACATTTTACAAGCTGAAAAAGGAGGAAAACTGCATTAACCAAAGAAGCAATAGACTCTGTTTACATATTCAACTGTGTTTAACCCCGACATAAAATAAGTACAGTGGGCTGTTTAATTTATTGTACTTGTGTAAAGATCAAGCACTAAAATTCCTCTGACAGGATTCTTGTTCTTCTTGGGTATTATGTGACATACCTGTCTACAGCGAGAAAGACCAATATGTGAATTAAAACAGCTTTAATGTTACAAAGAACGAAACAGGACTGTGCCGAGTTCGGAACGAGCCAGGGAAGGTTAGCAGTTGTACTGCACAATAGAGTAAAATATCTTTGTCTGAATCCTTTCTTTAATAAAGATAGTACTACGGTGTTGTACCGTGTTAGCCATTATGAATGTAGAGAAAAGTCAAGCAAAATGACACCTTTTATTGGCTAACTAAATAAATATATGCAAGCTTCCGAGACAACTCAGGCCCTTTCTTCAGGGAATTACAGTTTGCCTGAAGAAGGGGTCTGAGTTGCCTCGAAAGCTTGCATTTGTAATCTTTTTAGTTAGCCAATAAAAGGTGTCATTTTGCTTGACTTTTCTTTTTAATAAAGATAATAAGAGCCACTGCACAGAGTTTACCACAATCTATAAACTGAAAACAAAAGCAGCCGAATCAAATGTTTCACAATTTTCTGAAGTTTGGAGGCAAATAAATATTGGGTAATTACTATGAAAAATGGTACAGTAACTAGTCATTCTCCATTGCAAATGCCTGTTATTTTTTGGTGAGTGTCTAAGGAAGATTATTCACGCCAGCATTAAATGTAATGCAATGTGTTAACTCCATTGAAATGCATTACCTATGCAAGACAACATGATTTACCCACAGAGTCAGTTATACAATTGACAAAATTCACTCTGACACATAATTTATTCTCTTTTGGACAAGACTTCTACTTGCAACAAATGGGGACTGTAATGGGCTGTCAGTTTGCATCTCACTATGCAAACCTATTTATGGTAAAATTGGAGGAAGACTTTATGACAACGTGCATCTGAAAACCAATGTTGTATCTCTGTTACATAGATGACATCTTCCTAATCTGGACTGCCAGTGAAATGGACCTCCTCCATTTTCATAATGAATTTAATTCTTTCCACCCCAACATAAAGCTGAAACTGAAATACTCAAAAACAGAAGTCAGCTTCCTTGACACCACCGTTCAACTGAAAGATAACTCCCTTGTAGCCTCTGTTTTTCACAAACCGACAGAAGACAGACCTACCTGAGAAGTGATAGCTTCCACCCCAATCATATGTGGTGCTCCATTATTTTCTGCCAAGCAATACGACACAACCGTATTTGCTCAGAGTCGACAAACCGGGATAAACAACTCCAGGAGCATAGACAAGATTTAACCAGACAAGGATATACCATCAATACAACAGACACTCAAAGAAGACGAGCTACTGCCATACCCAGAGACAACCTTCTGAAATATAAAAACAAAGACAACAAGTCATTCCCCTTGTTGTCACCTACAGTATAACCCACACCTTGAAGCACTTCGAAAAATTATAAAAGAACTTCAGCCAATGCTAAGCAATGACCAAAAATGTATTTCCATAACCTTCCCTCCTGGCATTCAGACAACTGCAAACCTGCCGTAACTAATTGTCCAAAACTCCCTAAGTGGACCAAAAGAAAATGGCACATCTCCCTGCCTACAGAAAAGATGTAAAACAGGTGCTCACATTTATAATACAGATTGTGTAATTATATTTGCAATGGTGATGGACAGGTTGACAGACGAGATTAGACCGGAGTCCCCTTGGACTATGATGTTTGCTGATGACATTGTGATCTGTAGCGATAGTAGAGAGCAGGTTGAGGAGACCCTGGAGAGGTGGATATATGCTCTAGAGAGGAGTGGAATGAAGGTCAGTAGGAATAGAGAGGAGAGGAATGAAGGTCAGTAGGAACAAGACAGAATACATGTGTGTAAATGAGAGGAAGGTCAGTGGAATGGTGAGGATGCAGGGAGTAGAGTTGGCAAAGGTGGATGAGTTTAAATACTTGGGATCAACAGTACAGAGTAATGGGGATTGTGGAAGAGAGGTGAAAACGAGAGTGCAGGCAGGGTGGAATGGGTGGAGAAGAGTGTCAGGAGTAATTTGTGACAGACGGGTATCAGCAAGAGTGAAGGGAAAGGTCTACAGGATGGTAGTGAGACCAGCTATGTTATATGGGTTGGAGACGAGGGCACTGACCAGAAAGCAGGAGACAGAGCTGGAGGTGGCAGAGTTAAAGATGTTAAGATTTGCATTGGGTCTGACGAGGATGGATAGGATTAGAAATGAGTACATTAGAGGGTTAACTCAAGTTGGACAAAGTCAGAGAGACGAGATTGCGTTTGTTTGGACATGTGCAGAGGAGAGATGCTGAGTATATTGGGAGAAGGATGCTAAGGACAAAGCTGCCAGGCAAGAGGAAAAGAGGAAGGACTAAGAGAAGGTTTATGGATGTGGTGAGTGAGGACATGGAGGTGGAGGGTGTAACAGAGCAAGATGCAAAAGACAGGACTATATGGAAGAAGATGATCCGCTGTAGCAACCCCTAACAGGAGCAGCCAAAAGAAGAAGACTGTGTAGTTATACCACACTGCCGACTAGAACATTGCATAAAGTGATCATTTTCCTGTAGATCATCTAATGTGGTCTACCTCATTTTCTGTATGAAATGTCTTGAAACTGCACTCTACGTGGTAGAAATTGGATAAACACTCCACCAGAGAATGAATTTACACAGGTTCCACATCAAGCATGGAAACACAGATGTTCTTGTAGCGGCCCACTTCAACAGCCATGGACACTGTGAGAGGGACTTTAAAGTCACAGTGCTTATGGGCAACTTCAGAACACAGCAAGAAAGAAAAGAATGGGAAGTTAAACTCGTGCTAAAACTGAACACATTACAACATGGTTTGAATAGAGACAAGGGTTTTATGCCCCGATATGAGGATTGTTTGCATCTCTCAGACTGACACAGACATCCTAACTACAGACCCACATTGTATTGAAAAACTCATCAGAAAATTCAAAAGACTTTGTTGGACAGTTAGTTATCTTATCTAAAGATCTTGACTATACATTGTACTCCTCTCTTGCTAAATGAATCTTAGCCTGAAGAGGTCTATTATTTTTTTTACACCTAAGATGTCTCACTTAAAGGTTTTCCAATGTTCTATCTGTCCCAGTGTGCATATAAACATGGAGAATTCCAGTTTCTGTGTTACATCTTGCCTGAAGAAGGGCCCTGAGATGCCACAAAAGCTTGCATATTGTAATCTTTTTACTTAGCCAATAAAAGGTGTCATTTTGCTTGACTTCTCACTACAGTTAAAATTACTAACACCATACACCAAGAGAATTTAACCGCACTGGCTAATTTAACATGTATTAAAAGAAAACATCTTTGGGCAACTCAGCATAAGAGCATACTTTTTCAGCCAGACCTAAAACATACTTTTCGCTAATTCAGTTAACCGCTTCACAGAACCATTTTGACTAAACTGTTGCTCACCACCAAAACACAGAAATGTTTACAAGTGGAATACCTCTTACCCCAATTGCTGATGCCCCCTTTGCCCCAACCTTTGACGCTGATTGGTCATTTGATTATTTTATGTTTGCCATGATTAAAGTGTGGCCTCAGATCAAAATGCTGATATGGAGTTGCCGCTAGGTGAAATGCAATCTGAATGCTATTCTTTTAGTTGTCGCATGCAATCTATGAACATAAATTAAAATGTAACATACTTTTGTATTGCATTTTAAGCTGACAGTAAAATCGCATGCCAAAGTGAAGCAATTGATCATTTGGTTAATATGTTTTTAATTATGACATAATACAACTGTGCCAAAATCAAATGCCCCACTTGCATATGTTATAGTATTGTAATTCAATGTAGTTAACAAGTTGGATTTTATTTAATTTTGGCACCATAAGTGTTAAATATATTTAGCAAGCACATAACAGTTGATCAGATGATCTGCTCTGAAGCCAACACATTATCACAACTTGGTTTTGTGTGCCAGTTCATTTAAACATTGGACCGTGAAGCTTTTTGAGCAGAACTTGAACTATTGCTGCTCAGCATCCATGCTGACACGCAGGTACTGCATACAGCATGTCGTGGATCTTTCTGTTGTTTCCCTTGGCTGTTTGCAGTTACAGTTTCTCTTACTCTTCAGTTCTTTGTCATTCTTATTAACTATATTTCTTTTTTTAGTGTTTTAAAAGCTACTTGTTCATTTCGTAATTTGAGTAAATCCTGCTTGGCTGTCTTTGATTTTAATTCCTCATGTCTCTCACTGGTTGGAAAGTCTGCTAGATAACTGGTGATGTAACAGTTCAAAAGTTCACTTTGGAAACTTTAAAACTTATTCGTACCATGCTTTGTGTATTTTAATAAGAGTGTAATGGTGTTACTTTATTGTCCATCCTTTTTCACCACATCCTGGCATCTCCTGTGAATTGATTAACATCTGAAATGAACAGTATGGGTATTAAATGTTTGAACATGGCAGTAACATTTTTTAACATCTTTTATTTGTTCTCCAATTTTTGATATGAGTGGACAAACATGATTGTTATCACACAATTTATACACAGGTAATGCTAGCATACATAAGCTATGACCCAACAGTGAAAATAAGTTAGAAAATATACACATGGCATAACATTTAGGTGCATTCGAAGGTCTCTGCAGGCACTGTAGCCCTCAATGGACTGAGTTCATCAGTTGGGTTCTAGAACTTTCTCGATCCATTTCAGGGTGGCATAGGCTGGTATTGGGCAAAAGGCTGAAAACGGGACTGGACAGGACTCTAGTTCATCATAGGGACCGCTCTCAGTCACACACGCACATAAACATATACACACCATATTCATAAACAGTGACAAAGTTTGCAATTGCCAGTTAACATAACCTAAATGATAAAAAAAATTATAATTAATACCTTCTGTGCTTGAGCATGTCTTACCATTGTAATTTTAATGAAATGGGACTTGCAAAGCTATTCAGTTATGGCAAATATTAGGGAATAATAAAAGTGAAAGGCACATTTTATTACAATGGTTATCCATTATGGATACCAGATGAATGTGGCACTCTAATGGTAAGCTACAGTATTGGGGAAATGGTGAATCAGCATAATCTAAAGATAATGCGGCCATGAAGTTGATTAAGTGTTAGGTAAATATGAGTAAATATTGATTTGCTCGGTGCATAACAACTTACTCAACACAGGGTACTTCATTCATATCTAGATAACGTTTTGTTTGCCTTGCTTGTATTTTATACTTCTACGATTAGGAAGATCATTTAACCTACTTGTTATGATTTTAAACAGCTTAAAGTGTGAGATGCTGAAGCACTGTGTGGTGATTCAACCCGAACACAAACAGGCCACGAGACAAACATCCCAAAAACATACACGTTTATTGTTTTCTTCTGCACACAGCACAATACAATGTACCAACCTACAAAAATGGCTCACGGTCCTTTTTCTTCCTTTCCTTTGTCTTTTACTCTCTCTTTTCCTTTGCCACCTCCACTCTTCTCCCGCAAGCTCTGTCCTCTGACTCCTGACTACGGATCCCCTTTTATAATGCACCCAGATGTTCTCCAGGTGCTCCGTGATGCTCTTCCTGCAGCACTTTTGGTGCACCCGAGTTCTCTTCCAGCAGCACTTCCTGGTGTGGCAGAAGTGCTGCTACAGTCCAAGGCTCCAGGATTGTACAAACGCCCCCCTGGCGGTGGCCATGGTCCCCAACAGGATTGAGCTTCCAAGCTCCAGTCCCGTGGCCCCAATGCAAACCAGGGGGGGCTGCCCTCTCTTGTCCCGGGGAAGGTATTGCCTCTCTCCCAGTCCTTTCCACTCTCTAGACGTCCCGGTGGGGCAAGGTCCCCGGTCATCTGCAACAACTGGTTTCCTTTTGTTTGTACTCAACAACAATAACATTTATTTATATAGTACATTTTCATACAAAAAAAATGTAGCTCAAAGTGCTTTACAAAATGAAGAATAGAAAAATAGAAGACACAATAAAAAATAAAAATAAGTCAACATTAATTAACATAGAATAAGTAAGGTCCGATGGCCAGGGTGGACAGAAAAAACAAACAAAAATCCAGAGGCTGGAGAAAAAAAATTAAATCTGTAGGGATTCCAGACCAAGAGACCACCCAGTACCCTCTGGGCAATCTACCTAACATAAATGAAACAGTCGTCTTTGTATTTAAGGTTCTCATGGAAGGATCTGATGACAATGGTCACGTAGTCTTCTGGCTTTCAGTCCATCAATGTTGGTGCATCATGATGCTTTGAGTAGGTGGTGGTGGTGCAGGCCGCCACCACAAAGAAACCGGAAAAAGAAACAGAAGAGAGTTGGGGTCAGTACGGATTTTGGAGCCACTATGAATAGTTATTATGATGAATTAAACATACAGAGTATCAATATTAAGTTAAAGTGAAGTTAGGAGAAAGCCATTGTAAAAGATGAAGCAACAGACAACATAAAGGTTTGGGGTTTTCCGTCCCCGTATATTGCAGATTATCCACAATAAATTAAAAAAAAGGTGGTCAAAACATAAACAAAGCAGTTCATATGCACGACGCCCTTCAGAGGCGTCGGCGGCCATTTTATAGAGGAGGAGCCGGAAGTGGAGGAATGCTGGGAAGGAACCGTGAGGGAGGATGGGACTGCTGACGTCAGGAAAGATGGCGGAGGAAGGGCGGAAGTGGACGTACTGCGGGAAAGCTATGATGGCGGAGCGTCTCTTTTCCTGGAAGACAAAGGAGAAAGGTTAGTACCCCGCCACTCCCTGCCGGCGAACGTCTTTCGAAGCGGTTTAAGATCCGTCCGCGGTCTCCTACTCGTGCATGTGTGACACCATGTTAAAGTAATGTGTTTTCAGCAGTGTTTTAAACTGCTCTACTGTATTAGCCTGGCAAATTCCTATTGGCAGGCTATTCCAGATTTTAGGTGCATAACAGCAGAAGGCCGCCTCACCACTTCTTTTAAGTTTAGTTTTTGGAATTCTAAGGAGACACTCATTTGAGGGTCTAAGGTTACGATTTGGAATATAAGGTGTCAGACATTCCGATATATAAGATGGAGCAGCTGGAAAGATTTAATCAAACAGAAACAATTTGCTGATGCAGAGGTTTCCCCGTGTGCCCAGCTGGACTTGTCTATAAGCATTTACACACACAAGCAGTTCGTGCCCGCACACATAGCTTGTGACAGCAAATAACTTCCTACCCATACATACAGTCATATAGTATTTCATTAACTTGTACTGGGGATCTGTTTGCCATCAGTTTCAGCAGTCCGAGGAAAAAAAGAGGAAAACATACAAGTTGGTGTAACTGCTGTCAAGGTAAATTTGAAACAGTAAACTAATTTGAAGCTGTACAGAATGTTTCTCTGTTTTAAGGTACTTTTCAAATCCACCAATGTTTTTCAATAAGACATTTCTACATTTCATAACTTTGCACAACATCATCTGTTTGAGATATCTCAACAAAAATTGAACTAACACTAGCTGGGACCTTTGATTTGGATCTGGGCTTTCCAATTCACAAATATAAAGTGCAGAAACCCCTGCATAAGGCAATCCATCTCTGTTGTGTTATACTACAAATTACTTTGGCCCCTAAAAGAACACTTTACTAATCTCATTCTCTGTGTTGCCATCAGCTGCTGCTAGCTTGAAATATACTTTTATCTATAGCATTGGATCTAAGTGCTTCTGTTCCTGAAGCACATTATGCAATAAGCTTCATTTAATTCTCTTAGTTGACAACTTCCCTCTCAGTTTTTTTCACTAATTTTAAAAGATCTGTGCTATACCCTGTGAAAAGTTCTCTAAACTGTCCATGATTAATCTTAACACCCAATGTCCTACACTTTGTATCCTAACATTGTATCTATTGCTAATAAAAGACCCACAATACATCAGTATTAACATTCATTCCACTCTTCTGTATCAAGTAATATTATACAAATCAAATTTACATCAATTATGAAAACAACAGTCAAGAAATGGTACATTATGTTTGTGTAAATACTCCAGGTGTCATTAGTTCAAGTGTCTTTGTGTTTGCCACCCACATCGCTTTTTATAGCACCCATCACTTTCATGGTTCAAATCCTCCTGGAAAGACTTTACAGCAGAAAAACGAAATGTCAAGTTGTGGCAGATCCTCTTGTGCTCACTGTTGCACATCCTCTTCTTATCCTCGTACTTTCAGGATACTCTTCAGTGTAGGCTAAAAGACTTAGAAAGACAAATGATCAGTTTTTGTCCATGAGCACTAAGCAAGTATCTCCCTGGCCAGCTCTTTTTTTCTGGGGGTCTTCGAGGAATAACCATTAGCATTTAAAGCTAGTTCGTGTCTGGAACTGGCTTATCTGTGATTTAAAAGTAAAGGTCCTGCCCAGACAAATAGTGGAAACTTGTTTACTGACACATCAAAGCTTCGTCTCTGTCCTTCCACTGTCTGCCACTACTTTAAGCTCACTCATCACAGCCAGAATTCCAATCACCATATTTTCTATTACCTAAAAGTCTGTTTTTTAGCAAACATTCACACCACTCTATTTAACTTCACTAAGTTTCAAAGCACTCTCTTCAACCACAACAAAAAGCGATAATAAAACATATTTTCTTTTAAGCTTGATTACTGATTTACCTTAATACAAGCATCCCTACCTAATTACACTAAATTCTCCAAAGTATTCCAGTAACAATAAAACAAAACTTTCATTATCTTTGTAGCCACATAAAACTAACATCCTGTTCTATTAATCAATTATCCTTATACCCTTGTACTGTTTGAAACTTATTAATTCCAAAGAAAAAATATACAGACGTAGGGAGAATATACAAATTCTCCACAGAAAACATCCAAACTTGAACCCTTACTTCTTATTTCTAGCAATACTAACCACTGTGCCATTGTACCTCCCTTCCTTACTAATTTTTATAACATGCTAAACCTTTTGTCAAATTATCTGACAAGTCATGCTCAAACTATTTAAAACAATATCCGTATGATATATAGTAATGTGTGTAAAGTGTTCTTCACTTTTGGATTCTACTTAATTACTCACTTGACATACACACACTCTCACATGCACATTTCACAGCTTACAACATCCTTGTTTTTTAGAGAATGAGCCACCTTTTCTTTTACCATTTACTTAAAGAACCTCCTTCGGTTTAAAGTTTGGCCAGTACTCAAAAGGAAGGGGGTGCAACCATTAATAGCAAATCTGGAGACTTTTTGTAACCAATTACCGTGCATTTGAATTTTAAGCACTTTTATTTCAAACAAACAATATACTGTAGATCATTGTCAGGCAAATGGTGGGCCGTGGAATTTTCTAGGGGTGCCACGAAAACTTTTCTAAAATATTTAAAATTGCTAGTGTTTTTGAACTTTTGGTTGATTAAAAAGATAATGTTTAAAAAAAAAATTTATGTTGGAAAAACAGATAACGGAACACTTACGGAAATGAAGTCTAAGAAACGCGAGAGACTTCAAATGATCGACAAGGAAATGCACGTCTGTCTTTCGAAAATTGATCCTCGCATCAATCTCATATGCGCTGAAAAACAATCTCAACGTTCACATTAATTAAATTTAAGATTTATCCTTTGATTCCTTTATTAATAAAATGTCTTTCAAACTTGTAAAATAAACTGTTTTTATTGGCGATTGACCATAGATTGTGTCGTCACGACTTTATTTATGGGCAGCCCCTCAGGTGCGCCGCGAAAGAAAATTTTTGGACCACAACTCGAAAAAGGTTGCCTTTCACTGCTGTAGATATATTTTACTGATTTAATTCAAACAAACAGCATATATATTGGATTGTTTGAGTCACTGTCTTGCACCCAAAAGAAGGCACTGAGTCTAAAGGCTTCAAGAAAACCAACTTTATTCCGCTCAAAACAGGAACAGTAAGGGTTATTATTCAAATGGGAGCTATCACTTCAATACACACAGACACAGCAAACAAGCAGTGATGGTGCCTGGTTAGTGGCCAGGTTACAATGTTACCCACATCACCCATCAGGTGACAGATGTGTTACGCGATGAGGCTGTGAACTTGCAGTTGCCTTGGTGGTGCCACGAACCTGCGGTTGCCTCAGCAATGGACAAGCAATTCTCAAAAACGCATCAACCGCATTTCGGTGTGCAGCACATTTGAGGAGGGTCTCAACAACCTTACTATATATTTTCGAACTTATGTGCACACTTTCAGCAATGACTTTATCTGTTCAAGTGACACTACATATTTTCACACATCATCTTTCACATAATTACATACTCTCAGAATCATTTAACATTTTTTAATGCACTTCAGTCTCAGAGATTCCTTTAACATACTGGATAGCATTCTCAAAGTCACCTAACCTGTCCTGCTAACGTATTTAAGCCTACTCAGTTTTGTATATTCAGCTGTGGAATGGACGTGAGACAGACAATATGCCTTCTTTAATAATGGAAGAACAACATGGATTTTTAATATAATTTAAATAACAAAATTCCCCCAAAGCCCCCATTTCACATTTTCATATAGGCATATATACACATTGGTTAGCTTATCTGAGACTAAACATAACAAGTAACACTTCTTCCTAACGTTTCCTGTACATCTGCATATTTATCCCAGAGTTTGCTGTATTAGCATATCAATTTGGATCTCAGAATTCAATGCTGTGCTAAAATTTATTTTATCCCCTTCCATTTGCTTAGCTGATGGTTCAAAAGAATAACAGATCTAACTAGTGCTTCCCTTTTCTAAAGTTCTGTCATACGTGGCTCTGAAACTTTAACCTTTCTCCCTAGCCGCTAGTATTAGGGTGTTGTACCATGTTAGCCATTGTGAATGTAGCGAGAAGTCAAGCAACATGACACCTTTTATTGGCTAACTAAAAAGATTACAATATGTAAGCTTTCGAAGCAACTCAGGCCCCTTTTTCAGGCAAGCCCCTCAAACTTATCTTCATTCACCTTTGCCTGCTCCCCCCTCCGCCAGCTGTCCCTGACAGTATGATGTCATCATTAGGTTAAATCACCTGCTTGTCCGCACTTCTTACCCTGTGCCTGTGTTTAACTTTCTTGTTTATACTTCACTAACAGCAATGCTAGTTTTCCCGTATAAGTCCTATATTATAGCTATAGCCTTAGTTACACAGCTTATTCACTTAAAAGCTACATTTTCTCTACAATAAATCAAACACATTATTTAATAAATTAAAAAATAATTTGTAAACATCATTGCATCTTCCTATCCCCCCAGAAAATCTCAAACAATGGTTGAGAGAAAATTTGTCATGCCCTTCATGTACGATGCCAGCAACACCCAGACACATCCATACTGCTTGTAAAGAAAGTCTGTCCCAAGGTTGGTACACCTGAAGACACAACCAAGTGCTCAAGTGTCTGAAATTAATAAATTATTTGTTCAGGAAGGGGAACGAGGCCTTAGAAAGATTCCTCCAAAGATTGGAAGATGCTGGTGGACACTGGCCAGCAGCTTACAGTATCATCAGAGATAGTTTATTTTAACATTGATATTTTACCATTGTCCAGTTCTTAGGAAGATGCTTGTAGTGGAAACCTTTGAGTGGAAGAAGATGTGATATAATGAGCTAGCAAGAGAGGTCAAATATTGAGGCTGGAGAGTAAAACTCTGCACCTGAACCAACTTAAAATTCAAGCTACATCACATTTCAAAATTTTATTTGGAAAAATGGTTGTAATAGAGGGTAACAAAAATGCATCTCTCAAAAACGAGCCAAAGTTCCTTAATTTCTGCATGCACATTACTATTGATATGATTAGAAATCTGGACTTCAAGGCCTTTCAAAATTTCCATCAAGAAATGGCTTTGTAAATGGGATGAGGTATGTATGCACAAAACCAAAACCATGTTATAATGACAATATACTGTAATTCAGCCAAAGGTAATGAGTTCAGCATGTCTTGCGATACTTACGCAAATTCCATATTGTGTGTTGTGTGATGGGGACCAACACAAAAAATCACTCAAAAACAGCTCTGTCTACCTTCACTATATTTTATACTTACATTATTGTTCACCCAATATAAAATATAGGCTCCATGGAGTTTTCAGAATTTTATTGAGAAGCCATAATGGAGTATCATGCAGTACTTCAAAACAGCTGAATGCTCATGAAATTTTGCATGCATAATACAGAAAACCCGATTTAACATGTATACATCATGGCATTTCAATAGAGGGAAAAACACAACACAAAAAGGTACTTTTGCCCAGCTTAGTTGCCATATCAATGATTGAGCGATTCAACAAGCCATCCAGTTGTGGAGAAGAAGGTGCTGTGCAGTTAGAAAGAGGATGAATGAGACAGAGGACTCAGCTGACAATACCTGGAAGCACTTTGTTCGCAGTGTTCGGAAATGCTATCTGCTTGGCCGAAAGTCGAGAAGCCTCCTTTAGCTAAGGCTTATAAGAAACTGTTTCTGGGAGCCATTGTAAACCAAATGTAGTGGGTTTGCAGCTGGTCACTGGCTGTTACTACTTTGCAAATCTGCAAACTGAGATGGCTAGTGGTGTGCAAGAGTCCACGCCAAAACAAAGGTGAGGGCTGAGTAAGAGGGAGAGCTCAGCCAACATCACTAGAAAGTGCTCCGTTTGCAGTGTTCAGAAGCAATATAGTTGGGGAGCCTCCTTCAGCTCAGGTGGATAAAAAAGTGCTTCTGAGGGCCAATGTAATCCAGAATTTGTGGGTTTCCAACTGGCCACTGGCTGTTAACAGAATGTAGATCTGTGAATTCAGATGGCTTGTGGTGTGTGTGAATTCATGGCAAATGACCATTTATTAATGTGGGATTACACATCTAGTAGTGAAACCACAAGAAGCCAGGAAATCCAAGAAGTAGAGTTTATGGTTTTGAATCCATGGTTCCAAGTCCATGGTTTCAACCAAGCAAGGATATATGGCAATTATATAATCCAATCATAAATATAAATATTATAATTCTCGACCCATAAGAGCAGAGACATTGATAATTATCAGAGAGGCATTACATGATGGATGGAACACTTAATGTACCATATATACTATATTTTAAGTTCCCTCGCGATTATGTCGATCTTTTTTTTTTACCATATAATTTCTGGTTTTTATAATGTCAGTTAGATAGATAGATAGATAGATAGATAGATAGATAGATAGATAGATAGATAGATAGATACTTTATTAATCCCAAGGGGAAATTCATACAGTTGTATAAGTCCATCCATCCATCCATTATCCAACCCGCTATATACAGTAAGTCGAATGCAGAAAACTCATGCTATTGGTCCAAGAGATTATGATATGCTAACACCCACCTGAGAGACTAACCACGGAGTACATTTCCTTGTTTTTCTATGTATTGTGCCTACATAACCACACGGTAATACCCGAACTATTCCGAAACGACATTTGCACTGTTTTGTGTTTTTTGTGTCTCACACCCTCATACGTACACCTTTATTGTAAGAGCATTCCTTATCTTCAATGGAGCATTCGATCAGAAGAAAATATGAAGCTGGTTTTAAATTAAAAGTCATTGCAGTGACGAAATAAATCGGTAACTGCACTGCTGCAACAAAGTTCGATGTGTCTGACAAACTGGTACGAGATTGGAGGAGGCAAGAAAATGTAAAAAAACAAAAAGTCAATCAATCAATCAATCAACATTTATTTATATAGCACATATTCATACAAAAAAAATGTAGCTCAAAGTGCTTTACAAAATGAATAGAGAAATAGAAGACACAATAAAAGATAAACATAAGTCAACATTAATTAACATAGAATAAGAGTAAGGTCCGATGGCCAGGGTGTTGTATTTTTGAACAGGTGTATAAGTCGGGGTCTGATTTTATGATTGATTTTTTGGGTTTCAAGACCCCGACTTATACGTGAGTATATACAGTACATTTCAGGCAGCTTTAACAAATGTGTTTAAAAAACACATAAATATTTGCTTTCTTACCTTGACCCACTGTGCAAATATACTTTGGTAACACTGGGTATTTGAACTAGTATTTTGCAAATGAATTACTCTAACATATGTTTGCATGCTCAAAGGATGCCATTGCATTGTGTAGTGTAGCCTTGTCTACTTAAGGTGCTTGGACCTGAGTTTAAATCGGGGTTCTTCGATTCGTACTTTGTGTTTTTTTTAGCCTTCCTTCAGAGATTCACCTAACTCTCCTACAAATGTGTTGCTGGCAGGTCTAAATTGCTCCAATGTTAATATACTGTACAGTACCTGTTTCCGAAATAATCGGAATGTTACTATGACAGTAATGTTAATAGATAATGTTTAAATATTACCAATGTTTTCATTATTTCAAAAGGAAGGAAAAAATGAAAGTCCTGGTAATTAACAGATTTGTTTTTTTAATCTAAAACATTCCACACAAGTCTCATTATGGGGTGTGTAGAAGTTAGAGCCTGTTCAAGCAACATCAGGAAACTGACAAGAATACATGCTGGATGAGATGCCAGTCAATCACAAGGCACAGTCGTGCACACACAACGTATTTCATAACACACAGACTCTTGGGAATTGGAGGGAACTCAGTGTAGCCAGACAGGACCACACGGATATGGAAAGAACATACAAAATCAAGGTAATTGACTTGGCCTGGATTTGAATCCGCTCTCCAATTTCGTTGAGGCAGTAGCACTAACCACTGCACCACCCACTTTAACATAACAATACTTCCATGGCTAGTTCAGGGTGGCATAAGGCCAGATCTCATCCCAGCCACACTGGGTGCACCAATTCAAAATTGCCAATTCCCAACCCAGCATCTTTGGAATGTGGGAGGAAATGGAAATGTGCAAATAACAAATGGATTTGGGATTTGAACTCAGATCCATGGAGGCAGAATTGCTATCCACTGGATCTCTGTGCTGTATATTTTATAATGTTAATTATTTAATGAAATTATAACTTTGCAATTTAAAATTAACATTATCATAAAACTGGTACGTTTTTCAGCATTATTAGTCTGTTTCTAAAATAAAGAATAAACTCCATAAAGTCTATTTAATAAACACCATAAAGCAACACTTTATTATTACACAGCTTTTTATTATAGTAACTGTTTTTAATGGTTTCTTGTTTCATTGTCATTTTGTATAATCTAATATTAGAAGTTCAGACACAGCTGCTCTGATCTTTTTGGGTGGCCGAAGCTAAAAACTTTAGGACAGAAGAAAGAAAATATTATTGACTTCTTGGTATGTGGCCTTTTCTTTTTGTTTATTCAAAGGAAGCTTTGAATGATAAGGTGACTCAAAAGCTGTCAGGTGCTTTTTCGGTTTAAGCATTAAATAAATACAACAAACCTTCTGTAGTCAACCGTGTGAGGCCTTGTGTGCAGTGAAAATATCAGATAAGAAACAATTACAAACCATGCCTCTTATTTTCTTGCACCTACAAAAGATCCAAACAAACTCTGGATAATATTTAAGCTAGAAGCAAACAACAGGAGGCAAAAATATTCTGACAGTGCTTTCTTTATTCTGAAATGTCTTGTGCCACCATAGCACCTAATACATTATCTGCCACTGCTGTGGCTTTCAGTTGGCACTTCCTCATGCCAGCTTCTTCTCTGAGTTGCCTGCACGTTTGAATTTGTAGAAACCTAAAATGCACAGTGTGCATGGCAAGGTGATCTGAAGCAAATAAACTCTTCTCTGTCTAGTTCAGTTAACATCCATTGAAACAGCTTTAAGGAAGAGAATCTTTAGTTCATGCAAATGCACACATCTACAAATGTCTCCTTTTTATTAATAAATATGGCTCATTATAGAATAGTGCCGTCTATTTAGTTTAACAGAACTATGTAGGAACCTGAAAGAGAGAGAGAGAATAAATATCTGATGCAGTAGGACATAAAAAATGTAGTAATTATTCATTAATATCTTCAGATGAAGAAGCTGTAAAAAATATGACTTCTACTGTGTTTGTTCTTGATCCGATCATAAGCTTTCAATGAGGGAATCTTGAAGATCAGATTACCAGTCTGGATTGTGACCATTAAATGACTCTCCTTAAATGGTTCTCAATAAAATCACATGAAGGGTTTGACTGTCATGACTTACAAGCACAGGAGAAAGTAGGGTGAAGTGACACCTTTTATTGGATAACTAAATAGATTACAAATGCAAGCCAAATGAAAGAGCTTAAACCCATGGTACAATAAACTGAAGGAACCTCCCCTCCTTGCATACAGACAACCACCAAACCTCAAACAACTGCTTGTCCGAAACTCTGTGTGTGGCTCAGCAGCAAGTGGTACATCTCCCTGCCTACAGAACAGGTGTGGCACCGGTGCACATATCTACACGACAGATCAGGTAGTTATACCACATTGCCAGCAGGAGCATAAAATAAAGGGTTTAAGGTCACACCTTGCCTGATGAAGAGGCCTTAGCTGCCTCGAAAGCTTGCATTTGTAATCTATTTAGTTAGCCAATAAAAGGTGTTATTTCACCCTACTTTCTCCTGTATCAATCTATGGCTAACACGGTACAACACTCTACTGCTTTAGAAGCACAATAAGGCTGTCACACTGTTCTTCGCAGCCCCAGGGACTGAGGTTAAGTTAAAGACTTGTGTCACACACATGCACATTGGTGGTAATTCCATGCCAATGCATAGGGTGGCGCTGTTTCCTCTCTCTGCTGACTGGATGATTGACAGCCTTACAACGTCCGTCGTCACTTCTGCTACCTGGACTTGCCTCTTCCTGCCTGGCCCATATTTCACCAGAAGTGTCACCATCTACTTTCAGACTCACGTTTTCAGAGATGCCTCTTTTGTTGAAGAGCACTTTACTCTTTTTGAATTTACAATATATGGGGGTCATGGCATTACCCCAAAAATTGATCTGTTTTTGTCCTCTGTTACACTTGATGAACACTGTGGATCATTTTAAATCATTCCTAGACCCACACTTTTTAATTTTGCTTTTTAAGACTATGTTTTAGTTCTCTTCTTAATAAACTAGTTATATAGAATTATCATATTCTTCAATAATTTTGCAAATCTTTACTTTTCTCTGTTTTCTTTTATGGTTCTTCTATGGTGTCCTTTGGTGTCATCACTACCTGATCAAAGATCTGTGGTGTTAGAATGAAAGCGGATACCCCAACTTTCCATAAGACCCATTGTGTCAAATTCTCAAAGATGAAGCCTAACAAAAACAGAATGGACTTTTGGACTGAAACTTCTACAGATTTATTTGGACATATCTTAGCTTTTCTGATGTTTAAAAAAAAAATTCTGTCCTCCCCAGTCATCTGATCTTATCATCTGGCTCAGCTTTAGAGGTTTAAAAACATGTCTATATATAAAAAAATTCTATATTTTAAGAACTCTTGTTTCTCTAACAATTATATATCTACCTTATGTATTATGTTTTTTTTAGTCAGCATTATTCTTATCTAATTTTAATTCATTTTCCTTTGCTTGTTTCTATGACATCTTGGAAAGCACTTTGTGATACACCCTGTATCAGAAAATGTGCTATAGTAATAAATGTTGGTGTTGTTGTTGAATTCCCTCACTGTGCACATACACAGGTAGTCATCGACTTACAACCTATGCAACTTGTGACCATTCGACTTACAACTGTGTCTTGTGGGCAAATGACAGTTTTTGAAACACCAGGGGCCTCATGTATAAACGGTGCGTACGCACAGAAATGTTGCGTAAGAACTTTTCCAAGTTCAAATCTTGATGTATAAAACCTACACTTGGTGTAAAGCCACGCACTTTTCCATGGTACCTCATGGCTTGTCGTACGCAAGTTCTCCGCTCGGTTTTGCAGACTGGTGGCACCCAGTGTCAAAGCAGTGGTACTGTTCCTGTGTGATTACACCTTATTTTCCTGGCGCGGCTTTATAAATATACTGAAACTAACCGCATACTGTTTATTAGTGTAACGCATCATATTGTAATTAACTTGTAACAATATAATGGTTCAGGGAACAGCCATAGTATTCCAAATACCATAACTGCTTTAGCGTTGTTACTCTCACTTCTCCTTCTTCTTCTTCTTCTTCTTTAACTCCTCCTGTTAGGAGTTGCCACAGCGGATCATCTTTTTCCATATTTCTCTTACTGCACCACTCGGAGTATTTAAATCACTGTATCTGAGTGTGAATCACAGCAGCAGCTGATCGGAAAGAGAATTATCAGTATACGGCATTAAGGACACGCTGTCTCAGCCACTGCAAAACGTTTTAAAGCCTTTCCTGTACGGACCTCGCGGTTCAGAAACAGTTTCATCCCAAGAACTGTAAATGCATTCAATCAATTGCTCTTTGTAGAACTGTTAGTACTTATAAGTACATAAGTACAATCACCCCACTGTAAACTTGCACTACAGTTATAATATCGCACAACCTGATATTTACATATGATGACGATATCATTTTTAAGGTGAAATGCAGCAAAATGTTTATTAAATTATACAGATAAAACTTTAACTTCATTTAAATAATCTATATTCTTCACTGGGAGTATCGTTAAGGATAGAATAATTAAACATGTACTACGAAGATATTTCAATGTTCCTTAAACGTTTTGAAGAATCGACGCTAAACTTACAGATGGCTTAAAGTCTATTACAGAGCTGATTGTATGGCAATCGGTTACTTGGGGAAAGAAAAGCAGTGACTGCAGTGACGGCTACGTCAATATATATTGAATATAAAACAGAAAGAGAAAATAACAACACAGCTAAAAACGCAGCGACAAATTTCGGCAAAAGTTAAATGCTTGTGTCATGAGCACGAAGCGGCTATGCAGTGTCTGCAACGGACGTGGCCATCCATCGTGCATAAGATACCATATAGACATTGGCGGGCGAAGGAGCCACCAATTCTTCCTCAGCCCAGGGCCACCATAAGCCTAGAGCCGCCTCTGAATACTGCTGCAATAAATTATTTCATCGAAGTGAAACACATGTTTAATAACGTGCTTTAACTCCTATCATCATGAAAATGATATCACGTATACATCTCAGTATTTTAGTTATTCAGAGAGCTGTAATATCACGAATGTAATGGATTCTGTGTCCAGTTGGAGGAAGAGAGCCGGTTTAAGAAGCAAATAGTGATTCACACACATACAAACAAAGTATTTAACGTGCTACTTTAATTACGATGTGATTTGAGAAACTGGTTAATTAAATGATTTTAAGATGAAGTTTATGATGTTCTTACTTTAATGACAAAATAAACTACATGATTAAAGTGGAAATGTCGAGATTGAAGTTGACATTTCGTGCTTTTTCCCCACTGTGTGCCTTTTTTCTCTGTACCCTAATAAGCTTTCAAATGACACTCAGACAGTGGGCTACAACTCGGCTTTTAACTGCGAATTTGATATGTGACTTCTTTTTTATTTCTGGCACTGTGCGATTTTGTGAACTTGAGCTTTCAAGTTTCTCCAACACGCTATGTCACTCGACCAACTTCCTTTTCTTGAGTATACCACGGTTTAATTGAACAAATAGTATGTTTTTACTTTGTCTCAACTTGGTATTCGCTGAAATTCTTATATTTTCCCCCGTGCTTTTCCCATTGTCTTTTCACAGAAGGCTGCGCTTAAGGGTCGATTTATATTGATTTGCATATTCAAAGAGGCATAATTCGGGGAGGAGTTGGGGCGTAACATAAAGTGCGTGCACGAGCGTTAGTTTTCACGCTGATCGGGATTTATGTAGCGGAAGAACGTGGAAGTTGGAGTACGCACAGATTCCTGCATCTGAATTTTTCTGTGCGTAAGCACATTTCGGCTTTTGTGTTTACGCCATGTTATAGTGCGAGTTCTACGCATGGCGTTATACATGAGGCCCCAGCTCTGTATGCCATGACTCATTCATCTCGATCTAAGATTATTATCAGCAACTATGTTCAGTTACACTTCTCTTACAATTAAAGGAAAAAAGGCAATTGATTTTGACACAAAACAAAGGTAATCAAGCAGTATGAGGGAGGAAAGGAAAAGAATGTGATCACATATAACTTTAAGTTACCCCATTGTAACCAGTGTTCACCGCATGCACTGTACTAGTGCACTCTGGCTTTGATTCCAGTTGATCTCCAAAGTTTCTGCATTGTGACTCATGATATGCCGTTTCATGCAAGTAGCCACAAAGGGGTAATTCAACCACACTGAACTCCTTTATCCGTTAATGTGTATTATTAACAGGCTGAAAAGTTAAAACAGAAAACATATGAGTGCTCAAACTCACCTGGTACAATTTCTCCTCTCACAGTTAACACAATGAATACTGGGAAAGGCGCACACTGATGACTTAACATAACACAGAGAAAGAAAGGATTTGTAAAGCTGCTAAAGGTTTGGCACCCAAGTGAGTAATGGTAATAACAAAACAAAATAATAAAAATATTTTACGAAAAAAAGAAAATCTACACAATGTGCTAAGAATGATGATGAAAAAGAATATAATACAAACAATATGACTTAAGGGACTTACTATACAGTACTATACATACGGTCAAGTTTGAATACAAATACCAGTCAGTCTTGCATCCAGACCTACTTACAACTGGTCCATCAGAACCGAACTTGATCATAAGTCGACGACTAGCCTTCCCCTGGTTTATATGGTTAAACTGGTTAAACTATGAATATTCGGTTAACTGGTGACTCTAAATTGTCAATTTGGGTGTGTCAGAGTGCCAACATTGCACAGAATGGTAATGGAAAAAGAGGGTCCAGCAAATGGATGCACAGTTTCAGTGGCCTAGGAGTGTTTAGCCAAGTGAGTATCTTATTTTATTCATTTGGCTGACACCTTTATCAAAGGCGATTTACAACATCTGAGGCACAAATAGTAACAGTTCTTTTGCTTTTTCTATCGGAGCACAAGCAGGAGAAGTGACTGACAGTGTCAGTAGTGGGATCTGAACCCACAACATCAGGGTTTGATGTCCAAAGCCTTAACCACTATGCAATTGCTGGCTCCCTGGTATTTATATCTGTTTCTCTAATTGGCTGCTTTTACATATTATTAATACATGAATAAGCCACTATGCTAATGGAAGCTTTAGCTATAGATTTTAATTTTGATATGTCCAAGAAACAAGATTTTTTTTTAGAAAATGTAAAATATGTGTATATAATTTTAAAAATATTTTTTACAAAATAATTTTGTATATTTTTAAATAAAATGTTTTTTGAAAATGTAAAATAGATGTGTGTAATTGAAAAAACATTACATTAATGTAATATAAAAAAATTAAAGATTAATTTTTAGAAATTACTTTAAAATTTTATATTAAAGTCATAAAGTTGGGGTTGTGTATTGTGGACTTGAAGTAACTGGATAGGATTTGAAGATACAATAACTAAATGTTAAAATGTCGATTGTGCAAATGCTGATAAAGAGAAATATAAATGGGATATCTACAGCCACAAAGTAACAAACAGTCTATTTTTTAATTTGCCATATTTTAATGTACAGTAAATAGCACTGTAGATTATGCAAACAGAGTGGCACAGTGTTTATTCCTCATCACTGTGTCTGTGGAGTTTTAAATATTCACCCTATGTCTGCGTGACCCTTTCTCCGGATCTTCTAGTGTTCCTCCAACATCATGCACTCATAGACGTTTTAGGGTAACTGGCACCTCAAACATGGTCTGCATTAGTGTGACCCTAACACTCATCCTAACCCATTGGGGCAAAAACAAAGCAATATGAGACACTCTAAAATTAAAAAATAAATTAAAACACAAAATTTAAATGCTAAATTGAAGTATTGAATAATAGAAAACAATTCATAACAAAAATCACTAAACTCCCTAAGAACAAAATAAGAGAAATTAAACAAAATATTCGTAATATAAAATATCCCAGAACAACTGGGCAAAAGGTAATCCAAATTATAGATCCAAATTGAAAGCATTCAGACAAAAATGTTAGCAAAGCTGGCTAGGAGATCCCTGAAGCCTTCCACCTTCTTATGGTTGGGTTCAGATGTTTGGTACTAAATAACATAAAGGATGCATTTCTAGAAACAACAGATAGGCCAGCATCCCAAGTTATAAATACTTGTTCTCTGAAAGATATGAAAAGTAACACAGGTGAGGGGAGAGAAGCCAGGGGGGGGGAAGTAAATACAGGGTGGAGAGTGCAATCACTTACCTAGTGTGAGAGGGGACACAGGGGCATATCCATGGACCAAAGCTAAATGAACCTAACCCGTGATAAGCTCAAGCACATGGAAATAAGCATATTCAGTAAACTGATAAATGGATGAATAGTTAAAATATACTTTAGAAATACTATTCATTGGATTTGTTTTTACTTTATGTTCAATCCTGATTTAACATTTTTAGTAATAATACTTTAGAAGAAGAGCAGTCAAAATAATTACTGCCTCAGGAGATTTAGATTTCCACAATTCACCACCATCTCCTTTTTAGCCAATTGGGTGATATTACACTGTTGTTCTAAGATGTATTTAATTTCAATTTAATCTTCTCCTTCTACTTGGGTGAGATCTCCTGGTTTCTGAACCTTTGCCTGTACAGCTCATAGCACACGTGGCTTTTCTTTGCCACTGAATCCTTAACAACTAAATAATGCAACAACTGAAAATAAAAAGGCTATGTAGAGCTTCCACGGAAAACTGTCAAATGATTTGTCAGTGTGTTAGCCGTGTCTGCTAAGAGTTATAATGCTCACTTGTGCACATGTATGCATAGAACCAGCATGCTAAACAGACTGGCATTATCTTCTGTTTCCCTTGTAGATAAGCTGTTATTTATTCTGCTGCTTCATGTTTGAAGGCATCTAAGGCCAATTTCTAACTAATTCAGCATAATGGCACAATGGTTAGCACTGCAGCTTCCTGCAGTGCACAGTCATGCACACAGAATTCTGGACCATCCATTCATCAATGCATTTTTCAAACCCACTTATACTGAGCAGAGTTCCAGGTTGTGGGCGGAAGTAAGGAACACAAGGTGAGTCCAGAGAACAGCAACAGTTATACAAAACAAGAGCACAAGGGTAAAAAATATAACAAAACAAAAATAGCTTTGCTCACTTCTAAGTGGGGATGGCTCTTGAGAAAGAAGCTCCATCCTCATCAGAGTCCAGGTACAAATGAGACACAGAAGTTCAGGGAACTTGGGTTTTTATAGGTCTCCAACGGGAAGGGAATGAGTCAGTTGTGCTCAAGGGTCATCTTCTTGGTGCTGTGGGGAAGAAATGAGATGATACCATTAGTTACATTGCTCCCTCTTGCCCTGATAGGGTATTCCTTACCTTAGATGAGCTTGAACTGATGACAGGGGATATAGTTCAGAAAATAAACATGTCTTCCAGATGTTGTGTGAAAATGGAGCAAGTAGACACTTCTAATAGTGTGCAAACTCCACACATTGAACTCAGGCACAAAAGCTATGAAAGAGCAGCATTGTCATCTACTGTGCTGCCCCATCAAAGCAATCCACATCTTCTAATGAATCTCTTTTTGTGAAAGTATCACTTATTCACTTTTTTTATTTCATAAAAAGCAAAAGTACCTATTGTTGTAATCATGTATGTCCATCCATCTGGCAGTCCACATGAAGCAACTCAGCTACCACTGAACCGACTTCACAAAGATAGAACAGTGCCCTGAGGTGCTCCAGTATTACACACCACCTTTTCTTACACACAGTCCCAGAGTCTCACAAACTGCTGTCTGTTGGTCAGGTAGTCCATGATCCAGGAGACTGTATTATTTCGCAAAGACTTGAACTTTTGTTCCATTCAATGATGCAGAATAGTGTTAAAGGTACTGGAAAAACCAAAGAACATTATCCTGACTAAGATACGAGCTCTGTCCAGGTGGGAGTAGGCTCTGTGGAGCATGTATATAAGAGTATCCTCCACACCTATGTGTCTGATAGGCAAACTGCAGAGGATCAAGTTGTTCTGAAACCAGGGGTCTGAGCTGTTTTAGGACCAGCCTCTCAAAGGCCTTCATGAAGTAAGACCAACTAGTCTGAAGTCCTTGGGACCACAGGAATTCTCTTTCTTTGGCACTGAGACCAACTACAGCTGGGGGCATTCTGCAAACTTGTGGATTTGGGAGAACAGTTTCTGAAAGACCCCAGAGAGTTGGCTGGCACATGCTTTCAGCACCATGGGGCTGATTCCATTTGGCCCTGCAGGCCTCTTCCTAAAGAGTTGTGCCAGCCTCTCCTTATTTGATTGGCACACACAGTCCAGGGATTGAATTGACCACAGGTGCGATGTCATTGTAAATCATGCAGGGTGCAGATGGCATTTGGGATTCATAGATATTAGCAGTATTGAGAGAGGGCTGTTGAAGAACTGGTTCAGTTCATTAGCTCTGCTTGTAGCCAGTGATAGTCCTTATCCCATTCCACATTTCCTCCAAGTTGTTCTGCAGTTAACTTGTGCTAACATTTGTCTCTGTAGTTGGCTTTCCTCTCATGGAGCTGCTTCTTTAGTTCTGTCTGCACCCACTTGATTTCCTCCTTATCTCCAGACCTGAAAAGTCTCTTCTGTGATTCAGTAGGGCTTTCAGGTCTTTTGTGTTTCATGGTTTGTTGTTGGGAAAAGAGCACGCTGTCTTTATGTGAACTGTGTTATCCACACAAAGCTTAATGTAGCCTGTGATACAGTGGCTGAGTTCTCAGCAGTTTCTCTACAGTGAAATACCTTTGTGTTTGGAGAGTTTGCTTTGATATCAAGCAACCTGGAGCAGCTCCAGTAGCCATACGTTACAGATTTCAGACTTTCAATCCAACGCTTTTGTTGATGAAATGTATGTTCGAGCTATGAAAATTATTTATGTTTGCCTGATTAAACCATTTCAAATTAAGTCCAGATTAGTTCTGTTTAATCACAAAACATTCAAATGCTAACATTTTGAGAATATGGTCGGGCAAGACAGAAAAATGAGCAAAACCACATCAGTTTAATTACTGACTCCCCTCCCCAGCCCACCATTACCACAATGTGCTAGGGGTGAATTAGATCCATATGTTCATGTGGGTGCTATTTTACCCACTTATAGAATTAATTCTAATGTTAATATCCAGAAAAATGAATACATTTTTAAAAATTCAAATTATGGATGACAATTAATGCTAAGAAATATGCAAACTAAGAAAAAATACAATACCGAAAATAATAACATGAGAATACATGAAATGCCCATTTTAATGGGGTATAATCCCAATTTGACGATGTGCAAAATTTTATCTATATACTGGTCAACAACTTCAATTGCTCCAAGCATAATCTAGAGCAAAACAAGTACTGTACATCCATGTCTTTTTGTGTTAAGTATTACAACAGTGTTCTACACTCAAATGAGGACTTAAGAAGAAGCAAAGAATGGTGTGTTATTATTCTAAAGTTATCTGGTTTGTATCTCAGCCACAGAGTTTTCATAGTCGCCCTGTGATTGTGTCATCTTGTGCTGGGTACCCTCTTTTATCTCATACATTCCAATGATGTGCATGGGACCTCAATTGGTGACTCAAAGCTGGGTCTGTGTGAGATTGGCTTTGCCACATAAAATTGGAATAAGCAGGTTCAGAAAATGTTGAACTGAATGTATGTATGCTTTGTAATATACCTGTGCAGGAATGGCTCATTTGTAAGTTTGATGCTGCGGAGACAGCCTGGGTCACCTTTAGACTCTGTAATGAAGTAAGCACATTCTTTGGCTGAGTGAATAAAACAAGATTTATGGAGAAAAGAAGGAATAATTTTAAGGAAAGAGACAGACGTTTGTAGGTGTATATTTCATCTATATTTTTAGTAAATCTAAAAAGGGCAACTGCTGAATGTTATTATCAACAGAACAGGACATACATGTGGTTTTTGAGACAAAATTAGAACAAAAGAGTTTATAAATGGACTGTGGATTGCTATCAATAACAGAAGGCATAACCTTATTGTAATCAAACAAGAATTACTAGGAGTCTTTAAACAGCAAATAAAATATATCTGGAGTCAAAAGACTACAGGTGGCACAGTGGTAGTGCTGCTGCTTTGCAGTAAAGAGACTGTGGAAGATTGTGGGTTCACTTCCTGGTTCCTCCCTGTATGGATAACACTTTGAGTACTGAGAAAAGTGCTACATAAATGTAATGAATTATTAAAAGTAATAAATCGAGATTTGGAAAACTATGAGATGTTACCAGAAAATCTAAACCTAAAGTACTAATTGTATCCAGCACGGGGCGTTATCCCCTTATTGGAATGAGTTCTTTTGTAATTGTGGCATGTTACATTACCCAAATCTATATGGATATGGTATTAAAAGGTGATACCCCTCCCTTACTGCTGTGGGCTGGTGCCCTGCCCAGGGTTTGTTTCCTGCCTTGCGCCCTGTGTTGGCTGGGATTGGCTTCAGCAGACCCGCATGACCCTGTAGTTAGGATATAGCGGGTTGTATAATGGATGGATACCCCTCCCTTAGTGATACGGTGGTAAGAAATCACATAGGAGAAACAGCTTTCTTTAATGGCGGCTTATGCTACATAACAGATGAATTAAGCCAATGGCAAGAACCCAGTTCGGGAGTGGGGGCCTGATGTGTAGAGTCTGCCATTTTCGCCGATGCGTTGAAAGGACTTTCAGGATCGAATGACGTTATCTCCCATTCTTCCGTCGGCTTCAAAGGTGTGCCGGGCAATATTCCAAGGCTTTATACTCTTTCTTCATGTGCAGGTCCTGACTTACGTGAATAATACAATTCCAAACAAGGCAAAAAGGATACAACTACATGCTGACTCTGACAGACGAAAAATAGTGCACGTTTCCCACATGAATAGGCCATTCAGCCCAACAGAGCTGACCAATCCTATCCACTTAATTTTTAATTAAAACATCAAGTCTAGATTTAAAAGTCCCTAAACTCTCACTGTCTACACTGCTACTTGGTAGCTTATTCTAAGTGTATATGGTTCTCTGTGTAAAGAAAAACTTCCTAATGTTTGTATAAAATGTACCCTTAACAAGCTTACTGTTTCCTTGATTAGCTCATTTTTAAATAAAAATTCCCTTCATAATTTTAAACACACAATCATGTCTCCTTTTAATCTTCTTTTGCTTAAACTGAAAAGGCTCAGCTCTTTTAATCTTTCTTCAGAATGCATCTCCTTTAGCCCTAAAATCAACCTAGTAGTTCTGCTCTGGACCTTTTCTAGTGCTGCTCTGTCCTTTTTGTAACCCAGAGACCAAAACTGCACACAGTATTCAAGATGAGGCCTCACCAGTGCATTATAAAGGTTGAGCATAACTTCCTAGGACTTGTACTCCACACATCATGCTATATAACCTAACATTCTGTTAGCCTTCTTAATGGCTTCTGAAGACTGTCGGGAAGTCCATAGCTTAGAGTCCACTATGACTCCTAAATCCTTCTCATATAGTGTAAACTCAATATTCAGACATTCCACTGTGTATTTAAACTTAACATTTTTACTCCCTATTTGTAATACAGTACTTTACTTTTACTGACATTAAATTTCATCTTCCACAAATCTGCCCAAGCCTGTATGCTGTCCTTTTGAAATGATATAACGGATTCCAGCTTGTTATTTACATTCTTATCCAAGTCATTTACTGTATATATATTAAAAATAGCAGTGGCCCAAGCACTGACCTCTGTGGAACACCACTCTTAATATCGGCCAATTCTGAAGAGGTTCCTTGCACCTTCACCCTCTGCTGAGCTAGTTCTGCACCCATCTAAAACATAACTTTGAACTCCCGCTTCTTTTAGTTTGATGCCCAACCTCTCATGTATCACCTTATCAAAAGCTTGATAAGATAAAAAGATAAATAATATCACATGTTCCATATTGATCAAATCCTTTTGTTGTTTTCTCATAGAATTCTAGCATGTTAGTAACACACAACCTCCCTCTTCTGAACCCATGCTGACTGTTCAGAATAACTGCTCTGCTATACTTGACATGTGTTGCTCAATCTTATCCTTAATAATTCCTTCTATTAATTTTCCTGTGATGCATGTTAAGCTTACTGGCCTATAGTTGCTTGAATATGCCCAGTCACCTTTTTAATATCATGGGATAATATTTGCCATTTTCCAGTCCTTTGGTATCTGCCCAGTGTGCAGTGACTTCCTAAAAATATGTGTCAAAGGTTTATATATGTACTCACTAGCCTCCTTAAGAACTCAAGGATAAATATTATCTGGTCCTGGAGATTTGGTTGATTTCAGCGTAATTATTCTGAGCAGTACTTCTCCCTCTACAATTTCTAAATCAATTAGAATCTCCTTAGTAGTCCCGTTTACCGCTGGGAGGTTATCCACTTACTAAGTTGTGAAGACCTCAGAAAATGCAAGTTTAGAGCGTCCGCCATTTAACTGTCTGTATTTTTTAATTCACCTTTACAATACCTGATGTACTTCATTCACCTCCTCCTTGATAGTTCTTTCTCCTATATACTGAAAGAATTTCTTTGGTCATCTTTCGCCTTATCTGCTATATTCCTCTCCACCTGTCTTTTAGCCTCCCTGATATCCTTCTTAATGGTTGACCTCGTGTTCTCATACGCCCTAGGATTCACTTTGGAGTTATTAGTTATACTTATACTTATACGCCTTATACAGCTGTTTTTTCCTTTGCAGCCTCTTTTTAAACTCTGTATTAACCCACTGCAGATTTTTTTTAAATTTCCTATTAATTCCTAATTTAGGTATGTGCCTGTCCTGGATTACATGCAAAATATTTAAAAACCTGTTCCACTGCTCTTTGATTGTCTCCACCTTTAAAAGCTTATCCCAGTTTATCCTCCTTAGATATTGCTGCATCTGCTCAAAATTTGCCCTACCAAAGTTCAGCTGAACAATTTTAGCCTTTGCATCCGCACTCTTACAAAACACTGGGAATTGAATTATATTATAGTCACTTGACCGTAGTGATTCAATCACCTCTACACCCTCAATTCTATCCTAATTATTATAAAATGCTAATTAGAGGCTTCACCCGGAGCTTTAACATACTGTGTTAAAAAACAGTCACTGTTTACTTCTGAAAACTCCTGCTCTTGTTCTCAGCTATTTAGATAGATAGATAGATAGATAGATAGATAGATAGATAGATAGATAGATAGATAGATAGATAGATAGATAGATAGATAGATAGATAGATAGATAGATAGATAGATACTTTATTAATCCCAAGGGGAAATTCAAATAATCCAGCAGCAGTATACTCAGGGGCGGATCTACCGGGGTGGCACGGGGTGGCAATTGCCACCCTGAGAAAAAGCCTTGCCACCCCATTTGCCACCCCAGCACTAGTATCTCAGTGTTCTAAAAATAAAAGAGTTTCCTCGACCGATTTACAGCAGCAACGCTCTATTATGATGACATAAAAATAGCATATACCCGTAAATAATAGAACAAAATCGTCTTTCTATTAAAGCGTAGTCCGAACAAACGACTCTTATGAACTGCTTCGTTTTAGTGAATCAAAGACATTTAGTGCAACCAGCAGGATCATCACAGACAAATTCCGGCATTTTTAACAAACCGAAGCAGTTAATTTTGATATCTTCGCGTATATCAATGACTAACAGTTTAACTGTAAACTATTTTCAAAAGTATGTTGTTCAGTAGCTTGCATCTTCAAGTCCGAACCTTTGATAAGTGGCGTCACGTGACAACAACGCCGTGTCCAGTCCATCAATATGCTGGAGTTGAGAAACAAAACCAGGTACTGAATTACTTTCATACTTAACAAATGAATGTTTAATTAAACATGTCTTAGTGTTGCCTGAGGTAGATGCTTGCTAGTTATATGACAACTAAACAGCAAGTATGTCTAATCAGTTCTATTTAACGTTAACCTGTATTACCTTGTTAGCTAGTGCAGCAATCAAAATATTCCATAGGAGCACATGAATTTACTGAGTTATTGTATAGCTTAATGTTTTCATATGTATTCATTAGGGAGGTGAAATTGTTCAGTGTAGTGTATGTTTAGAAAGCTATAAAGTCTAAACTTCATACTTGTTGCATCTCCCAGGATACTATGAAAAGAAAGGCTGACATCCAGAGTTTTTTTAAACCAAAAAGAAAAGGAAAATCAGAATCAGATACTGTGGGAGTGGAAGGTGAAGATAAGATAGAAAAGGGTACAAAAGACATTGTGGAAGACAGAGGAGGTGATGGAGTGTTGGACGAAAGAAATATAGAAATGGATGACAAAGAGCTAGAAAGAAGTGAAGAAGCAGAAGATATCCAGCATGAAGTGAGTGAAGAGGTGGAAGAAAGAGGGTTAAGAGAGGAAGAGAGCTCAGACATTGAAAGAGAGGAGAGAGCTTGAAACGCCAGCACCCTGTTTGTCAGGTGTCCATGGTATGTTGTTCATTGTGCTTTTCAAATATTTCTTTACATAAATAAAAAATAAGCACAACCTATTTGATTTATTTAACCTATAATCATTTAAAGAACCATAGCTCAATGTATGTTTAACCTTGCTTATCGTGGTTACAGTCAGTGTTCTTTATTAGATATTGTTGAGATATATGCCTAAAAAAAAAAACCTTTAGACAAAGGTTGCTGCAGTAGTAGCTGTACATGAATGATTAGGTGTTAAATGTTTCATACTGTAACATTTAAATATAAGTGATTTTTATTTTACTTTACTAGGTATATCAAAATTTAGGTCAGAAGGCCCGACCCAGCCAAAACTACATACCTTCCCAAAGAAGACCTTTCCAGGCGGAGTCCGGAGGAGCTTCCGTGCTGATTGGTACCAAACACATCCATGGCTTGAATACTCACAGTCTAGAGATGCCTGCTACTGTTTTGCATGTAGACATTTTCTCTTCCTGATGCTCCAAAGAGTGTTTTACCTCCTTTGAGGGTACAGTAATTGGATGAAGGCTACGTTTAAAGATAGTGGGTTTTCTTCTCATGCCAAATCTGAGAACCATGTAAACGCAATGGTAGCATGGGCAGAGAACAAAAAAATGCAGGACAAAAATACTTTGCTGTTGGGTGTCATGGATGAACATTACCAGAAAAAGGTAACAGAGAATCGAAAATACATCACAACATTGGCCGAAATTCTTGTCCTAACTGCTTCTGAAAATCTAGCCCAGCGGGGTCACAGAGAGTCTCCAGACTCAGACAGACGAGGTGTTTTTCTGGCCATGCTAGATTTGTTGGGCAAACATGATCCCATTGTTAAAAGAGACTTGAACAGCAAGCTAAAAATGCTAAGTATACAAGTAAAACCATCCAGAATGAAATACTGTCTTGTCTGGCAGAAATGGTGAAAGAGGAAATCATGAAAGAAGTTAAAGAGAGTGTACAGTTTTCTGTGATCGTAGATGAGACTAAAGATGTTCAGAAAAAAGAGCAAATGTCAATTGTTCTGAGATACTATTACAATGGTCTGATTTACAAAAGCTTTCTAGAATTTCAAGAGGCAGAAAAGCTTGATGCTGCTGGGTTAACTGAGAAAATAATTGGCTGTTTGGAAAAGTATGGTTTGGAGTACAAGAAAAATCTTGTAGGTCAGGGGTACAATGGAGCTGCTGTAATGAGTGGGGCCCATTCAGGTGTCCAAGCGAGAATAAAAGCAGTGGCCAAGCATGCATTTTATGTGCATTGCAGTGCACACAGTCTCAACCTGGTCATAGTAGATGCTGTCAAAAATGTGCCAGACGCTGGGAATTTCTTTTCTTTGTTGGAAAGACTTTATGTGTTCTTGTCTGGATCTTATGTCCATCAAAAATGGCTAGAAGTACAGCAGAACATGTATGATGGTGTATCAAGGGAGCTCCAGCGACTCAGTGATACACGCTGGGCTTGCAGACATGTAGCATGTCGCAATGTCATGGATAGATTGCCTGCTATTTTGCAAGTGCTTGAAGAGCTCTCGGATGAGAACAATCCTCAAAGAGCCGTTGAAGCAAAAGGCATATTGGCCCAAATTGATGTCAGTTTTGTTGGATGTCTTGTGCTCTTTCGAAGGTGTTGAGTGACTCTAATATTTTGTCTGAGATGCTCCAATCTAAATCTGTTGACCACTCTAAGGCTGTTGAACTCATTGACGCACTAAAAGAAACACTGACAAATTATCGCAGTGAGGCTTTTTTTGAAGACCTATGGTCAGAAATACTTAATACGTGTGAAAAGAGTCACATTTCAACAACATTTCACACCCGAAAGCGGTCAAAACAGATGGCTACAAAATTTCAAGATTCCATCGTTACTTCCACACTTGGACAGCATGTAGAACCAGACAGCAAGGAGACTTTTTGAGTCAAAGTGTTCTACCCAGTCTTGGACACCAGGATTGGGGAAATGGAAAGACGTTTTTCAGATACCGATTGCAACAATCATGAAAGGCATTCAGGCTTTAAATCCGTCAAGCTGTAGTTTTTTAAGGGAGGAAGAGATTGTCTCTTTGGCTAATGCTTATGAGTCAAGTGTTGAAGATATTAAACATGAGCTTCACCAGGTAGGGAGAGTCCTAGATAGACTTAAGATGAATGGAAAAGAAAGTCCTACTACTCTGATGGAGTTTGCTCATTTTCTGGAACCATATAAGCTTGTTTTCTTTGAGCTGTTCAGGTTGTGCAAAATAGCTGTAGTGTTACCAGTTAGCAGCGCAACATGTGAAAGGAGTTTTTCAGCTCTGAAGATAATCAAAATTACCTAAGGTCTACAATGGCAGAGAGTAGATTGTCGAGTTTGGCTATTCTCAGCATTGAATCAAAACGCACCAAGGCCTTGAATTTAGATGACTTTGTTAAAAGATTTGCTGAACAACATGGCAATCGTCGCATTCAGTTACAGTAGGTTCAGTTACTTGCATTCTTTAGATGTGAGTAGTATATATGTCTGCAACTGTACACATATGCACCAAAGCTGTTTGTTGGATGGTTTAATAGACTGCTGGTCATAACCTTGTTACACCAAAATTTGTAATTTAGTTTTCGGTCCATCCAAATTTGTTGGTTTTGTTAAAAAAAGAAGAGATACTTGGATTTAAAGGGACTTTTGTTGCTTTACTTACACTAAAATTATTGAATTTGTTTTTATGTCTCATCCAAGATATTTGAATACTTTAAAATGTCATTTTGTTGCTCTTGTTGCACTGAATACTGTGATTTATTTTATTCATTTTGAAGACATATGTTGGTGATTTAAATGTGGTTTCTGTATATTTATTATGTGTTTTTGACTTAACGATCCATTGAGATTTTGTATCAATGTGCAGTCTGCATTGTTTGTCATGCTTAGTAAATTAAACTTGGCATAGACTTTGCGTAAAACGCATAGGTTTGTGTAAAACACAATAAAGAGAAGTTAAATATACCGTACCATCTCATTTAATTTATCTGACTTTCCAATCCAGATATCAGATTCAAGTCAATCACAAATCAGCCTTTATTTCATTTTTATAGAACAATGTAAAAATGTGCACCCTAGTGTATACACCGAATAAAGAATAGCATTCCTTGAATCCACAAAAACCATGCAAGGATGCTTGCTTCAGTGTTGCCACCCCTCATAATTTTAATGCCACCCCCTTGCCACCCCATGAATAATTTTCTAGATCCGCCCCTGAGTATACTGATACAAAAAACAATATTAAATTAAATAGTAATAAAAATGCATGTACAAGCAGACAATAACTTAATGTTAGCATTTACTCCCCCGGGTGGAATTGAAGAGTCGCATAGTGTCGGGGAGGAACGATCTCCTCAGTCTTTCAGTGGAGCAAGACAGTGACAGCAGTCTGTCGCTGAAGGTGCTCCTCTGTCTGGAGATGATCCTGTTCAGTGGATGCAGTGGATTTTCCATTATTGACAGGAGTTTGCGTACCTTTTTAATATTACTAAAAAGATGTGTGTTAAAATCAATGACTGCAATGGGTGGTCTATAGCACACTCCTAAAATAAGGCCTCTTTCCATAATGCTTTCCAGGCGAAGCCACATGTCCTCATTAAGATGGGGCTCATCGTCCTGCTGAAGAGGACTTACATTTAAATTTTGTTTGACATAAACAGCAACCCCACCTCCTTTTCGGTTCTGTTTAAACTTCCTAAAAATGTGTATCAGTTTATGTTATACTCATCCCCATCTTCAGATATTCAGAATTATGCTCTGCTCCATAAGACTCCAACTCACTTGCCTTATTTTTGGTACTTCTAGCATTAAGGCAAGCTATTTTTTTATGTGTTACTCCTTCTACATTTAAACATTGGGTTAGCATTACTACACAATTTTATTCCTACACTGTTGTTTGTTCCACCATGCATAGTTCTAAACCTGGTCTGTCCTAAACTCCCTGCCCCCCATTCCCTTGTTTAAACAATCCTCGACTAACCTCCTCATAATCCTCTCCAATACAATGGTGCCCCTCCGGTTCAGATGTAAACTGTCAAGGAGGAACAGATCCCATTTGTTCCAAAAGGTGTCCCAATGCCCCATAAACCTATACCCTTCTACCCTGCACCAAGATTTAAGCCTTCTAATCTCCTTAGTCTTACCTGGACTGGCGCATGACACAGGCAGAACTTCAGGAAAGACTACCTCATCAGTTCTGCTCCTCAGCCTGGCACCTAACTCTTTGAATTTGGTTTTCAGAACTGACAGACTACCCTTATATATTTCATTTGTTCCAACATGGACAATGTCAACTGGATCCACCCCTTCCCGGGCCAAGAGCCTAGCCAACCTTCCAAGGAGGTCTCCCACCTGTGCACCCAGAAGGCAACATAACATTTGAGACTCTCTGTCTCTGGAGCAAACCTGCGCTTCATTCTTCCTAATGATTGAGTCCTCAACTATCCCTATCTCTTTCTTTCTAGAATGGTTTTGAGGTGGCCATTTGAGGCTACTCATCCCTGCCTACCACCTCAGAATCATCAGAGACACCATCCAGCTTTGCAAGGATCTGAAAATGGTTTGGCACTTCTAATCCTAGGGTTGATGCTCCCGGACAGCATGCATCCTCTACCTTACGCCTTGTGACCATGACCCACCTATCTCTACCTTTCTGGTCTGGGATCTTCTCCCGTGTTACCTTAGGGGTGCACGCTATCTCTCTAAAGGACACCTAGGCCAGGTCCGTCAATTCTCTACTACAACACAGGCCAGCCAATTCCTCCCCCAGTTCAGTGACCCTGACCCAGTGGTAAAAATTCAAGTTTTCACACATAGTATAGGAACTCCCAGCGACCCACTTCCAGTACCTTATTGATCATCATGATTATAAACCTATCCAATCAAACCTAAATAAAAAGCTATTAAAAGAAAAATATCAGAGCAGATGTCTAATAGGACACTATTAAAAGATTGCATATCTGTTTTCTGCTGCAATTGTCATTTAAGATGAGAGCCCAGTGGTGCAGCAAAAGGAAAAACTAAGAACAGAAAAGAAAAAGATGCTATACTGTCCAAAATGCAGCATAAAAAAAATAAAAAATGATTGAACAAGCTATAAATACCACAGTTCAGACAGGCATGAACAACAATGTGGGAGACAACAAGACCACTGCAGGAGATAAGGTGCACCAAACCACACCAAATTTAAACAATGAAGCATATCTATACTGTCTTTTATGTTACAGTTTTTTGACAATTGCTTACAATGCCACTAATTTCAGAACCTTGATGTCAAAATGGTCACCACTTGCATTTTGCAGTCATATTGTTAAAGATACCTTGAACTTACAGAATAATGGAGATTTTTTTTTAGATCACCCCCACACAAGTACCTATAGTGTCACTGTGTAGTTGTTCATACACCCATTAGATATTGTAGTACAGAATAAGTGATACAAGTTTCATCATGGTGCTACACGCAGTGACACCATTAGAGGACCATTAGGGAGAATACTACAGACGCAGTGGAATCATTGAACAAATCTGAAATGTATTGATGAATTACAACATAGGTTTCCTTTGAATGGAAACAACAATTAGCTACAAAAAAACAGAGAACTACAAAAAAGCAGTGCAGAGTTCCTCACCTGCCTTATAAAAAGCAAAACAGCATGATTGCTGGTCTCACTCATTTCTATCAACCCTGTTATGCAGATTTTGCCTCAGGTTTTCATCCACATCAAAGTGAATGTTCTCCCTTGCCTAACATCTTGGAAAGAACCTTCCAAGGCCAAGGCCGGACCCTGGTGTGCTATGATGTCATTGAATGCCTCATAAAGGGCCTAGAAAAGGGTCACCTGTTGATATGGGCACTTATCATTCACTTTTCACCTCCATGTGAAGAAAAACCTCAATTGGGGTGAGGAAATGAGAGTATAGGGGCAAGAACATGGTGGTGAATTACAGATGTGCCTGAAACAATGCCTGCAACACTTGAGCATGGTGGAACCTGACATTGTCCCGCACAATAACGCCAACAGCTCTGCAGACTAGGGTTAGCTCATCAAGGAATGCTACAAGGAGCTCTCCATTGTATGAGCCAATACAAGGTCTGCGTCCTACTACTCTATCTTCTGATATAGCTGCACAAATGGGATGTTGGCCCCACATTGTGCAGGTACTTTGATTGTTGCCTGCTGACCAACAAAATTATGACATCTCCTCCTTGTCTTGACCAGGTTAAAGCCTGTCTCATCCACAAAAATGAATATATGATGGTTTTCATCAGCATCCAGGGCCATCACCTTCTAAGTAAAAAGACATGTTGGAAAGAGAATCACTGATTACAGTACAATGATGGGTAATCTTTCACAAACAGGCATCATGACACTGAACATACCTGAACATGCTCAATTCTCAGTTACTTCACTCTGTCTGCATTTCTCTCAAAAGACACACACTACAGCTGTTTAATGGACATTTGGTACATTTTCAGTACGTGTGCAATTTGGTTTGCAAACTTATGGCTTCCACATTGTTAAATATGTCTTCATTGTCCAGGTTCTGCTGTCTGATCTCAGTAAGGCGAATGTCATTTTTGTCACGGACCAAGTTAACCAGAGCCTTCTCTTGTTTGTCAGTTAGGAGTCTGCCTCCACTATTAGCTTTACTCTCAATCCTGTAGGAACAATTACAGGAGAAACATGACTTCATACTGTAGAACACATTTAGATAGTCACATAACCTGCTCTGTGCTACACGTTGGCATGCAGTATACAATCATCTGACAACTAAGAGTAACCTATGGTACTATAATGATCACTGTAGTGCATTCTAAAGACTTACCTGTTCTCATTATGGAAGGTTATGATGATTGAGGTCACAGCTGATCTTCTGAGGTTTGGATGAATCATTCCAGCTGTCTTAGTTATTTTCATAACATGATTTATGGCATGGTCTACAACCATTGCTCTGATTTCAAGAGCATACTCTTTGCTGTTGCTGCTACTGTCTTGGTCTGTGTTATTATCCTTGACCACATTTCCCCTATGGCCACCTCTCTGCTGAGGCCCAAACCCTCCACCAACATGACCCTCCTCTCAGAAGTGGTGCTTGTCCCCTGCCATTCCTGTGACCACCGTGTTTTCCTTGTCCTGCTTGACCACCTGCCTGCTCCATGTTAGAGTATCACTATATTGCTATATTCTACTTACAGTATTCATATTCGTACTACAAGGTGGAATCAATCATCAGTAGCGAACTGGTGTCAAGTGGATCTCGCTGTCCTAGCACTTTCATGATGTGAACATGGGATATTGTTCCTCAGTTTCCATTAAACTATGTTTTAAGAGGAATGCAACACACTGCATGAAAAGAGCTGCATCCGGACAAATATGGTATGGGAAATCTCCGTTAAACTCTTCGTCTGCCAGATGTATGAGGTAGAGTGCTTGGAAAGGTAGCATGCTGTTTCCTGAAGAGGCATTGGCTCTCTTGGAAATGTGTTCTTTTGAAATTGTGGTATATTAAATAACTAAGCAATATCATAATATACCAGAAAAGGCGATATCCTTCCCATCGTGATTACGGAGGTACAAGAATCACATGAGAAAAAATATCTTTTAGCTTACATTTACTGACGGTTAACGCGGTTACAGACGGGGAGGCATAGGGACAGACTTTATCCAGGTGGGAATCTGGATTAACACAGTCAGCCATTTTCTCATCCCCACGCTGGGAGGTTTTTCCAACTTTGTCGACACCGCCTCCAAGGGTCTGGCTGTTGTCCAAGCCTTTATAATGTCTTGCTTCACTTCCTGGTCTTCTCTGTCTCCAAACAAGGGCTGAATTCATCCTCCACAAAATACAGTAATATCATAGTGCTTACATGCTGGTTCTCATTCTCCCAATAAGATGATTTTGTGCTGACAGAGGACAGAAAGACACTATCCTGTGTTTAAGCTGACTATACAAGCCTCCAGTTGTCTTTGGCTATCAAATCCAATGCTTGGCTAGCAATTCTAACTGCTGAGCCTCTGTGTGCCAAATTTAACATGCACATGTGAATAAAACTCATAACAGTATTGTCCAGATATAGTGACATAAAGAAAAATGTAATATAACACATGCAAAAGGAAATTTTGTGAAACAACCAGATACCTTATGTATGTGGATGTATACAGGAATCGGTGGAGGTTTCAAAGAATCCTCACAGCTAGCAATGAGGTGTGATGGCTGTGAGGTGTAACAGCCTTTCATATGTTAATGACTATCAAGTAGAGGTCTTGTCTTTGTTATCATAGCCGGGTGGGGGGATTAGCAGCAGGCTGCATACTGCTCTTCCCGAAGAGGCTATCCAGCGTCTTGATGCGCTTGAGCGCAGGTTCGGCGAGCAAAGACCGCAGGAAGAGTTAAGCCATGCGCTTAAAAGAGTCAAGAGGGCGCATAACGTGGGCATTGCGGTAAGTTGAGCTTTATGTTAGCCGACAATATAGTAGAAAATAATACTTCGCCAAGTTAGCCTAAGTTAGCGCTTGGCTACACATCTACTTTTGTTCCTTGCGTCTAGCTTATTTAACAGTTTGTCACGTCCGAATTATAAGATGTTGTTTGAAAATTCTTTGTTTCCCATGCATGTATGCATGTATCTACTAAAGCGTTTTTAATTCAATGTTACAGGAAGCTATAAGGCGCCTCCATAATTCGGAAAACAGCCATAAACATGATCCACAAACTGGGTAAGCAGTGTTTTTTTTTTATATGCTATGTATGGGGTTTTATGTAATCATTTTAAATGTAATTAATGACACTACTCTCTTTCCACACAAAATAAGTTCACCTCATAACCAGGCAGTAATGACATATGTGCTGGAGGAATTGAAGACGACTTTTGCAGATGCAAACCCTGAGTGTAATTTATACACTTAATATTTGTATATAAAGGGGAATTGTTATTATAATTATGTTCATGTCCCCTTTATTGTTGTCCCTCTAATAACTTGAATTGGTTTTGTCACTTATATGAATTATTTTTTTATTCAGCATGCTGTAGGACTTACTATGAGACATTGCGGAGGAAACAGTCTTTGTCTCAGCCAGGAAAGTCCCAGCTAAGAGACTCCATTAAGATAGGGGCTAAAACCCGACAAAGGAAAAGACGAGTAAGTGTACAAATTTATATATATATATATATATATATATATATTAAGTTTGGTACATCTCTGGGTGTTTTTAGGGGTTAACATATGGTGTGTTTTGGAGTCAAGGTCTAGAGTCATCCAAACAGAGGCAGAGAGAGAACTGTGGCAGACTGTAATTCTGGACCTGATGTCCAATGAAGAGGATGCCATCATTGATGGAAGACCGGTGTGGGTTGTGAGGTCCCCACCTCACAGGAACCCACAATTGTCTGAGCTTTGCCAGCAGCTTCAGTCCAGATTGGAGGCAGATATGCGCTATGCTCTTACACACCGTCAGCGTGTAAGAGCTGATGGAATCGGGCCAGAAGAAGATTCATTTTTGGAACTTTAATAAGCACTAGTGCATGTGTTTGTTTCAGTTTGTTTCATTGCTTTTAATTTACTTGCACCGTCATATTTGCACTTTTTTTCTACATATTTTCAGTTTTTTCTTATTCTTACGTTGTATATTTATTAATGTTTGGTTTTATTTTAATAAAAACATTTCTGAATCAATTTTATTCTCATTTTTTAAACAGTGTGGGGGATGTATAGTACAGTGTGGGGTGGGGTGGGGAGTGTATATGGTCCGTCTACATACCTGCCCAATAACCAATCAAGTCACTAAGCTATGAGGGCTTGGGTTGGGCTTAATAAAAAGTGTGTCCAATGGAAGTGTTTTTTTTTGTTGTTTTTTTTTAAATCAACCAATCAATGTTGAGATAAAAGACCAATGTAGAACAGCAGAGCTGTGCAGAGGTGTAAAATGCAAATGGTTCTTGAGGTGTGAATGTCTCCTTGAAAGAGCCTTGAGTGGATTATTTGACATGGCAACAAATGGCTGTACAAAGGAAGAATCCCTCAGCAAGATACATCCGAATTGGTATCAATCCAGAAGAATCCTAGGTTGGTGGAATTTGATGTATACGCTCAGTGGTACTTGTAGATACTTCCGAAAAGCAGTGGTGTATACAGGAGTTTCCTAGTACAGATACACCTCTTTTCATGCAGTGACACTTACTTATAATTTAGAGCAGTTTTATCAATTGATAGTTCATTCACTGTAATGAAATGAGCAGACACTCATATGAAATGCAAAATTTAAAATGCTTATACTTTCGTGTTGAGTTGTCATTGTGAACTGGTGATTTCAGTTCAATGTACAAATCATCTTTGGTTTATGTGTATTGTATCCAAACGACTGGAAAAAGGTTTGAAAATTGGTTGTGAGTTTTGGGGTCTAAAGTTTTTAAAAGTGACTTCAAGGTTCTGAAACTAGTGCCAAAGTGATTGTAAAAAACTGTGTTTGGTACAAATATGTGAACCCAAAACGCTCAATTACAAATCACTTTTTTTACAAAGTGACATAAGCCTTTTAGAAATGTTTAATTCGTGTTTATTAACTGTGCTATCAGAAGAAAGTTGATTTCCTGTAGATTTATTACATTCATTATAATAGCAGCGTTTCTTGACACACTTCTGCTAAATGTTTCGTTGGCTGAAAGTTCTCAGTGTTGATGTGTCAGAGAAAGGATGTGAAGCATTATTCATAATGCCACCTCCAGGGGGTCCAGACTGCGTCCCATAACTGAGCTTGCACTGATGCACTAATGAACAAACCAGGAAGGTGAAGTTGAGCCCACATAAAGTTCTGAAGGTTGTTTTCTACTTCAACGTCTGTACCCAATTAATTATTGACATATGTGATATTCATAATGTGCAAGCATTTGCTGTGTGTATGTGCCTGTTCGGGATAGTGAGGTGGGGGCAAGAGCTGACACCTGGGTACCTGTGAGGATCTTAATCCAGTTTGGATTCATCATACCCTGAGCTAAAAATGTACTGTAGCGATAGAGGTAAATTGGTGTGGGACGTGCTCTTGTGCCACACATCAGTTAATTTAATTCAAAATATATTAACTGTGGAATACCAGATGATATCTAAACATTGTTTCTCATCAGCTGCATCCCTCATCGTAGTTATGCACATCTGCAACAGTGTCCTGGGATGGTTTCAGGGTCAGGCCAGTGACTTCACATAAAGGCAATAGTCACCTCAGACACCAAGCCTGAGCTCAAACAACAGAAGATATAAAATTTAGCTTCCTAGAGTAAGGGTCCACCAGTACCTACAGAGGACATAAAGTTAGCAATATGGAGTAGGGGTCCACCAATACCTACAACAGAATCAGGGGCAAAGGCATCAAGAGAGGATAGGACATGGTTCACATGCTCAGGCTATTCTGACAGTAAATGTTGAAGTCTTATAAAGTGGTAAATATGTTTATAGGAAAGGTCAGTATTATGCAGCATTTTTCATCATTTAAATGTCATTATTTTGAAATTCGTGGTAATCCATGGTACAAATTCAACTCAATAAAATAATTAGATTTATTTATTAGTTATGTGTACACTGAATCACAGCATCATCTGCTACAAATAATTCTGACAACATTCTAGTCAATTACATTCTACCTGAAATATTTGAAGGAACTCCCCTTGAGTGTAACAGCCCCACATAGAATGATGCTGTGAGCTGACACAAACGCTTCAATTACAATACACATCTACTATCCATACCATTAACAAATCTTAAGCATTTCCTGAGCATTTGCTACTGCACTATGCTGCTGCCATCTCCTCTGTGAAGTTCAGGCAAGCAGACCACTGTTGGCACCCCAGTTAGCCAGAGGTTCAGGTTATCTACCAATCAGAGAAACTGGGTACTCTGAGAACTCTGACTGCTTGTACACCAGGGACCAGCGACCCTGAAGTTTTAAAAAGCGTTCTAGGAAGTTAACAGACTTTGTTTTAGAAATGATATATCAGGCAGCCTCTGATTTATGTGAAATCTATATTTTTTTCTACTATGGCTTCATTTTTTTAGGTCACATCTACTTAATTATGTTTGTGTTAAAATATTTATTTTAATTTTAGAACAATAAAAGAAAAACTGAATTACTAGAACTCATTTTTTCATACCAAGTACTGATATATTTTTAGGACACCAATTATCTTGATTCAAAGTTTACCTTACATAAAGAAACACACAAGATAAGTTCCTTTAACTCAATTGTTTATTTCACTAAAGAATGTTTTTATCTCAGACTTTCTCCTTTGTTTTCCCCACTTTATAAGTCTATTAAAAATAAACACATTCCATAGAAATGCAATCATCAAAATGCAAAAACATGCAACAGCTGCACAATCAAATCATGAAGTTTATTTTTTGGAAAACATGTGATAGCTTGAAAATATATGGTGTAGTCACATTAAAAACAAAAATAAAAATTTCACAGTCTCTACAAAAAATGAAACTAGAAAGCAGCCTTCCCAGCAAACTTAGCAGTGCTTTGAGAACTTAACCTGATAATACCGTATTTACTCGTGTACCACGCGCCCTCGTGTAAAACGCTCACCCTAATTTTTACAAACAAAATTGCAAAAAAAGTTTTGCCCCGTGTACGATGCGCGTTGTGATTGTATAGGAAGCGTTTAAAGAGAGAGCGAGTGAGCGAGCCCAAGCAGAAGAAGTTTCCTCATGTATGACACGCACATTTCCTCGTGTATGACGCGCACCTGATTTTCTAATGCTAATTTTCGGGAAAAAAATGTGCGGGTGGTACACGGGTAAATATGGTATACTTTCAATGTACAATTTTTAATATGTATTGTCATGCATACGTGCAATGGGTCACCTTCCAGAAACTGCTGAGGTATGTAGTACCATCGTGAAACAAGAGGGCACGCTGTCACTAACCTTGTCACCTGTTTCTGCCTCCACATCTCAGAGAGAATGCCCATTGAGGGCAACTGACTCCACCCCTTCAGAGCCAGTTTCTATAAAGCCAGGCATTCCCAGAGGGAGGCATTTCACTTCAAATAGAGCTAACCAAGAAGATCGAGCTCCACAAAAATCAAGGACCCGTCCAGCTGAGCAATGACAACGTCAAAAAGAAGGCAACTGCCTGTGTCTTCTGTTTTGCAGTGTAGTCATGTGTAATTTTGTTTTCTATTGAAAGAATATTCAACCACAATGTACATTATTTTGCAGCTGCTGCCTAGAAATCAAGTTTATATCAGCAACTCGTTTTTCAAAGCTTGTAAGTCTGCTGTACATCTTCCATCATCTAAATTAATAGGACTTTTTGAATGAAGCTGAAAGTGTTTGTAATTCCTTTTGGGTAGCTCATGTGGGGTGCATACGTCAGTCCAACTATTACTTGGAAAACATTTACCAGTCTTGGAATATCAGTCGCCATAATGGAGTCTAGTCTAGCACAACAGAGATCCCATGTGGATTGAAATGGATTATGTCGGTCATATTGTCACAGGCAAACATAAGAGCCACGGGAACATCAGAAATATTTGATTGGAATATTTTCTAATTCATCCACGGCTTCTCCAGACCCTTTCACGTCTGTCACATGTGCTCAGGGTGAACCTGCTCTCATCTGTGAAAAGCACAGGGTGCCAGTGCTGCCAATTCTGGTATTCTATGGTAAATGCCAATCGAGATACTTGGTGCCGGGCAGTGAGCACAGGTCCCTCTAGAGAATGTCGATCCCTCAGACCACCCTCATAAAGTCTGCTTCTGATTGTTTGGTCAGAGACATTCACACCAATGGCCTGCTGGAGGTCATTTTGTAGGGCTCTGGCAGTGCTCATCTTGTTCCTTGTTGCCCAAAGGAGCAGGTACCAGTCCTGCTAATGGTTAAAGACCTTCTACGGCCCTGTCCAGCTCTCCTCGAATAACTGCCTGTCTCCTGGGATCTCCTCCATGCAGCAAACCTTCTGGCAATGATACATATTGATTTGCCATCCTGGAGAAGTTGGACTACCTGTGCAACATCTGTAGGGTCCAGGTATCGCCTCATGCTACCAGTAGTGACACTGACTGTAGCCAAATGCAAAACTAGTGAAGAAACAGTCAGAAAAGATGAGGAGGGAAAAATGTCAGTGGCCTCCACCTGTTAAACCATTCCTGTTTTGGGGGTCATCTCATCGTTGCCCCTCTAGTGTATCTGTTGTTAATTTCATTAACACCACAGCAGTTGAAGTTGATTAACAACCCTCTCTGCTACTTAACTGACCAGCTCAATAGCCCAGATGTGTCATTGACTTTATGCTATACTCTGATTAAAAAGTGTTCCTTTAATTTTTTTGAGCAGTATAAAATAACACAATAAAATAGCTTTAATTAATGACTAAGTACCCCAGTTACTTGTGTTTAAGAAGCTGCCATTCATAAAACATAATTTGCCAGTCTCAGAATCCTATGAGATCTTCATGAAGCAGTGCAGGAAGACTCATTAATAGAGCTTGTAAATAAAGGCGCTATATAGTGCCTGACCCGGCACTGACTGACACAGGCACGTGTAAAAACACAAGAAGATATTTATTATCTTTAGCTGGAGGGCACATCTTCCCCGTAAAAAAAAGCATTTAAATCACACAACACAACCCTTTTGCTGGCACCACCACTACTCCCAGGCAAGCTCATCCTCTTCCTCCCGATTCTGTCCCTGAATGATGGTTGCCGGTTCTTTTTATAGCCCACCCAGAAGTGCTCCAGGTGCTTGATCACCTGTTCCTGATTGCACTTCTGGGCAGGGCTGTAGAGTTGTCCAAGCTGGCTCCGGGATCCATGCAGCAGCCCCTGGTGGCCACCTCAGATCCCAACAGGGCTATGGAGAACTATATCTCCCATGGAGCCCTGCAGGAAACTGAGGCATCATCATCTGCCAGGGAGGCTGTCACCAAGCGTCCTGGGGGAGGTACTGAGCCGCCCATGGATGTTCCGGGGGATATAATGTTCATCACTTAACATCTTACATAATTCAAAGCTTTACATAGCAAGCAGTGCTCCCAGGTACACTGCAAAACCCTTTGGTTCCACCTATAGATTTTTGACAAGTATAAGAGTAAATAATAATATATTGTGCTGAAATAATTAGCCATATAATCAACAGTAACTTATTTGGAATTGTAAGCTAAGTGCGGCCCAATGGTCCAAGAAGTCTTTCACAGGAGGTGTAATAGTGACAAGTTCCTGTCTTCTGAGTGAGAATATAATCATCATGTTTATTTCAATAAAGGTAAGGTCTCTGTCTGTTTTTGGCAATTCCTCAATAATTTCCAATCTAATCTTTTCCATACTAAATTAATCCTCTATTTGGGGAGGGTTTGTCAAAACATTGACTCCCACACATTCTGGTCTTCAGATCTTTGAATGTGATGATTCTGTTTCAATGTTTCTCTTGCTTTGGTTTCCAGCACTGACAAGAACTTCCTGACAATCTGCTCTTCCTAATTTTGTTTTGTCTGTCCCTGCCCTTTAAGCCTAAATAACCATCCAGGTTCTCTCAATTATGGATGTTTAAGCCCAAGAGCTTTGATGGCTTTACCAAATTTGGATAGGCTTTGAAACTGTAAGTTGTGTTGCAATAAATGCTATGTTTCAGATCCTTCTCCAAATCACTTCATTCTCTAAGTTTAAACAGCAGATCATGTGAAAATGTGAGCACAGGGAAAGCTTCAGGCCATCGATTCAGTCGCTCTAGTGATCCACATCTGACAGAAAACAGGTATTTAATGTGAATGTAGATTAACCAGTTTCTGAACCATGCAAGCTGAACAATTTTGATGTTGCTTTCTGTGGAAAATCTACCATATTACATAAAGAACAATGCTGCATTGAAATCTGGACCCTCATACTGTAAGCTAAAGTTAAAATCATGCAGTCAATTTGTCCTTCTGAGAAGAAATGTTGCACAGATTCAGGTCAAGACTAAAGAATAACTTATCTGATGTCATCAGGTTTAATAATGACCCTAAGTTTAAGATTTTGACTAGATGCTGCCATTGCAGAAAACATAAAAAGATACTTATTTGTTCAAAGTAAATATTAACTGCTTGGGTGATAATAACTGAGATGGTCCCAATAAACTTTAGGCATGTCAAGCCTAGTGTTGCAATTGGTTGTGCAATCATCATTATGAATGTAATACCTGGAGCTATTAAACTACCTATGTCCTCCTAAAGAGGGACCCTGGCTCTGGGTTTTTCAAATTGTTCTTAATAAAATCATAAGAAACATAAGAAATTTGACAAACGAGAAGAGACCATTCAGTCCATCATGTCCATTTATCGAGCTAATAGCTAAATTATCTCAGTTTCTCATCTAGATTCTTCTTAAAGGTAGTCAAGGATTCTGCTTCAACTACATGTCTCTGTGCATAAAGAAGTACTTCCTGGCTTCAGTCTTAAATACACTTTCTCTTAAATTCCACTGGTGTCCTCAAGTACTTGATTCGCCCTTTACCTGGAGGAATGTTGCTGGATCTTTTTCATCTATGACTGTGATGATTTTAAATACCTGGATTAGGTCCCCACACAGTATCCTCTGCTCAGGACTAAACAGGTTTAATTTTTAGAGCTTGTCAGAGTAGGATACGTCTTTAAGTCGTAGGATGTACCTGGTTGCTCTCCTCTACACAGCTTCTAGTGCTGCTATGCCTTTTTTGTGTTGTGGTGACCAGAACTTCACACGATACTCCACATGTGGTCTTACTAGTGCATTATATTGTTTGAGCATATCATCCCTTGACTTAAATTCAATAGTTTTATGATATATACTAATATTTTATTTGCCTTTTTAATTGCTTTTTGACATTGCTTATATGATGAAAAGTTTTGTGCCATTCTTGTCAGAGGTTGCTTCCTATAAGACAGGGTCTCTCATCTTGTAATTATAATTTATGTTCCTTTGACCACGTGTAGCACTTTGCACTTTTCTACATTAAATTGTAATTTCCAAGTTTTTGCCAGGTTCTGAAGGTTGTCCAGGACTTTTTGGATTTGTTTTTGCTGTCTCCAGAGTGTCTGCAATCCCTCAAATTTTAGTGTCATCTGCAAATTTCACAAGTTTACTGTAAAACTATACCAGAATCAATGTCATTAATGAAAATCAGAACAAGTAATGGTCCAAGGACAAACCCCTGAGGGACTCCACTGCCCTCACTCCATGTGGACCATTCTCCTCTCATCTGTACTCTTTTTCTCTTGACGGTTAACCAACTAGTGATCCAGATTTGTAGGTTATCTATGATGCCTAGAACTTTTAGTTTCACAATTAATCTTTAGTGTGGGACGTGTTTTAAGGCTTTTTGAAAGTCAAAGCTTGAAAGTCTTAGTCTTGAAATGCTCAACTAATCTAAATGCACTACTGTATTTATGGGAGAAAGATCTAAACCTGAGTGAGACCACATTTATTACACTCTTTGAGCTTGAGAATCAATGAAGTTGGATAAAATGCTTATACAGTGGTGTGAAAAACTATTTGCCCCCTTCCTGATTTCTTATTCTTTTGCATGTTTGTCACACAAAATGTTTCTGATCATCAAACACATTTAACCATTAGTCAAATATAACACAAGTAAACACAAAATGCAGTTTTTAAATGATGTTTTTTTTTATTTAGGGAGAAAAAAAAATCCTAACCTACATGGCCCTGTGTGAAAAAGTAATTGCCCCTTTGTTAAAAAGTAACCTAACTGTGGTGTATCACACCTGAGTTCAATTTCCGTAGCCACCCCCAGGCCCGATTACTGCCACACCTGTTTCAATCAAGAAATCACTTAAATAGGAGCTGCCTGACACAGAGAAGTAGACCAAAAGCACATCAAAAGCTAGACATCATGCCAAGATCCAAAGAAATTCAGGAACAAATGAGAACAGAAGTAATTGAGATCTATCAGTCTGGTAAAGGTTATAAAGCCATTTCTAAAGCTTTGGGACTCCAGCGAACCACAGTGAGAGCCATTATCCACAAATGGCAAAAACATGGAACAGTGGTGAACCTTCCCAGGAGTGGCCGGCCGACCAAAATTACCCCAAGAGCGCAGAGATGACTCATCCGAGAGGTCACAAAAGACCCCAGGACAACGTCTAAAGAACTGCAGGCCTCACTTGCCTCAATTAAGGTCAGTGTTCACGACTCCACCATTATTTTCCTGTATAAATCGTTGGTTGTTACGATAAAAAATGTCAGTTAAATATATCATATAGGAGACACACACAGTGATATTTGAGAAGTGAAATGAAGTTTATTGGATTTACAGAAAGTGTGCAATAATTGTTCAAACAAAATCAGGCAGGTGCATAAATTTGGGCACCACAAAAAGAAATGTAATCAATATTTAGTAGATCCGCCTTTTGCAGAAATTACAGCCTATAAACGCTTCCTGTAGGTTCCAATGAGAGTCTGGATTGTGGTTGAAGGTATTTTGGACCATTCCTCTTTACAAAACAGGTCTTAGCTAACATTAAATAAAGCCATGGACATCGCAACATCACACAAGAGAGCAGCTAAACTGACTGAACGCAGTACGAGTGATCACTTCCATGCATCAAACCTGTTCAAAAAACGCATTACACAATTGACAAGGTAGGAAAAGAATATGCTCCGAGTTGAGCTCCACAGCTAACGCGGTCTTGCGGAAGCAACTTCGTCACGCTGCCACCAAATACTAACAGAAAAATCCACAAGTTAATACACACGCTGTCTCTAGAGTTTCTACACACTCAATGTATTCCTTGCATCCCCTTTATACCCTCTGATTTCCCATTTCAATTCAGATGCCTCCAATTTCCAGTAAGGCTCTGCTGCGCGATGACAAGTAATAAGTCTCAGGGACAGACCCTACAAAGTGATGCCATTGATTTCAGGCAAGATTGCTTTTCTCCTGGACAACTATACGTTGCATTCTCAAGAGTGAGCTCGCGCAGCTTCGTCATATTACAACCGGAGTGCAGCCAGAAACTTTTAAGTGCCAGGTCTTAGCTAACATTAAATAATGCCGTGGACATCGCAACATCACATAAGAGAGCAGCTCACGTGAACTGACTGAACGCAGTACGAGTGATCACTTCCATGCATCAAACCAGTTAAAAAAACGCATTACACAATTGACAAGGTGATGGCTTTATATGTCGTTTGTTTATAAAACAGCGGAGAAGCTGTGTAAAGGCTGTTTCACAAAAAAACAGTGGAGCGTCTTATATGAGCCGGCAGTCAGCTAAAGAAGGGAATCAATAAATATCTGTAATCGTAATAAACGAACAAAAAATAACATACAAGCCGCGGATTAAATAAAGGAAATGGGTACCTAAACAGTAAAGTAAGTCTCGAATAGCTACACAATAACTATAAGAATCGTAATAAACGAACAATAAAACAGTACAGAACTGTGAAGCAAGGAGAAACGATGACCTTATATGGAGTTCGTTTATAAAGCAGCGTAGAAGCTGTGTGAAGGCAGCTACACAAAAAAACAGCAGAGCACCACACTCTGAATGTATTCCTGGCATCACCGTTATACCCTCTGATTTCCCATTTCAATTGAAATGCCTCAAATTTCCAGTAAGGCTCTGCTTCGCGATGACAATTAATAAGTCTCAGGAACACACCCTACAAAAGGTTGCCATTGATTTGAGGCAACATTGCTTTCCTCCTGGACAAAACTATACGTTGCATTCTCAAAAGTAATCTCAGTGCACAGCTTGGTCATATTACAACCAGACTGCTGAACTGACAACGTGGTATACAAAGAGATCCTTAACAGATAGTTATTGGTATATTTTCCCTCAGTTTAAAAAGGTTTTCTTTTCTTCTTGATAAAAATTTAAAAGCAGTTCTTCGTCGCTGCGAAGCACGGGGATTTTGCTATATACAGTATATATGTGTAGATATATATGTACGTATGTATGTACAGTATGTATGTTTATATATATGTAGATATGTATATATATATGTGTGAGTGTATACTGTATATGTAGATATGTATATATATGTAGTTCTGTATATATATGTATATAGGAGTCTGTGTGTATATATATATATGTATATGTATGTGTGTGTGTATATATGTTGATATGTGTATATATATATGTATATATATATATGTAGATGTGTATATGTATATATATATATATAGATATGTGTATGTGTAGATATGTGTATATGTAGTGTCACAAAGTTGAGACATACCCAAAGAAAGGTTTGGGGCAGCCACCCGTATAATCTTGTTTCCTGGCTGCAAAGTGGTCTTTTTAAAAAGATACAGCACTGAAGTACATACAACGAGTCCAAGACAAGACTGAGGGAAAAAGGAAAAAGGGCAGGCTTTTAAAGGGGAATACAGGAAGTGAGGTCATAAGGATCGGGCACGTGTTTGTCACTCATTGGATCAGGCCCGGATGTGACATCAGGGGGGCCGGAGCTGGTAAGGTCTGTTTCCATTGGTTCGGTCCCGGAAGTGATGTCAAGAGAGCCAGGTGGAGTCTCCCAGGAATGGTCTACAGGGAAGTGAGAAAAAGAGTCAGTGCACTCTGCCACATCCCAGCTTGTCTCAGAACTGCCTTCACTCCAGCCCTTTAGCATGCGCACGTGTGTGACACGGCCCCCCCCTCAGCCCAGACCCTTCGGGTCGGGCAACCCTAACCGAGAGGTTGTGAACCCGAGAAAGAGCATTAGCGTTGGCATGGAGAGCACCCCGACGATGAATGAGCGAAAACTTGTACGGCTGTAGGTCAAGAAACCACCGGGTGACCCGCGGATTCGACTACTTGTGCAGGGCCATTCACTGTAGAGGTGCATGGTCCGTTACAAGGGTGAATTACTGGCCCAACAGGTAGTACCTAAGCTGAGTAGTCACCCATTTAATCGCCAAAGCCTCCCTTTCCACCGCGGCATACCTGGTCTCCCGGTCCAACAGTTTCCGGCTCAGGAACATGATGGGGTGTTCCACACCATCGACACATTGGCTCAGCACGGCGCCCAGGCCTGTGTCTGAAGCGTCCGTCTGGAGGATGAAAGTCAAAGAAAAGTTAGGTGCCATCAAAATAGGTGCGGACGTAAGGGTCTGCTTTAAGTCACCAAATGCAGCGCCTGTCTTCTCAGTCCATACCACAATGTTCGGGGCCCTCTTCTTTGTTAAATCAGTCAAGGGCGCCGCTCTCTCCGAGAACCGGGGTACAAACCGGCGGTAGTACCCGGCTAACCCAAGGAAGGCTTGGACCTGCCGCTTGGTTCGCGGATGGGGCCATTTCAAAATGGCATCAACTTTGGAGCACTGTGGTCTTACGGTATCCCGACCCATCAGGTAGTCTAAATATTTGGCCTTGCTTAACCCAAAGAAGCATTTCTTGGGATTAATCCGGAGCCCGGCCTCACCAAGTGTTCGTAATACCGCTCGGACATGCTGTAGGTGTTCCCTCCATGTGCTGGAATAGATGACCACGTCATCCAGGTAGGCAGCACTGTATGAGTTATGAGGCCGGAGCACTTTGTCCACCAGATGCTGGAAGGTTTCTGGAGCCCTGTGTAACCCAAATGGAAGGACACGATACTGCCAGTGTCCACTAGGGGTACTAAACGCGTTTTTTTCCTTCGCGGAGTCCGTTAAAGGAACCTGCCAGTACCCTTTTGTCATGTCAAGTTTGGTTAAGTACCGAGCCTGTTTAAGCCTCTCAAGGAGGTCGTCCACTCGTGGCATTGGATAAACATCAAATCGAGAGACTTGATTAAGCCGATGGAAGTCATTGCAAAACCTCCAACTCCCGTCAGGCTTACAGACGAGCACAATTGGGCTGGACCAGGGACTATAACTTTCCTCAGTCACACCTACCTCCAGCATGCGCTTGATCTCAAGCTCCACTTCAGCCCTTTTTGCCTTGGGAAGATGATACGGCCATTCTTGGACAATAACCCCGGGCTCTGTCACAATGTTGTGCTCAACCAGAGAGGTCCTTCCGGGGTTCTCAGCGACTACCTCCCGGACGGCCTGGATAACTGTTTCCAGCTCCTGCCGTTGTCTGGGACTTAAGTCCATACCGAAGTTAAGGCGGTGTGTGTGAACGAAGAATGAGCGGGGCTGGCCGGAGGAGGGATCGGGGTCCCTGTCCTTCCACGGTTTCAGCAAGTTTTCTCGGTGCCCAAGTGGCCACCTAGGAGGTGGGCGTGTGCTAGCTCACAGACCTGCCGCCGGAAGGTACGCGGAATTATCAGCAGCTTTCTCTCCTGCCCATCATGCATTGCCACATGGTAAAGAAGGTCGTTGTCTAATACAAAGTGAGGGCCCTGTGGCATTGACTGATCAGTGTGCTGGCCATTGACAAGGACCACTGCATTTTTTGCAAACTTCAGGGAGTTGTCATTCCATTGCTCCCTTCCGAAAGAAGCCGGCGTCTCTTTAAATTGAAACCGCAACAAGGAGAGAGGGTCAGTGGCGACCTCATGGGGTGTGGTTTCTTCTCGTTCCGTCTCAGCTTTGGTGGATGACGTACCAGCACGCGACAGCCCGGGGGTTGCCACGTCACTCAGGGAAGCCGCTTCGTCTCTCTCTCTGCCAGCTGAGTACACGGCGTGGAGGCAGCCTGAGACGGCTCATTCCTGTCTATAAGGAGGTCCAAAGTAATCCCGGGAGTGGTATGTGTCTCACCGCTTTTAATTTCAGGCCAGTTCCGCCCCAGTATCAGTGGGTGTGGAGGATCAGGGAGGATTGCCACGGTTAATTTCTGAACTGATCCCCCGTAGCTGATGACACAAGTGGCGGCCCTATACCAGCGGGTTTCCCCTTGGACACAGGTTATACCAACCTTATATTTCAACCACTGTAGAGGTAGCACAAAACGTTGGGCAACAATGGAAGTGTTGCTGCCGGTGTCCAAAAGAGCAGACGTTTTGAACCCGTTAACAACCACCGTGCCTGTGTGTGGGACCGCCAATGGGTTTATCAGAGCACACCAACCTCTCCTCTCTTTCCTCCTGTATTCCACCTCATTCCCAAGTGGTTTGCGCGCCCGCAGCCCCGAGGATACGGGGCTAGGTGTTGGGACATACCCCGGTTGAGTTCGGCTAAAGGGACCATGCTTGTTGAGGGGTCGGCCTCTCTGGGTCGAACCACCAGTTTTTTAGGTTAGTCACCTGCCAGTCTGGGGCACCCCAAGGTGGAAATCGGGGCTCTGTGCACTTTGCCAAATCCCGGAATGCCTCAGAACTGCCTTCACTCAAGCCCTTTAGCTGCCTCCCATGCGCACGTGTGTGACAGTAGATATGTTTATATATATATGTATATGTATATATGTTTATATGTGTGTGTGTCTGTGTGTGTGTGTGTGTATATATATATATGACAGCAACACTCATAACAGTGACAAAACAATTACATTGACAATCATGTTACATTATTTTTAAAATGTTTCCTTTTCTTTTTCATAACTTCTTTAACACATTACTTCTCCGCTGCGAAGCGCGGGTATTTTGCTAGTCTATACTAATAAAAGGCAAAGCCCTCACTGACTCACTCACTGACTCATCACTAATTCTCCAACTTCCCATGTAGGTAGAAGGCTGAAATTTGGCAGGCTCATTCCTTACAGGTTCCTTACAAAAGTTGGGCAGGTTTCATTTTGAAATTCTACGCGTAATGGTCATAACTGGAACCTATTTTTCTCCATATACTGTAATGGACGTTGGCCGTGGGGGGCGGAGCTGTGTGTGACATCATCACCCCTCCCACGTAATCACGTGAACTGACTGTGACCACAGTACATGGAAAAGAAGGAAGAGCTCCCAAAGAGCGCTGAAGAAAAACGCTGAATACTTTATTCGCGAGATACAAGTTTAATGAGAAGACACGAGGTATAAACGAGACTTTGGATCACTTTGTAACGGAGTTAAAATTGCTGTAGCGAGAAACTTTTAAGTGCCGGGTCTTAGCTAACATTAAATAAAGCCGTGGGCATCGTGAGATTATATATTCTGACGCTGACTTTATATATTCAAGTTTTCACTTTATATATTCCAGCGATGACTTTATATATTCAAGTTTTGACTTTATTTATTCCGACAGTGACTTTATATAATCAAGTTTTGACTTTATATATCCGGGAATTACTTTATATATACAAGTTTTGACTTTATATAGTTAAATTTAGTCATCATTGCATATCTTTTTCTTTACCATCGAAATTTAAAGACTAAATTCAACTTCCATTCCTACCAAAGATATTTCTGGCGACTAAATAGAACCTACTTATATCCAAATTGCAGCTATTGAGCTGTCGTCTGCCTGCCTGAATAAGTCACTCTTGCTTCGCTCTTACTTTTTTACCGTTCATTTAATCATGGCTAGTGGCGGAAAAATTATAAAATGGAAGGAGGATTACACTGAGTATGGCATTACCAAAACAATTATTGATGGCGAATTGTATTTTTCATAAAGCTTGAATTGGTGATCTGTTTTTCTGTGTTAACCTCATATTTTTTCATACTTCTTCTCAAACCAAGAGGGTGCGAGGGTAAAATGAATCGGGAAGCGCTGATCAATGTAATCGGTGTACCAGGAAATCATGCATTGACAGAAGTTCCGCTTTGCTTGTATTGCAAAGTGTGATTAAATGCGTGATTTTTTAACGCGTTATGGAGCACATGCATCGAAGCTTCTCAGCTGTGCTCGTGCTAAGAAAAGGAAACATTTTAAAAATAACGTAACACGATTGTCAATGTAACCTTTTGTAAGAAGTGCCTGGAGGATTCAGTGTGGAGAAACTCTAGAGACAGTGTGTGTAATAACTTGTGGATTTTTCTGTGAGTATTTGGTGGCAGTGTGACGAAGTTGCTTCGGAAGACGGCGTTAGCCGCGGAATTCAGCTCAGAGCGAAATGAGGTGAATGGGAGGGGAGATGATGACGTCACTCCTCCACCCGCCTTAACTGTCAATCCCCCCACAAACACAGTCTCTCGGAATTTGCATAAGCACAGTCTTTCACCAGCATTTTTAACTTAGTTAGAAAGTGATCAAAACTGTCATTTATACCCTGCGTCCTCTCATTAAACTTGTATCCCGCATTAGCCGTGGGCATGACAAATGCCAGCGGCAACCTGTCTATGAACTTAATTTAAACTTTAGGTTTACACCGTGCTTTGTTTCTGAAGTAGCTGCAGGCATGAATATGCTTGTATAGTATGTGTCACTCGCTCGCTTCTTATTGTTTCGGTGCCTTCTCAATTGTATAATGCATTTTTTCTTCAGCGCTTTTTGGAGCTCTTCCTGGTTTTCTACATAATGCGTTGACAGTCAGTTCACGTGATTACGTGGGAGGCGTGATGATGTCACATGAAACTCTGCCCCCCACGGCCATCGAGCTCAACTCCATTACATTATATGGAGAAAAATAGGTTCCAGTTATGACCATTACGCGTAGAATTTCGAAACAAAACCTGCCCAACTTTAGTAAGTAAGCTGTAAGGAATGAGCCTGCCAAATTTCAGCCTTCCACCCACACGGGAAGTTGGAGAATTAGTGATGAGCCAGTGAGTGAGTCAGTGAGTGAGTGAGTGAGTGAGTGAGTCAGTGAGGGCTTTGCCTTTTATTAGTATAGATAATGCCAGCAACACTCATCACAATGACAAAACAATTACATTGTCAATCATGTTACGTTATTATTAAAATGTTTCCTTTTCTTTTTCATTACTTCTTTAACACACTACTTCTCTGCTGCGAAGCACGGGTATTTTGCTAGTCTATACTAATAAAAGGCAAAGCCCTATCTCACTCACTCACTCACTCACTCACTCATCACTAATTCTCCAACTTCCCGTGTAGGTAGAAAGCTGAAATTTGGCAGGCTTATTCCTTACAGCTTACTTACAAAAGTTAAGCAGGTTTCATTTTGAAATTCTACACGTAACGGTCATAACGGGCGATAACGGTCGACAACGTCCGCCATGTTGAACTTTCTTATTTATGGCCCCATCATCACGAAATTTGGTAGGTGGCTTCCCTGCGCTAACCAAAACCGATGTACATACTTATTTCGATGGTATGACGCCACTGTCGGCCGCCATATTGAACTTTCCAACGTCACTAATTCTCCAACTTCCCGTGTAGGTAGAAGGCTGAAATTTGGTACTTATTTCGGTGGTATGATGCCACTGTCGGCCGCCATATTGAACTTTTCAACAGTCTTTGTTACTTATGGGCCCATCTTCAAGAAATTTGGTATGCAGGTTCCCAACGCTAACTGAATCCTACTTACGTACATATATACGTCCATAGCCTGCAGCTCAGTCACCGTGTGAGGTGGCGTTGGGTCCCCCATCCCAACACCTCCCACGTTGTTGGCTGCCTGCCTATATAAGGCCGTCTGTCGCTCCAGTCTCTACATTCCCTTCCTTGCTTCACCACGGGATTCACGTCTCCCTGCTGATAACTACAGCCTTTTTATTTAATCCACGGCTTCTCCGCTGTTTTATTGTTCATTTATTACGATTATAGTTATTGTGTAGGTATTTTAGACTTACTTTACATTGTTCAGGTACCCATTTCCTTTATCATTCCAACCGTCCCCCCATTAACATGTCTATCGAGGTGATCACCATCGATCAAAGAACTGTCACTTACCGAGTGGTTTCCATGCCCGGAGATGACACCTACCTTTTCCATTCTGTTTGTTACATATTGCACGGCCATATCAGGCTCACTCTTGATATCCGGAGGAACATTGTGTCTTATGTATTGAATGACCGGGACAGGTTCAAGGTGTGGACTGATGATGGTACAGGAGATAATTATACTACACAGGAGCACTAGAAGAGTGAAATGCTTAAGCCCTTCACCTATGCATCTGCATGTGAGTTGATGGCTGCCGCTGAATTGTTCGGTTGTCGCTTTCAAGTGTACCGAAATGGCCAAATATTTTAAACATTTTAACAACTGCCAATGCCTCTTAAACATCTTAGATTTACAGGTGACAATTTCAGTAGTGGACACTTTGATGTTTATGAATGTTTAAACTCTCAAAAGCTGGATGTGAAGTTATCGATGTAACCGGTTGTATACTTACAACGCTTGACAGATGCCGAATGTCTCTTCAACACAAGTCCTACAAATACAGTCGTAATTGAAACAAACAATGAAACTCAAACCGATTATGACAGCAGCAATCCAAGCTGTGAGATTTGAAACAAGATTACTGTTCACATGGCCAACTGTACATTGCATGCTCAAGAGTAAGCTCAGCGCACAGCTTGGTCATATTACAACCGGAGGGCCGAACTCACAATGTGATATACAAAGAGATCCTTAACAAATAATTATTGGTATATTTTCCCTCAGTTTAAAAAGGTTTAATTTTCTTCTTAATAAAAATTCTAAGGCAGTACTTCACCGCTGCGAAGTGCGGGTATTTTGCTAGTTGTTAATATTACACAATAAAAACATACATTTGATTTGTGTCTGTAACAGCCAGTGTAAATTTATAGTACTTGTAAAAGTTAGTGTTCTTTTTTTCACTTTTTTTCTTTCAGTCACAATCATGATACAACACCCACCCACCTTGTCCCAGATCTGATGCGGTTACTTTTTATCTAAAACTGGAAATAACTGTAGATGTCAGTGGTGTTTTGAGACAATGGAACAGGAAATTCTCTGATCTGGAGGGTTAAAAGCTGACACACAAACGCCTTTTGTGAAAGTGTTTATTTGATATTTGGCCATCAGCCTTCACACATTATACAGTTCATGTCTACATTTTGTTATTTATTACTAAAACATGAAAAACATTTCTGTTTTAATAATTTGTTTACACAGTTGTTGTAGACACAAAACACACAACAAATTATTTCCCCTTACAATTCTGGGTAGCTCAATCCTAGATAATCAATCAAGGCAGGAACTGGGAGAACTTCTTGCCTGTTCTGAGGTGGTGGTGGATGGTATAGCATGCTGCTTGCTGCTTGGGCTTATCGACACATTTAGAAGACAAAAGACGCTGATGGAGAGGTGCAAAGGGATTTAGGGTGGACCAGATTTACAAGTTTTTTCGTTGGCTCTGGTAATTCTAGTGTTAAGAAAGTACAGTGTCTAAATAGTTTTCATCAGCACAAACTATTTTAATAAGGTTGCAGGTCTAGTTTTCTATTTCTGGCATCTTTATAAATGGTAAGGTATATTTTTGAAGTTGACTTTATATTATTTTCCTTCCAAAAAATAACATAAAATCATAACTCTTCAGTGTTGCTTATCCAAGCTTTTGTTCACCACTGTTTGTTCCCACTCTGTGTAACAGTTTATGAACTCAGTAGAATTCAGTAGAAAGGCTGAATGGCACTTGAAGGTCAATCATTACATGTGTTGGCAACATCATCAAAGAAATTCTTCTAGTTAAACATTATTCTACTTGTAACAGAAACCTTCATTTCTATTTTACAGGTGCCATAAAAAAAATCAATTTGTTTATTTTTCAAATTTCTTTATAAAGGTGTTTAGGTTATGGAAAAATCCATTTCACTACAGTGAACAATTTTCTGAATGAAGTCGGGAAATTAACTGCCATTCATGAGAAAAAGAATCCAAAACTTTTTCAGCACATATATTCGATAAAATGTAAAAGCACAATTTTTTATGAGAAACGGGATCATCTAGCCAGCCCACAGCAGGCAGTGCCTCTAAATGCCATTTATTTAAAGCATTCTCTCTGGCAAGAGCACAACATTGATATGCAAAGGCATGAAATTGGATCAGCAAGCCTTTTTTTCCATGGCAGTAAAGGTTAGGTTGCCATGCAGTTCTTTCCATTCAGTTTCATATGAAGTTTACTGTAAAGGCAAACATTTCATCCAATTATTTTTAAGAGTGTGTGAAATATAAATAATGAAGGAGCAACACTCAGAATAAACTGGGACAATATAGCACAGCCCCTCTGAAAGATAAAGACAGAAGATGATACCCTCAAAATGGAAGTGAAACAGAAAGATCAGGCAGATTACTATTGAACAACAAAATTCATAGAGAACCCGCAGTATTTTAGAAACTAAAATTATGAGCAGCATGTTGGTACAGTGGTTAGTGATGCTGCATCATGGGTACAATGTCCTGGGTTCGAATCCCATGGCTTGTCATTTTCTGGGTGGAGTATCCATGTTTCACTGATGTCTTATTAGGTTTTACTGAGGTTTTCCTTCCATATGGCAAAGACATGAATGGGCTGTGTGTGAGTGGACTCAGCATTGTTCTTGATGCTGCCAGGAGAGGACCCTAAATTGGATTAAATAGTTTTGAGAACATTAGGTTATTAAATATGAAGACAAACTCATGCCATCACTCCCATTTGTTTTACATTATTAGTCAATGCTGATCTGTAACACAACAGGCATAAACCAGGCATTGATAACAGAAAAGATCTCGACTTTTCTGTTAAATCTACTAATTTCTGTAAAGGTCTTTTAAGTTTAATGTTGGTGTCCATTCGTTGGGTGGGAATTCATTTGTAAGATCAATTCTCACCGCTGTTTCAGATTATTAAGGGATGCATTCTTGAAGACATAGCAATAGTATACTGCTCAAGCCAATTAAGGAAACACTTAATCATCACAGTCTAACACCAAGTCTATTAAACTTTAGGGATATCAATATGTCCAGTTAGGAAGCAGAAGTGATTGTGAATCAACTTCACCTGCTTTGGTGCAAATGAAAGTGACAACAGGTGCACGGGAGAGGCAAAAGCAAGACCACCCCCAAATAAGAGAATGGTGTCGCAGGTGGTGACTACAGATAATTGCTTCCTGACTGATTCTTCTCTAGTTCCACATTTTGCTTGTGTCCTTGTCACTACTTGTAGCATGAAGTGGTAACTGCAGCCATTTCAGGTTGCACAAGTAGTCCAGCTCCTCTAAGGTGGCACATCAATATGTGCCGAAGCAAGAAGGTTTGCTGTGTCTCCCAGCACAGTCTCAAAAGTATGGAGGAGATACCAGGAGATGGGCCTGTTACTCAAGGAGAGCTGGACAGAACCATAGAAGTGCATCAGCCCAGCAACAGGACCTGTGCCTGCTGCTTTGTGTGAGGAAGAGCAGGAAGAGCACTACCAGAGCCCTGCAAAATGACATCCAGCTGGCTACTGGTGTGCACGTCTCTGACCAAACTGTCAGGATTTTAGCTTCTTCAACCAAAACATACTTTCCAACTAACTGATGTATGGCATCTGATGTGATAGGAGCATTTCCTGATTTCTGTTGCTGCATTCTGATTGGCTGCCTTCTGTTAACACATGCACCAATTTTTAAAAAATGTGGTATAGCATAAAATTATTATTTAGGTTTTTTCTATTGCATATATGCACTTAACAAAAAAATTTTTTTTTAATTGTCTTTAAAGGTTAAGATTTTTATAGACATATCTGTATATTTTTTGACCAAAAGCTCCTGCCCATAATTATAAACCAACCCACAAAGAAGACTTCTAAGGTAGCATTTAGCACAGATAAAGTTAATAACACATACTGTAACTGAATCTAATAATGAATCTCTTTCTAAGCATACATTTTTTTTTTTTGATTGAATGATGTGATCTTAAAGCTACTACATTTTTATCTTTAAACTAGCTGTGCTCCCTGTCTAAGACGGGTTGAAATCTAAGTAATCAACACAGAACTTAACGTTAATGTTATGTATATCTCTCTGTTATATGCCATTTGGTCAGGGATTCATAAGAGCGGTGCTAATACTGCAATGCAATGCATTTTATTGTTAAAAATGCTTGTGATGCACCATCTTTTGGGACGGCAGCAACCAGATGGACACACAGAAAGATAAACACATTTATATTTTTTTAACATGGATGGTTGAAAGCAACATGAAAGGTTTGACAATTGAGAGGAGACCATTCGGGCTATATAGTCCACACTACTGTTTAAAAACGCAGATATCAGTCCATACTATTCCAGCATTTTCAACCCCTGAAAAGGAAGACTTTTGAAAATGCTCTTTAGATTTGTATATTTCTAGAAAGTGCCAGATCAGTACGGATAGGTGATGAGCAAGACAGTAAAGTAATATATCTTTATTGTCACTGCACAATACAATGAAATATTGTTTGGAGCAAGCCTATAGATGCCTTAGATAAAAGTATATAAAAGTAAACAATAAAATTACGTATACATTAAACTATGAGAAGCACAGTTACTACTAACAAATCCAAATATACACACAGTAAAAGTAAAGGTAAACATGTAAGCATAAATAGAGAAATAATAAATGAAGTCACAGTGCAGATTATAGACAATGCAGTGGTCATGAGTGAGTCATGTATAAGTGTGCGACTGTGTGTGGTTGATGCAGAACTTCAGCTCAATCAGTGATTGTTTCTGCTATAGGTAGGGGCAGAGATCGCTGTGCATTTAATCGGCTCATTGCTTTGGGGTAAAAACTGTTCTTCAGCTTGGTAGTGCGGGCATTCAGGGCTCTGAAGTGCCTGCCAGAGGGCAGAGAAGTGAAAATGCAATGGCTGGGGTGGAATGGATCTCCACAAATGTTGTTTGCTTTTCTGCTGCAGCCAGTAATTCTCTGAGCCATTGATGAAACACTGGAGGGTCTTCCTGTTCTCAGAAGTGCAGCCAGAGTACCACACCATAATACAGTATGTGATGACAGACTCTGTGGTGCACCTGTAGGACTTAACCAGCAGCTGTTCGGGGAGTTTTGCTTTCTTCAGTCTCCTCAGAAAGAGAAGCCTCTGAAGACCGATCTTGGCCATTGCTGTCGTGTTTGTTGTCCATGACAGGTCCTGGCCGACGTGGACTCCCAAGAATCTGAAAATGGCGAGTTCAGGAAACACAGACTCTAATCGCGCTCTTATTGGTTCATACTTATTACGTGCCCCGTCCCTGATTGGATCCTGCTCAATATATTACTTTTAATTACAATTCCATCTCACCATCTGTCTAAACAAAACAATCTGTTTTCATTGCTGTTCTTTGTGTGTAAATGCAAGCTACAAAAAATGTCTACCATGGGGCACACTTTCTCTTCTTGTTTCGGCCAAGAAGAATGGCTACATTATGTGTTTTCAGTTGTTTTAGTATCAGAGGAGATGCTTTCGTAAAAAATGTGAAAATGCTAGTGTGGATGGAGATTATTTTTGTTTGAAAACATTTTTAATAAAAATGTATTAGTGTGGACATAGACTCAGTTAGCCAAGCATTTTTAGTTAGTTAATAGTTTAGTTGTCCTTTCAGAAAGTTGCCAAGGTTTCTTCTTCTTTAACTACATGACTCCAGATTCCCACAAATCTCTGTGTGATGACCCTGGTTTCAGTCTTAAATGTAGATGTCCTTAATTTTTTCACTGGTATCCTTGAATATATAAGTCAATTCTTGATCAAAATAAAGAACTGACTCACTGGATCAACTTCATCCATGCCTTTAAGAAATTTGAAGACCTAGTTTGGGTTGCCACGCAGCCTTTCCAGACACAGAATAAGAAAGTTTCTTCCCAGAGTTTGCAAGAAGTAGACACCACTTAATACTGCGATACACTTGACTGCTTTCCACATCCAATGGACAGTCACCTATCGGTAATGTGTCATCTTTAATTTAAAATGCAATGCTTAATTTGATTACTGCTTCATCCATCAATTCATTTTCTGAAACTGATTTTCCTTTGTCAAAGTTGTAGCAGTCAGAATTGACATAAGACACAAGCCAGATCTAGATAAAAGCCTATCAAGAGCTCACAACCTCAGGTACAATTAGAAATGCCAATTAATGACTCTTTGGATTTTTAAATTCTTACAAAACCTTTAGATAGGCTCATGTTAAAACTGACCTTGGTGAGTATCTGTGGATGGACTGGATCAGTTTAAGTACAGTGTGATGTTTTTATGATTATTAAAGAAGACATTTTGTGCTAACCATTTCCTTATCACCATGGCAAGCCCTCCTATATATTGAATGAATCAGTTTAGATAGATAGATAGATAGATACTTTATTAATCCCAAGGGGATTTAAACATCCTTTATTAAAGAAGAAATAAAGTACAGACTGCTATTGTATCTGTATGTGCCACTCTTTTCTTACCAGACCCCCTTTTTATTGTTAATGAGTAATGCATGTTTAACAGTTTGCCTTACATCTGCACGGGAAGCAGGTGTTTCATTCTCCCAAGTGCAGGTTTAACTATTTCTTCTGGTTACTTTCTTGGTTTCCATGGAAATCCAAAACAGAAGAGTCTTGTCTAGGGGCCTATAGAGGGGTGTGCTCTGCAAGTCTTATGCACTGGGCTCTCGATCACAAAAATATAGCCAAGATTATAACAAGCAGACTATGAAATGGAGTTTAATGGCAAAGGTTGACTTTATTGTACTTTTTGCAAAAACAGTGCCAAAAATATTAAGCTGCCTTTCTAAATGAAATAAAAATGGAACGGCATGCACTGCATTCACTGTTACTACTTGAAACTGGTGAAACTGTTTGATGTGAATCTTAAAGGAGTTCCCATTCATAAAGGAAATATGTGCCTCAGTACTATACCTGCTTATGTCTGAAATTGCAGATAAACATTGGTGATTATTGCAAATTTGTCTCTTACAAAACTGAAGACATGTTTAAAATGTTATTTTCATTCGAGTCTCTATTGTTAGCACCTGTTTCTTATAGTGCATCAACTTACAGCATACAGACTGAGCAGAGGAGCACACAGAGATTCTTTTTACTGACACATTATAACTTTGTTTAAATCTTTTTAATTTTCTGGGAAAGCAGGTTAGTGACATATAAATATTCATAGATTTAGGGAAAGCCTGCATTAGAGCACATATGCAAAAAAAAAAAAAGGTTAAAGGTTATGTTTCACAAAATATTAGTTTAAGAGACAAATAATAACCAGAAGACAGAACTACAGCTAAAGGGATGAGACAAAATTATAGTCAAATCCAAATATATAATTTAAACTGTGCACCAAGACCAAAACGTTGATCATCAAAATCAACTTTATTGTCATACGAGGTGTGGCAGAAAAGTAATGAGACTGGCAACACTGCAAGTGATCTGGCAACGCTGCGCTGTTGTCCTTGATAGAGCACGTGTATCAGTACCCTCTCATAGCTCAGTGCTCACTCCTCCCGTTAACTACGTGATTTTTGTGACTGCTATTAGCGAAGTTGTGTTTTTGGTTGTGCGTCACGCAAAATGGAACAGCGGAATTTGGAGCAACGTTATGCCATTAAATTTTGTGTTAAGCTTGGAGAATCGGCAAGTGTTCCTATGGGGAACATTCTTTATCCCGAGTTCAAGTTTTTCGCTGGCACAAATCATTTTTGGAAGGCAGAAAACACGTTGAAGATGAACACCGTTCAGGGAGGCTTTCAACTTTGAAAACCAATGAAAACATCGAACGTGTGAACACTCTTGTGAGATCAGACCGTCATTTAACATTAAGAATGTTGAGTGAACAATTAAATTTGAACAGATTTACCGTTCAACAAATTTTGACTGAACATTTGCACATGCGAAAGGTCTGTGCCAAAATGGTGCCGAAAAACCTCACAATTGAGCAGAATTTTTGACCTCAAAAGGCATTCCTGTGGTTCCCCAGCCCCCTTATTCACCTGACCTCAGTCCGTGTGACTTTTTCCTTTTTCCTAAACTGAAAAATGTCCTCAAAGGACGTCATTTCAGGACTTTAGAAAACATCCAAAAGAGTGTAACGGACATGCTGAAGACCATACCGGTTGAAGACTTCCAGCGCTGCTACCAACAGTGGGAACAACGTCTCCATCAGTGTGTAGCTGCCCAAGGAAATTACTTTGAAGGGGATAACATTGATGTTTGAAAAAAATAAAAACTTTGGTAAATAAAAAATCAGTCTCATTACTTTTCTGCCACACCTCGTATGTCACATTGTGTACATAGAATAATAAAATTCTTACTTGCGTGTCTCCTCAGAACATTTGACAATGTTACAAAACCTACCAACACACACACAATCTTAAAATTAAGTAAGAATGTTTGTCTCTTGCGATGTTCATCACAATGCAATCACCAAGTGAAAGGAGGAGCAAATATCCAAAACCTACATTTTTGGTGATTAACAAAAAATTTCAATGCGTGAACAAGATTTAAAAAAAATTAAGGAAAACCGTAAAGCTGTAAATTCTAATTTAATTTAAAAAATTTACATATCAAGGTTGTGAGAAATGTGCCAATACTGTCACGTCATCTACACGTGATCGAGGCTACTGTTCTAACTGGAATCGAAAAGGGAGGGGACATTTTCATTCCATGTATACCTATGATTTCCAAAGAATGAATTCCCTTTCATATTTAAAAGACTTCAATTTCCAGTACGTCTTGCATTTCCAATATCCATAAATAAAGTGCAAGGAGAATCACTTAAAGTTACTGGAGTTTAGCTCAAAGAACCATGTTGTTCACATGGCCTGCTACATTTCACCTGTTCCAGAACAGGATCAGGAATGAATTTATACGTTCTTGCTACTAATGACGAAACGAAAAACATTGTGCATCATAACGCACTCTTAATCCGTTATTTGTTAATAATGGCAGTTTGACTTTTGAACAATATTCAAAAAATAAATTAATTTCCAACCCAAGTGACAGCCAGGCAACCCTGCTAGTAAGTACTGACACAATAAGACACAGGAAACATCAAAGGTTTGGGGCAGCCACCATATAATATCCCTGTCTGCAAAATGGGTATTTTCTTGTGATTTGTGAATGGTACAATCTCCAAAACATAACCGATCTGAGTTTGGTAAAATGGCGGCTTTTAAGGCCATGACCGGAAGTGATGTCATCTGGCCCTGCGCCGGATGTGATGTCATCAAGACCGGAAGTGATGTCATCCATTGACCCGGTACCGGAAGTGGCATTATCAATGGCGCTGGTACCTAGTGGGATTTTCCGAGGATAGTCTTCTGAAGACAGAGAGAGAAAGTTAGTGCCGCTTGCCACCCCCTGGTCTGGCATGATACTACTATTATTTAAGTTCTCTAGCTGTCTCCCATGCGTACATGTGTGACAGTATATATATAGCATGCAACATATGCTGTATATTAATAATTTAATACAATATATATACAATATTTGTTAGTATTTGTTACTGAATATATTGTGGACAGGTGGAATGACACTCGTGGACATTAGGGAAATGTTGGGGTGCCAGAAGGGTCACCCATTTCAATCCTAACACAAATAATTTGCAAAATAAGATCTCAATGGCACAAAACACATTGAAGCAGAATCAATTCCTAAACTTTATTTGGAACTAACTTCTGAAATTCTGTATTTTAGGAATTGATGCAAACTTTGATAACCAGGCCATACATTTCCCCTTATTGGGCCAACTTATTTAGAAATGTCACATGTTGCCACAGCACCTGATTATGTGAGTAACAATGGGGATTGCCACTTTATACATTACAGCTGTGGTCACAGAACAGTGGCACCCATGGAAAGATCAACAAACTAAATTAATAAGTTAATAGAATTATACAATTGAAAGAGGTGGACTTTTTTGTTCAAATGTAAATAGTGGTTTGGAAAAGCATTTAATCCCATCCATCCATCCATCCATCCTCTTCCTCTTATCCGAGGTTGGGTTGCGGGGGCAGCAGCTTAAGCAGAGAGGCCTAGACTTCCCTCTCCCCGGCCACTTCTTCTAGCTCTTCCAGGAGAATCCCAAGGCGTTCCCAGGCTAGCCGGGAGACATAGTCCCTGCAGCGTGTCCTGGGTCTTCCCCTGGGGCCTCCTCCCGGTTGGACGTGCCCGGAACACCTCACCAGAGAGGCGTCCAGGAGGCATCCTGATCAGATGCCCGAGCCACCTCATCTGACTCCTCTCGAAGCGGAGGAGCAGTGGCTCTACTCTGAGCTCCTCCCGAATGACTGAGCTTCTAACCTTATCTTTAAGGTCACCCTGCAGAGGAAACTCATTTCAGCCACTTGTATTCGTGATCTCATTCTTTCGGTCACTACCCATAGCTCATGACCATAGGTGAGGGTAGGAACGTAGATCGATTGGTAAATTGAGAGCCTTGCCTTACGGTTCAGCTCCTTTAACACCACGACAGACCGATGCAGAGCCCGCATCACTGCGGATGCCACACCCATCTGCCTGTCGATCTCACGCTTCATTCTTCCCTCACTCGTGAACAAGACCCCGAGATACTTGAGCTCCTCCACTTGGGGCAGGATCTCTCCCCCAACCCTGAGAGGGCACTCCACCCTTTTCCAGCTGAGGACCCTGGTCTCGGATTTGGAGGTGCTGATTCCCATCCCAGCCGCTTCACACTCAGCTGCGAACCGATCCAGAGAGAGCTGAAGATCACGGCCTGATGAAGCAAACAGGACAACATCATCTGCAAAAAGCAGTGATCCAATCCTGAGTCCACCAAACCGGACCCCCTCAACACCCTGGCTGCACATAGAAATTCTGTCCATAAAAGTTATGAACATTCTGCTTGGCCTGTCGGTACCTATTAGCTGCCTCCCGAGTCCCACAGGACAAAAGGATTCGATAGGACTCCTTCTTCAGCTTGACAGCAACCCTCACTGCCGCTGTCCACCAATGGGTTCAGGGATTGCCACCACGACAGGCACCGACCACTTTACGTCCACAGCTCCGGTCAGCCACCTCAAAAATAGAAGCACGGAACATTGCCCATTCGGACTCAATGTCCCCCACCTCCCTCGGGATGTGGTTGAAGTTCTGCCAGAGGTGGGAGTTGAAGCTACTTCTGACAGGAGACTCTGCCAGCCGTTCCCAGCAGACCCTCACAACACGTTTGGGCCTACAAGGCCTAACCGGTATCCTCCCCCACCATCGAAGCCAACTCACCACCAGGTGGTGATCAGTTAACAGCTCCGCCCCTCTCTTCACCCGAGTGTCCAGGACATGTGGCCGCAAGTCCAACGACACGACCACAAAGTCGATCAGTGAACTGAGGCCTAGGGTGTCCTGGTGCCAAGTGTACATATGAAAACCCCTATGCTTGAACATGGTGTTCGTTATGGACAATCCGTGATAAGCACAGAAGTCCAATAACAAAACACCACTCGGGTTCAGATCAGGGGTGCCATTCCTCCCAATCACACCCTTCCAGGTCTCACTGTCACCAACTTGCACTTTGACACGACGAACTAAGCCATTACTGTCTTCCATGGTTTCAACCACACATTCCAGATGCCATTGATTTCTGGGCAGAGTGTCTTCCTTGATAATGACTATGTCATTCACCTTGAGGTTATGCTTGGGAACATGCCACTTCTGGCATGTGGAAAGGTTCAAGAGGTATTCCTTCTTCCAGCGACTGTAGTTGCTGGAGCTTTGCCTTTTCCTCCTCCAGCTTTAGATGCATCTCTGCTTCCTTCTGCTTTATTTCTGCTAACATTTTTGTCTCATTGAGCTTCCATTCGCTTTCCAATTTGTGAAGTCTTGCTTGCTGAGCATGAATTTTTTGCACAGCTTTGGCCTGCTCTAATCTGGCTGCAAATTCTGCTTCTGCATCTGCACGCTGGCTAGAGACTTTGGAGCTGGCTTTTGAGTCGTTGTCTGATCTTTGTGATAACCCTGAGATCACTGTTTCTGTTTTTGTATATCTAAAGATAGACCCATACTCATTCTTATTCAGTGCCATTCTCACTCTTTCTTTTTCTAGTTGGTCATTATAGGTCTCTTCAACAGTATGAAGTCTTTTACTTACAAGCTCACAGACTTCCGCAGTCAAGATGACACAGGCATCCATTTTTTTATTAATTTCCGGAGTAGAAGTGTGGTTGCGTCAAATGGATTCATAATGTTGGCACACCCTTTCATGTCTTGTTTGAATGTCGTCTTGTATTTTGTTAAGGTCTTCTTGTGAACAGAAAGTTTTCAATTTTGTCCTAATTTCCTTTGCCTTTTGCTTCCAGGAGTCATAAGCCTTGTTGAATGCCTTCTCATGTTTCTTGGCTTCCTGACCATGCAGTTCCTGGCCCTTCTCTCTGAAGCTTCTTTCATGAGAGCTGGATCTAACTTGTGTTGTCTCTATTGGATTGTCATTATTTTCTGTAATGGACAACATTTTATAGCCTGGGCAGCTGATTAACTATCTTGAGTATTGTGTTCTTTGTGTCTTCAGTGGGCTATAAAACAGCAGTAAGTAATCTTAGCCCTAATTGACACCACTTACACCAGACAACACCTATAACTTTTGGATTTTACTAAATTAGAATAAAATGAAGGTCATAGGCAAATACACTATGAAAATTTAAATAACCCTTTCAATCTTAAACAGAAGGTGTTTTCACTGTAGTACAAGCTTAAAGTTATGATTTCATAACATAGCATTGAACTTTATCATACCTTCACAGCTATATCTCTCTACTTTGTCTTAAACATTTTGAATGTCAACTTTTACCTCAGGAATTATAGTTCTTTATCCTAACTTTTACATTTTTATAATATAATAAATTTTAAACATTGACTTATAATTATTAAAATAAATATAACACTTGATAAACTTTTACTTATAAAATATTTCAAAGGAAACCACACAATTTATTGAACAGTTTTAACTTAAAGGGTTTAAGAATTTTACTATAACATCATTATAATATAGTCCATGTAGGTTTAAGTACTTTATATATAAGGATGTTCACATTTCACTGTCCCTTATCGTCAAGGATTTATCGCAGTATCTGTAGTATCCGCATATATGATGTGCCGTCAGACTCGGAACTTGCCTGAGTGCAGGTTATCAGAGGGGCAACTGCTGCTTTTGAGGTGCCAAGCAGCACAAGGCGTGAAGGACATTTCAGATGTACGGTCGAGTTTTCACTGTAGCAGCCCTTGGTTTCAAAGGAATCGACACGCAGAGAGTCTCAGACTGGTGCGTTTATCTTTATTTATGTCTCAAAGTGTGGCTCTTTATTGTAGTCGTTATATAGTCACGAGCGCCATGAAAACTATACACAAAAATATAAACGTATATTCTTTAACAGAAAAAGGGACAAAGTTAGAATCTTGTTAAGGGTAGATTTGTACAAATATGAGGAAGTTTTTCTTCACACAGAGAACCATAGGCACATGGAACAAGTTATCATTTGGCGCTTTTCCACTGCATAGTATGGCACGACACGGTTCAGTTCAGCTCACTTTTGGGGCATTTTCCACTGGTAACAGTACCTGGTACCTCGTCCTTTTTTTAGTACCACCTCAGCCGAGGTCCAAGCGCGCCGAACTGTTACCAAAACGTGACGTGTAAACTCTACTGGTCACTGATTGGCCGGAGGAAATCGTCATTAGTGTGTCACTGGCTATTCTTTTCTTTAAAGGTACATACACGCGGAAGTTTGTGTCGCGTCTCTCCATCGCTGGACGCAGTTTGTTGCATAAGTGGATGAATGTTTCTTCAGACATTTGAAAGTTCTCCAGCCACTGAGTGTTTGTAAAACCGGGAACAATCACATCCCACCACTCTGAAGCACGGTTAAATGTCCAAACAGATGGTCTGTTGCGGCGACTTTTTTGCAAAATGTGGAAGATCTGTAATATACAGAATCAGCATTTTAATGTTACACTGGCAGTTAAGTTCATTTTATGCTTTGCAACAGTGATAAAAGTTAGCTAGTGACGTGCTTTTTTTAGATGCTTACCCTTGCGCGTCGTCGAGCTAAAGTGTTGTCGTTGTCTGCGTGTTGTTGTAAAAGTTCCACGGTGTCACGGCAGTAGAGGCGGCGCAACTATAACGACATGTGAATAATCCCGCCCACTCTAAAGCAGTACTAAACTGCAGTCAAAAGCATAAACTGAGCCGAACTGAGCCGAACCAAGGTGAGCTGTACTGAACCGTGCTGTGCCGTACTATGCAGTGGAAAAGCGCCTATTGTAGCATGGTAAACAGTAGGACTTTAGGGACTTTCAAAACTAGACTTGATGTTAGATTTGGGGACAAGCTTGGACAGCTTTCTTGGGCTGAATGGCCTTTTCTCATCTAGATCATTCTAATGTACTGCATTGGTTTAATTAGATTGGTTAAGACATACATATCTGTTCAGATATACATATTGGTTAATATACATTGGTTTATATTTATATACTAGGCTGACCCGCCTTTTAAGGCGACCGACTTTTAAGTTGACCACTTCTGAGGAAATTTAATATGTAGATCAATTTGATATTTTATACAAACTCATTAATTCGGTTATATTGCATTTGAGCGGTATTACTTTAATACTCGTAGTTTCTGTTATTTTTGTGATGAAATTTAAACTTTTTTTCTATATTAAGGTCGCCCTTTTGAACCCCCCTGATATTTACTATGCGGTGAGGCATTTGTACTCCATCAACATTAATTATTTCCAGAGACAATTTTGTCTATTTTTCCAGCACATCGTGCACAAAAGCAAGGGAACGATGGGAGCACCAGAACTCTGCTCACATCATGTCGCTTCGTACCGCAAGCTGCAAGTAGTAAGTCTGTGATAAGCAGAATACCACTACGCTTTCCACTCATGGGACGGAAGGACAATCCCGACCGCTTTTATATAGCAAGAAAGAAGAAGAAGATATCGCAGTCTGGAGTAGAAAATCATCTTTTACCTGGAAAAACGAAACTACAAATCCCATCGTGCATTGCAAAATGGAAGGGGCATGTGTGAAACTCCACGCCTGTGTAGCACTCACGGGACAGAAGGACAATCCCGACTGCTTTTATATAGAAGGATACTAGCGACTGGGAGCCCAATCGAATCTGGTTACAAATTTTGTGAAATCCATACGTTCTCTGCAAAGAATTATTTGTTTTGTTAAGTCCTTGAAATGATTTTGTTATCATGGCACTGATTTGTGATTAAAATAGACCTTTTCGGCTGCCACAAGGCATGGGCTGCTCGATTACTTTCAACCCATGCTGTATTTGCGGCTGCTCGAGCTTCTTCAGTTGCTTGTGCACTGCTGGCATGATGTCTGTCAGCGTTAGTAGCATTCTGTAGCGCATGATCTTCATCTGTCCTTTGTGTCCAATTCGAATGATTTCTTTCAGCGTTAGTAGCATTTGTAGCCATTCACTGCTCATCCATTTGTTGTGCTCGTTGTGTACGAGTGGTCGCATTAGCAAGTCTACGTTCCACGTCAGTCATGTGACTTTGTTTTCTACGCATCCTTCCCATAGCCACTGCTCTTGTGGCTGCTCGAGGTATTGCTGCGAACACCATACATACGGATAGTATCAAATTATATATAAGGATATATATATATATATATATATATATATATATATATAGAGATATATACTCACTGGCCACTTTATTAGGTACACCCAGTTAGTACCAGATTGTACCCCTTTTGCATTCAGAACCGACATAATTATTTGTGGTACAGAGATAACAAGTTTGCAGAACCATTCCTCAACAATTTTGACCCATATTGGCAAGACAACATCATGCAATTGCTGCAAATTTGTCGACCACACAGCCAGATTTCACTTTTCTTTCTTTTACTTTTCTTTCATTATTTTAAGCAATTGCATAAATTTCCGCCTCTTTGCTATGCTCTGCCCTGTCACTCTTCCCTCCCACTACATATTTTTCTCAGAAGTCGACTTTTCTTCTACACACAAAACAGAACACAATTGGTATTTCAGAATACATTAAACCAGACTGCAAAACTGTACTTACTCTATTGCTTCATATATTTGCTTTTAAAAATCATTTAAATAACAATCAATGTAGGTTTCACAAAATAACATTGCTGTGGTGAAATTAAAGACACTAGTGTTTCATTAACTTGTTTTGGGTATCTGTTTGCTGTCAGTAGTGGCTATCAGAAGTGAAAAAGAGTAAAAAATTTACAAAGTATTCAAGTTGGTGTAACTGCTGTGAAGGAAAATTGAAACAGTAAAGTAATTTATAGTTAAATCACACAGGACATATCTCTGATTTAAAATGGATGAGTTTGCAGATTTCCAAAATTTTGGAAAAGTTTGAAATTTTATAATTTTGTACTATGCGATGTGTTCAAAATATCTTGATGAAAACTGAACAAATTTCCTAGAAGAGTATAAGTGCCCCATTTCAACAAAATGAGTTCACTGGGAGCAGAGTTGTTTCATGCAGACAGGCAAACAGACAGGCACAGACTCCCATAATAAGTGCTTTATACATTATATGTGAATGCACGTAAAAAGTAGAATTTGGGGCAGTAAATACTCCTTTAGACAAATTACAGAAACTTGTTTTTCCCGTGTAATGCTTATTTTATGATATGAGCAAAATGATTCTCCAGCTTAATGTCATAAAAGTATAATTTCCACATTTTTGCCAGAAATCCTGCCCACATAACCAAGGTTTATGTAATGACACGTGTGGTTTGAGGGCTCTAAACATATCATCGCATGTAACCTATTGCAATTCTGCACTCTAAGCATAGAAGTGTAGATAATAAACACGTGATGCTTAAAGTCAGATGCACAGAATCTGAAGAGCTGTGTGCTAGATCATAGAGCTGAGTTTCAGCCAATTCAATAATGCCATTGAAATGAACTAGCAGCTGACAGTGTCATTCCATTTTTTAAGCAGACACTCATACTCTTTCGTTATCTGCAGCAGCTTTTGAAGATTGATGATGTATTCTTCTCAAAACACTCTCTTTGTTATCTGTCAGTTTGTCTGTGTCACATTTACTCTTTGTGAAAAGCCCATTCATATGTGGTAATGCTAGGAGTACCATTAGCAATTGGGAGAAACTACAGCCAAGTATGATTTCAATCCAAGGCAGTTTATAATAGAGATGTTACCAAGAAAAAACAGACCAAGTGGTCCATTAAGAAGACAAATTAGGTTAGACTGTCTTTTGGTAAATATTATGTTTTCCATTGCAAAAAGAAGTGATGCAAAGATTATTTTAAATCAGTATTTCAATCAAATTTCTTGTTATTCTCATCTATGAATTTTGTACTCTGTAGTATCAAGTAAGTATTTAGGCTTTATAAACAATTTCCTGAAAGTGTAAAGCCAATAGAGGTGTACTATAAACTGAAAGCTGCTTTCACTGTAAAAAACACAAGGCAAAAGCATCATGTCATTCAGAGAGATGTATACTTGACACGTGTGACTCCACTTGTAAAGACCATAAATTACTCCAAGTTTACAGCTACTGTACATTTTCTTTCAGATTTTGTAGAAAAACTGGATCCTACAATGCAACATAAAACATTCTCCTAATTAAAAGTGTTTTTTCTGAAACCGGTATACATAATTTAAAAGAAATTTATTTTAGAAATCTATACTAATAAAAGGCAAAGCCCTCACTGACTCACTCACTTACTCACTGACTGACTGACTCACTGACTCATCACTAATTTTCCAGCTTCCCGTGTAGGTAGAAGGCTGACCCCATCTTCACGAAATTTGGTAGGTGGCTTCCCTGCGCTAACCAAAACTGATGTACGTACTTATTTCGGTGGTATGACGCCACTGTCGGCCACCATATTGAATTTTCCAAACATCACTAATTCTCCAACTTCCAATGTAGGTAGAAGGCTGAAATTTGGCAGGTTCATTCCTTACAGCTTACTTACAACAGTTGGGCAGGTTTCATTTCGAAATTCTACGCATAATGGTCATAACTGGAACTTATTTTTTCGTCCATATACTATAATAGACTTATGCTCGATGCCCGTGGGAGGCGTAATTTAGTGCCTGCCCATATAAGGCCGTCCGTCAGCAGCAATCCAATAGAAACACTGCCGCTAAATATTCCCGGGTGAAGGACTGTGCTTATGCAGAGGAAGATGAGATGGTCAGGGTGGTGTTTGGCACAAACTCAGCGAAACTGCGAGAGAAACTTTTAAGTGCCGGGTCTTAGCTAACATTAAATAAAGCCGTGGACATCGCACGAGATGGCACCAGCACAGCTGGGAAACTTCGATGCATGTACACCGAGCGGCTCACATGAACTGACGCAGTGCACAAACAAAATGCAACAGTTCCAAAGAGTACTGAACAAAAACAGAATTACACAATTGAGAAGGCAGCAAAAAAATATGAAGCGTCTGATACATACAAGCATATTCATGAGTGCAGCTACTGCAGAAACAAAGCACACGGTGGAAAAAGTCAATGTCCCGCTAAAGGAAGACACTGTACAAAAAAAAACCCGTGCATGCAGTGTGTCACGTCTCAGATAAAGAGGAAGACGAGCTGTTTATTGATGCAGTAAGAAACTAATCGATGAATGAAACCTGTTATCTTTACAACGATTGACAAACACGGAATGTAACTTGAACACAACAAATCCTCCAAATATGAACCTGATTGAAAGAAATAATGATAATCAAATCCTTAATGACAGCAACACTCATAACACTCACAAAACAATTACTGTATATTGGCAATCATGTTACGTTATTTTTAAAATGTTCCCTTTGTATAAAATGTTCCCTTTTCTTTTTCATAACTTCTTTAACACACTACTTCTCCGCTGTAAAGCGCAGGTATATATATATATGTATATATATATATATACCCCGATCTACATACTCTCAAATAGACAAACCACACGCCGTGGCGCAATGGTAGAGGCTTCGCCGACATCCGAGGTTCGATTCCTGAGAGGGGATGCACTGAGTATGTACATGCGCTTCCCGATTCATTTTACCTTCGCATCCCCTTGGTTTGAGACGTATGGAAAAATATGCGGTTAACGCAGAATCATGTTAAGTTATTTTTAAAATGTTTCCTTTTCTTAGCACAAGCACAGCTGAGAAGCTTCGATGCATGTACTCCATAACGCGTTAAAAAATAACGCATTTAATCACACTTTCATTTCAAGCAAAGGGGAACTTTTGTCAATGCATGATTTCCTGGTACATCGATTACATTGATGCACACATCAGAACTACAAAAATGTTAGAGTCGGAATAAAGTGCATTCCTACGACTGATCGGAGGAAAATTTCATTTCAAAAGACTACCCGTCTTTTATATATATATATATATATATATATATATATATATATATATATATATATATATATATATATATATATATATATATATATATGCCAAACACTCATGACAATGACAACACAATTGCATTGTCAATCATGTTACGTTATTATTAAAATGTTTCCTTTTCTTTTTCATTACTTCTTTAACACACTACTTCTCCGCTGCGAAGCGCGGGTATTTTGCTATGCTTGATAAAAGTAATATATAATAATAATATAATAAACTTATAATATCTACTGACAACTTTCATTTATGTTCATTTTCCCAAATTTATATAGTATATAAAAAAGCCATATGGTCACCTGACATTTATAAATATCTATAGATGTCTTTTAAGCGAGGACGACTAAAGAAGGATCTGAAATTATCCGGTGGACATTTGTGGATTTACCACTAAAGATGTGATGATTTCTTTCATTGCTCAAAAGGACCTGACAATTTCTAAAAATATTTTAAACAAATATTTGAGGCATTTTCCTGTCTGACAACTTTCATTTGAAATATTTTTTCTAAAACATTGTAATATCATAGACAAAGAAACCCTTGTGTTTGTACTTTATCTTGGAAAGGTTTTTGGACACACCTCTCCTTAAAACATATAGTAAATCCTTTTAATGAAATGCACAGATTTTTTGAATGGGGGTCCATAGTATAAGGTTTAATTCTGTGTCACTACTTTAATTTACCAATTCTTACACTTACCAAGCTTTAGAGATACACAGTAGCAATGCACCTGCACCCAGAACTATGGTCCACTACCTTCTGTCAGTAGTTCCCTCAGACATCATGTAAGTGTGACTGTCACTGCAGCCTTCCTATTGAGAGTATTCCCTGTCCCTCACCTGGATTGACCTAGCAAGGAAAGAAATTTGCTTCTCAGCGTCTGGTTATTAAACAGACCTAACATGCGGGCAAAAAAGCAAACTCATATGTTAACCTATAAGCATTAATCAAAGAGATACGGCCATAATAAGCAAAAGCAAAATATAGTATGAACAACATAATGTCATGAAAATCGGAGTCCCAAAGCACTACCAATGATGGGGTAAAACCATCAAAACCCAGGGCAAATACAAGATCTTTATAAAATAAAAAATATTTTCTTCACAAAACAGTATACTAATAGCAATGAAGCTGTATGGAGCACAAAGGCAAGTTGGTGTTGCCTGAGACACAAGTCCCAATACAGCAAATCAAAGAATCATCAAAAAACAGAGCAAATTGTCAAAAATCCAATAATTCACAAAAAAGACAAAGTGTAGCCAAAACACCAAGAAACTCCCTAGTGCTTTCAAAATTAACCATTAGGAACTGTTAGGCTCTCCCATTTTCAGGTTGAAAGGCATTTACTGGCAGGTGATTGGCAGGTGGCTCCACTCCCTCGGGACCACCCACATAACACATGGGATTATAGCCGAGATATTGCAACTTAAATACAAGACATGTTAAAAAGTATCTGAACATCAGTATCAAATGCTCTTTACTAATAGTAGATAAATCAATGAATATTAATAAATTTCCAATCTTCAGTGGGTAAAGTTCTAGATTGTATTATATGTAATTGACATGATTCGTGATAATGACGCCAACTACTCCAAAATATTGAGAAGCAATAGCAAATTAACACAAACATCTTAATACCTACAAAACAACTAAAAAAATAACAAAAACAGCATAAAGCCTGAATTGAAACCTGGGCAGCAAAGGAACCCTGGCTGAGCCATAACATATACAAGATGGTAGTGCTAGATTGATGGATTAAAGGCCATATGTCCACATGACCATCATCATCAAGAGAACCCTGAATACAATGAGCACTGATTGAGGTCATTTATGTTAGGTAGAATGCCTAGAGGGGGCTGGGTGGTCTCATAGCCTAGGAACCCCTGCAGATTTAATTTTCTTCTCCAGCCGTCTGGAGTTTTTTTTTGTTTGTTTTTTCTGTCCTCCCTGGCCATCGGACCTTACTTTTATTCTATGTTATTTAGTGTTTCCTTATTTTGATTCTTATTTATTTTTTATTTTTTTCTTTCGTCATTATGTAAAGCACTTTGAGCTACATCATTTGTATGAAAATGTACTATGTAAATAAATGTTGTTGTTGTTGTAGATATTTAGCCTTTCCAGGAGGGTCGTTTCTTGCTTTGCTTGAAGTGTCAGCAGTAACTCACATCATTCTTGGATTCACCTCCCCAATCCTCCTTCTTCTTTTTTTTTCCCTTTTGACTCTCCTTCACCTCCCTTCTCCCTTTAATTCCAAGAGCTAAACTTAAAAGAAGTGGTGAGGCAGCCTTCTGCTGTAATGCACCTAAAATCTGGAATAGCTTATAAATAGAAAATCGCCAGGCTAATACAGTGGAACACTTTAAAAAACTGCTAACAACACATTACTTTAACATGGTGTTTTTATAGTTTCATTTTAGTTCAATCCTAATATTCTGTATATGCATTTAGTTATCATTATCATTCATGGTGGCCCTTAAACCCGTACTAAACCCTACTTTCTCTGCTGTTCTTTTTCCAGTTTTCTGTGGTGACGATCTGTGCCACCACCACCCAATCAAAGCACCGTGCTGTCCCTACATTGATGGATTGAAGGCCAGAGGTCCACATGACCATCATTGTCAAGTTCTTCCATGTGAAGCCTGAATACCCTGAGGACTGATTGAGGTCATTGATGTTAAAGTAGAATGCCTAGAGGGGTCTGGGTGGTCTCGTGGCCTAGGAACCCCTGCAGATTTTTTTTTTTTTCTCCAGCCGTCTGGAGTTTTTTTTTTTTCTGCCCTCCCTGGCCATTGGTTACTTTTATTCTATGTTAATTAGTATTGCCTAATTTTATTTTTAATATATTTTGTCTTTTTTCTCTTTCTTCATCCTGTAAAGCACTTTGAGCTACATCGTTTGCATGAAAATGTGCTATATAAATAAATGTTGTTGTTGTTGCTGTTCTTAATCTGATCAGCAACTTCAGCTCATGATTCTGACATCATAAAAGACGGCACAGCATGCTTTTATAACTTAGAAACAGCTTTTAAAACCATACATACATTATGGTAGCAGTTCTGCATTATGCATTTGAGTTAAACTAATTTTTACCAACAAAAACATGCATAACAATGCAATATCTTTGACTTACAATATAGCCGAGTTTATTGCACTTTCTACTTAAACTAATTACAAAAATGTTCATTTAATTCTTAAGCAAACAAGGCACAATGTTCAGCGGGCAAGTCACAAGTTGTTTTAACGAAACAGGCTGTTTCAACACAGAAAGAAATAAAGTGTCTTTGTAAAGGTCCGCTTCTTACACATTAACAAAAGTTCTTCTCCTCCAGAAAAGTTCTTCATCTTCCTCTGACACCATTGTAAATGTAAAGTAATTATATACTGTACATACAACAAATGGTTTGAAACAGTGGAAAATGCTTTGAACAAAGTGTAGAGACATTTTCAGTTTTGAATTGAAAATTTCTGGTGTTTTAGTACAACAAAATATGGTAAGGCAATGTAGCCCAGGGAGAAAGATGCTTTCAGAAGAGATGGTGTCATCCTGAGTAGCCATGCTGAGGGTGTGTGTGTGTGTGTGTGAGTGAGACAGACCTGCACCTCTGATTAAATCCATTGGCCAGCGTACATGTCCACCAGTGAGTTTCAGGAAGGATCCTGGCTTGGGTCTGCTCTTAATGGGGTAATGGAACAAAGAGGAATGGTGAGTGGTGTCATGTGGAGCTGTCAGTGTGAATGATCAGGAAGTGGAGGAGGCAGGGAAAAAAAATCTATGATGTAGCATGGAAGGAGCCATGGAAAATCAGAATGGTGGCAGCAGCATTGTAGGGTGGCTGAGGAAGGAGATGACTTTCAGTAAACCTCATGTAAGGGACTGTGGGAGTGTGATAAGAGGTCCATGGTGAAGCCCGATTTTAAATAAACAATCAGGTCCCGAGTGAGAGGGGTATACTCCAGAGTTGATTTGGGTGTTTGGGTAATTGCACATTCATATGCAAATGCAAGCAGGTCAGTCAAATGCCTAATTTGCACCTCAGAGTGGATGGAGGATAGCACCTGCATCTAATCAGTAAAAGGGAATATGTACAGCAGAGAGGGGAGGATGAAGAAAAGAGAAAAGGAAAAAAGAAGAAAAGGAGATTGAAGGAAAGGAAAGGACTGGAGAGAAGGACAGAAACAGGACTGAGGCTGGTGCAATATGTGAGGGGAAACAGGCAGATGGGAAAATGAGCCCTGAGGACACACGCTCAATATGGTGGCCTATGGGCTGTTCATGCTGAGCACTCTTTGGAGCAGGAGCAACCAAGTGCTCCAGGAGGCTCCCATGGAAGACCAACAGACTACAGCGTGGAGGGAGTGAGGAGCAAAGCTCATCACCGCTTCCTGCAAAGGCCGACAGACTGGCAACAGGCACTTGAGCTGAATTAATTGGTTGTCTGCACCTGCCAGAGGACGTCTCCTCTTGTTGAGGAATCCTCAAAGGGTAAGGTGAGAGACGTCAGTTTTAGAAAGAAGCACCGAGGCTCATGTTTTTTAAACAGGATGTTTGCCCTTGATTTTAACATTGTTTTTATGGAATATATTTATTGCTTGTTTTTAACCATCACGTAACACTTGAATTTTATGGATTATTTGTTTATTGACTATTTATGGGAGAACTTGCACTGCGCTCTTTGAACACTGTTTGGTTTTTAATAAAAACACTTTGGACATTTGCACCAACCTCTTGCTGACTGGATGCACGCGTCCTCATTTTCCCAGCTTATCTCAGTTTACGACTGTCAATGGTTCTGGCTCCTGGAAGCAACCAGGAAGCATGGAGCCAACCAGATGAGACTGCTGAAAACCATATAGCAGAAAGGGGGACCTTCTGAGTAAGTTCTTGTAAGATAGAAAATAACATATTCAATAAACGAACTGCTCCTTTCAACTAATATAATACAAAATGAGTAGGGTTATTTTGAGATCTTAACAAAAGAGACAAATATGATAAAGTTTGGTGGATCTTTTTCACAGTTCCCATATGTGTTTGCCAAAGAAACACAGACACATGCAAGTGGATAAATGGACATATATACACACACTTCACAATTTCTAAAACTGCAATAACAGTTATACATAAGCAAAATTGAGTGTGTATCTGATTGTCACTTGGCACAAACAATTAGTTTCTGGATAAGTTAAACAAAAAGGAGGAGAATCAAGAGACAGGAGTGTTCCTGAGTGAGTAGTACAAAACCTTCCTTGTGCTTCTGTAGTATTCAAAAATGTGTTGCTTGCTTGCTGTTATATTTATATTGAACAGATATCTTGAACAAATATCAATGAATTAGTCAGATTTTTGGGGTAACTATTATTGATGTGTTTTGGAAAAAAATCTGACACTACTACCGGTTGATGCCACCCATTTCCCACAGGCTGTGCTGCAAATAAAATGAGAGCAATATACAAAAAAAAAAAATACAAAAATGCTGGGCAACATGTAAGAATCTTTTGAATTTTATTTTTAAGAATTTATTTAGCTTGTTAAACAGATCTTTCTAGTTGCAATACAAAACAACAGAGATAAAAGAGAATGATGTGTGCCTTTATTATGTAGACTTTGCATTTTGCTACCAAATTTAGTAAACTTTTCAGTGCAAGTTTCTGTATAAAAAAGTGTCTGCAGTATGTTTCAACACTTGGCAAAGAACATGCTGTTTCTTTCAGGTTTGTTACAAAATTCTTCCTGTAAACACCCAAGGCTGTATAAAAAAGATCTGAGGCCAAAGTAAGATATCCACTACAATTAGGGAAATAAAATACTGTACAGAAGATCTGGAGTCCAGCACTAAATTAACTCTAACTTGATCACACATTTCAAATTCTTTTAAAATTTGAAACCGCGCTTAATGGCGCGAATACAAAAGAAAATGCTGCCCTCTGGTGTCCTAACAAATAAACAGCTGCCCATCAAGGCTTCTTTATAGAAGGTGTTTTTGGTTTGAAGGAACTCTATCTCTTCTTCTCTCTAGTGAGCGAGTGATACCTCTTTTCAGGCAGCTGGGCTTTTATGGCCATGTGACTAGAAGGGGCGGAGTCATTTGCCCTTACTGAGCAGTTTCTCTGTACTGTGGGAGATGACATAGTAAGCAGCAGCACCCCCTCTCAGCCCTCGATGGTATTACATTCCTGGGAGGAACCCAGATGGTGACCATGTGACGCACTTATCTGATCATAATGTATGCATATATAGTACATAGATTGGTGGATCCCACATCATGGCTTCAAAACCAACGCTCAGTCGTTGTCAGTGTGGAGTGTGCACATATCCTTCCACATCCCCAGAGACATGTTGTGTAGGGTCGATATGCCATTCCAGATTGGCTTCTGTGGGTGTGTGTCCAGTACAGGATTTTCTCCTGCTTTGTTCACAGCTCAGAATTGAATTAAGCAGGTTTGTGAATGCCATGTTATTTATATATATAATATTGTGGCAGATGACTGGGGGCCTTGCCCCACCGGGATGCCTGGAGAAAGGAAGAGCAGGCGGGAGCAAGAGGGCAGCACCCCAGGACTGTATCAGGCCATGGATTTGGATCTTGGAAGCTCAACCCTCTTGGGGTCCATGGCTACCGCCAGGGGGCACCTGGATGATCCCGAAGCCTTGGACTGCAGCACTTCCGCCACACAAGGAAGTGCTTCAAGGAAGTTCATCAAGGTGCACCTGGAGCACAACCAGGTGCAAAATAAAAGGGGGCTGCCTCACTCCATTCGTGGAGATGGAATCGAGAGGCAGAGGACAGAGTTTAAGAGGAGAGGAGTGGAGGCAGCCGAAGAGAAAGAAAAGAGAGAAGAAGAAAAAGGGACTGAGCTTTATTATTGGTAATTTGTGCACTGCGTGCTGTGCAGGAGAAGAGAGACAGAGAGAGATAATAAATGTGTGTGTGTTTTGGACATTGTGTTTCTCAGTTTGTGTCTGTAGCCAGGCTGATCTTCCACATGGCATCGCAGATGGGACTTACTGGTCGTTAACTGGCAGGGGACCCGCCATAAAAATAATTTTGTGGATAACCCAGCACAGCAGAAAAGGGCGTGCACACGCAGCAAGTGGCTCAGTATGAAAGCTACCAGAGGTCCACGGAGGCACCATTCTACCAATGAGAAGGAAGAACAGCAGGCGACCCCTAACCGTGGCAAATCCCCAGGCAAGCTTCGTCGTCGAGGACGTCTGGGTCAGCACAGCGGCTGAAGAGGCCACCCAGAGTCAGCACACTCCGGGAGATGGGATCCAGGAGTTAAGTCTCACACATAGGGGCAGTCAGCCCGGCGGAGATTACTTTGCCATCTCTTTGTCTTACTTTCTGGAAGGGGACTGTCTGGATCAGTGTCTGTGGCCCGTGGAGTGATGGCGAGACAACAGTGGATGAGGATGAGAGATTGCTGCACGCCGAAGAACAAGGGCAGGGTGAAGAGCACCTGGCAGTATGTCTCCCCAGGCAAAGGGAGGAGGGGACAGTAGAGGACCGGATTGCCCTCCAGGAAGTAGGAAAGGGATTGGGTGGTGTGTGTCGCGTGCCCGCTGTTGATTGGTCGAAGGCGGGCCTGATGAACATCCGTCCCAAACTAGAAGATGACCCAACTTAGTCTGCGCAAGTGGTTCAGGAACTCTTTGGCTCACAGCTGGCAGGTGGGTATGACTTGATCTCGACTGTTCTTGAGCTGGATGTTGTCCTTCAGCCCCTGCAGTCACTCTCCCGCCCTTCTCTTATTTTTCTTTTTAAGGGCGGAACCATGAACTGGGATAAACCGGTGCCCCATTCTGTCAGAGGACAGCCCTCACGAGATGGACCTCTTCACCCTACGAGCTTCAGCTGTGGGAGGGGCAGTGTAGCAGATGACCAGGGACCTTGCCCCAACGGGACAGGAGAGGGGCAGTAACTCCCCTAGGGTGTAAGATGGAAGCCCCCCGCATTGTATCGGGGCCACGGATTTGGTGGGTTCTGAGGAGGAAGATGTCATCAGGAATTGATGGAAGTGACATCATCAGAGGCAGGGTTGTTGGTGATGTCTGTTTGGTTGGTTTTTCTGCCAGTCTGCAGAGGGACAAAAGGAGAAAGGATCAGATGACAGTGCCAACCTCTGGTCCGGCAGAGAAATAACATCATATGAGCCCACCCACCTTCTCTAAAGCACACATGGGTGATAATATATATATATATATATATATATATATAGCTTGCTGACTTTGGATATAAAATCACTTTCTGTACAAAAGGAGACAGAGTTCAAGTTTCAGTTTACACATGTACCCAATACTTACTATACAGGGTACAATGACATTTTGAGCTGCTTGCTTCTTGCAAGTAAAATGCCACTTTAGAGGGAGTCCTGTATTTCAGGCTGCTTTCACTTTCTCATTTCTTTTTTTGCTTTGAGGGAATGTAAATAAAGAGAAAGGTTCAGTTGCAAAAACTGTGCTATAACTATAGTCTCTATCTCTACTAATAAATAATGCTTCCCAACTTAAATTGTCCTGAAGGTGCCTGGTTACTAAAGCAGTAAAGTTTTTATTTTTTACTACAAAATAATAATACTCTATAATGACAAATAAAAACAGTGCCTTTATCTCTTTTCATGTACAACAATCATACTTAACACTTGTTACAGTTAGTGAAGGGCGATATCAGAATGGACTTCAAAAAGAAAAATGTTAAATATTATTTGTACATTAAATAGAAAAAAAGGTAAAAGATGCAGCATTCCGGCTATTGAGAAATTATATTTTTGGATGCCTATTATATGACTGAGTGCTGTCATCAAAATAAAATAACACTAATGAAGAACACATTGCAGCTTAAGATTAATTACTATGCATAGTTTCTTAAATGTAATAAAAATCACTGAAGACAAAAGCACACATTCTTCTGCATATAATGTGGTTGTTTCTATTATGAGCCCCAAAGTGCCATTTTTGCTAAATACAAGATGACCTGCAGAAGACATCAGTTAATAAATGCAGCATCATCATAAACTGACCCTGGCATTAAAACAATATCAGTATTCCATTTTCATTCACACAGTGCTGCTCCAGTCTTGACTAAACAGCCAATGGATTCAGAAACACCATGGTGGTGCAGTGGTGACCTCCAGAACAGTAGATTTGAACTCAGTGTGGTGCATGTCTCTCTGAGGTTAACATGTTCTCTCCAAGGCTCCTTGTTTTATTTTTCTTCTGGGTGCCTGAGTTTTCCTTTCCTACTTCCTTGAGGGCAATCCGGTCCTCCACCGTCCCCTCCTCCCTTAAATTGGGCCCTATGGGGAAACGAACTGCCAGGTGCTCTTCACCCTGCCCTTGTTCCTCGGCGTGCAGCAATCCCTCGTCCTCTTTTGCTGTCATCTTGCCATTGCTCCACAGGTCGGCAAGAGGTTAAATTTAGGTTATAAGGCTTTGTTTAATATACAAGCATAAAAGATTTCAGGGGCATAGCAGGACTCCCAGAAGAGGTAGCTGTTTTTTTCCCAAACTTTTTTTTGATTAATCAGCTTATCATTTTGTTTATTTTCTATATATATATTATATCTTTCCCTGGACTAAGGTTATTTTGTGAAAAGATTAAATTAAACAGTGACATTTAATATTCGGTTCACCGACAAAAGCGCGATAGACATATGCGCCCCGACAAAACCGCAATGGACAAATGAGCGCCGACAAACCCGCTAACTGGTTTTCGACAAATGTGAGCTGACAAAATCGCCACGACAAAATCGCGAGAGAGGCCAAGAGAGTGGGACGCCCTTGCTGCAATTCTTCCTACATATGCAGAGCGTGATCTTAAGGACTATCTGTGTGCCTTGCTGATGGCATGCTGTGTCTCATAATATTGACTTCTAAAATAAACATTATTATATATGCTTTAAACTAGTAATTCATATTTAATGAAACTTTCGCTATTTTGTCGGGGCGATTTTGATGGCGTGTTCTAATCGCCGCTATTTTGTTGACGCGCATATGTCCATCCATCCATTTTCTAACCCGCTGAATCCGAATAGGGTCACGGGGGTCTGCTGGAGCCAATCCCAGCCAACACAGGGCACAAGGCAGGAACCAATCCTGGGCAGGGTGCTAACCCACCGCAGGACACACACAAACACCAAGCACACACTAGGGCCAATTTAGAATCGCCAATCCACCTAACCTGCATGTCTTTGGATTGTGGGAGGAAACCGGAGCGCCCGGAGGAAACCCACGCAGACACGGGGAGAACATGCAAACTCCACTCCAACTACCACTGCGCCCACCGTCCTAACTGCGAGGCATATGTCTCTATCGCAAATGTCGGGTCACATTAATATTCAGTTCATAGCTTTGCCTCTAATTTTATTTCTTAAAACAGTATCAGTTTGATGTACATTTCCAAGCAGAATGCAAACTGTTTTTTTCATAACAGAACTACATAAATAAATACATTTAAAATAACGGTAAAACAGAGCACAATTTTCAATATTACAAAATACAAATACTACTAGTTATCATCAAATGCCACATCAGCATTTTATTCCATTTCAACTGAATTTGACTTTTGCAGGCTTTACTTAACAGTTACCTTATTTTTAAAGGCTGTTGATATTTCACAGTTGGACTTTCACAGGCAGCACATTTCACAATAACTTACTATTCATTTCAAAAGGTCTGTTATTATGTTGGTTTTGTCTTTTATGAATCAAGCAATCTTTTATAATTATCTTTGTACTTTTTTAAAATTTAATGACTCGTTTATACAAATCATTGCACTTTTTGATCTGCTTATTTCAGAATTACCTTTTTATTTATTTCACTTTGGCACTGAGGGTGTTCCATGATCTCCTGTCAGCTTAATTTAATACTCTTGACACTTCTATTCCAATATTCTTTCTGAATCATGAGGGACACACAGCCAAATGGTCAAGCGACTAAAAAAAGTCACGACAGTAGTGAACTAATGTTAACTGCCTAATGTTAGCAGATGTTATATAATGGTTTCTTCAACTTCTTGCAACCAAATGGAGCTAACTAATGAAATGACAATTTAGCTACAGTATTAATGTATTGCAGAACTCAAAAAGTCTATATTTGAAAGCCTTAACGCTACTCCTCCACTCCGAGAGAAGTCAGATGAGGTGGCTCGGGCATCTGATCAGGATGCCTCCTGGATGCCTCCCTGGTGAGGTGTTCCGGGCACGTCCAACCGGGAGGAGGCCCCGGGGAAGACCCAGGACACGCTGGAGGGACTATGTTTCCCGGTTGGCCTGGGAACGTCTTGGGATTCTCCCGGAAGAGCTGGAAGAAGTGGCCGGGGAGAGGGAAGTCTGGGCCTCTCTGCTTAAGCTGCTGCCCTCGCAACCCGATCCCGGATAAGCGGAAGAGGATGGATGGATGAAAGCCTTAACTTCTCTTCTTGATGTTTGGAATAGCTGTTCTGTATTCTGGGGCAATAAATTCCTTTTTATTCTCTCTCCTTTCACCTCATTTTTAAACACTACTAGTTGCTACTGTCTAAGCTTTTTTTTGGCATGTATGCCATGTATTTAATATGTACTGTATTTGTATTATGTTTTATGAAATATGTTTTGTATTTTTAATAAAATGTAAACTACTTATTATGTTTTATTTTCTTGACTGCTGGCAGTTTGGTCTGCCTGAGAACTCTTGGGCTACAACCCTGCATTTTGAATGTTTTTTGAAGTTTTGCATAATTTTAACTTGTCTTTCTTAAGTCTATCCTTATTTCTCGTGTGTGATTAGTGTTCATGTGTAGCTCCTAGCTGGTGGTTTGAATTGTCCACCTCCATCTAAACTTCTGACCCCCTCAATGTATTTAAAACGCATTTAAAGTTTCTTTTCTTTCCTGGAATGTCTATTAAATTTATTGGCCAAGTAATGCAGTAATGTTCTAGAGTCTTGTTAGACTTCTATGTAGTCTCCATTTCATCTTGTGTCTGTGTGGGTTTTCCTTCAGACGTACTGGCTTTTCTGCCACATTGAAATGACAAGCATTTTAGGCTGAAGGGTAACACTTAAGGGTTTTATTGTAGGTATGCAGGAGGGTCCAGTGATAGACTGGTATTCTCTCCAGGTTTGGTTCCTTCCTTGAGCAGAATCCTGTGATGGTATACTTGGATTGGAAGTCATAATTGGATTATATGGGTGACTAAACAGATGTCTGGATAAGGCAACTAAGATCACCATCTATTTATTCAACTACAGTTGCTTATAAAAAGAAAAATATTAAAACATAAGTTTGAATATTGATAAAAATAAAAAAAATGTTTTTATTATGAGAGAGAGAACAACAAAAGTAAATTTAATCTCTCACAGCAGCAATAGGCATGAGTGATATAGAATGGTTAGGCAGAGTGAACCTTATTCAAGTACAGAACAGAGCAATTGTTTATGTATTTGTTATTATTTGGTTTTGTTTTGAATTTTTTCATGTTGCTTATGGCTATGTTTCTGATTTCTTATACTCATGTACAGTTTTTTTGGGTTGCAGAATCTTTTTTTTTTTTGATAGTTAAACAGAATTTTCTTCTTTCCCAAATAAATTTTATTTTTCTAGGTGTGTAACCGTTATGGACACTTTGGCTAAAATGTTGCTCTGGAATGTGCATGGTGAATCATATCAGTATAAAGATCGGTGGCATACACTTCCTGGTTTGCAGATTTCAGTAAGAAACATTTACCTGAGTTTATGGTATTTTGTTATTCCTGGTTAAAAATCTGTCACTTACTGTAGAAATTTCAGACTCGATTTTTGGTTTAGCGTCTTTGGCTGAGTATTAAATTCCTGATAATGCTTATTGGCCTGTTTCTTTGACAATACTTCATCTTTTGGATCCTTTAGCTTTCAGTCTGCCACTGGTATTCATTTTTGGTTTTTGTGTCATTTTAACAATTTTTCTTAACATAATGTTTTCCTTTGCTTATGCCATATCGAGTCATCATGTAACTGCAGACATCTCAATGATAATATAATGGAAGTTATGGTGTAAATATGGCAGCAACCCCACACAGAGTTATCCTTGGCAGATAACACTTTGTGCTCGCATTTCTCTGTAGTTTAGCCTGCATATGTAAGTAGAGAGGTTCTGTCTTTGGCTTCATATTTCAAGACTATTCAAGACTGTTCTCCCTTAACTTAGCACTCAGTTTTCTTATATTTTTGATTTAGACATATACCAGTCTAACTTTGCTTTGGCCAGTGCTTCTGTAGCAGCCGTGAGGTACTCAGATTCTCACTGTTTAAAATAGTGATTTATTTATTTTATTTTGGGGACACCAGGAATTTCTGAGATAATGTCCAGTAATGTACCCAGCCTTGACTAGGCTCACGCATTCACACACAGAGATATGAAACACAACAACTGACAAAAATCAATGATAAAAATGTATGAAATAAGTAATTAATGCAGAAAACAATTAAACAAATGCAGGAATCCACCTACATAATCCCAATGGCAATAACTAACTAGACTCAGATACAAAAAAAACAAGAAAACACTTGGCACTAAATGATGAATAATAAACACTCACAACACAGTCCAGTACAGTCCAGTATCCAAAGATGAGTGAGATGAATGAAATAATATCCCCAATGATCCATCCATCCACCCATCCATCCTCTTCCGCTTATCCTGCGTCGGGTCGCGGGGGCAGCAGCTTAAGCAGAGAGGCCCAGACTTCCCTCTCCCGCCACTTCTTCCAGCTCTTCCGGGAGAATCCCAAGGCGTTCCCAGGCCAGCCGGGAGACATAGTCTCTAAAGCGTATCCTGGGTCTTCCCCGGGGCCTCCTCCCGGTTGGATGTGCCCGGAACACCTCACCAGGGAGGCGTCCAGGAGGCATCCTGATCAGATGCCCGAGCCATCTCATCTGACTCCTCTCGATGCGGAAGAGCAGCGGCTCTACTCTGAGCCCCTCCCGAATGACTGAGCTTCTCACCCTATCTTTAAGGGAAAGCCCAGACACCCTGCGGAGGAAACTCATTTCAGCCGCTTGTAAGCGTGATCTCGTTCTTTTGGTCACTACCCATAGCTCATCACCATAGGTGAGGGTAGGAGCGTAGATCGACTGGTAAATTTTTTTCACCACGACAGACCGATGCAGAGCCCGCATCACTGTGGATGCCACACCGATCCGCCTGTCAATCTCACACTCCATTCTTCCCTCACTTGTGAACAAGACCCCGAGATACTTGAACTCCTCCACTTGGGGCAGGATCTCTCCCTCAAACCTGAGAGGGCACTCCACCCTTTTCTGGCTGAGGACCCTGGTCTCGGATTTGGAGGTGCTGATTCCCATCCCAGCCGCTTTACACTCAGCTGCAAACTGATCCAGAGAGAGCTGAAGATCACGGCCTGATGAAGCGAACAGGACAACATCATCTGCAAAAAGCAGTGTCCCAATCCTGAGTCCACCAAACCGGACCCCTTCAACACCCTGGCTGCGCCTAGAAATTCTGTCCATAAAAGTTATGAACAGAATCGGTGACAAGGGGCAGCCCTGGCGGAGTCCAACTCTCAATGGAAACGGGCTAGACTTAATGCCGGCAATGCGGACCAAGCTCTGACACTGGGTTGTACAGGGACCAAACAGCTCTTATCAGGGGGTCCGGTACCCCATACTCCCGGGGCACCCCCCACAGGGTTCCCCGAGGGACAAGGTCGAATGCCTTTTCCAAGTCCACAAAACACATGTAGACTGGTTGGGCAAACTCCCATGCACCCTCCAGGATTCTGCTAAGGGTGTAGAGCTGGTTCACTGTTCTGCGACCAGGACGAAAACCACACTGTTCCTCTTGAATCCGAGGTTCGACTATCCGATGGACCCTCCTCTCCAGAACCCCCGAATAGACTTTTATCCCCAATGAACTGCCTCCTAAATGTAATTTAAAGTTTTATTCTACTGTGATATGCTTGATCAGTGATAAATTACAGAAGTTGGGAGCACTCCAAAGAGAAAACCATATCCGCTTCTGATGTGACCACATCAACAAGCAGACACAGAATACAAATCCAGTCAAAACTGTAATCTTTGGGGTAAATTTGATAGTTATTCAAATGGATAACTGCAGCCTGAAAGCAGTGACAACACAAAACTCATTCAATCTCCTGGCAGGTTCTTATAGCTTCCTTTTAAATTCAGAGCCTCATCTTCTTTCTCTCAGCAACACCCGCAACACCTAAAGCTACCCAATTGCACAAAGCTCTCGAGACTGCTGGAATTGTAGTCCATTTTAAGCAGCATTACTACACTTAATTATCATCTATTAGGTTCCTTACATATATGATTGTTGTTTGTTATACCATACAGTTGGACATCGAGAATGCCACTCTACCATTTTCAGTTCTATGGCAGCCATATGATATCAAACAACATTGCAACTGCAAACAACATGGCCATGAAATTCTTGAAATGAAATGCCACCACTCGAAGATCTATATCAAAATAGTGGCATGGTCTTATTACTGTCACAGTGATAAAATAGAACAAACTTACTGAAAGAAAATCAAATTTAAGGCAGGTAGCCCGTCCACAGTCTGTTAAGCGAGTCTGGCTGCATTTTGTCACACTTTCTAAATTCTTTGTTCTAGCTGCTTGGGCAAGCCTTGATGTTATCAGGTTATATTGATCAGGTTATTTAACTCTCCTTCTCAACATACACCCAGTAAGCTTGTATACAAATCCATCTTTAACTGATCTGGAACCTGTTTTGTAATTTAAATGATCAAACTGTAATATTGGTGTATAAAGTAAAATTTACTTGAGGGATCTTCATGCTGAACGTGAGCTGTGTTATAATAAGCATACAGTATTGTGACATTCACAAAATGGCATGGTGTGTGAATCTCCCACTTTAGTAAAAACAGTGAATGTATGTCAACATATAATAAAAAAGGGGCTAACCCTATGTAAATATGATCAATCTATGTCAAAACACATGAGAAAAGTAATTATCTTATTAGAATCACAACAACACAAAGCTCCACCTAAATGGCAAAGATGGGGGTCTTCATAGTTAACGACTACATTTCCCCCTCATTTGTTATTCCAGTTTTTACAATTTTCACATGTATGCACTCAGTCCACACCACAGTGGATCTTTGGAATGAACACAGGCGTCTCAGCTGACAATGGGGGGACTGAGAGGACTGACGATCCTCTTGAGGGACAGATTTGAGTAAGTGAAATTGGCAGTTGAAGGACAAAGCAAAATGGTCATGATAAACAAATTGAAATTTGAGCAATTGCAACAAATAACAAAATGAACATGCAAGGATGTGATGAGTAACTTAGGTGAAAAGGAGTAAACATTGGTGCAATTACTAAGCAACGATGTAGTAGCAGCACAGAAAATAGACATCACAAATATGTGCCATACATTCAAGGTTGGTTGGCCTCTTACAGTTCATATTTAAATAGTGCATGGGGAAGCACTTAACACTTAATGACCACGCAGAAGACGTGTGCTATCATTACTATCCCCACCTTCAGTCCCACCTCCTCTACTCCATTTATTTTAACCTCAGTACCCCTTCATGAAGATCTTGCTGATGATGGACCAGCACATGTAAACTTCCGCTTCATCATCAAACAGGGTAGCCCATGTGTTCCAAACCCTCTCGACATTTTGTTTGATTTATTTACAGAATATCTGATTCATATTTGTGGTTTATTTGTTTCTATATGTTACATTTGTTTATTTACATTTGTAATTTTTTATCATTAATACCGTAACTTAAGTAACCAGATAAGTAAACATCATTATATTTTTGACATTTCTGTATTGATGTGTTATTAATTTTAATTTTTTTTGATTGCTTTATCATTCTGTTATGGGCATCCCCATTTTTGTTATATGCAATGAGACATGAGCTAGAGCAGCATATGATGTCTGCACTGTTACACTATAAAAGAAGGTAATGTTCAATGAAGTGTGCAGTTTTGGACGATTAAAAGGAAACCCTTTGTTAGAGGTTAGTGCTCAAATAGCATCAAAAATTAGACCTTTAGGTAAAGAAAATGTGACTTCATTAATGTTTCACATTGTGATTGTGGTTCATCATTATTATTGTGAGGAAATAAATATGAAGAATTCTGAAAAGCAACTCTGCTAATGTCCCCAACTATTCCCTTGCTGTCTCCCAAATAAAAGATCTTTACTACCTCTGCCACTCACAAAAGACTAACAGTCTGACAATCTTTGGCCACCTGAAAAACATGTCTCTCTCAGGTCTATTACCCTCCTCTGAAGTCCCATTATGTAGTTCTCCAACTAAGTCAATTCAAGTGGTGTGGAGTGATCTAGTATGCCCAGCCTAAGTATGTCCTTGTGAGTGTGGCTGAGGGATACAACGTTCAAGAACACAAACTTCTAGTTATATTCCATTCTCACAATAATCCTTTGACACATACAGTAACAGCCATGTTCTGAAAAGCATAGATTGTAATAGTCTGTGGTTAAGTTTAAGGTATTGGACCAGAACAGACCTGTTTGGAGCAAGACCTATCAAGACCTTATCAAGAGGGATTATAATAGAACTATAAGATTATTAAGCACGGAAAGAGTCAAAGCATGACTAGGGAAAACTTTAACTGATATGTGAGGCAGAAACAGAGCTGAAGAAAAAATGAATACTTGTAAAACTAGTGAGAATTATCTGACACTGAACTGATTTAGTATGTTAGATAGATAGATAGATAGATAGATAGATAGATAGATAGATAGATAGATAGATAGATAGACAAATTTAAAACAGAGTATAGGGTGGTGCCCAGCATTGTCAAATAGTTGTATAGAGTCTTGGATAAGATTACAAAGTAGAACACAATGTTCTCAAGCAACAAGTGGCACTGTAAGTGACCTTCTTAGATTCAAACTTATTTTCTTAATCTTTATCTTACCTTGACATGTTTATTTTCTTCTCACTTTCCTCCTTTATTTATTCCGTGCCTTTAGATTTAGTACTAGGTTGTTTTACCGTATTAGCCATTATGAATGTAGAGAAGAGCCAAGCAAAATCACACCTTTTATTGGCTAACTAAAAAGATTACAATATGCAAGCTTTCGAGGCAACTCAGGCCCCTTCTTCAGGCAAGATAATTTTATGTTGCTTGGTTATTTCATTTTTGATGACTGTTATTTAGTATGTTTAAAGCACATGCAGTGACCTGAGTCGTTCCATTATAAAATGTTCTCAAGAAAAACAAATTTATTAGAATTTTTTTTATTAAGTACACAAAGGAATCGTTACAGGACATGCCCTGGTAAATTTATGGGCTTGCTTGTTCAAGCATCTTGATATCTAACTTGTTGTTGTAAAAAAAAAAAAACTACCTTGACACAAACCTGTTGAGGCAGATAGCATTTTATGGGAGCTTGATAGATAACTGTAAACACCTGCCTTTGTTGTTTTGGCCGTTACGTGCTGTCTTGCGCAACGTTTTACTCAAACCAAATAAGCAGTTGGCAAAAGTATTTGTGGAAAGTACCCTTATTTTTTAAAGTGTTAAAAATCACCAGTGTTGACTATAATGCCACATACAAGACTCTTTTTTTGTAGTTTTCTAAAGCTATAAGTACACAATTATGATTTACTGTACATTGCTACAATAAAGACATATTTGACATGAAAATAAAATCAAATTAAAACATATTACTACCAACAGAATATAACAGAAAATTTCATTTTTATGGTCATATTGTTTGAAAAGACATTTGGTATGTGTTGCACTATTCTCTCTGTGGGCATCACTATTTTACGTGACAATAATGACCGTATATGCGTTGAAACTTATTGAAACTTTCCTTCTGATATGTTTTATTTCCATTTTCAGCAGGTCAGGCAAAATTTCTCCAAACCCTTCTGAGCACAATAAAAATCTAAACGGCAACAGCAGTGGTTACTGCACTGATTATGATTTTGGTCCCTGCCAAAGCTATATTTCAACACCTGAATACCTGGATGTGTCTTTTATCTATTCCATACAATAACATTGTCCAACAATGTCACAGTCAAACCCATGTCATTAGCACTATTTTCAACACATCCTTAATAGATATGAGAATAAGAGGTGCTATCTGTTTGTTGGGGATTTGATGAAGTTAACACTGGGGACAAAATGCACAATAGCATCTTGCCATACTTCCTCATTGATCCTGGGTCAATAGGAATGCAGATTGATAGCTTTTATTAATTTTTTAGTGCCTAAATGACTATCCAAAATGAGACCATTAGGCAGCTTATGTATCATACATATGGGCAATTAAGAGTAGCTGACATTTCTCACCTTGGTGTTCAATTACACAGTACATAAATCAGGAGTGGTCTCCCCTTGACTTTCTTGTATATTCAGATATGAGGATGGATATTTGAGGAGTAAACCGCAAGACAATAATTATATTTATATAATTTATACATTAAAGAACCATCAACAACAACTTAAATCAAATTATTTAATACATTGAAAACTTACGATAATAATAAAGTTGTATAAATCGGACTCTGTAACTGCATGTATAAAAGGTTAACAGAAATAGCCCAAAAATTGACAGAAATCTACATTTTGTACCTAATACTTGTGTGCAAACTTTGGTTGACCTAAGTGAAAGTGTACTCAAGTTATCATGCTTACATACACATATACACACACAGACACACAGACATAACTCCAAAAATGGTATTTTCAGACTCAGGGAGGTCTAAAACATTAAGATTCATCAAAATCTCGAAATGGAATTTATGGAGGATTCCAATACTTTCCCTAAACTTTGTATACGAGAAAGTCATGGAGATGTAAAATTTTGAGATTCATCAAAATTTCAACATTGAATCTTTGAACGATTCCAATACTTTCCCTACACTTCGTATACAAGAAAGTAAAACATGAGAAAAGTGCTATATAAATGTAAAAAAATCATTATTATTATTATTATTAATAATAATACTAGGTTGACAGACGAGTTTAGACATGAGTCCCCATGGACTATGATGTTTGCTGATGACATTGTGATCTGTAGCAATAGTAGGTAGCAGGTTGAGGAGACCCTGGAGAGGTGGAGATATGCTCTAGAGAGGAGAGGAATGAAGGTCAGTAGGAACAAGACAGAATACATGTGTGTAAATGAGAGGGAGGTCAGTGGAATGGTGAGGATGCAGGGAGTAGAGTTGGCTAAGGTGGATGAGTTTAAATACGTGGGATCAACAGTACAGAGTAACAGGGAATGTGGAAGAGAGGTGAAAAAGGGAGTGCAGGTAGGGTGGAATGGGTGGAGAAGAGTGTCAGGAGTGATTTGTGACAGACGGGTATCAGCAAGAGTGAAAGGGAAGGTCTACAGGACAGTAGTGAGACCAGCTGTGTTATATGGGCTGGAGACGGTGGCAATGACCAGAAAGCAGGAGACACAGCTGGAGGTGGTAGAGAGTTAAAGATGCTAAGATTTGCACTGGGTGTGATGAGGGTGGATAGGATTAGAAATGAGTACATTAGAGGGTCAGCTCAAGTTGGACAGTTGGGAGACAAAGTCAGAGAGGCGAGATTGTGTTGGTTTGGACATGTGCAGAGGAGAGATGCCGGGTATATTGGGAGAAGGATGCTAAGGATAGAGTTGCCAGGGAAAAGGAAAAGAGGAAGGCCTAAGAGAAGGTTTATGGATGTGGTGAGAGAGGACATGCATGTGATGGGTGTAAGAGAACAAAATGCTGAGGACAGAAAGATATGGAAGAAGATGATCCACTGTGGTGACCCCTAATGGGAGCAGCCAAAATAATAATAATAATAATAATAATAATAATAATAATAATATTGTTAATAATAATAAATCCGTTTCAATATTCACTGAGGTCTATCTGGAATGAAACTTACAGTGGGATGTCCATTCACGGAAACCACAGCATTCCTGATATGCTTTAGAGAAGTTATTCCACTATTCCTTTTTAAACATTATAAGTAATTTTCTGTACTGAATACCTGTTCCTAAGAGGTTCAACAGACGCATTTGGTACAATGTCTGTCAGCCATAAGGAGTGAGTGACTCTAATAGCAGGCTCTAAGTTAGAACTAGCAGTAGCCATTGTGATGATATCACATAATGTAACCATGCCTTTGGAGTAGCAGTTTGCCAAGAAGCATACCAAACACAAAACAAAATTTCTTTTACCTTCCTTGATGTGATGGGTGCCACAGCTTTCTAAAGGAACTTTTTTTTTGTTTTTTTTTTCACTATTGGTTATATTTGAGTAATCATGTCCTACCATTGCTTCATAAGCTGGTTTTGGGGGTACTGGAACCATCATGTCTCTATTTATGCTTCAAACAGTTATGAAGCTGAAGAAATTTAGGTGGGAGCAGCCCTCAATGTGTATAAAGCAAAATAAGGCCATTTTGTTTAATGTAATGGTAGTGTTGCTACCATAGTGCACCAAAGCCATTATCTTGTGCACATTAACCACCACTAAAGCCAATGTAACCTCAAGTGACTTTTTGTTGTGGGGTATGTCAGATTTTTTTTTAACATTTTATTGAATTTATTAAAAGCAAGTAAAATTCCATACAAGCAAGTCAAACTTGACAAAACTAAGTTCAAATCAATCCCCACCCATGAAAAAGAGATCAAGGCCAACAGCCAGAGTAAAGCTTTAAGAGTATAAAAAAAGGGGGGAAAATGGGGACAATGGGGTATGTCAGGTTTGGTGATCTCAGTCACTGGTTTCATGTCAAATTACATAACTGAAAACTGCAGTTGAATTCACATTTACCAACTGAGTATTGATCGTCCAGCACAGGTGTGCCTGCCCCTTTTTCTGACAGCCAATAGCGGGCTTCCTGACAGAGCCAGCACTGTACATGCAAAAGATTAACAGCTGTGGTGAGTTCAGCAGCAGGCTCTGCCGCCTTTTCCTTTTTTCCATTCTAATTAAATACAGTACAAAAAACATGAGAAAGACAAGCATCTCTTGAGTTTGCGAGGTTCAAAACATGCATGTTCCTTATTCTTCTTTGCTACATTCTATGAAATGAAATTCCGTAAGAGCCTTCATTGGTTATCAGCTTTCTTGCATATACAGCCTGACTAAAGAGAAAATCTGATTTTATCTTAGCCAGTCATAGACTAGTTCGTCTCAGTCACATTATTATTATTATTATTATTATTATTATTATTATTATTATTATTATTATTATTATTATTATTGTCTGATTAGGCAATCATCTTCACGGGAGTGCACCACCAACTGCCCGATTGGCTAAGATTATGTAAATAAAGGATATGACAGAAGATTGCTGGAAAAATTCTCTAATGTGATCTAGCCCTAACTCAAAGGATAAATGAGGAAGATGGTCAGACAGAGTCAAAAAACAGAAACCTTTTCCGAGACCCAAACACATTGCATTGACTCGTCAAGATACGTGCACTGAAGCACTATGTGGTTGGGTTCACTGCTTTTGTAGGCCTGGAGAGATCACGGTGGGACTTTTTTTTATTATTCCAGGCCATTTCAGTATAATGATGAAGTGGGCAGTGCTGGGACATCAATTTATTTTATTTGTCAACTGGCTGACCAACCACAAGCATTACCTGGTAAGTAACCACCTAAATAATCAGATTGTGTTTCAGACCTAAAATACCGTACTTCGATCTTCACCCTGTTAAGTAAGCGAACCACTTTCGATTCCGTACAGCTGATGAGCCCCAATAAGGGCGGAACACGTGTCGTGTACCCTTTGCATTATTTAGCAGATACTGTATTGCACATACATATCTGAGGATCACCCTCAAGTTCTTCCCAGATGTGTGATATCACACCGGGCCGAGGGGGTACTGCCACTAACTGTCTTGTCTTTGTCAACCTTCACAGTACCAAGAAACCACCCAGTGAGGGAAACTGAGTCCCCTATCAGTCCCTGGTCTGTAAAAATGCAACCAATTGGGAAGAGATGTCACTTCTTCATGAAAAGAGGAGAGCTAAGGAGCTCCACAAAGTTCCCAAGGCAGACCAGAGAGCCTGATTAACTGCAGCTATTTTATTTACGTGGTGATTCTTTTGTTTCCTTTCTATGGCATTGCAAATTTTTTAGTTTTCAACAAGAAGTAAACGGGGATGGTCAGGTTTGCATGCCTGATATTTCCTTGTACAACCAATATATATATATATTGTGAAAGGCGCTATATAGCGCCCGACCCGGCACAGACCACGCAGAGGCAATCGTGTACAAAACTCACAGGTTTTATTTTCTTCAGCCGTGGGCACACGCCTTCCCCGTGTCCCACAGGCCCAACACAGTCCCAAACACAGTCCCAAAACACAGTCCCAAAACACAGCCTTACAATTCTCCACCACTCCTCCCAGGCAAGCTTCGTCTCCTTCTTCCTCCCAACTCTGGCTCGCCGAGTGGTGGTGGCTGGGCCCTTTTATAGCCCACCCGGAAGCATTCCAGGTGAGTAACCACCTGGTCCCGATTGCACCTCCGGGTGGGGCTGAAAGCTCGTCCAGCCGGGCTGTGGGAAGCAGGCAGCTCCCCCTAGCGGCCACGCCGGGCCCCAACCAAGCTGTGGAGGACTCCATCTCCCATGGAGCCCTGCGGGTGGTTGGGGAGTCACCGACGGCCAGGAGGCTGCCACCAAGCGTCCCGGGGGAGGTATTGGACTTCCCATGGCGGCTCCCCCGGAACATAAGTAGTAGAGGCGTCCCTACCGGCATGGGACCCGGCTGTCCTTCACAGTTCCCCTCCCTCAGATGAGACTTGTGGGGATCATCGGCCTGCCCCGCGAGGGCCGGTCCTCTCCAGGACAGGAGTCGGCATCCTTGGCTCCACGGCTGCGCCTGTAAAAACATAATGAACAGGTCTGGGGTGCTGCCCGACGCCCCTGCCACTGGACGCCCTCCTTGGACAAACCCTCCAGACATGACCAGCGTGACCACAAGAAAAGCACAACCACCCTCCAGCTCGACCCTTGCGGGAACGGAAGCAGGCAGGAAACTCCTGCCCCTCGCCCACTCCGGGAGGGCTGGTGACGTGTTAGCCTCCGCAGCGTAGCCCTCCTGCAGTGCCACACTAACGGGCTTACGCTGCACCTTGTCAGGAGTCCCCACCTCTTTGTCCGGTCCTCCTCTTCTTCTGGGGTGCACGGACGGTCTGGGTCCCCTTATGGGAAGAAGAGAGACCCTGTGCCGCCTGCACCCCTTTAGACGACATCAGACCGTGCAGGCAGAGGGGACGGGGTTGTTTGGGCAGCCAACATCCACCAGCTTCCTCTCCACACGTTCCTCTGTCACCGTATCGGTCCACACGGGCGGCGTCTTGTGTAGTGGGCGGGCGACCTGGCAAGCAGCACTGATCATATCCGCAGCCGCTGCGCTCCGCCCCTTTCCTCTACGGCCCAGGCTTCACCTACCTGAACCGCTGTGTCCTGCAGGCAGGAGGTTGACGCCCCGCTCTCCAGCCATTTGACAACGGCCGCCATCGGGCGCCGATCTTCCAGTCCAAGTCCTCCTTCGTCTCCTGCAGGACCTGAAAACCTTAACTAAGGACTGCAGAGGAAGGAGAACATGTTTCAACTCCTCTACAGCCCAAGAAAAGTTAATGCGCTCGGTCGGCGCTGGACTTGAAGTCCCCTTGTTTCCTCCCACCGACCGCGAGCCAACAAGACCCTGCGGACCCTCCGCAGGTCCGCTTGGGAGTCCGAGAGGCTCGGGAGAAGGTCCGTCACCCCCGCCTGCGAACTGTCCTCGGCGGGCGGCTGACACACTCCCCTTACCTGTTTCGAGAGGAGCTCCTGCTCCTCTAGCTGAGCCACCGCGATCGGGAAACTCCTCCGGTTCTCCTCCTCCGCTCACTGGCCGCCCAAAGGGAAGACACAGCCCAGCCTCGCCTCCCGCCGCTCTCTGCCGCCACGCCACGAACAGAGGCCATCTGCCCACCAACAGGTGGTTCGTCCCTCGGGTCCAGGAGGTAGGCTGACGCAAACGCTGAAAACCCTTCCCGTGGCCCTTCCCTCTTGAGCCCGTCACCTACCTCCGGTTGTGACCCGTGGAGCGGCCGGCATGCCGGCGCCTGGAGGCTGGCTTCTGTGTCCGCCCGCTTTTTCCCCATGGCGCGGTGCCTGTAGGTGGTTTTTGCGGCCTCAGTTGCTCTGTGCTGTGCTGTGCTGCGCTGGCTGGCTTGCTTGCAGCTGCGAGCGCGTTCTCTCAGCGCTGTGCTGCGCGTGTCCGCCGGCAAGTCGTGCAGGCGCGTGCCTCGCGCTCGCCTCGTGGCGCGCTCGCCGGGAGCGTGCCCTGCTGCAGTCCAAAGGCCGCCTCAGCGCTGTACTCACAATAGAGCACGCCTCTGCCTCGAGCGCCGGCACTGCGGTGCGGTGTGCGCCCTGCGCTGAGCTACACGTGCCCCAGGTGTTGTGCCGGGCCGTTACACACAATTTTATGCAGGTCCCGTCCAAATGGACGGCCCGAATCCTGCCGCTACGCCAGATGTGAAAGGCGCTATATAGCGCCCGACCCGCACAGACCACGCAGAGGCAACGTGTACAAAACTCACAGGTTTTATTTTCTTCAGCCGTGGGCACACGCCTTCCCCGTGTCCCACAGGCCCAACACAGTCCCAAACACAGTCCCAAAACACAGTCCCAAAACACAGCCTTACAATTCTCCACCACTCCTCCCAGGCAAGCTTCGTCTCCTTCTTCCTCCCAACTCTGGCTCGCCGAGTGGTGGTGGCTGGGCCCTTTTATAGCCCACCCGGAAGCATTCCAGGTGAGTAACCACCTGGTCCCGATTGCACCTCCGGGTGGGGCTGAAAGCTCGTCCAGCCGGGCTGTGGGAAGCAGGCAGCTCCCCCTAGCGGCCACGCCGGGCCCCAACCAAGCTGTGGAGGACTCCATCTCCCATGGAGCCCTGCGGGTGGTTGGGGAGTCACCGACGGCCAGGAGGCTGCCACCAAGCGCCCGGGGAGGTATTGGACTTCCCATGGCGGCCCCCGAACATAAGTAGTAGAGCGCCCCTACCGGGCATGGGACCCGGCTGTCCTTCACATATATATATATATATATATATATATATATATATATATATATATATATATATATATATATATATGATATGATAACTGAATATATTTCATGCTGAGAAGCCTGATAGGATGGGAAAATAGTTGCAATGTCAGGTATTAATGGCTCAGATGCTCTGGTACCTTCTAGTAGATGACATTTGGAAAAGAGCCCATGAGGGCAGTAGAGGGATTTTTAACAATGCTGAATGACATGTGGATGTAATATTTTTCATGGATGGAAGAGAGGTCCTGATGATTTTTCAGCTGTGTGCACTATCCACTGCAAGGTGTTTTGGTCCCAGATGTTGGAATTCCTTTACTAGACAGTGATACATGGCCAGGACACTCTTTGGTGCTCCTGTTGAGCATGTTAAAGAGTACAATTGTTCTCCTTAGCCAACACAGGAATTGTAGATGCTGCTGCGCCTTCTTACCTAAGTATATGGTGTTGAGAGTCTAGAAAAATGTGTTCCCCAGGAGTATACAAAGGAATCTAGTGCTCCTGACTGCATCTTTCAGAACTATTGATGAACAGAGTGAAGTGGACAGCACAGGCCTTCTTAAAGCCAACAACATTTGTTATATCTATACTGAGACACAGCTTTTGCTCTTGCACCATTTTGCTACAAGTGCATACACTGACTCACCAATCCTGATGATGCCCATCACTGCTGTCTTATTAGTGAATTTGATAATGCTGTCCGATTTGTACTTTACAGTACAACCATAAGTCAGCAGGAGAAATAGAAGTTGACTGAGCATGCAGTCCTAAGTGTGTGCCTGTGTTCAGCATGGTGGTGTTGGAGATGCTTCTCCCAATGCAGACTGTCTGGGGTCTCTCAGTCAGGAAATCTAGAAAGCAGGATTAAAACTGGCCTCCTAATAACAATAGAGATACTCTAAAAAGGCACAAAACAAGTATGAAAAAGTATGAAAATGTTATGAAAAAAGGAATGAAAATACTGTACAGGTGTCCTGCATTGTGCTTTTGTCATTCTACAGCCTTTTTGACTTAGATTACCATATTACTTCACTGAACTGCTATTATAATTTCTAAATGGTGCTTAATATGTGGTGACACTATTCAGGTAATAGAATATTTTCACTCTACAGTCCACCATAATGAAGTCTTTTAGGACAAAGTATTACAATAAATATTTAAGGAAAAATAAAGAGTTGTAACCGCAGTTTAACTTTTGCGTAATTTTGCTTTAATCTCCTTTAAACATCTCTTTAATAATAAAGCTCATGAAGACGGCTGCTTTTAAAGATTTACAATGGTAATAAAATTTAGATTTTGCAATCACTCCAGCAGTTCATAGATTTTATTAGTGGGAAAACGAGTTAGTGCAGAATAAAAAGCGTGTTTGTGGCAGGAAGGCACGTTATATGTTATCACTGAGGTTAATTCAATTTATTTCTGTATTGCTCAGTTCCTATTGATAAGTTTAGATCACTGTATTCATTTACAAATATACTTTATGTAAAAAAGTAAGCATTAAAAGTCAAAAATATATGCAACATACTGTAAAACTGTAGAAATATATTTGGGCTGCAATGCCCCACTATATTGTTCATACTTGTATATATATATATATATATATATATATATATATATATATATATATATATATATATATATATATATATATATATATATATATATATATATGTAAACATATAGGGGTATTAAGTGGGGTGCCTCCAGAAAATTGTCAGCAGGGAAACCAGATGGGGGTCAGAAACAATTTTGAGGGGATCCGCCAATGGCTGAATGCAGTTGTCTTTAATTGACCAGAGCAGTGCCAGCTTAAATGTATTATCTAGTCCAGTCAAATACTTTTAATAAATTGTTGAAATTATATACATTTATTAACATTATATGCATCATCTATAAATGTAATGGTCACTGTAACTTACAGTGAAATTAGCATCAGATCAAGTTATTGTACTCAGTTATACAGTAGATATAATTATGAATGCTAAATAAAATATTCACAGGCATACTCTAATACAAATTATTCTTCAATTTTATTTATATGTTTTTTTATAATTTACACTTTAGTTATATCAAACCAAACAACATGAATGGACCATTCTTCTCCTTAGCGCTAGACTCCATTGTTTTAGTTCTCATCTCCTGTCTAGGTAATTAGGCATAATTATCATAAATAAATATGCTTGCGGTTCAGTAAAAATGTATTCTCCATTTGAAGTGCTGGAAATTATGCAAAATATCCTTTTATTTATTAAATTTATCTGATTAGATTAGATAATACATTTAAAAATGGCACTGAACAGGTTAATTAATAACAACCAGTATCACTAATCAGCCATTGTACAACTACACAATTCTATACATTAAATTCAGCTATGCTACTGATTTTGGTACACCCCCCTTGCCCCCTTCAGAAAATTTTATGGAGGTGTTGCTGTATCAATGGCATTGAAGCTGGTTAAGTTACTTTCTAATAACCTTATGTGGAAAATTAACTTGTAACTAACAATAAGGCAAAACAAATCTGCCAAAGAAATGCTCACAAAAACTGAACCACCTCAAGTCCGCATTTCTCTTGTACCATTTTTGCCTCGAGTCTCCAGCGTACATGGACCTTATCTTCTAAGCATTTCACATTACAGTTTTTTCAGTTGCTTTGGCTCATGTCTCAAATGACAATTAATGTTTCCATAACAGTGCATGTAACCTCCAACCCAGTCAGTCATTTGAGCATAAAAGAACGTCATTACCCATTCTTTTATACAAATTGTAAATGTTTTAGTACATGTTTGCAAATGATGTTGTATAAGTGACTTCATTTGGTTTAATTATCAACTCTTAAGTCTTGTTGACCAGAACGGATTATGTAGGTTCACAGTTTATTTATATACTAGGCTAACCCGCCTTTTAAGGTGACAGACTTTTAAGTTGACCACTTCTGAAGGCAATTCAATATGTAGATCAATTTGATGTTTTATACAAACTCATTAATTTGGTTATATTGCATTTGAGCGGTATTACTTTAATACTCGTAGTTTCTGTTATTTTTGTGATGAAATTTAAACTTTTTTTCAATATTGAGGTCGCCCTTTTGAACCCCCCTGATATTTACTACGCGGTGAGGCATTTGTACTCCATCAACATTAATTATTTCCAGAGACATAATTTTGTCTATTTTTCCAGTGCATCGCGCACAAAAGCAAGGGAACGATGGGAGCACCAGAACTCTGCTCACATCATGTCGCTTCGTACCGCAAGCTGCAAGTAGTAAGTCTGTGATAAGCGTAATACCACTACGCTTTCCACTCACGGGACGGAAGGACAATCCCGACCGCTTTTATATAGCAAGAAAGATGAAGAAGATATCGCACAGTCTGGAGTAGAAAATCATCTTTTACCTGGAAAAACGAAACTTCAAATCCCAGCGTGCATTGCAAAATGGACGGGGCGTGTGTGAAACTCCGCGCCTGTGTAGCACTCACGGGACGGAAGGACAATCCTGACCGCTTTTATAGAGAAGTATCTTTGCATATCTTTATATGTAAGGGATTATTGTGTAAGCCATCACAATTAAAACAATTCAACAAACATTCATAACAAATGAAGAAAATATTACTTATAGTGCTGCGGAGTGATCAGCCTCAAGAACCGTGGACCCAGAGATATCCAACGTCCTAGCCAGAGGATCAGCTTTGAACAACTGCTCAAAGTAGCCAGCTGGGGCTACAGGGATCTGTGGTATCCAGGGTGAACTTCTCCAGGCTGGTGGTAAGACTGTGCTCCTGGCATTGTAAGCAATCTTTGCTTCCATTTGGGAGACTTGCATCATCCCAACTGACTGGAAAATGGGACTTCTCATCCCTATCTAGAAAGGGAAGGGTGATCACCTGATTTGCAGCAACTACAGAGGGATAACACTACTCTCATTGCCGGGTAAGGTCCTTGCTAGGGTCATCCTCAATAGGATCCATGATCGCTTGTTCACCTACCAGTGACCAGAACAGTCTGGTTTTACACCTAAGAAGTCTACCATCGACCACATCCTGGCACTAAGGATTTTCATGGAGCGCAAACATGAATATTGGCAGAGTTTCTTTGCTGCCATTGTTTTATTATCGCAAAGCGCTCGACTCAAAGTTGATCGAGCTGCCCTGTGGGACATCCTGAGGGTACGCAGGGTTTCCCTCAAGGTAGCTGTATATCATGGCCGGCCTGTACACTGGTACTGTGAGTGTTGTGTAGAGTGGAGGCAGGACCTCTGTGTTTTTTCCCAGTTGATTCTGGGGTTCGTCAGGGGTGTGTTCTTGCTCCTACTCTGTTCAATGCTTGTATGGACTGGGTGTTAGGCAAGATCATGGGGTCCAGCGGCTGTGGGGCATCTGTTGGTGAAGAAAGATTCACGAATCTTGACTTTGCTGACGATGCTGTGATCTTTACGGAGTCAATGGAGGCTCTGATCGAGAGATTGAGCAAGGAGTCTGAGTGTCTGGGGTGTAAGTGTCCTGGATAAAAACCAAGATCCAGGCCTTTAGTGACCTCTTGTGCACAGCCATCAGCAGTGTGTCTGTTTGCGGAGAGTGTGTTGACCTTGTTGAGAGGTTTACATACCTTGGCAGTGACATTAATGTCTCTGGTGACTATTCCTGTGAAGTCAGTAGACGGATTTTGAGAGCATGCGGGGTCGTGAGGTCGCTGGAAAGGGATGTGTGGCGCTCCCAATATCTATGCAAAGGGACGAAAGGTCCAAGTCTTTAAGTCCTGGTGCTTCCTGTCTTATTATATGGTTGTTGTGAGACATTGATGCTATCCAGTGACCTGAGACAAAGACTGGACTCCTTTGGTACTGTGTCTCTCCGGAAAATCCTTGGGTACCGTTGCTTTGACTTTATGTCGAATGAGTAGTTGCTCATGGAGTCCTGAATGAGGCACATTACCTGCATTGTGAGGGCGCGTTAGTTAAGGCACTACGGCCATGGGGTGCATTTCCCTGAGGGTGATCCAGCTCATAAGATCCTCATTGTTGGGGACCCAAGTGGCTGGACCAGGCCAAGGGGTCACCCACATAACACCTGGCTGCGACAGATAGAGTGTCATTTCCGGAGGGTAGGACTGGACCGCGTGTCTGCCTGGGGGTTTGCCAACCGTAATCCCGAGCTGTTTCAATGTGTAATGGGTGCGGTAACGCACTGTACCAGTGCATGCTCCCCAACTTGACTTGACTTGCTGTGGAGTGGTATTGTTTGGGGTATGTCAAGCTGATGTCTACCAATCAGAATCAACCAGCTATGTTGGTATTGAATCACCTTAAAAGGTGCAGTTCATGAAACATGATATACATTTTGTTTCCACTGTTCGGGTGCAATGTTGCCAAATGTAGTCAAATACTGCAAATGCAGTGATGTAGTTATGACAACTTCAAACGCATTAATTGAAACCTGTGCTATTTCTAATTCACTTCACAGAATTATCTTCACTTTTCACAGTGATAACATAATGAAAACACAATTTGAAAAATATTTAGTTTTTTCATAATTGGTGGAGCACAATATAAGAAACATAGTTCACATTCTCAAAGCAAGTAACATATTTCTCGGAATTTGATTGCATGATGCGAAACGTAAATTAATTTTAATTACTTTCACATGACAGGTGTGAAAAGCATTTTGTCAAAAGTATAATTACACATCCTTTAAAATTAAATAAAAGAAAAAAACAGTCAAATTCTCAAAACATTTACTATTGTTTCTAAAATGCATCCAAACAATGGACAAAAAACATGTAACAATAGGCTGACATTGTGAAAAGTAGACATGACGGTTCAACTTAATTTGAGAAGATCAACAGTTGGATCAATTATACATGCCTTCAAGAGGGAGAACCAGTAAGTACTGCTGTTTCTGTTATCAACGATCAATAAAACAATTACAATATAGTCTACTACTGGACCTACTTCAAATGATGTACATCCATTTCATTTGTATAGCGTTCAAATACCATGAAAAGTATCTGAAAGTAAAAATGTTCTGGACAACAAATGTCCTCCGTATGAAAAACACAAAGAGTAAAATCGTTTCTGATCATGATGTTTTTCAAAATATCAGCACTGAAAGATGGGTTGCATTTGACTGGCTTTTGCGGAGAAATTTGATAACAGTGAAGTGATAACAGAGGACAGTCTATAAGGCACCATTTGAAGGTACCTGAATGGAACAAAGTTGGAGTGTATATTGGTTAGTATTTAGTGGAGTTAGTGGACCACTGACAAACTATTTTTAGGACTCAAATTAAGTAAACAAATAAGTTCAAAAATCATTTCATCCAAAACTGACGGGGCAGGATAGTTTGGTTTATAAGCTTTGCCTCCTTGTGATGATGGGTCTGTGGCCATCATTATATCATGGGACACATGGCATGTGTATCACGTGCTTAGCAACAACACAACATCTTAGTGACCAGACAACACAAAACAGCAGCAAACACAAAATGAATAATGCATTCCTGACACTGATCACACCAAGCCTTGAAACCCAATAAGACACACTGACATCTGATTCTTTTGCTCTGCCTGCCTAGGAACCTATAATCGGAACCTGGAACAACAATCAGACCAAATACAGTATGGACACTAAAATAGTTGAAAATTGGAAAAAAAGATTCCAAAGCTATATTTGTCTTCTACTTTCAACTTAAATATTTAGCATATTATAGGATGGATTGAATTGGAGGAAAATAGTAGCTAGTGTCAAAAATGCTGAAGAACTACTTTACAAATATTTAAGTATGACAATGATAACATTTCCACTGTGAGCAAAATTTGAAAAGACCCATCATGAAGATAAAACATGGAATTGTCAATACTGGTGGGCTACTCAGTAAAATGAAGTTTGAGGTTTTGTTGGCAAATGAAGAAAAGTTAAATTTCTTTTATTTATTTATATTTATTATTTTCTTCAAATATTAATGGACATTGCCACCAAAAATAAGAAAAAGCAGAAAAGGCAAACCTAGTGCAGATAGAGTAATATAATTACAAGATCCTGCACTGAAATTACTAGTACTGAGTGTTGCAGTTGCAGCTTTTTCAATAGCAAATTAGGTAAAAACTGGACTGTCAGGAAAACATTTCAACAGAAAGTCAATGCTTTTCAACCATGATGCTCAAAAAGATCACTTTACCTACTCCCACACAAACCAGCCAGTTGTAGATGAGCTAAAACCTGATTGTGTGCTGAAGTCACGTGTAGTCCTTTGTGGATACGTGTCTTGCCAAACCTGCAATTTAAGTTTTGCATGTTACTCCTTGCATATATACAGCGTTACACGTTGTCCTTCTTTCTTAGAGTTTTTATAAAGTAGTTCTTAACACTTACTGTAGCTAATCATTTTACTGGATCTTGTTTTGGACTAGAAGCCTGCTCAGGTCTGGAGTCTGCCTTGTAATCAGCACTACTGGGATCCTAAAAATTAGATTAAATGGTTTTAATATATGAATGGCTTCCAAATTTAGTACTAACCACTTTGAGGGAGTGTTGCACAAAACTTTTTCACACATTGAATAGCTAAAATAAGAAAACACAATTTAGAAAATAATATTACAGTGGAGAAATTAGCAAAAATTATTCCTCATCGCTTCAATGACCAGGGTTTAATTCTGTGTCAATGTCTGTTCTAAACTGGCTCATGTACTGTATATGGATTTTTCTGGCACTCCAGTATCCTTTCAGGTTAATTTCCACCTCTAGATTGGAACAGTGTGGGTGTGTGAAAGAAGGTGTCATGTTCAGGGCTGATGCTGATGGGATATGTTCCAGCTCTTTGTAGGCCTAATGTGTACCGTGGGATCACACCATGGATTGATGAATGAGTTGAAGGTAGAAAAAACATTACTGGAAATTTTTCTTGGTTTCCCCTTATCTCTTATAAAGTGATAATATAATAACTGCATGTTGCCTTTATAATTATTAGAGATTTATGGTACAGAGGATACTGCTGTATCTGACTGTATGTAAACAGAATTCAGCAACAGGCTGAGGTGCAATGTGTGTAGCACATACATGGATTCTTTATGTTCATTTCAGCTTCCTCTGGAAGAACGTTCAACTTAATATCAAAATTGATATTAATTGATTCCTTACTGGCGGCACGGTGGCGCAGTGGTAGCATTGCTGCCTCGCAGTTAGGAGACCTGCGTTCGCTTCCCAGGTCCTCTCTACGTGGTTTGCATGTTCTGCCCGAGTCTGCATTGGGTTTCCTCCGGGTGGACGGGTTTCCTCCCACAGTCCAAAGACATGCAGGTTAGGTGTGTTGGCGATCCTAAATTGTCCCTAGTGTGTGCTGTGCATGTGTGTGTGTTGTGTGTGCCCTGCGGTGGGCTGGCGCCCTGCCCGGGATTTGTTCCTGACTTGCACCCTGTGTTGGCTGAGATTGGCTGCAGCAGACCCCCGTGACCTTGTGTTAGGATATAGCGGGTTGAAAAATGACTGACTGACTGACTGACTAATTCCTTACTTGGATTATTGATTCCTTCACTTTATGAAATAAAGAAGAGTATAGAAAAAGTGGTCTAGGACTTTGTGATGTGGTACAGGGACAAGTATCTGCAAGTGAACATTACCAAGGCAAAAGAGTCGGTGGTGGCTTTACAGCATGACACAAAGATCCTGAGATCGGTGACAATCATAATGGAGGAGATGGGGGTGATGCAGACATATAAATATGTGTGCTCTGTCTGAACAATAGAATGGACTGGGTACACAGCCAAGGCCTGCTGTGCATGAATGGCCAGAGCAGACTCTGCTTTTCTGAGGAGGCTCACCTCCTTCATGTAGGTGAGTCAAGCTGCTGGGATATTCAATCCATACTGTTGTGATCTAATATATTCTAAGCTGGTAACACAAGATCTCAGGATGCTAAATGCTTCAATAAACTGATCAGGAAGGCCAGTTACTTTACAGAAGTGATACTAGACTTACCTGGAACATTGGCAGAAAACACAATGATTTCAACATTAAAAGCTGGCACAAATAATGCTGCTCCTTTTATCCATAACAAGCTGTCCTGGAACACCTGTAGAGACTGGCTCATTCCCCTACATTGGGCTACTGGTGCATTTTGGGGCTCACAGTTTTCAGAAGGTACAAAGACTCCTGTCATCATGTCAGTTATAACAGACATGATGGTAAAAGAGAAATATTCCTTTTGGTACACTTTACAGCTGTCTATATAATGTGTATTTATTTGTGCCCACCCTATGATACCATCTCAGAGCTTCCTTGTGTTTTACCAGCTATCAATAGATTTGGCTTCAGTGTAATTCCAACTATGATAAACAATCTTAAAAAAGATACATGGCTAATGGTGTGTGTGTATTCAGATTATTGTATATTATAAAAAGTGACTTACCAAATTGGTACTCATTGAAATTTTCTGCATGTATGTTTTTTCTCACAATTAGATCATATGGTTTACCATAGAAGATTCTTTATTTTCTTAAAATATAAAACAATTTTACTTTCTCCCTTCTATGTTATATTTACTGTATATTGCACTAGGAAGATATCCATCCATTTTTCAACCTGCTGAATCCAACCACTGGGTCACAGGGGTCTGCTGGAGGCAATCCCAGCCAACACAGGGCACAAGGCAGGAAGCAATCCTGGGCAGGGTGCCAACCCACCGCAGGACACACACTAGGGCCAATTTAGAATCGCCAATCCACCCAACCTGCATGTCTTTGGACTGTGGGAGGAAACCGGAGCGCCCGGAGGAAACCCACACAGACACAGGGAGAACATGCAAACTCCACGCAGGGAGGACCCGGGAAGCGAACCCAGGTCTCCTAACTGCGAGGCAGCAGCGCTACCACTGCGCCACCGTGCCGCCCACAAAAGGCAGATAGCATCTGGATAATTGTGTGCAATTCTGGTCACCATCCTGAAAGAAAGACAAAGCAGCACTTGAGGCTGTGTGGAGGAAAGTAAATAGGTATGTCCCAGCAGTTAAGGACATGTTGTACTCTGACACTTAGTCTCAAGCAGAGCAGACTGTGTGGGGACCTAATCCAAGACTTCAGAATCATCAAAGGCATTGATAAAGCAGATTAAGCTAAATTATTTGAAATTAACAGCAAATCACGTACGTCATTGAAGACTTCAGTAGAAATTAAGGGTAGGGGCATTTAGGACTGAAGCCATGAAGCACTTTTTCAAGCAAGGAGCTGTGGGAGTCAGGAACAAATTACTGAAACATGTAGTTGGAGCTCAATGCTTGTCAATCTTTTAAGAAGCATGTGAATGAGATATTGGGATAGCTGTAGTAGTTTAAGCTATTAGCTAAACAATCAAGCTTAACTAATTTTACTAATTGGGTTGTTTAATTGACATTTAAGTAAGCCAGTATTTTTTAACAAAATAATGTTAGTTGTCATTTGGATTGGGAATGAAAGGTTATTCTCTTTATACTTCTTAGGCTTCAATTTTTAAGGGAATTTATATGAATATATTCTTTGATTAGAAAAACATCATAACCCTCCTATTGTGTTCTGGTCTAACAAATTCACAAGTATTTATGTTGTCATAAAAATGGTTTCTTTCTTTCTTATTGCCATAAAGTTAGATGACTTGGAATTTGAACACAAAAGATGATGTTAACTAGTTTGATTACATTTTGTTTGGTTTAATCAAATTTTGTAAATCTGTAATGCTCCTGATCAGATCTGGATGACCATAAGAGACAAATGGGTGAGGCGTTGGTTAAGAATGGGTTATTTGAGAGGATCAGAAGAAACTTTGTCTGCCATTGAGATAAGGAGTAGGTGTGAGTCCCATCTATTGTATATTTTTGTTAAGGGTCCGCCTGTGTTGTTACAGCTCTGAATAGGTGAGATATTCAGTGAGAACGGGTGAGGCATACTGGACAATCACACACTTCATTCTGACTCTAAAGGATAAAAGAGGCCTGGATGACCTGAGACAAAAAGGAAAAGTGCAGGAAGTGTCTGAAATCTAAGCAATGAATATAATCCAGCAGATGAATCAACTGGTGAGGACGATTCATCTGAAGAAGAGGGTTCTACTGAGATGGAAGTTATACATCCAGTCAAAGAATTGTAATTTGTTGTGGTCTCCACCTCTGACTGAGAGACAAGGCCAATATGGTATGCTGTGTCCCATGCTGAAGATATAAACACTGGCTTTGTATTGTTTCCGACGGTGACCATTGACACGTCAGTGCTAAACCATGGGAAATCCTGAAATATGGGATGTTTCTTGGAAGAGCTAGAAAAAGCTCTGATGTCTCCTCTCATTAAAAGATGCCAGCACTTTGCCCCCACACTAGCCCCTCAGAGTTTGGTGATAGACATACCATCCAAAAAACAGCATAATGTGCTACAAATGTTGTAAATACATTTGCAAGACACACACCATCATTACCACACACTACCACTCATATGCCTGAACACACACAAAAACAAGTGGAGCCGTTCATTTTATCTTATAACTTGTTTTAATTTGTGACGTCTGCAAAATACAGGGTCATTTGAGCACAATTTTTTTTCTGTAGATATAATTGTATGGTCAGTCTTGACTAGGAATACAACACGTAATTATGAAACACCATTGTGAAAATTTGAAATGGTATATATTTTTATTTTATTTTTAAAAACAAATTTTATTAACAAAAACATCAGTCAACAATACAACTTACACATTATATTGTTATATTATTATAAATACATTTTCATGTTAAATATTTTTGTAAACACAACTGAACCCACAAACTCTCTTAAAAAACATACTGCAGTTCTTCATTAATACAGTCACATAATATACTATTCACACACCATATGGTTTTAAACTTGTAAAGATTCTTTGCGGATTTGTAAAAATTAAAATCTATCAAAATGCGACTAATGCACAGTATTTTAAAAACACTGCACACCACCCCTACAGTTTTATGTTTTCTGGCTTTCCAAACAGCTAATTTACTTTGCCCAATAATAAAGTTTACAAAATTTACATTGTTTACGTTTCTTTTTGCTATTTTAAAACTGAACAGAAAGCCCACCCTAGTGTACACCATTCTCAATCCCCCAATAATATTGAAGTATACCAGATTGATCACTCACTGTGTTTCCCTCTGGTTTACACTTTAGTTAAAAATTACACATGAATTGTACTTTCTTTACTCAAAAACAAGTACTTTAACTAAAGGTAATTGAGGTCTATGTATAATAAATTCCAAAAAGAGAAGCTGATAAAAGAGTGCAGCAGAACATTAGATGACAATAAACGTTTTATAAATCATTACAATGGAATGCCCTATTGTGGGCATGCATATTCAAAATAAAAAGCTGTCTTTAACACACCGCAAGGATTAAGCGAACTGCCACTAAGCAGTATATTTGATGATCTAAGGATGAAATATTAAGGCTTAATGGTGTAAAATCCTAAATGTGCCACTCTGAACCTTCTTTCATTCTTGTAGCGTTTTAAATAAGTAAGAGGATGTTTACAGGTGGATCTTGTTATAATTACAAAACATAGCATGCCCGACTTTTAAGTGTTTCCAGTCTTAAATTTGTCTGAACGTAATGTAAATGCTCAGTGCTGCTAAAGAATGCTGAAACTCTGTCTGCTGCACATTTAAAACAATCTGAATTGGTGTTAACAGTAGATGGCTATACTTAGGCTGTCTATTTAGAATCAAGCATTGTATAGTAAAGTCAGTCAGTCAGTCATTTTCCGACCCTTTATATTTTAACACAGGGTCACGGGGGTCTACTGGAGCCAATCCCAGCCAACACAGGGTGCAAGGCAGGAACAAACCCCAGGCAGGGTGCCAGCACACACACCAAGTACACACTAGAGACAATTTAGGATTGCCATGCAACTAACCTGCGTGTCTTTGGACTGTGGGAGGAAACCAAAGCACCCGGAGAAAACCCATGCAGACACAAGGAGAACATATAAACTCCATGCAGGGAAGACCCGGGAAGCAAACGCAGGTCTCCTATATAGTAAAGTAATACAACTAAATATTAACTATTAGTAAAGTGATTTTGGCAAATATGGTAAATGTGTAACATATGTAGTGTCAATGAAGGCAGGATTAACAGGTGTTGGGATTATTAACTCACCTTACTAATAATGTACTTATGCACACTTTCTGAATATTTTAATTTTAAAACATTATTCAGTGAACCACTTTATTTCAATTTCTAAACTGAATAACTTAAGTAATTTTATTAGCGAAAATTCAGAACACAAAGAAGTCGATTCATAAGACCTTAAAAAAGAACATTGCAGAAAATGTTCTGAACAAAAAACAAAGTTGTACATTTTACAACTATGGGGTGTGTCCAGTATATTTATTAGAAGTGTTGAACATAAAATATTTTTTTCCTAGTTGCCTATAACTTGTTATGCTGATATGTTAGATTTTAATGCAAAGTCACATCTCACCAGAAGTCAAATACATATGGCCAATGTCTTTAAAGATTTGTTCAAACTGAAATTGTTAAAAAAATAATTTGCATAAACTGTACACTATAGACTGCTTCATGTAAAGTACATATATTTTTTTAGCAAAGGTACTATTCTACTGAAATTACAGGTCTTATAATGAAAATACTGGTCACTTCTGCTCACTGATACTAAATAGTAAAACCTTGTGCTGGTAACTAAGTTTGGTAGGAACAGTTGTAGAAAAAAGCAAACTAATCTATAAAATATAACATTTTAAACATTATTTAGCAGGATCTTATTTCTTCACAAATATAAAATAATTTTTGTTATAAAACATAGCAAATGTTAGTAGCATTAATATACTGGAATATCTACAACAAAAATAATAATGGTAACAACAACAATAATAACATTATGATAAAGTTGATGATGATGATGAACTGGCCTCCCATCCAGGATTGGTTCTTATCTTGCAAACAGTACTATACATCCCTATGATCTCGAACTTGACAATAACAAAACTGATAAGCACCAAATAACTTTGAAAACATTCTTAATGCAGTGTCTATTAGTAAGCGACATTGCAAGGTTTCTTTTTTAATTTTGATTGTACCGAATTATTTTAACAATCAAATTGCAGACACTTTGCTTCAGCTACTCCCCTGGCCTGGGAATGGGACATTAAAATGGATGGAAGAGATCAGCATTAGAAGAGAAAGACCAAGCCACAGCAGTATTCTCCAGAAGCATAAAGTACCATAGTGTCGAGGAAGGAGCTAAGCAGCTAGCTGGCATCGGTCATGCAGACTTTGGCTTGCCTGGAATTTTGCTGATTTGTTTTCTATAGCATTTATTTATTGTCAATCACATTTTATTAATGCTACTTTAAGGACTGTGTATGCAGTATTTTTGTGTAAATGTGGTTATTGCACAATGTTTTTTGTTTGATTTGTTGCTTTTAATTTTTGACTGAATGTTATTTTATGTTCTGTATTAACTAAGCTCTACTTCTAAATTTAAATATTATAAATGGAAAGTGCTTTATATAATTTAGATCTGGCATTCCTATAAGACCTTTAACTTTTGTGCTACACTTCAGTTTCACTTTACCTAAAAAGAATGAATATCATATATAATTTCTTAAATGTTAACAAACGGTTAATAATTCATAAAATCTGTTAATTTGATTAACATATTTTATACATTACCAGTGTTTACTTTACTTTTTTAGCTATTTAAAATTCCACAATACCTTTTATTCTCACTATTGATGAGGCACTTCTTCAAAGGCAAAATAATAACATATAGTAGAATAATAAAATGCAATATAATATAGCCTTTAAAAAAACATTTCATGAAAATAACAAAAGGTGTGCTGAAGTTTATAAACCATGTTTATTTTATCATATTTGAAATGTCAATTTTGAAAACTTTAATATAAATACAAAAAAGATATCAAAATAAACAAAAAATAAAGACAAGTATACAATCTTTATAAAACTTCATAATGGGGTCCCTGTTCTTTCATCAAATTTTTTTGGGAGTCAGATGAATCTGGTTCAGCTTTAAATATGGACATATTTTGCTATTTTAACTGAATATTTCATCATAATAATATAACATTCAATCAATTGCAAATAGCTAGAATTAAATGATATGTACACTTGTTAACTTTGATTTGTTACTTTACTTTGGTCATGCTAATAAATATGTGTTTCCAGATTACATGTATATTATTTAATGGTGTGCATCAGCAAATTAAGACTGACTAATTTCACTGAATAAAGTTTATAAACATTTTAAAAACAATAAACCCAACATTTGGTAATGCTTTCAAATCAATTCAGAATGTTGTGACATTAATATGAGTTATTTAAGTTTTTAACTAAAGCCAGCTATTGTTATTAGCAGTAGTATAATCAGATTAAATGTTGAGAAGCAAGCAGGTGTCATTTGGAAATGTTCAGAATCAGATGTCCTTGTGAACCTGAACAAAACTATGAAGATCTGAAATGGATGGATGGATAAATCATTTGTGCTGATAGACAAAAACAGGTTTTTTCTCCTTTGATTCACATTCCCCTCCAGATTAATGTATAGTTATTATACTATTGTTTTAGGTGTTCACAAAACACAATTTATTATGTTTTATTAAATTTGATTGTCGATTAGATGTATTAAATAAAATTATCATACTGCAGTATTTTATTTATTAGATATGTTCATGCAGTTTATATTTACCACTGTGCAGTCAGGTTGAGTGTCTAATGTCTAATGTTTTTGATTTAATAAAAAGTGACAAAAAAAACCCCCAACTTTTCCCCATGATATTGAATGCTTCACTTCGAATACAGATCTAATAAGCATACAGAGTTTCATTTAATATTTTTAACCTTTATTCAATATTTAATTTGTTCTACATACTATAATGCGAATAAAGGTACACCTAAGCTTCTATATATAGCTTCTATATATGTAAAAACATACTGGAAAATTTTGTATAGGTTACAAAAACACAGAAAAGTGTCTATTGCAATTTTAGATTGTTTTAGTTAAAATTAAAAAAATACATTTTTACCAGGGAGAATATTGAATATCAAGCATGTTTTATGTCTGCTTAAATCACTATTGATTAATAATATTGGTGTAAAGCTTGGTCTAAGCAGTGACATTTGCATTTACATCTAATACATTCTGCAGGTCATTATTTAAATGGAATGCAATGTTTACGTATTGTCTGATTTTGTCATTTCCTGTTCCTTGCAGAAGTGTCTCTCTGTCTTAAACGGCATAATTTTTTCTTAAAATGGGTGGAAATGCCAGTCCTGGATTAATGCATTCTGGTAACTTATTTTCTTTCTTTAACAGTTTATCTCTTTTTGCAATTGTTTGGGTATACTTTCTAAACTGAGTTTGCATGCACATAGGCAACAGACTTCAAAATATCAAAGCAGGTTTGCTTTCAAATTTAATGACTAAATATAGAAGAGGGCAGCAAATGAAACTGAAGGTATATCTTTGTCAGACTTCTAATACCGCACCAAAAAAATTAAAGAAAATATAATCAGATTAGTCAGTTTGGTAAGGAAAACAAGGTTTATTCTTGTAATCAATGCAGCTTACAAAGTGAGACTTATATATGAATGTGTATGAAAAGACAGTTGACTTCACCTTAAGCTCATTTATCAATGTTACTATTGCACTATGGATATAAGAAGCTTTTATTTATTTAGAAAGGTGTAAGAAAATTATATATACAGTACAGTGTATTACCATTACCTTTATAATTTTACCCTTTAAATCAGCTAATCTATAATAAAAAATACACATAGAAGTGATTTGTGTAAAAGAAATCTATTATTTTGAAAACACAAAGAAAATGCTTCTTATAATGTTTAATAAAAAGACAACTATAGAACTATTAACAAAGTTTTTTATATACTGTATCAGAGATGGTTTCTGCCTTGTACTGAATGTTACTGGGATAAGTTCTGATCCCCTTGACACTTAACTAGATTAAGTGGGTTTGAAAATGGATAGATGTTTAGGTGAATAGATGGCTTCAGAGTTGATTTATAGTGAAAGCCCTTAACACTGTGATTGAAGTATTGTTTATTTTGTTCTTGGCTCTGTGCTTTCAGGTACCATATAAAGTAATCAGGTTCTATATGGCACTTTCTCTTTCACTCATCCTTTATGTGTTTTATAGATTTGGAAATTTTAGCAAAAATCTGTATTATTGATTTATCAAATTAAGACAGAAGATTACATGCATTTATACACATTAGGGAAGCAATGTATGGCACTGCTTCCACTGCCTCTAAGCTGTTTATCTTTCTTTACAGCCTAGCTACTTTAACTAGCTTTTTATATGTTTAATTGATGGATGGATGAGTATTTAATATGGCACCTTTCTTAAAAAAAACCTTGAAGAATGTAAAAATCTTTTTTTTATATATATTTTGTAAATAAACACTTATAAGAGAATTTCACAAAACATGTATGCTGCTAGAGCACAGGTATTAAGTGATTGTTCAACTTCAATTCTCTGAAACCAATGCAGTGTAAACCATCATAATCTGATTATTTTTTTCTTATTTGAAACAATTTGTACCATGATGACATAAATATGCATGCTTTGGGTAGTGAAAAAAGTTCTACATAAATGTATAGAATTATTATTATTATTTTATGAGTGAATAGTAGTATGAGTGTAAGTGTGCCCTGTGATGGATTGGTGCCCTGCCCATTATTGGTTCCTACAGGATAGGCACCCAACGTGATGAGATCTAGGTCTGAAAAGAACTAGTGTATATAAGATAGACAGACAGATTTTTTAGCTTTTAAAACAAACTTTATTCAATCATCTAACAAAAGAATATAGAAATGTATTCACCAGCTATACAATCAAAAGATTTTGTAAGGAAAAAATACAATATAGATAGATAGATAGATAGATAGATAGATAGATAGATAGATAGATAGATAGATAGATCTGTAAGACACTATATGATATAAGTAAGATAGACATTAAGCTATAGGAGTAAGATAGATACAAAAGATACTAGAAGATAAAAAGATGTCTATAGCTGAAAGGCACTATATAAGTAAGACAGACTGATCTTAAAGAAACTAAAAAAATATACTATAAGATAGACAGATCTAAAAGGTACTGTAAAAGCTAAATTGGTACAATTTAAATGACAGAAGCATTACAAATGTATATTATGATAAATTATAAGAAATAAATATAAAATTTTTAATATTTTGGAATTTGGTTACTTAGTTATCTCAGCCAGACTGCATGTCTGCAAAAAAAAAACTTACCCCAAACCCTGAAAAGCTTTTTTCCAAGACAAAACCTGTCGCCGCATTTAATCATTATGGTCCAAGTGATATACTGGATTCGAAAAGAAGGAAAGAAAGAAAGAAAGAAAGAAAGAAAGAAAGAAAGAAAGAAAACTATTTTAACATAAAGCCATACGTCAAGGGGAGGTCTGGGCTGACCCTGTTTTCTCTGTTTCTCAAGGGGCAGCTCCACAGGCTGACCACAGTGACTATGCACGTTTTTCGCCGCTGCACTAAAAGTTTCCCCGTTGTCGCCCCTTGCTGTGGCTCAATCCCTTGGAAAAAAAAGAAAATTCGTAATATTATAATTATTGTTAGGCTTCAGCGTCAATGCAAGTTGCTTCTTCATACATGACCTTGAACAGTCTTTTCGTTTTTTCTACGCCGGACAGACATTTCTTTCTCGAACATATCAATAGCGATGTCCTTAAGTATTCGTTTTGTTTCACTGTTAATAACTATAAGGTTTATGTTTTGAGGGACGCGTAGCATTCTGGGTACAGAAGGCATGCGCATGTGTATGTGTGAGGCACGCTTCTCGAAGAAAGACTTTTCTAAGAAATCCAACCGTCTAACCTAAGAATATTAAATCTTCAAAAAAAAAAAAAAAGAAAACGGGGGAGGGGATGCTTTAATGACATAATTTAAACGGCGCTGGAGGACGAAGCGAGACAATGTGCAGGTGGAAATCTATTTCCCACTGTGGAACAAACGAAAAGCGTTTTGCCAGCTGTGGTGTAACAGGGGTGGGCATGGAGCAGGGTAGGCAGCGGGCGCAGGTAGGATGCTCGCGGTGTGCTGGACGTTTTAAAGCCGGTAAAGGTAATATTCGTGCAGTGTACCTTTCGGAAAAAAGGAAGATCTAATTATAAATAATGCTGTTCACATTTAGTGTATCTTCCTTTTTTCTTCCAGCCTATAATAGATTCACAGTGTGTATGTAACAGTGGGTTGTTACACACAGTGTCATGTAAAAAAGCGTGAAGAGTTCTTTCCAGTTCGGAATATTACAAGGACACTGCCCTGCTCTAAGTCGGTCCAAGTTAAACATCAACAGCCAGGCAGTAGTTCCACACATCTGCAGCTCGGGGGCCTTGAACCCAGTCCTGGGAGTGCAGTACGTCGCGCCTTCGCGTTAGTCCTATCAACGATATTCGCACCCGCGGCGTATTGCTCGTCTTCCACACACACTGCATCTTACAAGCAAAGTATAACTCAACGGAGTGTGTTCGGTGTGCGCTCGTGTGTGTATGTGTGTGAGGGAGAGAAAAAAACAGGAGGCGGTTTCCTTTGTTGTGCTGAGGAATGCGGAAATGTTGCTGCTCTGTGTCAAACTTCTCTGAAGGGGGTCAAGACACATTCAGCCAGCGTGGGAAAGGGAAGAAAACGAAGAACAGAAAATAGATCGTGCCTTGCAGACAGTCTTCTGTCATGGAGTAAAATATTAGGAAGAAGAAAGGGAAAGAAAATAACTGTACTTTAAAGGGCTCATGTACAAATCTCGATCTCCCGAAAAAAAAGTTGCATGTACATTGGTGTGCGTATATGTGGGAAATGAGTCCACCCCCCCTAATTTTTTGCTGATCTGCCTGAATTCCTGTCGCTGCCGCTGCTGCTGCTAGTGGTGCTACTGGAGAATGAGGCTGGTCTTTTATACGGCACGTCTACCTGTGTGGCCCCGGACAGGGACTTCGGAGGAGGATCACTGAAGTATTCACAAAGTTCAGTTCAGAAAGCAAGATCTGCCTCACCGTGCACAAAGACAGAGGAAGAAAGAAAGCGATTTTACACCGGGATTGTCGCTTATAAAAATATCGATCAGGTAATTTGGGGATTATTCAGCCACATGGTAGCTTGCCATTTCAGGAGTTTTATTAGTGGTTGTGTTTAACGGTTTTTAAAAATATTTTCAAACATTTCTCATGTTGACTGTAGAAAGCTGCATGTAATGAACGTTTTCGATTCATTGATTATTTTTATATATAAACGTGTTCTGAGAGTCGTAACTGTAATAAGTGTAATTATTACCTTTAAATCTGTTCCTTTAAATTTAGTGTAAAATAGAGGTAATGAGATTGTGTAGCATAACTCTCAGTTTACCTCGCTGTACATCATTTCTAATCGGTCATCGCGGTGCGCCTGCACAATGGATTAGTATGGGCTACCACGTGTCGAAACTCCAGGTTAAACAGTGCTGGGTATCTTTGGGAATACAGAGGCGACTAAAATTGAAGCAGGCGTGCGTTAGAGACACACACACTCAATCTTTGCTAGTACATAAGGGAATATAGCGATGTTACAAATCGTATACTGTAAATGAGCGCATATATGATCATATCCGTATATTCCCTTATTCAAATATTTTACGAATATGATGAGCCTATTTGCATAAGGGAATGTACAAGTATTATAAGACTGGAAACGAAGTGTTAATTTCGAGAAAGCAGACATCATTGCTTCGCCTTTTTTTGCACAGACAATAACCGATGCCAATTATCAAATGTAGATTAGCAATGCATTCATATTACTCGCGTTTGGGAAGTGTTATAGATGATTATTATACATTTTTTCTTCTACGCTGGAGTGCAGTGTCTTTATGAGTTGTAAAATTGTAAATTATATTTAACCACATATGAGGCATAATTTAGGTACAGTACACCTGTGAAATGCATAAAGGAGCCTGGCTTTCACAGCTGTTGAGCTCCAAAAAGAGTATGCATTTGACCAACGTTTATAACTCTTTAGAATTAGACTAGATAAGATCAACATTATTAATCCCATGGGGAAATTCAGATAGTTCATTTAGTCATTTCTAAATGGGAATCCACCGTCAAATACTTTCATAAAAATATTATCAGCAAATCAAAGTTTTAGTCTGAATGGAAAATTAGAATTTTAAAATACAATGTTCAATGTACTGTTTTTAAAGTACCTTTTCAAATGTAGACATTGACCTTAAGCACTGTACCAGGGCTCTAGACAACTGTTCCTGACAAAAATAAAACAGCATGAAATGTCTGAATTGTTATTGTATTTGTAGTCTATGAAAGTCAAAATGTGCTGTATAAAAAGAGGACTGGCTGGGTGATATTTTAACTTCAAGTATTTTATAGAATGCCATTAATCAATTTCTGGTAACTTGAAAAGAAATTCCAGTAAAACACATGCACAGGCATACATTATATTTTTATTTCTTGTAACCCTAAAGATAAAGCTTAGGATAAGAGTGTTTGAAAATCAATGGATGGATGTTGAGAAGTTCACACTTCCATTTTCTGATGCCACTGTTCCCATTACAGTCAAGGGAGGAGCTAACCCTTCAACCCTGCACTGAGCAGCAGTTCTTTGGATGGTATTAGGATAATTCAAAATGGACATATGTATACTATATCATTGGGATATTACAGGAAAATACTGTATTGCCTGGAACAAGCCCACATTAACACAAAAAGAACGAACTCTACAAATAGGGTTATTGACACCAGATCCCATAGCTTTGAGGCAGAAGAACAGAGCAGAACAGTTACATAATATTACTTAATTAAAAAATCCAACTATTTAAGTCATATGAAGATGCCATTTTTCAGTTCTCATGAAGGACATAGAACTTCAGGGTCAACTATTAATGTTAAGTTTTTGTCATCTTTAAAATTTAATTTGGCTAATTGGAATAACAGTTATTTTTTCTAGAATAACTATCGATCAACCATCCATCCCATCTAATTTGCCAAATCTTCTGCCAGACTTTTGTAAGCAGGCAGCTGCAGTATTAAACAAAATGTATTTGACATAATTTACTCAGACTTTCAAAATGTCTTTGATACAGGTAAACACAGAATTAAGCTTAAAGCTAGATGCCATTGACATCAAAGGTAAATTAAACAATGGGATTTCTAATTGGTAAATCAGCCACAGACAAAGAGTATATTTAAGAGGAAAATGTGTAGTATGTCCTTAGACTGTTGCTTTTACTAAATGACACTAATAGCATTGATTGCAGTAAACTTAGTAATTTGTAAAATTTGCACATGGCACCAAAATTGGAGAGATGGCAGATATTAAAGAAGCATAAAAAAACATAAAAAGTGCAAAGTGCTACATTCAGGCAAAAGAAGCTGTTCATTATAAATACAAGATGGCTGATGCTGCCTTACACTAACCAGTCATTGAAAATAACTTAGCAGTTCAGATTGATGCAATATTTTAACTGTATAGGAAGCGTGCTTAAGAAATTTAAAATGTAAGTAAAATGTAAAGTGATATTGTAAAAACTGTTGAAAATAAATTAGGCAATGTTATTCTCAGACTGTGTAATGTGCTAGTGACACCATGTCTGAGTACAGTGTGCAGTTTTGGTCACAACATAACAAAATAGACATTGCAGGTCTGCAAGCTTTACAGAGATATGAAACCAAGTGCACTGTGGCACTACAGGACATGTCCAGTTCAAATAAGCTAAGGGAATTACACATTTTTAGTCGTGACTAGAGTAACCTTTGTGTGGATCTAATGTAGGTCATCATAATTCTCACAAGCACTGATAAAGTTGATTCAAAAGGATTATTTCACATTAATGCTGAATGTCGTACACAAGGACATTGGTTAAAATTTAGGACGAATATTAAAAATAAAACAGTTCTTTACACAAAGAGTCCTGGGAATCTGGAACAAACTACCAAGCCGTGTACAGTGTTAAAGTAGATACCTTGACAACTTGTAACAAGTACAGTGTCTGGATGAGATATTGAGGCAACTTAGCTATTAAGTTAATCAAGTGAGTGCGATAGACTGAATGGCCCTCTTTTGTTACTCATATCTCTTAGGTTCTTATCCTTCATTTTTCTAGAATCACTTTTGCCATTACCTTATTATGGACAGCCCTTCCTGACAACATCAATTACAAGACAGGGGCCAAATGTGGATAGGACACAAAAAGAATGTGCCTACTCTACAAAGAGGGTTAGTGACACCAGTCCTTTGAAAGGCACACTAATGCTCTTTCCCATATTCAAACTGGCCAATTTCCAACAACCATTTATCCTATCATGGTATGTCTCTAAGACTTGGGAGTAAATTAAAAATACTAGGTGATAACTCAGGCAGTGAGGATATACAAAATCTGCACAAAACAATTTAAAGTCCTTGGTGCAATGAGGCAGTAACAAAAGTGTACCGCTGTGCACTTTAGCCATTAATCCAGTGCTCATTAGGAAAATACCATACTTAGGAAAAGATCCAGTATTTTTTGATTTGATTTTACAGTATATTTCAGATGGCCTGAAAGTTTCTGGGAATTTCCCAAAAGGAGGTAAAGACTTTTGCTAGAGATAAGAATGTCTAATTTGACCTTGTAACCCATTATAATCACAACCCACACTAGCACAAATATTTTGAAAATGTTAAAGAGAACTTTGCTGTGCTATAATTGATAAATTGATTGAAAGACTGCAGTGAAGTTGTGCATGCAAAATAAGAAAATGTCATCCAACTCAGCAGATTTGTTTTACAGATTCCTTCACAGGACAATTCATCTATTTATTATATTAAGTTTTATGGTAAAGGTGCCTTGATAGGAACCTAATAAAGGCTCAACTATAGTAGATGAAATATGCACCGTATCTGAAAGTTTTGACGTGGCATAACGCAACATGTAACTTTTGATGGCATAGATTAAACAGCCTCAGTGTTATTAAGAAAAATGTGAAGAGAAGCAAAAAGGAAAAAGGCCTACCCTTTGCATTACATAGCCCCTAAAGCAATCAGAGAATCATAATCAAAGGAAAGTAAATATAACTTTAATCTAAATGAATACATTATTGAAAAAATGTGGTATTTTTGTTTCTTTGACTGTGGAAATTAACTAATGAGGCCTATTACTATCCAAGTCAAACCATATAGGATTTTCTTGGCAGCTTTGTCGTACTATGCTTAGATTCATCTGTCCGCATAATGATTTCATTTTCAGAACCTACCTTTTCTGATACAAAAGCCAAACTCTATCTTGTAGCATAAAGTACAAGATAGGAGCCAACAATGAGGTGGGCTCCCATTCGTTATAGGGTACTCAGTCACAGTCTGCTAATTTAGAGACACAAGTTAGCCCAGCATAGACATGTTTGCCATATGAGAATACACTGGGGTAACGAGACAAAAGAATGCGACAAATTTGAAATTTGAAGCCATGTACTTCAATTTGTGTGTCATCAGCAGTAACCACTGTGGTGTCCAACCACTGGTCAATTAAGTGTAAACTATTTTCAAGTTATGTAACTAAGAAAACTGTAAAATTTGTTTCCAAATCATTCTTTTTATTGTATTTTAACAGATGCTCAAAGGAAACATACAGCTGTCCTGATGCTTTCAAAGTGACATCTCCTGGGCCCTGATAGGGAGTGAAGCCGGCTCCGTAGCACAAACGAAAGGAATGTTTAATAAGATGGATAAGGAAAGTTTAACACCACAGTACGAGCCTGTGGCCGAGATTGGGGAAGGTGCTTATGGAAAAGTGTATAAAGCAAGAGACTTGAATAATGGGGGTCGCTTTGTGGCTCTAAAAAGGGTTCGTGTTCTAACAGGAGAGGAAGGGATGCCAATCTCCACCATCCGTGAGGTGGCAGTACTGAGGCAGTTGGAATCTTTTGAACATCCAAATGTTGTCAGGTAAGAAGACATCTAGTGACAGTTAATTCTATTTAGTTCAGCATTGCAAGTGTTAAGCATGTCATTATTGTGATATGGGCAATAGTGTTGATACCTCAGGTCTATCCTCAAAGAAGAGAAGAGCAGATTAGATCCATCACATAAACATAAAATTTATATGTAATGAAAAGAACATTTATGCATTCAGTCCAATTTAGGGTTGCATGGACAAGGACATTCAACATGATTATATTACCAGTAGCCAGTACACTTAAAAACAGGTAGTCCACATGATGCTAAGAATGTTTGGGCCTGAACAGTACTTGGATTGGAGACCAACCAGAAAAACTTGAGTTGCTGCTGTAAGAGGTTTTGGTGAGGCCAGCAGGTGGGTTTATGCTGTGCTGTGTGTGGATCCAATCCCCCATTGCAGTGACAGAGACAGGTAAGATGTAAAACCAATGTCTAGACACTCTGTGATCATAAAAGATCCTTGGGCATATTTCAAAAAGAGTAGAGTGTAGCTCGATGTCCTAGCTAAATTGTCTATCATGACCTCATCTGTTCTTTCCCCCTAATCATCTCCTATCTCTATTTGGCTTTCTGTCTCACCTCTTCTCCAACTAATTGCTAATGTGTGGTGAGTGTACTGGCACAAGGGGGACACTGCAGATTGGTGGTGGTTGAACTGCCACCCCACTATCTGTGTAAAGTTCTTTGAGTAGGTAGAAAAACACTTAAATGTAATTGACAAAGTACTGTATTCAGTTGAAATGTGCAAACTAAATGTGATTTATTGAACCTATGACTTCCAACTAACAGACAATGATCAGTATATTAAAGACGATCAATTGGATGTTTGCGTATTTATAGTGGTAAAGCAGATTATAAGTCCAATGAATGGCAACTATGCGGAATCTATCAATTTCTGAGCTCGCATTTTCCAAAATAGGGCTATAGGGAGTTGGAGCCTATCTGTATTGGATGCAAGGCAACAGATATTACTGAACCACTAACGGCACAGTTCACAATAACACTTGCATTCATAGTTTTCATACTCTCTCTGTACGTTTAGCATTCATTTGCTCAGAGGTTGATGCGTTTGCTGCTTCCTGAGTTGCTCTTCTTTTCTCCACCCTATCGGCCTGCTTCTTCTCTTCTTTCGTCGGCATCTTTTTGAGTTAAAACTGATTAAGTCAGTGTTTGTGTTGCAATTACTTAGTACGTTTTCCTTAATTTTTCACTTAAGCTGGCACTTAAGTCTTAAATCTGCCTGAAGAATGATTTAAGATATGAAGATGTAGAGGAAGTGATGGCAAAGGTGGTAGGGATGAGAACAGCGCCCATATGCATGCGCCACACCGCCGCCCTGCTGCCCACTGCCGAGAGTTGATTCAACAATAAAATAAAATAAAATAAAAATAAAAAGAGGAATAACCTTGGAGGTCAATCATCACAAAGTAGTAGTAGATAGTAGACGCCACATAGTATATGTGTACCAAATGTTAGGTCAATAGGTCAAATGGTTTGTGAGCTACAGGTGACTTAAAATCCTGGACAGACAAATGAACAGCCACGGTAGTGTATAATATATAAAGATGGAAGAAGAGTTAGTCAAACGGCATACTTACTTTTGAAATTAAACTCTTTATTTTAAAGGGCCAATAAATAAATAAATAATCACCTTTGCCCCCTTTATAGATCAGTGGTACTGATGTTCAAATAGTAATAAGTGATTAGCTACAATTTAATAGAAAATTAGTCATTTGAAGAAACGTTGAGGTGCATTATGTTCAAAACCTCTAATCACCTAATAAAATGTAACATGACATTTTCAAAGCCATTTACTTCAATTTAAGATTGTAGGGGCCAAAGTCTATCACAGACAACAACAGGCATCCAAATCTTTAAATGTTCTTCATTATTTTAAAGTACATTTTGAACATCAACAAAATAAAAAAGTTAGAATTTTTCTCTTCATAAGACTCATGGAGTAGCATAATTCTTCACATTTCAGTGGATTCATTTGTGTCAGAGTGTAGTTGAAATGAAATATGGGTACCCCTGTAGGCATCATGTAAATTTCAAATGCAAGTTTGAAGCAGAGTGCTGTGTGATAACTAACTTGGCTCAGGAAGTGCAGTTTTTTACACAGTGAGATTTTTTTTTGCCAAACAGCCAAAGCTTGGTCTAGCACATTTAAATTGTAAAGATTGTTGCTTTGATTGTGGGCATTTAAAAGATGAAATACATTAGACAAGTATGCCATCTTTGAAAATTGTTAACTCATGCATTTCATATGAAAATGGGAGTTTACATTAATATTCACTTATCTGTAGAACTTTAGATACTGCTATGAGGACCCAAGGGTGGGAACCTCTGTAATAAGCCTTCCTTATTCTTAACACAGTGTGTTGCATTTGATGGCATCTAATTCTTGTGTAGTTTAATTGTAGTACTCGTACCATGGAAATCCAAGTAGCAACAGAAAAAAAGAAAAGCACTGAAGTAAAATGCTACTAAATGAACACTTCCTGTTAAAAAATGTATGCACAGAAGATGTTAAAGGTGCCATCATTCACAACAAAAGCATTTCAAGTTTTTGTTGATGTTCATAGAGAATTATTTCATGTTTGTTTTTTTTTTCTTATTTTTCTGTATTTACAGAGAAGCAACAATGGTAAATAAAATCTCTGTTCAAACATTATTTATTAAGGTGACAAATAATGGACTATTTGGATTAGGTTATGGTCATGCAGTAAAGCACAACAAACAACACTAAGAAGTCTGCACAGGATTTGTTGGAGTCAGTAGATGTTCTGACATGATCGATAAGTACTGCACAATTTACCATGAAAAAACTAAAGGAAGTTTTAGCCTGATTTTAATGTAGCCAAATCTCACAAGTGAAATTAGGGTGCTTGGTTGGAAGTGACACTGATGGGGGTGGGGAAAGGGGGTTTAAAATCACCTCTGGGGTTAATAAATGAAGATAAGCTTGGATCTGAGAAAAATGTTTTGGTAGAACTCTAAATGGTTAAGAAAATTCGAGACAGAGACAAATGGTGGGTGAAAAAGTGGTACTCTTCGTGAAAAGGCTTTTTGAGCCAGGCTGAGAGTGGCAGCAGGGTATTATTTAATGTGTCTGTTCACATTATTCATTGTGTTCTTTGTTTTGGTTATTTATCATAAGTGTTATAGTTTTCATACTTTTGGCCTCCTTGGCATTGTAGGGTAGATGCAAGTGTGTTATGTACTGTAGATTATACATTTATAGTTCAAATCCTGGATTTGGCACATTCTCTTGCTGGACACTCTCACTTAAACACCAAAACTGATTTAATAAATGGATTATTTAGAGTCACCAATCAGTCCAACATGCATATCCATATTATGTTGAAGGAAGATGGAGAGCAAGGTGAAAACCTGAATGAATGCAGAAAAAACATGCAAATTTTAAAAAGTGTATTGACCAGATTGATTTAACCCCAGGTCCCAAAATCCTGGCCCTTGACAATATCGCACATCTTGCCTTCAACTTCTTATTGTTAAGCCTTTGCAGTAGTAATAATGTTATATAAATACCTTTTCATAGATACAGTTCATTATTTAACCATAATCTGTTTCACTTATATTCTTTATTTTTTCTATGAGCAAAATCAAACTGTTTATATATAGGGAACTGTGTATGAAATACTAGGACTGAATAGAATAACATTTGGGAAATACCACATAACTCAACAGCAAAGTTTGCAATTTTAAACTAGTTAAACAAGTCTACATTTATTATTTATCTGGCTGATGTCTTTACTTCAGGCTACTTACAAGACTGCGAAACTTTGCATTTCCTTATATACATTTTACATTTTTTCATTTCTAGTAGGGGAGGAAGTATTCTAATGTGAGCTGAAATTTTCAACATCATGTATTTGATGTATTACATGTTTTAGGAATTTCTGATTATGATTTCACTATTTCTTTCTGATGCTTGCGTTTACGTGTAAGTCTGTGACATATTTAATCTGTACAGAACTACATGAATCACTAATAGATTTGGCATGTTAAAAATTATTTGATTTCGACTAAAATCTATTATGGAGAATATATTTTAATGAATACAATATCCACCTTTTTAAATAATGTTAGCTTTAAACTACCATTTACAAAGTGTTCCCTTTAAAAATAAATATGATACATTTTGTAGATTTTTGTAAATGGTGTTAGTTTTTTTTGATGTTACCCACTGTTTTCCAAAAAAGCTTGGACAGTGTGGAAAATGCTAATAATAACAATTCTGTTTCCCCAGTACCATATTAAAAACACTATAACAATACATTATTTGATGTTTTACGCTGTGCGTAGTGATGAGCAAACTCAGCAAAGTTCACTTTGCTGTGAATTTGGTGAAATTATGTAAATGTTTGCAAACTTCAGCAACCTTAATGGGGAAGGAGGAACTGAGCTAGTTTTGAAGAGGTATAATGATGCAGTGGTCTTTTACGTGTCCCTCAAGACTCTGACAACTATGCTGGCCTGATTATGGTGGCCAAATATGTGATCTGAGATTTCAGGCAGCAGTGCTGACCACTGAACAGCTGTGCATCAAACAACAAAAGATGCAGACGGAATGAATACCACTGCATCAAGCAGCCACAAACTAGCAATAAATAAATAACATTTAGCTCACTGCAGTTACAGAGTTTCACCCTTGGGGCACACATTGACCATGCCATAAAGAAGCACTGTTTCTGATTTATCTTTTCTGATACTTTCATAAAGAAGAAAGAAATGCACTGTAAATAATAATACAGTAATCCCTCCTCGATCGCGGGGGTTGCGTTCCAGACTAGGCGATAGGTGAAAATCCGCGAAGTTAAAATCATATGTTTGTATGGTTATTTGTATGTATTTTAAGCCCTTAGAAACTCTCCCACACTGTTTATAAATATTCTCTGCACAGTTATACAGTAAACCCTTGTTTATCGCGGTTAATCCGCTCCAGACAGATAAATGAATTTCCACGAAGTAGGATTCTTTATTTATAAATCTTTATTTATAAATATGTTCGCAGTTAGAGCATAGAAAACCTGTTTACGACTTTCTAAATACGATTTTAACATTATTAGAGCCCTCTAGACATGAAATAACACCCTTTAGTCAAAGGTTTAAACTGTGCTCCATGACAAGACTGAGATGGCAGTTCTTTCTCACAATTAAAAGAATGCAAACATATCTTTTCTTCAAAGGAGCGCCGTCAGGAGCAGAGAATATCAGAGAGAGAGAAAAGTAAACAAAAATCAATAGGGCCGTTGTGCTTTTAAGTAAACGAAGCACCGTGATAAAGCTGCCACAGTGAAGGGATCAATGTGAACGTAGTCTTTTCAGCATTTTTTACAGGAGCGTCCGTATCTTCTAAGCAAACAGCCTCTGTGCAAACAGCCCCTCTGCTCACACCGCCCTCCATCAGGCGCAGAGAAAAGCAAACAATCAAAAATCAATACGGGCTGTTAGAGCTTTGAAATGTGCAAACGTATATCATTGAGGAGTTTTATTTAATATGTAATACGTGCTCTGATTGGGTAGCTTCTCAGCCATCCGCCAATAGCATCCCTTGTATGAAATCAACTGGGCAAACAAATTGAGGAAGCGTGTACCATAAATTAAAAGACCCATTGTCCGCAGAAACCCGCGAACCAGCAAAAAATCCGTGATATATATTTAGACATGCTTACATTTAAAATCCGCGATAGAGAGAAGCCGCGAAAGTCGAAGCGCGATATAGCGAGGGATCACTGTACATCTTTTGTTTTTATTATTTCACAGTGTGTCCTGTGTTTTTTGAAGAGGGATGGGTGGGGGGACTCCTTTCAGGCTTGTTTTGGGATGTTGCTGGGCACATAACTAATCTGCATGCATAATTAGCCATGTGGTTCTGAGCTGCCACCAAACAGGAATGTTATATATCCGATGACAGAACTGGTAATATTCCCATTATGATTAGCTAATGTACCCCTCAAATGAAAATACTGCAGGTTTTTTTTTATTTTTTATTTTTTTATGCAGCAGTGTTTAACAACATTGTGGCTTCAGGACCCATTTTTACCTTTTTTAAGTTCATGAATGACTCTCATACAGCAATTGAAGTGCTTTTGTTGAGTTAAAACAACCATGACTGGAAGAGCGGAGTTTCACTTTGGTTAAATGAGTGGAGCAGCAGAACGTTATGCAGCACTGTCAAGTGCAATATTGCATTTATTTTCCTCAAGTGTTTGCCATGCAGCAACATCAATATCGGCAACAATCTTACAGTAAGCATGCGTGAAACTTATGTGCATTGTTGCTACAGCTCTGTAATCTTTAGCTGGCCTCACAAGGTATCATGGGCACTTGGAAAATAAATGTTTACCTAAGCTGGCCACACAGCGAATTTCTAGGGAAATATTTGGTGATCAAGTCACTGTGAACATAGGATAATTCGCTTGCAAAAATACTTTGGTGAATTTTGAATTTATTTTATTTATTTATTTATCTATACTAATAAAAGGTAAAACCCTCACTGACTGACTGACTGACTGACTGACTGACTCACTCACTGACTCATCACTAATTCTCCAAGTTCCCGTGTAGGTAGAAGGCTGAAATTTGGCTGGCTCATTCCTTACAGCTTCCTTACAAAAGTTGGGCAGGTTTCATTTTGAAATTCTACGCGTAATGGTCATAACTGGAAGCTATTTTTCTCCATTTACTGTAATGGAGTTGAGCTCGAAAGCCGTGGGGGGCGGAGTTTCGTGTGACATTATCACGCCTCCCACGTAATGACGTGAACTGACTGTCAACGCAGTGTGTAGAAAACCAGGAAGAGGTCCAAAAAGCGCTGAAGAAAACATGCATTATATAATTGAGAAGGCAGCGAAACAATAAGAAGCGAGCAAGTGACATATACAACCATATTCATGAGTGCTGCTACTTCGGAAACAAAGCACGGTGTAAACCTAAAGTTTAAATTAAGTTCATAGACAGGCTGCCGCTGGCGTTTGTCATGCCCACGGGTAATGCGGGATACAACTTTAATGAGAGGACACAGGATATAAACGAGAGTTTTGATCACTTTGTAACTAAGTTAAAATTGCACGTGAAGGGCTGTGCTTATGCAAATTCCGAGAGACTGTGTTTTGGGGGATTGACAGTTAAGGCGGTTGGGGGAGTCACGTCATCATCTCCCCTCCCATTCACCTCCCATTTTGCTCTGAGCGAAGCTCCGCAGCTAACGCACGCAGTGTTACGGAAGCGACTTTGTGACTCTGCCACCAAATACTCACAGAAAAATCCACAAGTTATTACACACGCTGTCTCTACAGTTTCTCCACACTGAATCCTCCAGGCACTACTTACAAAAGGTTACATTGACAATCGTGTTACGTTATTTTAAAAATGTTTCCTTTTCTTAGCACAAGCACAGCTGAGAAGCTTCGATGCATACGCTCCATAATGCGTTAAAAAATCACGCATTTAATCACACTTTGCAATACAAGCAAAGGGGAACTTCTGTCAATGCATGATTTCATGGTACACCGATTACATTGATCAGCGCTTCCCGATTCATTTTACCCTCGCACCCTCTTGGTTTGAGAAGAAGTATGAAAAAATATGAGGTTAACACAGAAAAACAGATCACCAATTGAAGCTTTATGAATAATCGATTTGCCATCAATAATTGTTTTGGTAAAGCCATACTCAGTGTAATCCTCCTTCCATTTTCTAATTTTTCCACCACTAGCCATGATTAAATGAACGGTAAAAAAGTAAGAGCGAAGCGAGGGTGACTTATTCAGGCAGGCAGGCAATGGCTCAATAGCTCGAATTTGGATATAAGTAGGCTCTATTTAGTCGCCAGAAATATCTTTGTTAGGAATAGAAGTTGAATTTAGTCTTTAAATTTCTATGGTAAAGAAAAAGTTATGCAATGATGACTAAATTTAACTATATAAAGTAAAAAGTTTTATATATAAAGTCATTCCCGAATATATAATGTCAAACCTTGATTATATAAAGTCACTGTCGGAATAAATAAAGTCAAAACTTGAATATATAAAGTCAGCGTCGGTATATATGCATGCCAAGCTTTAACCGCATTCCTTGAATCTTTTAATTATACTGTGGACTGCAGAGAGTGAAATGCCCAAAATCCTACTGATCTCTCTTCTGGGAATGTTGTGTTCAAAAAGCTGGATTATTTGCTGACACATATGTTGGAAAATTGGTGAGCTTCAACACATCCTTGCTCTTGAAGGACAAGGCCTCTTTTGGAGACTGCTTATATACTATGGAATGATTGCCTAACCTGTTCATCATCAACTATTTCACATCACCTTCTTATATCAGCTTATCACATTATTCATCGTAAACTACTCCTGTCACAATTTTTTAGGAATGTGTTATAGACATCAATTTCAGAATACGCATATATCTTCAAAAAACAATGCAGTTGATTAGGTAAAATAGGAAATACATTGCCTTTATGCTGCTTTTGTCTGAACACAGGTCAAAGTAAATTTACAAATTTTGAATTATGGTTGTAAGTTATATTTACAACAGAAAAAAAATGTTATTCTCAGTAGTGCTACAATATTTGTTTTTGTAAATATTTTAAATTACCTTTGTTGGGAATAAACATGTCTATAGTATTTAGTTTAAAAATTTTCAACCATTTTTGAGCAATGAAAGAAATCATTAGTGAGCAGACCTGATGAGTGATAAACCATTTCTATGTACTAAACCTAATGTGTGATCATACCATAATTATGCCTATCGAGTAAACCATATAATACAGTTCCATGTTAGAAGTGAGCAGAGCCTAGGACACAAGGCAGAAATTATCCATTTTTTGTCAAATATATAAATTAATTTCAACTATTGACACTATCAATACATTTGAAAAACACACTAATAACAATAACCTGACTTGTTAAATGAAATTGCCATCTATTCTGAACTTTTCATCATGTGAGGGTAGGCTCATATGATACAGCCACCAAAATGACAGCTCACGTGCAGAGCTGGATATTCTCTAATCACATTTAATGCAATGTACAGTTTTGTTATATTTATATAAATAAATATATTCCTTTATATCAGTCATGCTTATTAACTATTTTCTGCTTCTTCTAATTGTAACACTATACCATATTTACACTAACATACAGTAGAAGTGGAACTGTCATGATGCCTGGTTTATCACTACCCAGATGATCTATTTGGTCCTAATGTTTATATCGAAACATAAATACTGTGAACAACAAGCACAAATAGCGGAGATTAGGATTTAACTGGTCAGGAGACAGAAATGCTAGGCACCAGTCAAATGATCAAGCAAACTTTTATTAAAAGGGCAAAACAAAACCAAATGTTTGGAACTAATATTGTCACAACCTGAAATTCTTAATTGTTATTTTTGTCATTAGAAATCATGGAAAGTCTTGTCTTTCTTTGACATAAAGTTCAAATTATTTAATAATCTGCTGATGGTGAAATAAAATATCAAAGTATAAGTCACTGGTAGTCATCATCAAATACATTTGCTAAAATCAAAAGGGTGCTAATTGCTATTGCAACATGGCTGAAATGATCCAGTCAGATTCACTTCTTAATAAATTAGAACTGTGATCATCCAAATGTAGCCTAGTGCAATGAACAAGTATTTTATGGAGTGTGTTTGTAGATCTCTGCAAAAAACTGTTATTTCTGTATAATCTTTTACATTTAAAATATTGTGACTGTGGTAAATAAACAAGCATTGACACAACAAAAAAAGGTTTGGGACAGCCTCCCATATAATTGGAAGTGGATACAAATGCAAAAGATTTAAAGAATGGTCTTTACAGACAAGAGTCCAAAACAGAATTGAACAGGTTAGGATTCATAGTGGATATATAGTTGAAAAACAAGAAGAGGAGGGATCTTGGGATGGATAATCAGGCTGCGACTTCTAGAGATGTGTAAATGACATCATTAGGAGGTGGGCTCTTCTGCTGGTCTGGAATTGATGTCTTCTGAGGCAGAACCGGAAGTGACATCTTCTGGGGCAGAACCGGAAGTGACATCTTCTGGGGATGAAATTGGAAGTGACGTTAAAGAAGTCAGGTGGAATTTCCCACATTTGGCCTGCGGGTAGATAAGAGAAAGGATTAGTGCATTCTGCCACCCCCTGGTCTGACAAGGAATTACCTTCTTTTGAGCTCTTTAGCTGCCTCCCATGCACACATGTGTAACATGACTTTGTATTTTATGCTGTTTCCTCTTGTATAATACCACTGTATAAGCAGTAAAACTCATGTTATTTTACTGAAAAATTGCAATGCTTTACATTTTTTGTGATGATTTATATTGTCAGACATTTGTCATAGAACAAAAACAAATCTGCTTCTGTTTTGGGTTACTGACCGAAAATAACACAATGAATGTTTGCCTTGGAATTTCTCTTTTAGGAAAATAGAGTGGTGGAGACTTTGACTTTCCACCATAGATTTATTTTTGGCATCCAGCAAGTACAGGGTACTTGAAAATTGTTTCAATTTGACATTAAAATACTACCAATACATAAACAAGTTTAGTACTGTATAATGTTATGATGTACCTATATTTCAAGTTACATTTCCTCTTTCATTTATCTCTGTGTACCACAATAACTGCTTTCCTCTACCACCTCTGTAAGCAGTTTACATACCAGCTATTTTATTGTTGAATTGTTCTTGTACTTTAATGAGATTTAAGAAATTAGACCTCAATTAGGTGATCTTGCAGTGTTAACAGCCTTCCTGTTGGCAGATTTATGTATTAAGAGTATATATGTTGGTATTATGAAAAATTAAAAAAAGAGAGAAAAATAATTATGGTTATTTAAAAGGTGGCATTCTTTTGTGTCACTGACATGACTTTGTTATCTCAGCTTTTAAGACCACGCACACCAAAAGGAAGTTTTGCAATATTTAATTTCAGTCTTTGTTTTCATTTTGATCTCTACAAAACAAATCATTGTACATTATCACTTTACTGTAACCTATTTCCACCGTTTACCACTTTTAAAAGATACATAATCAACATAAACTTAGTTTAATTAGCTGTGTCATTATTTGCCAGTTCCAGGCATATGTGTTCCCCTGAACATTTTACTAGCATTTGATTGAGAGAGGGGAGTGGGGCTACGGATGATAGCATGTTTTTTTCCAAGTATTTGAAAACATTATTTAGAATAAACCTTGAAATGTTAGTGCTTTGAATGTTTTGATAAGTTGCTTAAAATGGTGTGCTTTATTAAATGACGACAACCTAAACACAAAATTATTGTGAGAAAACACCAGGAAATGAAAAGACAGTGTCCAAATTTCTTAATTTTAAAGGGCAAGGCAGAGACATAGTATACATACAAACAAGGGCCAACAACCAAAAGGACAGAATACTAATGGACAAAGTAAAAAGAGTGGACAAAATTCTTAGTTGATATAACAACATGAAAAAGTACCCAAAATATTCAGTAAATTGATAAACAAAATCATGCTTGAGTTCCAAAAAATTTCTTTGGTAGTTGAGCTTACCCATGAGCCAGGATAGAAGAGTGACCGTGTAGCCATCTTTTGTAGTCTACCGCTGTTCACATGGTAGCAAATGACATACAGTAGCTATTGATGAACAACACTGCTGTGTGCATCAGGAATGTCAAATTAGCCAAATATTAAGGCTTCCTCTGGTCCTTTATTGGGACTGTGTAGGGAACTGTATTAAAAAGCAAATAATCTCGCCATAATTTCATCTCCTCTTACAAATTTGTGACACTAGAAGGTAAATGATTACAACTCATATTTGATCGTGCATGTCATTGTGTTCTCAAGGTACACGCAAATGTATTTTTAACACGCAAATGTATTTTTAAATTATCTCCATAATAACATGAAAGCAGCAATAATGAAAACCAATGTGCATGTGCCTTTGAATTTTTCCTTTATTAAAATTTTTAATTGTCAGCCTGCAATTGCATTTTGAAATTATGCTTCCTCGAATGCAAAGCATTTCCTGGCCTGACTTCTCTTTTTTATTTTATTAATATTTTAATTAAAAGCAAATAACAATCCATACAATCAAATCAAACTTAACAAAAGAAAAATTCAACCCCCACCCAAAAGAAAGGAGAGCCAGCCAACAAAGGAAGGAACAGTATCCTTTTTCCCCCGTAATAGAAGATTATTCTAAAATGTTATTGATTAGATCCTGCCATATTTTAAAAACGTTTTGAACAGATTTTTTCCAATTTCAGATAGTATAGGATATCAGTTACTCACTGACTTAAAGGTGGTAGGTTGGGATTCTTCCAGTTGAGCAAGATAAATCTACATGCTAGCAGTGAGGTAAAGGTAATTACAATTTGTTTGTTGTTCTCCACTTTAACCCCATCTGGGAGTACACCAAACACAGCTGTTAATGGGTTAGGAGTGATTGTGACACCAAGGCTATTTATATATCTTCTAGAATATAAAGATGTGGAAGGTGAAGAAAATTTGGCAGGTTCAGTTTAGCAAAGTTTCTAGCTTGAAAGTAGTGGAGAACTTGTGTTGATGAGAAGTTAAATTTGAAGATTTATTGCAAAAACATTATTGATGTATAAGTCTCTAAATGTTTTAATCCCAGACATTTTCCAGGCATTAAAAACTGTGTATGTTTGAGAGGGAGGAAAAGAGTGATTGTCATGTACAGGTGCAACAGCTCTGTCTTAAAGTGCTTTCTATTTCTTCTTCTTTGGGCTGCTCCCGTTTGGGGGTGGGGGGTGCTACAGTGGATCATCTTTTTCCATATATTCCTGTCTTCTGCATCGTACTCTATCACACCCATCACCTGCATGTCTTCTTTCACCACATCCATAAACCTTCTCTTAGGCCTTCCTCTTTTCGTCTTGCCTGGCAGCTCTATCTTTAACATCCTTCTCCCAATATACCCAGCGTCTCTCCTCTGCACATGTCCAAACCAACACAATCTTGCCTCTCTGATTTTGTCTCCCAACCGTCCAACCTGAGTCGACCCTCTAATGTACTCATTTCTAATCCTCTCCATCCTTCTCACACCCAATGTAAATCTTAGCATCTTTAACTCTGCCACCTCCAGCTCTGGCTCCTGCTTTCTGGTCAGTGACACCATCTCCAACCCACATAAAAAAGCTGGTCTCACTACCTTCCTATACATCTTTCTTGTCACTCTTGCTGTTAAACATCTGTCACAAATTACCCCTGACACTCTTCTCCACCTATTCCACCCTGTGTGCACTCTCTTTTTCACCCACCTCTCTATCACAATCCCAATTACTCTATACTGTTGATCCCAAGTATTTAAACTCATCCACCTACACCAACTCTACTCCTTTCATCCTTACCATTCCTCATCCCATTATTTACACACATATATTCTGTGTTGTGCCTACTAACCTTCATTCCTCTCCTCTGTAGAGCATATCTACACCTCTCCAGGGTCTCCTCAACCTGCTTTCTACTCTTGCTACAGATCACAATGTCATCAGCAAACATCATAATCCAAGGGGACTCCTGTCTAATCTCGTCTGTCAACCTGTCCATCACCAGTTCAAATAAGAAAGGGCTCAGAGCAGATCCCTGACGTAATCCTACGCTGAATGTATCCACCACTCCTACCGTAGACCACACCACTGTCACACATCCCTCATACATATCCTGTACTACTCTTACATACTTCTCTGTCACTTCCGACTTCCTCATACAATACTACAACTCCTCTTGAGGCACCCTGTCATATGCTTTCTCCAGGTCCACAAAGACACAATGCAACTCCTTCTGGCCTTCTCTATACATCTCCATCAAACCCTCAGATCAGGCATTGCATCTGCTGTGCTCTTTCTTGGCATGAAACCATACTGCTGCTCACTAATTATCACCTCCCTTCTTAATCTAGCTTCCAGTACTCTTTCCCATAACTTCATGCTGTTCGTCATCAATTTTATCCCCCTGTAGTTACTACAGCTCTTCACATCCCCCTTATTCTTAAATATCAGTACCAGTACACATCTCCTCCACTCCTCAAACACCCTCTAAGATTCCATTAAACAATCTGGTTAAAAACTCCACTGCCATCTCTCCTAAACAGCTTCATGCTTCCACAGGTATGTCATCTGGACCAATGGCCTTTCCATTCTTTATCCTCTTCATAGCTGTCCTTACTTCCTCCTTGCTAATCTGTTGCACTTCTTGATTCACTATCTCCATATTATCCAACCTTCTCTCTGTCTCTCTCATTCTCTTCATTCATCAGCCTCTTGAAGTACTCTTTCCATCTCCTCAGCACACCTTCCTCGCTTGTAAGCATGTTTCCATCTTTATCCTTTATCATCCTAACCTGCTGCACATCTTTCCCAGCTTGGTCTCTCTCTCTAGCCAATCGGTGCAGGTCCTTTTCTCCATCCTTAGTGTCCAACCTCTCATAGAACTCATCATATGCCTTTGATGAGGCCTCTCTTCACCTTGCATCTTATCTCCTTGTACTCTTTTCTACTTTCTGTATCTCTCTGACTTTCACACTTCTTCTTTGCCATCCTCTTCCTTTGTATACTCTCCTGTAATTCCCCATTCCACCACCAGGTTTCCTTTTCCTCCTTCCTATGTCCAGATGTCATGCTAACCACTCTTCTTGCTGTCACCCTTACTACTTCTGCTGCAGTTGCCCAGCTGTGTGGTAACTCTTTATTGCCATCCAGTGCCTGTCTTACCTCCTAGTAATTTATGCATCTGTTTCAGTCAGTTTAAAACTTAATGATAGAAAGAAAATAAAATAAATACAAAGCTGCAGAACCAGAAGCTGTTTCAATTAATTTATAAAATCAAGAATGGAAAATAAGTATGGACCATGTGGTGTTATGGGTCCACAGCTCGTGGAGAAAAGGCCATTGATTTTAAATAAATAATCACCGCACCCGAGGCGGCGTGAGGGGGCGTTGTTAGCGAGCAGCGGGCAGTCGTCGATGTGGCGTTTCTCACCGTGCACGGGTGAGGAACTGCCCACATTCGTGATTGCTCCCGTGGCTAATGCTGCAGCTGTGATGGCCCCTCACGTTTTTAAAAGAAGCGCAAGTCGGTTGGGGAGAAAGAGGGGGAGAATCGATTGGAGAGAAAGGAAAGGAGAGGACGGAGGTTACAGGGAGCGTGGAAGCAAGCGGTGCAGGAGAGAGACGGACACGCGGAGCGTCTGGTGAGCGCGATCGAGCGCTCGTGGGCAGCTGCGAGGAAGCTGGGTGTTAGGCCGACACCCAGGTGTTTGTGTAGATGTCGCTCCCGCTGAGCGATCTGGTAGCGGGAGTGACAAGGTGAAAGCGACGGGCCGCAGAGAGGCCATGGAAAAGGCAGCGGATGTCGGGAGACTTGGTGGTGGAATCCCCCAACGTGGGCGACCTGGCCGTTGAGGGTAATCAAGTCTCGGGGACTGGGATGAGTGCCAGACCGAAGCCAGGGATCGGGAGGTCTCCAGTCTCGAGCGTGTGAAGTAGGAGGGCAGCTGCAGAGAGTGTCTTACCTGCTGCTAAGCCCGTACGGGATAAGCAGGTGAGACGCATACAGAAAATAGGCATCGGATTTGGTTTTAAGACTGCTTCCTAAAAGAAGATTTTAACCTCTCGTTTTTAAAGGATTGTTTTTTCCAATGGTTTTAACCTCCACGTGTTCTTTTTATGGATTATTTATTTAATGAATATGAAGAACTGCACTATTTATTTGAACACTGTTTTTGTTTTGTTGACTGCTTTTAATAAAAGCACTATTGCACCTTTTGTATACCACCCCTTGCTCAATTGTTTATTTGCCTCCATTGACTAGCTCACTCGGCAACATTATCGACGGTGTTGGGTTCATGTGCTTCCAATATCAAAGGGAGTGTGGAGCCTGAACCCACATCGTCACAGACCAGAAGCTGTTTTAATTAGTTTATAAATTGAGAATGGAAAATAAGTATGAACAAGAAACTGTTTCAATTAGTTTATATCCTAGAAAAGGAAAGCAGTGACCAGGTTCATAAAAAATCAAAGATTTTGAGCAGAGTCATGAGTCATAAAGATATCCAGTCAAATGTGTGCCATGTCTCATGTTCCAAAGCCCAATGTGAAATTTTAACATAATTATGGCTCATCCAAGGGATCAGAGGAGGTATCGACAGAAGGAAGCAACGACATGGGAAATGATGTCAGAGATTGAGACACGTACGAATATTTCATCTGGACATCAGAGAATGAAGCCTATGAATAACGCTGATTGCTATTTCAGAACGCCACCCAAGACAACATCTATTCCGGACACTACTAATTTTTTAGTAAGCTTTTCCAAGACTGTATAGGTTTAGACTTTGCTATCAATTCTATTTTTTATTATATCTTCTGTCTGGTACAGTATTTCATAAAATTTTATAAATGCTACATTGCTTTTACATGTCTATACATTGTCTTTATAGCTTGAGTAATTGAAGTATATTTTAGGACACCTAGTGAGGGAAGATTTTCACTTTCTTGCCCATAGAGTGATCAAGGCTGAAAGGCCTATCCTCGATATTTTGAAAAAGTACAGTAGAAGTAGGACACTGTTTGTTAGAAAGCAGGTCTGTGACCAAGGTGATTGTGCCTTTATGTGTCATAAGGACACTTGTATGTTTGTTAGTGCTGGAGATAGTGAGGCCCAATGTAGTGTACTAAGAGTGGAAGACATTTGGCATCACTCTGATATGTCTGGGTCATACGTGGTATATTTGGGGTGATCGGCAATGGGCAATACCAAGAGATATGTGTCTGTGTATGTGTGCATAGCTGTGTTCTATGTGGAATATTGCAGGATAACTGGCAATTGGCTTTACTCGAGACTTTGTCTGGATAGGGTCTCTATGTAATGTGCATGAATCTGTGTGTGAGTTAATCTTTAAATGCAGAAGTAGACCAGTCTAGTAACTTACCTGGAAACTCTCACAGATTTCTCAATAGTACAGCTTTTCTGTTGAATCAGGCATTTTTTTTCTAGATTGTGTTTTGCAGTTCAATTTTTTCATAGGAAGTAAACAGTAACAGTGCAGAAAGCTTTTCTCTTTGCCCGCAAACTCACCTTCACGTCTCTCTTACTTTCTCTAGGTTAATGCTCATGCCTCCAGGGACTTCTAAAGTCTTACTGGCAGACAGCAACCATTATATAATATTCAGTCACAATTTCTAGGATATGAGGTCATGAAAAGCACAAGTGAATATCTAGCCATGTATGCAACTGTTGGCTCCTGATAGTTCTATACCTCTAATTTCCACTACACCATTTCAGAGATCAGGCAACAAGAAACACTTAAGAGATGTCTGGTTCACCTCCTGTTTAACTAGGTCCCCAGTCTGTTTTTATGAGTACCTGCTACACCTTAATGTAAGGGAGGAAGTGTAAGGTAGGCTACTTCAAACAGACGTTATGCCCCACCAAGCACCAGCACTCTCCACTGATGTACTCATGTACTTGTATGTGAACATTATGCTATAACATGATATTTTACTGTAATTTGCTTAAGACTTTCTAGGAGTATCATTAAAGTCATTATAGGAACAGTTACAGACAACATTTGTCACTTTGAGTTTAAAGTCATGGATCAAATTATAAGTAATTGTGGCTGGGGTTTCCATACTTCCTAACAATGAGGGTTCCATCTTGGATAATAGTATACACTATGGACATATGTAGAATGTCGAATGATTTATTTTATGATATGTACATTTTAATTCCTAATATTTTTCCCTTGTTCTGTTTAATGGATCTAATTGGCATCTAAAACCTATTAATTAAAATCCGTCATAATGCTTAGGCATGATACAGTATATGTTCGTTGGATATTATGTACTGTATATAGAGCTTCAGTTAGTCTGCCTTCCCTGTTTTGTTTTAGTACATCTTTCAAAAAGCACAAGTAATATTAATGTGACTTCAATTGTTTTTTTTGTAGTCATTATAGTTCTCATAGACAGCAAATTTACCACAGTAAAACTGATTCAATTTTGAGCTATGGTAAACCTAGTTAACTAGATCCATGTTACCAGTTTTAACATTATTGGACTTGGTCTGAAAATGACATCTGATGACGCGAAAATTTTCAAGGGTAGATTGCAAAAATATTATGTACTCCTGAAATCATCCGTAAGGTACAAAAACAGTACTTAGAAATAGGCAGTAAGTACATGGGAAAGATAAAGACAGAAGATGATACCCTCAAAATGGAAGTGAAACAGAAAGATCAGGCAGATTACTATTGAACAACAAAATTCATAGAGAACCTGCAGTATTCTAGAAACTAAAATTATGAGCAGCATGGTGGTTAGTGATGCTGCATCATGGGTACAGTGTCCTGGGTTCAAATCCCATGGCTTGTCATTTTCTGGGTGGAGCATCCATGTTTCACTGATGTCTTATTAGGTTTTACTCAGGTTTTCCTTCCATATGCCAAAGACATGAATGGGCTGTGTGTGAGTGGACTCAGCATTGTGCTTGATGCTGCCAGGAGAAGACCCTAAATTGGATTACATAGTTTTGAGAATATTAGGTTATTAAATATGGCTGATTGAAGACAAACTCATGCCATTACTCACATTTAACATTTAAATTTTCATGTGGTATTACATGAAAACTTCTGTTGTATGGATCTGTTTGGTATCAACGGTCAGCAAGAGTCTCAGTGTATCCTAGTGTGGTTGTATATACACTATATTGCCAAACGTATTGGGATGCCTGCCTTTACACACACAAACTTTAATGACATCCCATTCTTAATACTTAGGCTTTAATATGGAGTTGGTGGACCCTTTGCAGCTTTATAACAGCTTCAACTCTTCTGTGAAGGCTTTCCACAAGGTTTAGGAGTATGTTTATGGGAATTTTTGATCATTCTTCCAGGAGAGCATTTGTGAGGTCAGACACTGATGTTGGACGAGAAGGCCTGGCTCACACTCTCCACTCTAATTCATTCCAAAGGTCTTCTATCAGGTTGAGGTCAGGGCTCTGTGCAGGCCAGTCAAGTTCCTCTACATCAAACTCGCCCATCCATTTCTTTATAGACCTTGCTTTGTGCACTGTTGCACAGTCATGATGGAACAGTAAGCGCCCATCTCAAACTGTTCCCACAAAGTTGGGAGCAGGAAATAGTCCCAAATGGCTTTGTATGCTGAAGCATTAAGAGTTCCTTTCACTGGAATTAAGGGGCCAAGCCCAACCCCACACCATATTCCCCCCTCCACCAAACTTCACACTTGGCGCAATGCAGTCAGGCAAAGTACCGTTCTCCTGGCAACCACCAAACCCAGACTCATCCATCGTATTGCCAGACAGAGAAGCGTGATTCCTTACTCCAGAGGACATGTCTCCACTGCTCTAGACTCCAGTGGCAGTGTGCTTTACACCACTGCATCAAACGCTTTGCATTGCAGTTGGTGATATAAGCCTTGGATACAGCTGCTCGGCTGTGGAAACCCATTCCATGAAGCTCCCTACGCAATGTTCTTGAGCTAATCTGGAGGCCACACGAAGTTTGCAGGTCTGTAGCTACTGACTGCAGAAAGTTGGCAACTTCTGCACACTGTGCACTGCAGCATGCGCTGTCCCCGCTCTGTGATTTTACATGGTCTACAACTTTGTGGCTGAGTTGCTGTTGTTCCCAGTTGCTTTCACTTTGTTATAATACCACAAACAGTTGACAGATTTCACAAATGAACTTATTGCACAGGTGGCATCCTATCACGATACCACGCTTGAATTCACTGAGCTCCTGAGCGCGACCCATTCTTTCACAAATGTTTGTAGAATCAGTCTACATGCTTAGGTGGTTGGTTTCATACACTTTTGGCCATGGAAGTGATTGGATCATCTGAATTCAATGATTTGGAGGAGTGCCCCAATACTTTTGGCAATATAGTGTACATTCAATGGCCATGTATGATTTTGTAGCATGGACTATTAAAGCCTCTGCATATTTCTTATGTAAACATTGCCCCGGACACAGACAGGCTGTCACGCTCATGTCACCAAGCACACTTTTATTTTTCATTATTTTCACAGTTCTGTGCTCACCAATCCCCAATACCCCTCAGTCCAGGCCAATTCAATGCCTTTTCTCTCTCTTCTTCTCTCCTTCAGGCCACCTCTTGTCTCCTCCAAAGACCTTGTCACACTTCCACCCAAATCTTGTTCCTTCTGCAGGGAGGCGGCCTCTTTGAATAAGCACCCAGATGTGCTCCAGGTGTGTTCCCAGCAATCTCCCACCAATACGCCCTCAATGTGGCGGAAGTGCCTGCTGTCTCCCCGGAAGCACTCCGGGTGTCCCCGTTTTCTCTTCCCCAGCACTTCCTGGTGTGGTGGAAGTGCTGAGGTCTAGGGTCTTCCTGGTATTTGGGTCCCCCTGGTGGTAACCCCGGGTCCCTATAGGGTCGAGCTTCCCAGCTCTTTACCTGAGGCCTCCAGGCCGGTCGCCCCCTTGACGTCTGGAGGAGGCACAAGCCCTCCTCCTGTCTTCTCAGGCGTCCCGGCTGGGTACCACCTCCATCTGGGTATGACACTTATGAGCACCCCATGGTCACTGTTCACACAAAACCCCGAATGAAGCAGCAGAAACTCGAAATGACCCATCTTGACACTGCACTGTCAGGACACTGCACTGGAGTGAGCAATTTTGGTAATGGGTAGAGGGATAATTAAGTAGAAAGAGAAAAATTTACTTAAGTCAAGGTTATTTCTATCACTTCCTAGTAATCTTAAATTGGTCTTTTAAATAATAATAGTAGCAACTAATTATGTGACCTGTACTAATTTTTATTTTACAATATTCGTGAAGCTCGTTTTATTGCATACCTCTGTTTATAATGACAGTTCTTGTTCATGTAGTAAAGTATGAAATGTTTCAACACATTGTTTAGTCTTGTGTGTAACAATGGCTCAAAGAAGGGACAGAAAAAAAGGCTCATCTGTGACCTTCTGTAATGTAGGGGAAAGCTTGCCTGGATTATTGGTGTTAATTTTCTGTAATTTACTGTAAATGAATCACCCACGTGTGCCCAGGTATTTCAAGTTTGCAATGTCTTTGCTGTCTTTGTTGTGAAATGCAGTGATTGAATAAATAGTAGAGTGACCTGTGCTTCTGCAAATTCAAACGAATGTTTGGGAGGAGCAAATGATTAAATAATCAAAAAGCATAGGCATGTTTCAGATGATGTCTAAAAAAGTGGTAGATATACTTTTTTAAAGCTCATAGGGAAGTACAAATTATTATAGGTTATAAATAAATTAAGATGCTTACAAATGACTCAAGGTAATTTTTGATTAGACTACAGCCTAGGGAAATTCCCAAGAAAGGTTAAGTTCTGGAGGAGGTTTTGTGTTTTTTTTTCCAAAAAAAAAAGAAAGAAAGGCTCTGGAGCTTTCACCTTCTATTATTTCTGAGATGTATGCTTGCCTGCTTTGAAGCTTTTCTCTAATTTGAGTTTTTACTGTAAAGAAGCTTCTTTTTGTTCGTATTTGAGTCATATTTGATGTGGTTGTTTGCATACAGCTGCAGAGTAGAGCATTACCGTTGGCTGTTTTAATTTGATTAGAGAGACCACCTCAGTTATGGCTGGACTAAGAGGGTTTTTATTCCTAATGGGCAGTGGGAATTTCAATCTTTTGGCTAAAAAACATGAAAGAGACAGAGGATACATTTTTCCTTTTTTTCCTATGAAAACCTACAGTATTTGTTAAATAAATTATGAGTAAAGTGAAGCCATGTACGGTAAATTATATATTATAATTAGACACTCTATTTATGGAATGTAAATCTTCATTCATTTATATTTTTTTTAGGAAATATTCACAAGATAATTTTTCATACTTGAAAATAAAGAAAACAATCACTATTATGAATATGTACATAAACGTACACTGTTCAAATATAAACATAACAAGAAAAATAAAGGGTAATGACTACATTATCTAAGTAACAAAATCTGGACTTCCTGAATATATATATAAGGCCACATAAAATTGATCAATTTATTGATTGTATCTTAATTTAAAGTTCTGAAATCTGCTTAATTCAGTTCAGGGTTGCTGGGTACTGGAATCTATCCCTGTCAGGCATGAGGCGTTAATCAGACATGGACCATTCACAGGTCCATAAAGGGATGTTTTAAACCTACGTATTCCAATTTTAGGTTCACTGAGAGGGGAGACCTAACTTGGTAGTATCTGATGCAGCATAGACATCTACCATGAAAAAGGCAATGGTTGTAACAGAAAAGCAAGGCATTATTTATGTAGCTAAAATATCTTATAGTGATTAGGATACCAATAAACCTATTTTTTTAGAAAAAATTCATTTTGATAATTAAGAAACAAATTGACTTGCAGTTTTTTATATGCTTGGTTGAGTTGATGGAGAGAAACAAGCCACATATGCCAAACAATACAAATAATTAGCAATGAAAAGTAAAGAGAATTAGTAAAGATAAGATCAATATAAGATTTAAAAAACAGACCAAACATTTAAAGTAAAATTGAAAGTCTTAAGGTGTAGTCAAAGGAGCAAAATAAAGTTCCTAACCTGATCTAATAATCCAATTTAAATGGGCAAATGTCTGATCTAAATATTAGTCTTTTTTTCTAATCCAAAGATTAGATCTTAAATACCCTTTGTGTGATAATATCACAGCAATGCACATGTAACATCATTCGTCACAGCTTTGTAACCTGAGATCATCATCATTTCCATAAACAGCATTCCAAGTCCCAGGTTTAGGCATCACAAAATGGAGTGGCCCCTGAGAAAAATAAATCAAAATGACAACACAATACATTATGAAATCAATTCATCACAAGTATAATTTCATATCCTTAAAGAAGTAACAATCATAATCTTAAACCCTGATGTATGTTAATGGCAATTTTAATTTTTTCCAAATGAATAGTGCTTTAATAAAGGGCCATTCATCTAATGATTCACCCATCCATTTTCAAACTAAGTCTAAATCTGGGTTTCCTAAGAAAAGAAAACGTCATATTAATTTGGGTAGTAGGAATGGTTACAAATTAGGGATTAATTAATAATCTGTTGATGTCATCCACTTTGAATTCTAATTACAAATTTTTAAAATGTGCTCTATGTCTTGTGTTGAAATGTGTCCATCAGCTGCTTTTATAAAAGCCCTGGCTGCACAATTAGCACCACTATACCTTACAGTAAAATGTTGTAGCGGTCCTATTCAAAGGAGTGACATGTCATAGGAGTGACATAACAAAGGAGTGAAACCTCAGATATAAATTTCAAAGGAGTGACAACCATCCAACCAACCATCCAAGTGGTAGGTGAGGCGACAACAATTTTTTTGGCGTGTGTACTTTCAGTTGTGTGTGGTAGGTGATGCGACAACAATTTTTTTGGTGAACGTACTTTCAATTGTGTGTGCTAGGTGACTCGTTATGTCACTCCAATGAAATGTCACTCCTTTAATACGGTATTTATCTCACTCCTTTGTTATGTCACTCCTTCGATACAGACCCTGTCGTAGGTATACTCCACTTCCCTGTGTTAATTATTCTGATCAGACACTGCTTCCACATTCATTCCTAAGTAAGACACAGTGTTTTTCTGTGCTAGCAGGTAGTTAGTATACATTAAAATGCATTTTTCCAAAGAAAAAGCTGAATTGGTATGTTGATTCGTCTGATCAGGCAATGTCCGAGTGAAAAATATCAACAAAAAAAATTTGCTGCTACACCTTATGATTTGTAGTAACAAGGAAAGCCAAATAATGTGTGGTGTTACCCAACCAAGCCTTGCATTGCCTCACCTGGGCAAAATCTAATAAGAGCCCTATAAAGTGACCCTAATGGGTCTTCTCCATACTTTCATCAAACCTACAGCCAGTCATCACAATAACTTGTTCAAAATGAGTAAACATCATATATGAAAGATAAGGACAAAATATGAGAAAGAAGAGATAAAATAACATGAGGTAAACACTTAGCAAAAGACAAGCAGGAGGGTCAAGCAAGAAAAGAGCAGCCTTCAGAAAAAACATCTGACAACTTTACTGCCACTGAATGCACAAGCTTCATAGCTGATGGGATTCCTACTACGACAATTGTGTAGACACTAGAGCAAATATGGAGGCTGACATCTAACAATGAAAGTGTACCCTGAGTAAAAAGATAAAACAAACAAAGCACCTGCCAAACATTTTCAGTTGTGGAGCCTCGCAACCTGTTCATGATATCCTTAGTAATACAATGTGTTACCTCTTCTTGGCCTAGATAATGAGCAATGAAGAATCACAGCTCACTGTGCCCCTGTTTGTCACATAACACTATGTAACAAAATTTTTGTTCCTGGCTTCCAAGAGTTATATTTCAACTGCTTATGTCTAAAGCCTATGGAAAAACGACTACATTCAGCACAAACTTTGATTTTATGACCACAGCCCAGAAAATTTCGTATTTATAGTGACAAAATAAGGGAATTTTTATTTTTCGTTCATGCGGTCTGATAAAGAACAACACTTGCATGGTAAATAGACAAAGACAGTCAAAACCACTCAAAAAGGTTCAGAAATGAGTAGCTTTTCTAGATTTGTGACTGTACTGCAAATCGCTTTCTCGAAGAAGCCCCCAAATGTAGTCCCCCATCATGTTTTCGTTATACTGTCCTTGGTAACGACGTTCAAAGTCCAGTATATCCTGATGAAAGCGCTCGCCTTGCTACTCTGAGTAAGCTCCCATGTTCTCCTTGAATTTGTCAAGATGAAAGTCAAGGATATGGACTTTGAGAGACATTCTGCATCCCATTTTGGTGTAATTCTTTATGAGAGTCTGAACCAACTACACATAGTTTTCAGCCTTGTGATTACCCAGGAAGCCGTGAACCACTGCAACGAAACTGTTCCAAGCCGTTTTCCACCACGCAGAAGTAGCAGTTGCTTGAGTGGTCAGTCGGTTGCAGCCAAATTCGCGGGATAGCAAACGTCATGGCTCTCTTTTCTCCCTGTACCAACCTTCAAGAGTTTTCTTGCAATATTTGCATGTGAAATGAGGTGCCCAGGGCTTGTCTTGATCCCCGACAAGCATGCCGAAGTATGCCTTGTAGGCCTTGCACATCTTACGACATGCTTTCACGGAATACTTTATCGCTCTTGTCTTTATAAATTGTCCACAGACGTAGCAAAATGCATCTGCTGGGTGCAAGCAACCTCTTGATGCCATCTAAATCAAATCAAAAAAATAACATAAACTGAAATGTTGGTTCAAGTCACCTGTGCTTTTATACTTGTATGACTACTATTGGACAGTCCAAGAATGTTCTAGAAAGTTCTAAAAGTTTCTTGAACGGTCTAGATAATTCTGGAAAATTCTAGAAACCTCTGGACAATTCTAACAGTTCAAGAATATTCTAGAAGACTACACAGTATTGAATGCGAATCGAGAATTTTCTCGAAAACAGACAGATTTCAAAATATCATTGCCCTGATCACAAAAGCAAAGTTTTTGTGGAACAACAGCTATTTTCTATTGTTTTTAGGCATAACGGGTTAGGAAAACACACTTTGTACCCAGGAACAAAATAAAAATAAAAATTTGTTACATAGTGATAATTCCACAGAATTTAGATCTCAGCAATACTTGAGATTCTGCAACTAGACAGAGACAATGAGTGATGAGTCTATTCCTAAAAACACATGTTGAACACGATTGCTAAGTTATTTCCAAAAACAGATAAGATTGCTAAAAAATTCTGTTTATGGACACTTATAATGCAATTAAGAACCTGCAATTTGATGTTTACTTTGCCTTTTTCAGCATATTCCTGGTGCATTTTTTTAAGCATTTTGTGGCATGGTAAACTACAATATACTCTAGGTGTATAGTTGAGGCTTAAGAAAGTTATTTGATTTGATCAGATATGAACACTTGGATTCTTGTTTATATCCCCAATCTGCTAGGTTACGGTGCCTGCTAAGAAATGCAGGAAATGTTTGTTATTTCATTTTAACATTTTCAGGGGATTAATGCATTTAAAGAAATTAATGCAGGTAACAAAGGTTTATGAAATTTTCATAGTATTTCAAATATAAAAGTAAAAATAGCTAGAAGGTGTTAAGAATCATTGAACTGGAGTCATGTGTCTTCAGAAAGCACAAATACAGTAATTTATTAAAAATACTGTACTACTCACAAGATTAAAATATGCTAGCCAACTGAAAATTAAAGTTACATAATATCCTTGTACCCTCAACCCATATATTTAAGATTTATATAATACTGTATAAGTCTATTATTGATTCATTATAGCATGCTACTTGCAGTAAATTGGTGAATGTTTTGCAGTGATTAAATTTACATATTTGGTAATGTTATCTATAAGAATACACTTAAAACATATGGCTATCCAAACTTACTATATGGATTTTTCTGGTTACATGAACCTCAGACAATATGTTGCAGTTCCAAACTGAAGGAGTTGTTGAGGAAGTATCACTGAACCATTAAATGATTGGTTTCATTAGTGGAAATTAAACATAATACAGTGAACTAATTTTACTTGTGCAAATGCTTTTTCTAGGTCCGCAAAACAGACATATAGTTCTTCATTATACTCTGTATTTTTCACTCAGCATCCTCAGGACCTCCAGTAGCATCTCATGTTCCCCTCCCTTTCCTGAATCCACATTAATCTTCTTCCATATAGCTTTTTGCCTTTGTTTCAAATCTTTTTGCAGTCAACTTTAACATTACCTTTGACACATGTGATATAAGCTTATTACTCTATAGTCTTCAGAATTTGTTGCATTTGTCTTTATGGTATTGGTATTAACACTGCTTCCTTGAAGTCATCTGGCCATTCTCCTTCTTCATACATTTTCTTGTACAAACTTTTTAGTTATTGTTTCTATTTGACACCAAGATTTGTGATCCATTCAGACTAATGTGGTGCTGAGGTATCACCTATTGCATGGCTGCACATGGGTTCTACTGTATTTTAGGATGCTGAGGTGGCTTGTTGTGTGGTGGTTGTTGCAATGTGCTCCCAACCTCTCCTCTCTCTCCTCTCTACTAGTAGGTTTTCTATCTTTATTATTTTACCATTTTCACTTCTTTTATCCCATGTTCTATGATTTCTCCATCAGCTCTGGTCCAACCTTGTCTTCATTAATTTCTTCTACCACTTCCAGCTCCATCTCTTCTTTTGTTGGTTTATTATTAACATCATACAATTCTACCTCATGTTCTTTCCATCTTCCCTTTACTTTGTCTGCTTCTGTTAGTTAGATTTTGATTTTTACTGTTTATTGTTGTACTATTATATTGTGTCCTAGTACTAAATGTTTCTGTGATGTCTCTCACTTTTGCGTATATCAAATCACTTTTCTGTTGTTCATCTAAGGATTCAAGTTCTTTTTATTGTTTATCCTACCATTTATTTCTTGCTTCATTTGGGGAACAAGCTAGGAATATTGAGATATATAGGAGTAGACTGGTGGGACAAAAGACTAATTAGGAAGCTGTACATGCACAGCAAAAGCCAGAACCATATATGGACTAACAGGCATGTCAAATAGGAAGAGGTACGAGACAGGAGTGCTCACTCTTACCAGTCTTGTTTAGCATCTATGTTGAGAGAATAATTAAACACTCACTGACAAACAACAAGTTGGTGGAGAAAGTTGGAGGAAGATGGATTTCATCGGTAAGATTTGCAGACAGTAACGCAATAACATCAAACAATGAAAGACTATAGAAACTAATGAACAAATCAGATTAAAAGACTTTAAGTAACTGCCATTATGCCAATTCATGTTGCTATGAAGTACAGTGTAAGACCTCACACCAATCATGTTATAATAAACAATATTAGAACATTAGAACAATCTAGACGAGAAAAGGCCATTCAGCACAACAAAGCTCGCTAGTCCTATCCACGTATTTCTTCCAAAAAAACATCAAGTTGAGTTTTGAAAGACCCTAATGACTTACTGTCTAACACACTACTTGGTAGCTTATTCCAAGTGTCTATCGTTCTTTGTGTCCACGTGTTCTTGATAAACTCATTTTAAAATAACAGTCTTGATCCACTGTACTAATTCCCTTCATAATTTTAAACACTTCAATCATGTCATCTTTTAATCTTCTTTCACTTAAAGTGTATTTACTCAGCTCTTTTAATCTTTCCTCATAATTCAACCCCTGTAGCCCTGGAATCAGCCTAGTCGCTCTTCTCTGGACTTTTCTAGTTTTGCTATGTCATTTTTGTAGCCTGGAGACCAAAACTACGTACAGTACTCTAGATGAGGCCTCTCCAGTGTATTATAAATCTTGAGCATAACCTCCTTGGACTTGTACTCCACACATCGTGCTATATAACCTAACATTCTGTCTTCTTAATGGCTTCTGAACACTGTCTGGAAGTCAATAGCTTAGAGTCCACAATGACTCCTAAATTCTTCTCATAAGGTGTACTCTCGATTTTCTGACCACCCATTGCGTATTTAAACCTAACATTTTTACTTCCTATGTGTAATACTTTACGTTTACTGACATTACATTCCATCTGCCACAAATCTGCCCAAGCCTGTATGCTATCCAAGTCCTTCTGTAATGATATAATGGATTCCAAATTATCTGCTAATCCACCTATCTTGCTATCATCTGCAAACTTAACCAGCCTGATACTTATATTCCTATCTAAATCATTTATATATATTAAAAATAGCAACGGCTCTAGTACTGACCCCTGTGAAACACCACTCTTAACATCAGCTAATTCTGATATGGTTCCTCACACCATCACCCTCTGCTTCCTGTGTCTGAGCCAATTCTGCACCCATCTAAAAACATCACCCTAAACTCCCACTTCTTTTAGTTTGATGCCCAACCTCTCATGTGGCTCCTTATCAAATGCTTTCTGAAAGTCAAGATAAATAATATCATATGCTCCACTTTGATCATATCCTTTCGTTGCCTCCTCTTAGAATTCCGGTATGTTAGTAAAACACGACCTCCCTCTTCTGAACCCATGCTGACTGTTCAGATTAACTCCTGTCCTTACCAGGTATGGCTCAATTTTATCCTTAATAATTCCTTCCATTAAGTTTCCTGTGATACATGTTCAGCTTACTGGCCTATAGTTGCTTGGATCTGCCCTGTCACCCTTTTTGTATAATGGGATGATATTTGCCACTTTCCAATCCTTCGGAATCTCTGAGCAGTACTTCTCCCTCTATAATTTCCAAATCCCTTAGTACCTCCTTAGTAGTCCCTGTTACCTCTGGGAGGTTATCCACTTGCTCATTTGTAAGCACCTCAGAAAAATGTAAGTTTAGGGCATCTGCTATTTCATTGTCTGTATCTTTTAATTCCCCTTTACTATTTCTGATGAACTTCACCTCCTCCTTGACTGTTCTTTTGCTACTGAAATACTGAAAGACTCTCTTACGGTCTTCTTTTGCCTTATCTGCTATGTTTATATATGTTTAGCATGTGCTCTGCTTCATTTTAAAGTAAAGACCCCCGGGAAGCTATTCAGATCATTTAATTGTGTGATGTATCTTTTCTCTGGTAAAATTAGCCTCTTAATGACCTCCCATTTAAAAATAATTAACGGTAGGAAAAGGAGCCTCACTTCTTAATCTCTTTTCCATTCTTTTCATCTGTGCTTTAAAATTATCTAATAGAATATCAAACATGATTATTTTTTCCACTTTATTCAACATACATTTAACTCTTTGTAAAACAATAGGTGCATTATAATATATCATATGTAATGCACTTTAGAACCCTGTCTGAAACAATGTCATGTTTTCCTATATACTAAATATTTAATAATATTTAGTAGTCAAATCTATTGGGTATGAGTACTGTGCCTGTTAGAAATAAAACTATACCAGAAATTCTACACATAATACAGTACACATCACTGACAGTGGTTCATGTTATAGATGACTTTTAGCTTGAGGAGTGGTGCGTTGTTCTGGGAAAGAGCAGTCTTTGCTGGAGACAATCAGATGCAGTTAAATTGTCAGCAAAGAGCTGTAGGACATGTTGACTCTGAACAACTTGTTTGACTGCAAAGCCCCATTTTCAACAGTTATTATTTCCGAGTGTTAATGGTAAACTCTCTCATCATTAATTAATTATGCTTAAGTGTTAAGTGTTTATTAGAGAAACCTTTGTAATTGTGTTAGCATTGCTGAAACCTGCTATTCTGTTTAATAAGGCATTTAAATTGCCTTAGTGCATACCTTTGGTTTCAAGGTATTCCTAAAGTTAATTTCTGGGTTTTAGAATTACCAAAATGAAACAGCTTCCTTGAGAAACATGTCAGTCTTCTGTTGTTTTTTTTGAAATTAGCAATATTCCATGTGACAGATTGCCAAAAATCTGAAGATTTCATACAAAGTTGCCCACTATCTTAAGAGAAGAGGATAAACAAGATCTAATCAGGATAGACTCAGATTTACAGTTACACAAAAGAATAAGTACATTAGAAATGTGCAGTTTGAGAAAAAAAAATGCCTTACAGGAATTCAATTGGCTGCTTCCTTAAACAGTACTTGCCAAAAAACTAGCGTTACATGCAACAGTAAAAAGACAACGCAAGGATGCTGGCCTTAGAGGCAGAGTTTCAAAGAAAGAAACATATAATCTAGCAAATAAAAAATAGAAGGTTAAAATGGACAACATTTTTGAATAACCCTGAATTTCACTGTCCAATGTCTGTATTATTTTGTCCATTTTAACCATTTTATTTTCACTGTTGTAGATGACACTGTTATTTGGTGTGTGATTATAGTTTTCTGATATCAGCCAACATTCTTTACACAATTTTGATGACACTTTGGAAGATGCATTACCAGTATAGCTGGATTTAGATTACAGTATTTTGTGGTGCACAATATAACCAGTTGAAAAAAGGGCTAGGGGGAAGACTTGCCCAGTTTGCCAAACTGTTTCTGACATTGAACAAGCAGCATTTGGTGTTGCATCAGCTTGCAATGTGCTGTATATACAACTGGTATACCCGCTTTGATGCCTCTTGGGCAGGGCATGTAACTCTTCAGCTTTCTCCTAACAGTAGCATGCTGGAGGCATCAATTATGCAACAACTGTGTGATGCTGGGTGCAAAAATCTAACCTGATTATTACGATGTTTTGTTTTTGTAGAAATGGCAAAGAATTATCTACAATATATTGAGTTACTGATTATCCTTTAGTTTTTGGATGAGGATTAGAGTCCATTAGAAAGGCATTCCTTGGAAAACTGGTGGAATGAAACCAGAAAATATTAGAAAAGCTAGCATTAAAATATGAGGATTTTACTACAGACAGTGAATTACATTTGTCCTTATCTAAAATGAAAAATCATGCAACAGTGTGAGACCATTCTACCTTAAATGTGATAGCAAGGGTAAGAAGCAGAATACAATTCATATACAATACTCAGCAGAATTTCAGGAGGAGAAGTAAAACAGTTTTAACTGTAATGTCCATTGCCATTTCAGCTACCACAAGAAAAAAAAGCCCATTGCTGACACAACACTTTGTTCAGAGAGGAAACATCTTAGTTAACAGATCATCCAGAAACAGAATTGAAAATGAAGTTTCCTGACATTGTATATTCAATGCAATCCTTAAAACATTATTTTTTGTTTTCCTAGGTTTTTCCCACTTCTATTAATATATACAGTATGCATTAAGAAATTGATTTCTTAATTCAACCTTTTTATTTTTAGGTTTATAAGGTCATTACCTGTATTGTCATGTATGCAGGGTACAGTGAAATTCCTGCTTGTATGTTTTATTCAAAATGAATCACACTACCAATCTCTAATACCACAGTTAGTGAGTATAACAATGTTACTTTGAAATATTCATACTTTTAAATTGAATTTTAAACTTCCACTGCTCTTTAAAAGGCTGTATGTTTTGTAGAAATAGTCCACCATAAATGGGAGTAATTTCTGAGTTGTATGTCACCCAAATAAATGCTGGTCCAGCTTTGTATTATATTTGTCTTTAGTGCTGTGATGATGCAAGGCATCAGGAGGCGTGGTTACATATATATATATATATATCTTTATACCTTCTGTATTTGTTCTTTCATCATTGGCATATTTGTATAGTGGATAGTGCTCTTTCCTCATAACTCTAAATCATGGCCTGAATGTTGTCTGTGCAGTTTTTCAGATTTTACCTATTTCTGCATAATGTTGGCCTTATACCTGTGATTGTGTTCTGCGTTGAACCAAGTTTGGGTCCTGCCTTGTGTCTGGTGCAACCATGATACACCCGATATTCCAATACTGGAATATATGAAGCAGTGTGTGTTATGGTTTTAGACATTATCCTACACTAGTTTTTTTACCTTTCAGTTTCACATGTCTGATGTATCCTTAAATTAAGCCATTATCCTGTTTTAGTATTTTCAAACTTATTTTAAAGCAGAAGTATTTTTCCATAACTTAAACTTCATAACATTCATTTTTTAACCTGTTGTTTGGGATACATGAAAAATGTTTAATAACGTTAAATGGTATTGTTACCTAAACCTTCATTTAACCCTGGGTATGCTGAGCTCAGCACTACTTATAAGTTTCTACATTGCCACACTAGCTCAAATACGGTAGCAAACTTGAATACACACTTCAGTCCTTATAAACCACCGAGATCATCTCATGTTAAAGTCTTATTAGTCCATTTTCTTGTTAGAATACTCTCATTACATGCAGTATTTAATCAGGAACTATTATCTTATGTCTACTTCTGAAGCTATTGTGGATAATAGCCTTTCATTCCAGGCTAAAACTGCATGTCCTCTGTGTTTTTTTCTTGAAATTCTAAATTGCACTGCAATTCAAAAAGTTCATCTAGAAGAGTATCCTTTTCTGTTCTTGGTTGCAATTTTAAACCACACATCCACTTCCAGTTGCATTTATAGCTTTACTGGACCAGCAGTGTGTCTTAATACTGCTAAATGTCAGCGTTGCCACCAATGGAAAATGAGACAACAGGATTATTCTTCAGTGTCTAACCTATTGTACTTCTCCTTCATTGTAAAAATGCAGCTCTGTGCTTTTCAGAACTTGAAATATATTGTTGTTATGTGTACCTTTACTCCTAAACTCAGTTACTGGCATGGTTTCTTTATAGTTAAAAATCCCCTTTATTTCCAAGTTAAAAGGAAGTTCAATATACAAAAGGCATCTTGCCTGTAATTCTTTTCTTTTCTTTTTATCTCTATTGCCAAATGTTAAGTGATAAACGTTTTGCAGACAGACTCCTCCTTGTGAGCTATATCTTGCCTCTCCTTAAGTCTTAACTCCTTTTGAAAAACTCCCAGAATTGTTTAAAACCAAAGTGCTTCAAACAATTTTTTCCCATTGGTGCACGTGTTGCGGCAAGTTCCTGCCAAGTTGCCCTTTATGTTGGTAGGTAAGAATTATCTCTAAAATTCCTTTAACAATTGTGGAACAGTTCTAAAAAGCTGAGATTTTATTTGCAAAAATAAAAGATGAAGGGAAATCAAAGAGGATAAAGATGTGAATTAAAGAATGGAGAATATTTGTAGTGCGTAAAAATCAGTGTATAAGAGGAGGTAAAAAAATAAGTGTCACTGAATAATTTTTGACTTTGTTTAAGCAGGTTTATTGCAGTGCACTAGCCCTCTGTGTTATACAACTTAGCATGTGAATGGTCAAAGCATTTGATTGCTGTCATACACATGTTGCCATCTGAAGAGGGTAGCCATCACCAGGGGCCTCATGTATAACGTCGTGCGTAGAACTCGCACTATAACATGGCGTAAGCACAAAAGACGAAATGTGCTTACGCACAGAAAAATCCAGATGCAGGAATCTGTGCGTACTCCAACTTCCACGTTCTTCGACTACATAAATCCCGATCAGTGTGAACTAACGCTCGTGCACGCGCTTTATGTAACGCCCCAACTCCTCCCAGAATTACGCCTCTTTGAATATGCAAATCAATATAAATCGCCCTTAAACTCAGCCTTCTGTGAAAAGACAATGGGAAAAGCACGGGGGAAAATATAAGAATTTCAGCGAATACCAAGTGGAGGCAAAGGAAAAACATACTATTTGTTCAAATAAACCGTGGTATAATCAACAAAAGGAAGCTGATCGAGTGACATAGCGTGTTGGGGAAACTTGAAAGCTCACGTTCACAAAATCGCACAGTGCCGGAAAAAAAAAAGTCATATATCAAAGTCGCCGTGAAAATCTGAGTTGTAGCCCACTGTCTGAGTGTTATATGAAAGCTTATTAGGGTACAGAGAAAAAGGCACACGGTGGGGAAAAAGCACGAAATGTCAACTTCAATCTCGACATTTCCACTTTAATCACGTAGTTTATTTTGTCATTAAAGTAGAACATCATAAACTTCATCTTAAAATCGTTTAATTAACCAGTTTCTCAAATCACATCGTAATTAAAGTAGCACGTTAAATACTTTGTTTGTATGTGTGTGAATCAGTACTTGCTTCTTAAACCGGCTCTCTTCCTCCAACTGGACACAGAATCAATTACATTCGTGATATTACAGCTCTCTGAATAACTAAAATACTGAGATGTATACGTGATATCATTTTTATGATGATAGGAGTTAAAGCACGTTATTAAACATGTGTTTCACTTCCATGAAATAATTTATTGCAGCAGTACTCAGGGGCGGCTCTAGGCTTGTGGTGCCACTGGGCAGAGGAAGAATCGGTGGCTCCTTCGCCCGCCAATGTCAGTGAGGTAGCTTATGCCCGGTGGATGGCCTCGTCCATTGTGGACACTGCATAGCCGCCTCGTGCTCATGACACAAGCATTTAACTTTTGCCGAAATTTGCGCTGTGTTTTAGCTGTGTTGATTTTTTCTCTTTCTGTGTTATATTCAATATATGTTGGCGTAGCCGTCACTGCAGTCAGTGCTTTTCTTTCCCCAAGTAACCGATCGCCACACAATCAGCTCTGTAATAGAAGTTAACGTTTAAGGAACATTGAAATATCTTCGTAGTACATGTTTAATTATTCTATCCTTAACGACACTCCCAGTGAAGAATATATATATATATAGTTTTATCTGTATAATTTAATAAACATATTTTGCTGCATTTCACCTTAAAAATGATATTGTCATCATATGTAAATACGCACTTTATAAAGTGGCTCAGGTTGTGCGATTTTATAACTATAGTGCAAGTTTACAGTGGGGTGATTGTACTTATAAGTATTAACAGTTCTACAAGGAGCAATTGATTAAGTGCGTTTAGAGTTTTTGGGATGAAACTGTTTCTGAACCGCGAGGTCTGTACAGGAAAGGCTTTAAAACGTTTTGCATTGGCTGAGACACTAATAAACAATATGCGGTTAGTTTCAGTGTATTTATAAAGCCGCGTCAGGAAAATAAAGAGTAACCACACAGGAACAGTAGTACTGCTTTGACACCGGGTGCCGCCAGTCTGCAAAACCGAGCTGAGAACTTGCGTACGACAAGGCATGAGGTACCGTGGAAAAGTGCGTGGCTTTACGCCAAGTGTAGGCTTTATACATCGCTATTTGGACGTGGAAAAGTTCTTACGCAACATTTCTGTGCGTACGCACCGTTTATACATGAGGCCCCAGGACCTTTTCTTAACCTTACTCTCATTGTAATGTTTTAGTTTTCATAGAGTAAATGACGTAGATATTCATGAAAAGTTTTATTTTAGTTGTTTAGTTTAACAGTCTGCGTGAAGCAATCAAAAAAACATTGTCAGCTATTTGGGGCATTAGGCAGTACCCCATGTATTCAACAATGAAATTTGGACTCATATGTGTACTTAATAAAACAAAGTATAGTACCAATGGTTTGTTCCTTAGGCTTCTTGAATGGCTGTTCATCTACCAAATGTAATGTTTTTGCTTAGAGTCCACAAATACAGTTGACTGCTGGTCACGTCTCTTCTTATATAGGTCCCAGGGCAGAAAGGCCCAGGCCAGAGTTGTTTGACCTGAAAGTCATCCTCCAGTTTTAGGGAAATAGAAGGGGGTTAATTGAGGACAGTGTAACACTCATCCTTCCCTGTACTTTCCATTTCAGAGCCAGGCAGGCGCTCCCATGACGTGCATGTGATAACAGTCTTTACCATTAATGCCATTTTCAATTTTATCCTTTTAAGACATACCCTTCACAAATACTGATTATTCTTCAAAATGTAAGTATGCACATATACCATCTTAGTGACTGCAGATTTCGGAAAAAACCTCTGTGCTCCAAACTAGGCATATACAGTATACGAGTGACAAAACAAAGTGACTGTGTACTGGTTAGACTTGTCACACATTGATATGCATTCATCATTCATTTTTAAATGTCATATTTAACATTCATGTGGATATACTTATATATTCAGTTCAAACAAGAATGCAATCAGACTGTTAAAAAGAGAATACAATTGTTATTCATAGGCAATGAACAACATGTAACAACAAACTATGGATAGCATTCTGCTTAACTACTAAATGCACCCATATAAAAACTACACCAAGACAATTTAGACATGTCAGACATCTTAATAGGATGTCATTGAACTGTGGGAAGTAAACACAATACACAAACCTTGTTGGGAATCAAAGTGAGGTTTAAGTTCTGGGAATTGACAAAACTACCCTGCTGTGACACCAAATCCCCATAAGACAGCAGTAAATCAAAAATGGGAAAGACGCCTACAAGAGTATGGCAGTATTGGAATTTCCCCTGCAATTTTCTTCAAATTATTGTCATTTTTATAGATAGAATAGTGTGATGTTATGATGTCACTATTTATGGGCTTCATCTTTGTCAGTTTAATGTAAATTTCTCATCCAGTCAGGAAGAGAATAAATAATAATAGCTAATTCAATGCATTAAATAACTTTTTAATTTATTACATAATTGAGGTCACTTATTGGTATATATACAAACATATTAATCGGTATAGAATATCAAACGCACAACAGTGAAAATATACTGGAGAGTTACGATAAGATCGGCAGTTTTAAAGAACAATAAAGTGGCGTCTTTAGGTTATAAAGTAAACTTAATTGTTGTGATCATTTGCCAGCAAGTAGGTTGACCATCAGGAATAATCCATTTCAGAATAAGTACAAGAGGACAAACTAGCATTTTGAAAAGTGCAGAAGAGCAAATAGAAATCACTTAAGATTCCTGGTTGGAGAAAAAGATCATATAAGGAACTAAAATGATGGCAGTAAATGGCCTTCAGAAACAAGGATGTAGGCCTGCTATACGTTTGAATTTGCCTTGTGAGAACGAGAACTCACAAAAGAAGACTGACTTGCATCAAGATGGGACTATAAGCATGTGTTTTTCCCCTTTAATCTTTATGACACATTTGTAGCTTTGAATGAAATGGTTTGAATTGACTCATTATGTTCCTCTGTCCATTTTATGTTACCAGAAGGAAGATTATTACACTTGCAACATTTTTGTAGGTTGTGTCACTTTCCACTTGTTACTAATATTTTTACTTGGGCTTTTCAAAACTTGTTTCTGCCTTTGCACACAATTTTCCATATGGATGCCAATAAATATTGACCCATGCATTTGACTTATAACTCATATAACCAGTGCAGAATTGGGCTAAAGGAAGGAGATATACCTGAACAGTGTGATTAATAAAAAGTTCAATAAAACACAGTCTATAACAGAAAAGTTCCTGTACTTCTGGAAGCTGCTATTTTAAGAAATAGTGATGAATGTGCAAGATGCTATGGAAAAGAAAGGTTATTGAACTGGGTTATGGTGACACACTTTAGAACCACCCAATATCAAAAACAAAAACACTAGAGAACCCTGATATATTAAAATAAAGATTTTGTTATAGAAATAAATGTGGAGGACAGGTGGTAAGGAATCAGTAAACCAAACTACTCATGATTCACTACACAAATATTCCTTTTTTTCTTACAGTGGGAGCAAAGGCCCTTCTTCCCTTCATAGCACATATATATTTCATTCTGAGAAAAGACATTTTACTTTGATCGTAAGGCACCTTAGGGTGTTCTGTATATATCCGTAAAGCCACTTGAGGTGTTGCTGATTCTTGGTTGCCAGCCTTTTGCTGTTGCTTGCCATATCTACATATACAGCACTGTATGAGGCCTATCTATCTATCTATCTATCTATCTATCTATCTATCTATCTATCTATCTATCTATCTATCTATCTATCTATCTATCTATCTATCTATCTATTGTTTGTTTAGCTGTTTAGTTTACATTTCATTGAAAATTTAAAGTAATAATCCCTTGTTGTATGTTTCTCCCTCAGGCTCTTTGATGTATGCACAGTGTCAAGGACTGATCGAGAGACCAGGCTGACTTTGGTCTTTGAACATGTTGATCAGGATTTAACTACCTATCTAGAAAAAGCTCCTGAGCCAGGTGTGCCACCTGAAACAATTAAGGTACAATGCAGTGCTATTTGCCCTTCTCATTTTACGTATTTTTAAGTTAGAATGAGAGTTTATCTTGAATTACGCCATTTTTACACACAACACTGTTAATAAATCCTGCTGTTTGGGAAATTTTCAGTTAGCTAAACAGATATGTTTTGTATTACTGCATACATGATTGAAACAAAACTGTACATTTAGTGTAAATATTTATATATTTTTATATGTATGTCGTTTATGTGTTTTTCCTGCTTAATATTTTGTGTTGTATTCTTTTTTTTTTTTGAAATTTTATTAATTTTATTGCAATCATTCCATACAAATCAATCAATTTTTACATAAAGTAGGATTGAGAACAAGTCGACCCCCACCCCTGAGAGAGAGAGCATGGCCAGCGGAGTAAAACTTAAGGCTTGTAAACATACCTAAACTGATGAGTATGATATGATGAATGGAGAAGAAAAAGAAATACAGAAATAATTGCTTCCTCTCTGCTTTAAGAGCTTATTCTAAAATATTACTGATTAGATCCTGCCATGTTTTGAAAAAAATCTGTACAGATCCTCTAACTGAGAATTTGATTTTTTCCAATTTCAAATAGTATAAAACATTGGTTTCCCACTGACTTAGAAGAGGAGAGTTAGGATTCTTCCAGTTTAGCAAAATAAGTCTGCATGCTAAAAGTGTAGTGAATGCAATCACAGTTTGTTTGTCCTTCTCCACTTGTGTTGTATTCTTGACTGTACATGTTAACTGAAAGTGCTTTACAAAAAATTTTATTCCCACCAGCTAAATGAATTACATTTTTTTACTAGTATATCTGATGTCTAAGTGAATATTTGTTAAATGGAATAAATCTTCAAAATTTTGTGAGAATAGCTTTAACAGTCTGACTTGTAAGAAGAGCACCTCGCAAGGTGCACAGACTTTGAATCTGTTTCTACAGACGTGGTGTAAGCCCTATCCAAGCAAAACTGAGTTCTACATTCTTCCCTGTGTGATTACGAAAAAGAAATTGTGTCTTTACATTATTAAGTAATTTAAAGTTAATTGCCAACCATTCTGACAAAAAATAAAGATTACTTGATGTAAAAGAAAGCCTTACTTCTGAACTTTAGTTTGACTTAATATATCAATATACACTAAGCAGTAGTAAAAAAATGTATAATTAAAGGCTAGACTCTCATATTTTTCATATTAAAATGGGTTGGCATATTTGGAAGAAATCTGAAAGCAGTGTTTAATATTTACCCTCCCAAAATGTTTTGCTTTTTTTTTAATAAAATTAATTGTAGAAAGTGTTGCCTTGCACAAGTACGTTCTTGTAAGCATGCAGCAGATCTTGGTGGCCTCAAATGTCAGGAAGTTTTGTTTCTGTTCATGTAACGACAAATGAAGCTCTCCTTTTTCCCACTACAGTGAAATAACACATTGAAATTACATTGGTTCTTTTTCCAGCGTGTTGACATGTTTCAAGCTGATGGCCACATCATTCACCTATTCTTAAACTTGCTACAAACTAGTTCATAAAAAAGAAAAGGCTTTGTTGCAGTTTTGCTAATATCACTAAAGTGATTATTGAATTCATTATAAACCAATTTAGTTTGCTTTCAAAAAATTACAAATTGACACCCAAAGGCATTTGAATTGTTTCCTTTTTTCTGGGCTTTAATGTTTTAAAATACAGTGATCCATCGCTATATCACGCTTCGACTTTCGCGGCTTCACTCTATCACGGATTTTAAATGTAAGCATATCTAAATATATATCACGGATTTTTTTGCTGGTTTGCAGATTTCTGCGGACAATGGGTCTTTTAATTCATGGTACATGCTTCCTCAGTTGCTTTGCCCAGTTGATTTCAAATAAGGGACGCTATTGGTGGATGGCTGAGAAGCTACCCAATCAGATTATGTATTACATATTAAATAAAACTCCTCAATGACGTGCGGCGCTTCGCATACTTGAAAGCCCAAACAGCACATACAGTATTGATTTTGGATTGTTTGCTTGTCTCTGCCTCTCTCTCTCTCTCTGACATTCTCTGCTCCTGACGGAGGGGGTGTGAGCAGAGGGGCTGTTTACACAGAGGCTGTTTGCCTAGAGGATACGGACGCTCCTCCAAAAAATGCCGAAAGAATACCTTCACATTGCTGCCTTCCTTGTAGCTGCTTTGTCCGGTGGTGCCTCGCAAACTTAAAAGCCCAAAAAGCCCTATTGATTTTTGATTGTTTGCTTTTCTCGCTCTCTCTCTCTCTCTCTCTCTCTCTCTCTCTCTCTCTCTCTCTCTCTCTCTCTCTCTCTCTCTCTCTCTCTTTCTGGCATTCTCTGCTCCTGACGCACACTTTGAAGATGAAGATATGTTTGCATTTTTTTAAATGTGAGACGGAACTGTCATCTCTGTCTTGTCATGGAGCACAGTTTAAACATTTGACTAAAGGGTGTTATTTCATGTTTAGAGGGCTCTAATGATGTTAGAATATGTATTTAGAAGGTCATAAACAGGTTTTCTATGCTCTAACTGTAAAAATATTCAATTTATAAATAAAGAATCCTATTTCGCGGAAATGTATTTATCGCGGCAGAGTCTGGAAGGGATTAACCGCGATAAACAAGGGTTGACTGTAGTGCATCAGGTGGGTTAAGGTGTAATCAACAATAGGCAGAGGGTATCTCTTTTTGTATATTATCGCTAATCACAATTTTAAGCATTTGATTTATATTTTAACAGGAAGGGACATGTCACATTGACTGTCTTAATCTGGAAGCTGAAAGGTAAAAAGATTTAGTATTTGTTATTAAAGAATACAAGTGAGAAACAGATAAAAAGAGAACAGCGAAGTGTAAGATGAACAACAAAACAACAAGCCCTGCAAGTTTTGTGGACTTACCCTAATAGATGCTTATCACCTGACCACCTCAAGGGGATGACTCAAATACTTGCCCACCTCAAACTCTCCAAATAATACATCTCTCTGCCAGTGTCTTAGTCTGTCACTCATTCTCTGTTATGCTTAGCTTCTCTTCTTCTTGCAAGTGATTTCAGCCCCAGTTCACCTGTCTACTCCTGAGTCTAAGATCCATTGACATGGCACAGGTCTAGATTTCCTCCAAAAGTTATGGTCCAAGAAGTAGATGCAGTATTTACAAAAGGTTAATTTCAGGAGGGATAATGTGGTGGCACAGTATAATGGTGCCTGTTATACTCAGATTTTTTTTCCAGATCACAGCCTGGTTACGAAATCACAAACAATATCACAAATGTAATTTTTTAACGTTAATTAGAAGCTATAAATGGACCCAGTATAACTACATGTTCATGCATCTGCTCTATGATAAACTGACATCCTATCCTTGTCTTGTGCTGAGTACCCCTGGCAAAAGTTCTTGCTCTGCATCAGGGGTTTCAGATTCAAGGCATGCAGACTGTATCCAGCCATTTGACAATTTCAAAGAAACCTATTGATCAATATTTTAAACTTGATACAAACGCCCAGCAATGACTGTTAGTTTTTTCAGAGACCCTTTAACATGTGTTTCATAAATAACCTGTATCAGTGTTCCTCTCATTTTTATATATGTAGCACAGTCCGTCTGTACTACTTAAATGTGTTTGAATGGAAACTGGCTGCTTATAGTGACACAACAAGAAAAAAGTGAAAAGAGGGTGACGTGCCACATGCCATTTTGATGTGGTCAATTGCCAACCTATCTTGATGTGCTTTAGTGCAGGTGTAAACTAAGTTTTCTTTAGCTACAAATTTTTGTGTGCATCCCGTCTCAGCCAAATTTATCCACTGACATCATTTTTTAACTCAGTGCTGATTTTGGTTGGCTGCTGATGGCTTTCCTATCCCACTGCAGTGCCCAAAAGACAGAAAACTTATTAAAGAGGGAAGACAGTTTCAAGAGAGACATGAGGCAGAATGTACAATTGTGATGAGCAGAGAGATGTCTTGTTTGCACAGAAAATATTATAATTGCTTGTTGATATATTTTGGTTTGTGCTTGGTATATGCTGTAAAGTGTTATTTTTGGCCCTGAATTAAAATGAGTTTGATACCCCTACTCACTGTGAATCATTATTTTTTAAAGTTATTTTAAGAAATGGATGGCTGAGTGGATATGGGGCACATTAATGTGCCTCTCTCTTGTCAAAGCCATGAATGTTTGAGATTTATTTGTATTTACTTCATTGTTTTTGATGAAGGTATAAAGTAGTTCCATGAGGTATTATTTTGTGTTAAAAACAGGATTTAGCATCTGAAAATAAAAACAGAAACCTCCAAGCTTTCTCAGCAAGTTATAAACACAGTGTGGTGTGCTTGCCCGTGGGCATGAGTATATATATTATTTGTCTAAATTCTTTTTAATTTCCATTGCGAGAACTGACATGATTTGGCATTATTACACACACTTTTATGTAGAGTTTATGCAAGTGAATTTTTGCTATTTTTAGGCTTACAATACTGCAGCAAAACATTTGCGAAACCATACCTCTAATATACAATGCCAAACATTCCTGTGATCACGTGGCAATTAAGTAAAACCACAAACTGTTATAATGTGGCTTATTTCGATGACATTACAGCTAATAATTAATTCCTATTGAAAGCTTCTTTTGCAAAGGTAAAAACATGCATCTGCTTGTAAATGTAATGGTATACAAAGGTGGATGAGAGCTTTTAAAACTGGAAATACAGCCCTTATCTCAGCCAAGATTACATTATCTAAAAAGTCAGATCAAAAGATATATAACAGTTTCCTTCTAAATGAAAACAATACTGTAAAGACATATTTCCCACACTTTTTTTCCATTAAACTCCTCGATCATATTTCTTCCACCTTAGCCCTGAAGCTCTAAATGAATAAGGTCTCAGCAGTGAACAGATACATCTTATTTGCTGTTCAAAATATTTTAAAAGTACTGTACATTTTGTACAGACAGTCTACATGGCACTAAACTTGAAGGTGCTTGTAAACTCATTTGTCTTGATGAATAGACATTACGTTTGATGCTAATATTATGTGTGGCTACAAATCTGGAAAACCATAAGTGAATACCCATATGCAAGAAATAAAGGGGAAAAATGCTTACTGTTAAATTAAATAAGGTCATCTTGTTTTTGTTCTTACCAAACCTACATGTAATTTTATGGGAGAGCAGCATGGCTCCCTTTCAGCGTTAAGAGTCATGAAATTTGATTTCAAGTGTATGTGTTTCTTCACACACGACTATTTTTGCATTATAATGTCAGTAATTATTACTTCATACAACACTTTCTGAGAAAGACCCTGTATAACAATATAGATTGATGTATATTTTCATTGATACTACCTATTGATTAACCTATTGGAAATCCGTTCATGTCCTTGTATCATTTCCTCATTGTATGTCTCTAAATCATTCTTATCCTGCCTGTGTGATTTGTCCAACCACGCAGGGCTCATTACCTCAGGATAGTTGGCTTTTGGGCCACAGTTGTTTATTATGAATATTCACAGCTTTAACATTTCCAGTACTTCCTCCATCCGCCATCCTAAAGTGTGCATTAGTTCCAATGGAAACTAATAATGTGGAAGAGCAAGCTAGAAGCAAAGGGTATTGATAATAAATGTCAAGAACAGCAAAGTGATGAAAAAATCAAGGGAAGAACAAGAAGAGAAATGGCAAATGTGGATAGATGCCTGGTGATAAACTGCAAAATATGTCAATATATTAGTATCTTACAGATAGATTAAGCAGTTAGGAACACAATATATATAGTGCATTCAGAAAGTAGTCACAGCGCATCACTTTTTCCACATTTTGTTATGTTACAGCCTTTTGTTACAGCAATTCCAAAATGGATTATCTTCATTTTTTACTCAGAGTTCTACACACAACACCCCATAATGACAACGTGAAAAAAGTTTACTTGAGATTTTTGCAAATTTATTAAAAATAAAAAAATCAAGAAAGCACATGTACATAAGTACTCACAGCCTTTGCCATGAAGCTCAAAATTGAGCTCAGGTGCATCCTGTTTCTCCTGATCATCCTTGAGATGTTTCTGCAGCTTAATTGGAGTCCACCTGTGGTAAATTCAGTTGATTGGACATGATTTGGAAAGGCACACACCTGTCTATATAAGGTCCCACAGTTGACAGTTCATGTCAGAGCACAAACCAAGCATGAAGTCAAAGGAATTGTCTGTAGACCTCCAAGACAGGATTGTCTCGAGGCAGAAATCTGGGGAAGGTTACAGAAAACTTTGTGCTGCTTTGAAGGTCCCAATGAGCACAGTGGCCTCCATCATCTGTAAGTGGAAGAAGTTTGAAACTACCAGGACTCTTCCTAGAGCTGGCTGGCCATCTAAACTGAGCGATCAGGGGAGAAGGGCCTTAGTCAGGGAGGTGACCAAGAACCCGATGGTCACTCTGTCAGAGGTCCTCTGTGGAGAGAGGAGAACCTTCCAGAAGGACAACCATCTCTGCAGCAATCCACCAATCAGGCCTGTATGGTAGAGTGGCCAGACAGAAGCCACTCCTTAGTAAAAGGCACATGGCAGCCCACCTGGAGTTTGCCAAAAGGCACCTGAAGGACTCTCAGACCATGAGAAACAAAATTCTCTGGTCTGATGAGACAAAGATTGAACTCTTTGGTGTAAATGACAGGCGTCACGTTTGGAGGAAACCAGGCACTGCTCATCACCAGGCCAGTACAATCCCTACAGTGAAGCATGGTGGTGGCAGCATCATGCTGTGGGGATGTTTTTCAGCGGCATGAACTGGGAGACTAGTCAGGATAAAGGGAAAGATGACTGCAGCAATGTACAGAGACATCCTGGATGAAAACCTGCTCCAGAGCGCTCTTGACCTCAGACTGGGCGGCGTTTCATCATTCAACAGGAAAACGACCCTAAGCACACAGCCAAGATATCAAAGGAGTGGCTTCAGGACAACTCTGTGAATGTCCTTGAGTGGCCCAGCCAGAGCCCAGACTTGAATCCGATTGAACATCTCTGGAGAGATCTTAAAATGGCTGTGCACCGATGCTTCTCATCCAACCTGATGGAGCTTGAGAGGTGCTGCAAAGAGGAATGGGCGAAACTGGCCAAGGATAGGTATGCCAAGCTTGTGGCATCATATTCAAAAAGACTTGAGGCTGTAATTGCTGCCAAAGGTGCATCAACAAAGCATTGAGCAAAGGCTGAGAATACTTATGTACAGGTGATTTCTCAGTTTTTTTATTTTTAATAAATTTGCAAAAACCTCAAGTAAACTTTTTTCACATTGTCATTATGGGGTGTTGTGTGTAGAATTCTGAGGAAAGAAATGAATTTAATCCATTTTGGAATAAGACTGTAACATAACAAAATGTGGAAAAAGTGATGCGCTGTGAATACTTTCCAGATGCACTGTAAGGCAAATTAAATTACAACACCCTAATAGGGAAGAAAGAACTAAGAGTAAAGTGAAGATGCATCTACTGTATATATCAGTGCCAACAATATTACATTTTGTAGAATCTTGGATAATACTGTATAAACAAAGATCAGTGGAAATTAAGTATTTTAGGCAAGTATTATAGGTAATAACGAACTTAAGAAAAGTAAGACTTTAAAAACTCTTGATAAAATTGATGTTGTACACTGTCCTCGTTTTTCACTGTTATTCTTTGCTAGCAGTTGCATCTTTAAAATATTTGTTCTGCCTGTTCTCTTTTGATGTAGTATCCTTATGTTTGTTTTTTTTATTTTATCCCAATTTTATGTTTTATGTCATTTTCACCTTTTTAGCTGAGTGAATATTCTCCAGATTTATATTTTTATTATATGTGTTTAGCCTGTGTCCATTGTGAATTTTGATTGAAGAGTAATTGCTTAACAAATAAATACCCTTTTCATTTTTGATATTTGAATTAAGACTTAAATATTACACTAATAGCATCATCCATTCATTCACCCTTCAACTGTAAAACCTACCTTTTCCAGTTTTTAGCTGCAGGCAACCTATCCTGCAGCATTGGGCAAAAGGCATTAACCCATACTGGATGAGGTTTTTCTCCAACTAAAGGTACTCATAAACTCTCCAAAAGTGATCCAGCCTGTCTGAGATGTGGGAGGACAAATAGGGTTTTCAAAGAGGGGAAATGTATGTATTCTACAGACAGCAACCAGGACAAGAATAAAACCCAAGTCTATAAAAGCTTTATGTGTGGGGCATTTTCTCTGCAAGGCAAGGAACATTTATATAACTAAATATGTAAGCCATTCTGCATTTCTGTTTGTGTGTTTGTTCATTAATCCTGCAAAAATGGCTGACCCATACATTTTGCAAGTGCCTTGTCATTGGTCCACCTTAAAATACCAGCTATATTTCATATTGGAGCGAGGGGTGCAATGCAAAAGCCAGCACTGAAGCAGGGACTACAGTTCCCATCAGGCAGAAGTAGTACGCTATGGATGATGGAGAACATTGTCATCAGCATGCAAGTTTTCTACTGGCCAAAGCGCGATTGTACATTTTCTTCACAAATAATCTGGATAACAGTATCACTCTCTCGCTGGATTTCAGCTTTTTTTCTAAAACTGTCTTGTCTCATCATGGGTTGTGGTTAGCCATGTTGAATTTCCAAAAGTACATTTTCCCCTGCTTATTTATATCAATAATGCCAGGTAATTCAGCTATTACTTAATAAAACATAAAGTACCAAAAAGAAGTCACATTCCAGTCATTTACTGCTGTAGCTTACATTTCACTGGTAAGATTTTAGGAAGCAACAATGAAACCTTGACTTTGACCTTGTCGTGTTTAGGGAAGATCTCAGTAGGATTGCAGTCTAACCAATTGTAACAAACCTTCTTCTATGAAACTGAACAAGTGGCACAAATAGACATATAGAATACTTTTTTGGGTCAGTAATGCACCTCACTGCATCAAGCTATTACTTTTTGAGTAAGTCTGAGCAAGCCTTTTTAAGCCATACGTAGTTTGTTTTGTTGAGATTATTCTGCTCTCTGCTTTCATTTAATCTAAACCCAGAACATGCCAGGTAGATGAAGTAAAAATTAAGTTTAAAGCAATACACATATCTTTAATAATTTGATATGATCTATTACAGTATTTGAATTTATTAGGTGTCAATTAGGCCTGAATGATGTACATTTCTATACTGTGTCATATAGAGTTAATACTGTATGGGGAGATAAAAAAGCCTGCTGTTTTTGGATATTTATATTTTGGATTTAGTTATTTGCCACATTTTACATTAGCATCTGCCTATCCACACGAGGGAATTTTTTGAGCATATTAGTAATTTATTTAGTAATTTTCCATTCTGCTGTCAGCAGAGGTTTGTGCTGTCTCTCAGCTCTGGGGAAGTCCCAGCCTGACACATGTGTCCCATGTCTGTATCTGTGCTTTTTCCAGGTGCACTGGTTTCCCTCCTACATCCCAAAGACATTCTTGCTTGCTTCATCATTGAATCTACATTGGCCAGTGGACCTGTGAGCTTGAATATGCCCTTTTGCATGCCAGTTTTGTTTTCTGTATTGTTCTTAAAGCTGGCAGGCCCGACAACTCTGTAATGAACTGAAGTCTTCATTATCCTTGGTGGCTTGGCTAGGTTTTTGTGTTTCTTCATACATGCACTGCTAGTCACCATGATACTTTACTCACTTAAAGCCAGGATACTGCTGAATTATTTCCTTGTTTCCTTTCTATTTGGAAATTAGTTTAGCACCATTGTGTAAATAGGAGCACTGCAGTAGTTAATTTGCCATTATCAAAGTATCACCCAGAACCCATTGAGCAAAGGTTTTAGATTTGTTTTCTTGAACTAAATTTCAGCTCCTGCCATTTATATACCCTACTTGTATACAGTTCTGCAAGTATCCAACTTCCAAAAACACTAGGAAAAACTCTTTCACCCATCAGTCTTTTTATCAATGCAACATCTCTAGATTTAATTTACCTGTCTGCGCCAACATGTTCTCACTTAAACACACGCCATGTGAATCAGTAAAGTATGTAACTTTACATATGTAACAGTCTGTACTTTTTCATTATTTAATTTGACAAGGTCAGTTAACATGGTTTTGGTCTAATTTACAGTATATTGAGCAGCAGGGAAGTACTTACATGGCCTCATTTTATCTTCATTTAGAGTATTCAGGAAAGGTCTATAAAAGACACTCAGATATGGAGCAATGCATGAGAATGCCATTCTATTAGAATGGGAAGATTTGCAATGAAAAACAGGGCTAATAAAGTCTGTGGTGTAGATGGGATGCCATTTGAGTTCTTCAGGATTACCAAAGGATATTTCATTTAAGGTTATGTGTGAAAGTCATTTCACTGACCAACTTTTGAAAATAGCTTTGTTTATCTTATTTTGTTTATTAAATTTTATCTCATAAATGGACTTATTATTGGACAGTTGCTCTGATTTGTTATGCTAGCAGAATGCTGAGGTTCCTACAAGGCAGTCTTCAGCCATGTGTGGAATAGGTAATTCTTGATGTGTAGTCTTTTCTTTTTTAACTATTACTTCCTTATCAACTTCATACTTCCCATGCTCTGTATGGTCTGGATATTTCTACTGGGTATACAGTATAGTACAATTTTAAGGATAACAGAAAACTAATGATTTATCAAAAGCACATGCAGTGTGGAAATATTTATAAGCAAAGAGCAGAAGCAAACCCAGGTATTGTGGTTGTATAGAGAATAAAAACAAACGAAAACAGAGAATTTAGGGAAAGTTCTATAAAGTTTCTTATTCCATTCCACTGCACAGTGTCTATTTTAGATTCAACAAAATATTAGCTTTTCTAATACAGTTTTGAAGACAGGAATGGTGCTCATAGACACATAGAAAATGATTAAAGTCAATAGACTGTATACAGTAGATAAATACTGAAAGTTACTATATTAGATAAACAGATGGAGAAACTTTTATACAAAGCACATCATATCCTAGCTCTAAAGGTTTGGAGCCTGAGAAACAATCCATTCAAACCCTCCACTTGGGAATCAATGAAAGGATCCTTTGAATGAAATGAGCTGGAAAGACATCAAGCAGTTGTCCCTGCCTCAGGAGTGTGACTGGGGGTATCCAGCCTCTGCACTGTGGAGTCCTGTCTCCTGGTCATAATGAGGAGGTTAATGAATCATAGGGAGAGAATTACACAAATGTTAACGGGCAGATGTCCTGCATTATGCCTTCCTACAATAACTGATATTGTTTCTCTGGGCATATTTACATAATAAAAGATGTACTCTATAAGCGTGTTTTGACTGCCTATAGAGCTTTTATTTGTCACCATAAGGCTGGCTCATTGCCTTACTTTCTGCATGTTGTGAATGTGATCATGGCTAGTCCACTAACTGTAGCCTTGCAGATTTAATAAGTAATAAATTTAGAACCATTTTATTGCCATTATGTCAAACGTTGACACTGTGGTGCTATTTTTGATAATTCATTAAAACCCCACACTTTGTTAAATATTTTGCTGAATATTGCTTCCACTTGCAAATAATATAAAGACAGCAGATTAAATATTTTTGTCATGCATTAAGTATATACTTTATGTTTTTAGATATTAGCCATTAATTAATTGTTTTTGTTTTTCTTTTACTGTGTATTTATTGTTACCCACTGGTTATTGCAGGGAGTTTTCATTGAAAGGTGTGTAGACATTTATAAAGGGTCATCCAAATATTTGTTTCTTTATGTCTTTCTTGCTGGGTATATGTTTGGTGTGGGATTGCTGTCCTGACCGGGACATAATCACATGCCAACCAATGCTGCTGGCCAACATGTTATGTATGAATTGAGACAGTCATTATCCCTCCATTCTTGTTATCCACCAAAAAGGCAAAATAGCAAGCAGAGAAACTGAACTATGTCATATCAAGCCTCACATCTTCTGTAAATGACTGAGGAGCTGGATTTTCACCCATGACGTTAAAATTTTATATCTCACTGTGAGCTGACATTCTGGGAATTTAATTAAATGTTGAATAGGTAAATTATATTGCACATAAGTAGTTTGAAAACATTGATGTTAATTAGTATGTCATAATCAATAGTGGTAAGGCATAGTTCTGTCACACAGCTTTTGAGTCCTGAGTTCAAATCCTGGTCATATGTGTACTATGTTTTTTTCATATTTGCATGAATTTTACCTAGTTATTATCATGCATCCTGAAGATCTGCTAGTAAGGTTGTTTAACGACTCAAAATTCACCTACGTGAGTTATTGTGGGTTTGCCGGTGAGTGCTTCCTGTAGTGGACCAGTGTCCTGTCTAGGTCTAGTTCCTCCCATGTGTCCAGTGCTGCTATGGTAATCTTCAGGACCCTAAAATTGCCTTAAGAGGGTAAAATAAATGAATGGGTAGATGGAATAGGAAGTGAGAATGGCCAACATCATAGTAGTTCTGATTTGAGCTCTACGACAATGAGGTTCTGCCTTCTTTCTAGAGCCCTGTGTAGTTATGACATATCAGTACAGTACTTTATTATTTCCAATAACTGAAAAAATTATTGAAAATTTAAAAACATCTTAATGTTTTCCTGTAATAGATGGATACTGACAAAGCATGTTAAATCATGTTTGAAAAAAGTTTCTGAGAAACTTTTAGAAAAAAAAACAAAGACAGCAGAAAAGAAAGGCACACGCCAAAAGAAAAAGCTTCAGGGGCTAATGAGAAGAAAAGAAAGTAAAAAGAAAAGCCTTGTGAAAAATGAAAAGCAGGTACTTTGAGACAGCTGCCCTGTAGAAATGTCATCAGTCTGCTCAGTGCCATTTGCCAATGTTTTCTGGGTGAGTGTACATGGCATTGTTTCAAGTTTCTTTACTCTCCAACCACTTCCCCCTCCCCTTCGCCCCGGTCATTTTTTTTAATCGCTGACCAGCTGGCTCGTTAGTTGAATGGCTCAGTGGGCCCCTCTCCATGTTTCTTGTGAGGTCTTGGCAGGGTGGCCTGGTATGCTGCTTGCAGCCGGTGTCAAAGCAGTCATGCGGCAACGCTGTAGTTTTGACCACCCCACGCTCCCTTCAGCACTCCCCCTTCTCTTCCTTAACCCTCTCACCCAAACCTTGTCTACCATCCTATGTTTAATATGTTTGCATCCTATCATACAGTACCCGGAAAACATCTGCATAAGTGTGTTTGTGCTGTGTTACTAGAGGTGCTTGGATCCTTTTAGACGCATTCTCTGGAGCTGAACAAGTGGATACAATTAGCTGCAATCCACAGACAGCTGCGGGGAAGTAGAGACCCATTGGGCCTCACAGAAACACGTCTTTCCGGCTAGTCCTAGTGTCAGCTATCAACATCTGCCACACTCCAGGCTCTGCCTCCCTCCTTTTCTCTGTCTCTGTCTCTCTCTTTTACTCTTTTTTGTTATTTTTTTCTATAGTCCCTTCTGTCAAAATGTTTCCTGGGATCCTGTGAATTTTCTTCCAGCCTTTGGGAGAAAAAATACTTTTTGCCACTAACTGTCGGAGTCAAGCAGCACTCATTTGTATATGTACATACTGTATTTGTCTGGTGCTACAGTAAGTGAATTATTTGGTATGCTTCCAAAATGAAGCTCTGAGTGGTTCTTATAGTTTGCAGTTCATATTTAGGACACATAAAAAGAGCACTTCCTTCTGCAGCTGTCATCCAAAATGCTGTGAGTATTTGTACCAAGCTGAAAGGCAGCTATTTAGTTTGTTGGCTTTACCATTTGATGTGCATGTTTGAGGGCTGGAAGTCAACTGGATTATGAGGGAAGATGAGTGTTTGAAACCTAACCAGGCTAAGGCAATGCATTTGGTGGCTCAGACTATAAACTCTCTTGTTTTCACTTCTCAAATAAAATTATAAATAAATTTAACTGTAAAGACATCTTGTGACTAACTTTGATTTTGATCTGCTTCTTCTTGTTTATGCAGTTGCCATATTCTTCCATTGTTTATGGTGATGTTCACCCTCAATCCAAAGAAATGTTATTATAGATATTGGCAGTTCTTAGGTTGCTTGGTTCAAATAACTGTGGGAATGACCTTTTTTGAACTGGTGTCCAGACTAGAATTGGCTGCTTGTAAGCATAAGCCTTTGTTTCACATGACCCTGTACTTGAAAAAACAAGTTTGGAAAATTGTTGGATGGAAAAAATATACTATATGGTTCGTTGCAGTTATTACCATACTTTAAATTATTCACCACATACTTTCACACAGTCTGCACTGCTACATTAGCAAACAAGCTTTCTCTGAATGCTGATGTTGATAGTATTTTGATGTTACAGCAAATAAATATTGAACCCAGCAAACTAAAGATAAAATCACAGAAAATGGCCTGCTTCTTCTGATTTGGGCATGTCAAAATGCAGAATGCACAAATTATGTTAACGTGGAAGATGTGATTTCATTTTTCATCAATCACTAATGAAAACATTTTAAAAATGAGAGAAAGAGAGTGATCACATCATTAATAATTATTACATAAAAATGCTTTCTGATTTTTTTTCAGGTAAGTAAGAAAGACATTTTGACTTAGAGTAGTTATACAGTATAAGCACAGGAGGGGATGAACTGGCATTCCAGCTGGGTTTGAGGAAAATACCCTACCTGCCCAGGAGGCCATAATGGAAAAACTGTAAGAATGGAGGCACAACCTGGTGTTTCAATCCCATTATGGAGGAACTTCCAATATGACTTGGAGTCCTGCCACGTGCAAAAGTTTGCTGATGACACTGCTATTGTGGGCTGCATCAGGAGTGGGCAGGAGGAGGAGTACAGGAAGCTAATCAAAGACTTTGTTAAATGGTGCGAATCAAACCACTTACACCTTAACACCAGCAAGACCAAGGAGCTGGTGGTGGATTTTAGGAGGCCCAGGCCCCTCATGGACCCTGTGATCATCAAAGGTGACTGTTTGCAGAGGGTGCAGACCTTTAAATATCTGGGAGTGCAGCTGGATGATAAATTGGACTGGACTGCCAATACTGATGCTCTATGTAAGAAAGGTCAGAGCAGACTATACTTTCTGAGAAGGTTGGCATCCTTCAACATCTGCAGTAAGATGCTGCAGATGTTCTACCAGACGATTGTGGCGAGTGCCCTCTTCTACGCGGTGGTGTGCTGGAGTGGCAGCATAAAGATGAAAGACGCCTCACGCCTGGACAAACTTGTTAAGAAGGCAGGCTCTATTGTAGGAGTAAAGTTGGACAGTTTAACATCTGTGGCAGAGCGACGGGCACTAAGCAAACTCCTGTCAATCATGAATAATGCACTGCATCCACTTAACAGTGTCATCTCCAGGCAGAGGAGTAGCTTCAGTGACAGACTTTTGTCACTGTCCTGTTCCACTGACAGACTGAGGAGATCGTTCCTCCCCCACACTATGCGACTCTTCAATTCCACCCGGGGGAGTAAATGCTAACATTTTTTTCATTTTTATTACTATTTAATTTAATATTGTTTCTTTGTATCAGTATACTGCTGCTGGGTTATGTGAATTTCCCCTTGGGATTAATAAAGTATCTATCTATCTATCTATCTATCTATCTATCTATCTATCTATCTATCTATCTATCTATCTATCTATCTATCTATCTATCTATCTATCAATTAACAGACAATTCGTCCCCCAGAGCGAAGGTTGTAATGCTCCTCTGACTGGGTCCCAGTTTGAAGACCCACAGGGCTGCCTTGGATTTGTAGCACAGAAGAGCAACCCTTTTTTATGCACACAATTATTTAAAAAATATTGTATAAAATTACCTTCAGGCTATGTGTATAACTTGTATATGAAACATAAATAAATTTTGTGTTTATACTTGGATCCCATTCAAAATACTGTATATCTCATTATGTATATGCAGATATTACAAAATCCAAATATATCTGAAACCTGAAATATTTTTCCAGGTATTTCGGATTAGGGATGCTCAGTTTATGTAAGGCAGGGGGAATGCAAATGTTTACATGTAAGGGATGCACACTAATCATGGAGCTGGAGAGTGACACAGATGCAAGTAAGAATTTCACTGTGTTCTCTACATGTGACATTAATGACTATATAAACCTATAAATATCTCCTACTGAGTTGTTAACTTCCACCCAAAAAAAGACTACAGCTAACAGAATGTCATGATAAAAAAGATGCCTTTGAGCTTTCAGTAATTAAATAATTGATGCATTTTGTAAGGTGAACATGTCTCATGTACACCAGTATTTTAAGAGTTAACTCTCGTTAAGAAAATAATTCTTCAAAATGACTTTTAAAACAATACATGTTTTTAATGATTATGGAGAACAAGTAAACAGTAAACATGGAAAACTTATCAACACGCTACATGAGGTCATTAGAAGCACTGCAGTAGCCTTTTCTTAACCAGGCAGTAGCTTCAATACAATCTGCCTTTTCCACACATTCAATGATTATCTTTCTCTCAGTGTAAAGTTCTATGTATACCTTACATGTATCTTGTGAGCACAACCAGTATAACAGGAATGCATATGGACAGATGGGCACTGTTTAGAAGGAAGTTTGTTTTTTTGTACTACTAAAGTCTTTGTTGTGTTTTGGTTATTATTAGTGGCAAAGTGATTAACTTTTTCTCTATGATGCTGCAATGGGCATGTGAGGTGAAACCCCAGTACAATTCATTAGGCTTTTAAACTATAGTACTTCCTTGCTGCCTTCATTGGAGCTTAGGTTTTACAGTATGCTTCATGGTCTGAGGTCAAAGTTGGACATTAGTCATAAGGAAGAATTGCCACATGTTCATTGCAGGAAATGTCATTGTCATGTTTGTAAAAATTATTCAGACTTTGTTTCATGGGTTTTAGATGTCATAGAATTTTGTGGTCAAATTTTGGTTTTGTTATTAAAATGTTTATAACAATGTTGAAAATAAATAATTTTCTCTAGTGATACAGTATTGTTTATTTTATGGACACTACCATTTTGAGAATTATTTGCTGCTAGGCAGGGTGAACCAGAAGTGTGCAGCATGTGACATTACCAGGCTGAAGTTGTAAATGTCAAGCCGTGCACGTTTTGGTTGTCCAAATTTTGGATTCTCGCAAAAGTCCTTTGTATCCATTCTTTGTTGGATTAAATTTGTGGTTATGAATATATGTGCCTTGCTTTCTGACGTATAATTTATCTGTGATTATGTTTCATTTTTATATTTGGTTCTCAAACTTTCCACACCATTTCCTGATTGTGATTTTTAATACACACCTAACTTTCCATCATACAAATTTGACTCTTGGCTTGAAGTTTTTGACCTATCAACATCTCCTAATTCTAGTTCTATTCAAAGATGCTGACCCCATATAGTCAGTACAAGCACAGGCATAGCTGGGTCAAGAGTAAGTTGACATGGAAACTATACTCAAAGATAAAGGCATGAGAGAGTAAAATTTAGGCAAGAGTAATTATGTGTGAAAGTGGTATAAGAGATGAGTGTGGGACTTTACAGGGGTATAGTCATGTAGTCTTGTCTGTCATTTTGTATCTCAGTATAAGTTGCTGATTTTTTTTTTCTTTATTTTTTGGAGAAACCAAACACTAAATTTTAGCTTCAGTTTCTTAATTATGTTTAAGCTCATTTTTCCAACTGTGCCTGTGCTTTTACTCATTATTTTTTATATTTTTGAGCTTATTTGTTATTTAGTATTCCTGTTTTCTGTGTTTCCTTAATGCTGTTGCCTTTAAGTTTTTTTTTAAGTACTAAAGTATTCTATTACTCATTTAGATGCATTTAAATTAGAAGAAGTCCAAGCTGACTTTATTTTAGTTATGAGATGAAGTTGTTGTGAGCTCAACATAATTAAACAGGTAGCTTCCTATTTTTCAGGGTAGTGTTAAAAGCCTGGTAGTGTTTTTACTGTGTGTTGTTCATCCATATTTTTTATCTTCCTGCTGTCGACTGAAACTACTTTACTTACTTAGCAGCATGTTTATTATTATTATTTTTATATTTTGGTACACGCTGCTTGCAACACACTCACAATACTTAAAAACAACCGAAGGAAAGCCATAGAACGGCACAGTGTTATAGACTGATCCACTTCATGGCAGAATGCAACACTTGCATTCGCACAACGACCAGGAATGTTTCAACATACATAGGTCATGGCTGCTATTTTAATCTTAGGACTGATCTTTTCTTCCAAAGCAAAGCAGTCAAGTATGAACACCTTCACAAGAAGCAACAAACATATTGGTGGACAACCCATCTTCCCATATTATTGCAAGCATGTTATTGTGCCTTTGGTGAGAAAAAAAGGCTTGTTCTAAAAGGGACAAAAGATTGATTGGCACGGTGGATGAAACATTTAAAGAGAACTGATAAAGAATAGTCAAAAAAGCACTAGCAGTTTGGAAACCAGAAAGTCAAAATGATTGTAAAACCAAAACAGAAACTCAAAGACAGCAATTACATAGTCAGTCAAAACCCGAGTACCAAAAAAGGCAAAATGGCAAAAAAAAGTGATATTGTTTGTACAGTAAATGTATTAAAAAATTTGACATGCTGTGAGATGTATACCTCCGTCCTATATAGGAAATGGAACCGACATTGTGTATTACATGGCCAGCAGAGGAGCAACAGTAAACAATATTTCAGGGCTCATGTCAAAACAATAGCAAAATTACTTCAACAGTGAAATGTCCCAGTGGTGTTGCATAATGATAAAAACAATATGAAAAATAAAGAACTGTCAATTTAAAATTATGAAATAAATACAAACTGAAGCAGAACATCACGATGCATAAGTCAGCAAAAATTCAGCATGCTGAACATTTTCGTCCTATACATTTATTTAGAATTTTCCTGCTTCCTATTTTCTTATTGCTTACGTCAGTCAGACAGTCAGTCAGTCATTTTCCAACCCACTATAGTATATATTCCAATTTAATCATGTATATTTAAAAAGCAAATGGGCTCACAGTTGACACTGATGTATTGATTACTTATTATTGCTTATTTTCCATTCACAGCATAACATATGAGACATACTGTTTATAAATAGCAAAGTACAGTATGAAAAATCAGACATACAAAATATTAAAAAAAATAAATAGGTGTAGAAAAGTCGTTAGAATGTAAGTACATATTTTTCATCTGTTCAATCATATTCCTCATTTGTTGTGTTCATTCTTTCAAATCCCTTATTCCATTTTAAACTTGCCTCGTCTCACCACCAATGAAGTTGCTTCACTTTTGACAGCAGAAGTTCTTAAAAAAATATATATTATATGTAATTGTAGTAGTAGTAGTGATAATTGTAATAGTTAATTGATTGTATTTGAATGCATTTGGAGAGTGCCAACAATGCTACATGTTGGTTGTATTCATTTAAAAGTATTGTTCCTGGACAGCTGGGTACCTTTTTCATAGTGTAGTCATTTACATTGCAATAAAGTAGCATTTATTTATTTATTTATTTATCTATCTATTTATCTATTTATTTATTAGATTTTCATACATAAAGGATTCTTAAATGTTTTACAATATTAATAGCTAACTAGACTTACAAAAATGAAAAGCAAAAAAACAAAAGAAGAAGAAAATTAAAGAACAGTTATTTATTAAAGGTCTTATAAAACTGGAGATGTGGGAAACATAATGGCCAGCCTAGTAAAAAAATGCAATGGTCAGGTGGCCAGGGAGGAGATTAAAACAGAATCTCTTAACTGATTCGATGCTAAGACAAAATAAACCTCCAGAGGTTCCAAAGCCAAAAGACTTCTTAGTCTCCTCTCCTTAGTTGCACATAGCATTACCATCAAGTGAAAAAAAAAAACTCACAAAAGTAGTGGTTGGTGACCAATCTGTAAAACAGTTAACGGTCTCTCTTTCTCCCTCTCTTGCATGTTCCTTTCTAAATTGCATTTAAATACTGAGAAATGTGTAACATTTTTCATTTTGCGGAACTTCTTTTACATAGTGTGGTCACTCTGATTCTGTTGCACTCTTTTCACTGTCAGGCTCTTTCTAGCTCTTCTCTCTGTACAGAGAAGACCACATTTATAATGCTGACATTCTCCTTTTTGCTCACTGTGTGATAATCTCTCTAGCATACCTCCCAGACCTATAAAATACTTTTCCTGAATTGCAGGGCATATTTTGCAATGGAGCAGTTCTTTTAGAAAGGGCCGTCTTCACTCTTTAATAGCTTATAAATGGATAATTCTCTCAACATAAACAGAATGTAGTCCTTACTTTTCAAGTAAATGTGCTTTAATGCAAAGTATTATAGTCTTAGAACAGTCTTAGGCCAAACCTTATTTTCTTTCCACATATGGCTTTTATTTCTTAAAACATACTATATAACACACTATACTGTGTAAAAAAAACATTCCTTGGGCTGTTTTACCATTTGTACATTCACCCATTTTCTAATCTATAATTCAGGGTCACGGAGCCAGTGCCAGGAGTCCTGGACCCAAGGCGAGATCTAACCTTAGATAATGTGATAGTTGGTATTTTTTTAATTGTACAAAATTGTATTTTTATTGCATTGCTAATAAACCTATAAGACATGGAAGGTGCCATTGAGTGGTTTTGCCTGTATTATGTTCTGAGCAACACTGGTAGGTGTGCTCCTGATTTGGACAACTCTAAACTAATTTGCTGTCTAAAGTCTCTGAAACCTTTGCACATCTATTAATAAATCTTGTCAGTGGATATTCTATATTCCAAGTAGATTCGTCTTTGATACTAACAATTATCAAAACTGTAAGGCAAGGAGAAAATATTAATTCTAGGGCACAGGCCATAAGGGAGGAAAATTGTTTTAGGCTTTTTGGTATTTTGATTAGAGGCAATATTTATTTTAACTGAGTGTTGGAATATTGCTTGGGAATGCTGATCTGTCTGCATTGAGTTCTTTAGTTTAATGTCTTTTGAATTTTTTGGGGGATGGTGAGTTAGTAGTAGCACTGACTGTGGAATAGCAGACATTTCATGACTTGGAGAACATCATTACAAAAGTCAAAACGTCATGTTTTTTTTTTTTGGAACGTAGGCCTGCTCTCTGGTTCATTTCTGTTTTTAAATAAACTTAAAGGATTGACTTCTCTCTCTGACTGTTAATCTGATGAGTGGGAATAATTTTATGTTGTCCTGTTTTCTTTTATATTTCTGTGCAAATGAAAGGAGCAAAGCTGAGAACAGTGAGTGATTGGGTCTCTTTTGAGTCCAAGAACCAAAAAGGATTTTTGATAGTCCCAGATCATGTTGCTACTCCCCTTTCTTATGGTGACTGCTCCTTGATTTAGCCTTCCTGTCTTAGTTCCTAGCAGTCATCAAATCTCAGTGTACTTGCTGACAAAAAATTTAGAGAATTACATGATTATTTTGTTGCTTGAATTACAACATACTGTATGTATTCATATTACAGCACTGTAGACCCACCAGTGATCATGGCTTTTATATGCATATATTTCTTCTCCAAAAAGGTGTGTTGTTTTCATTTTTTGTATCTGCATCATCAATCTGTTATTTTTTCCTTTGTTTTACAGAATATGATGTTCCAGCTGCTACAAGGGCTTGATTTCCTTCACTCACACAGAGTTGTCCATCGTGACTTGAAACCTCAGAATATTCTTGTGACAAGCAGTGGTCAAATAAAACTTGCAGATTTTGGCTTGGCACGCATCTACAGTTTTCAGATGGCACTTACCTCCGTGGTGAGTAGCACTTCATTGATATTTCTTCCTTGTTTGTATTTTGAGAGAACATACAACATTCGGTCATGTAATTATTATCAGTAATTCCAGCACCATGCTAGTATGGTATGTCAATAAATTTTACGGAGTGTATTGGAGGTTGAATACAGGGATCTCTTTGGAGTTTTCTGTGACTGAAACAATAAGAACTGCATGATCTTGAAAACAACAAAGACCAAGGAGATGATTGTGGATTTCTGCAGGTTTAAGCTCCCCCTTCAGCCTGTTAATATCCGAGGTGAAGACATTGAGGTGTTGCAGACTCATAAATATTTAGTTGTCCTCGTTTATGACAGGCCAGGATGGTTTGCAAAAACAGATGGCCTCTACAGAAAGGGGCAGTGCAGGCTCTTTTTCCTTAGAAGACTTGAATCATTCAACATATGTAGTCGTCTGTGTTCTATCAGACAGTCATTGCTAGTGTCATCTGTTTTGCTGTCGTTCGTTGGGGAGGCAGTATGACAGTAAGAGGCTGGACAAGCCAGTGAAGAAGGCTGGCTCGGTTTCGGGCAGGACAATGGACTCACTGGGAATTATGATGGAAACGTGTATGGGGAAGAAGGTACAGGCCATCCTTAACAATACCAATCACCTTCTCCATAACATTATGGCAACAGTTGTCTTCTCTCACTGCATTGTAGACCAAAATGCTTTAGAAGATCATTTGTCCTACAGCCATGAGATTTTTGTAATGATGTTAGAAGTCAATACAAGTGATTCATGACCTAATCATCACTTTCCCTTCCAACACTGAAACAATTGACCTATTTGTACTTTTATTTATTTATGTATGTATGTATGTTTGTTCTCTTTGCTTTTATAATAGTTTTTAACAATTTTATTGATGTTTTTGAGCTACTAGATGCCTGAATCTATCTATCTATCTATCTATCTATCTACTGTGATATTTCTGAATTGAAACATGTTTTCCAGTTTCTTTTCATCTGGTTGAAATAGTTGCACAATGCTTAGGATAAGATGCTCTACAAATGTTTGCACTGCTGAGTATCTAAAGGAAACAGACATGGATACTTAGAGAAGGTGTGAGCTCAGGTAGCCATGGTCTCTGCTTAGTTCCCTCTCATATCCTGGGAGAATGTAACATATTTCCTCCCAGGACTCCTCATTGTATTACTTGCATGGCTTCAGGTGCTAACATTTATTACAGTACACTGCATAATATTCTTCTCTCCTTCTCTTGCATGACTTTGTGCTTTATTCTCTGCTAGCTGAGTCCTGACAGTGCCATCCTAGTGATGCCCTTGGCCCAGTCAAACTCTTGTGAGCCATATACTACTTTACACCAGCATTATGTGGAATCTCATAAATGTCATTGACTGTCATGTTATGACTGCGTGCAATATTTATTCAGCCAAACCAGTGAATATAAAAGGTTCTACTGCCTTTCTAATGATTAATTAACTGGTTTGTATTCTTATAATACATTAGGAAAGCCATTGGTATTACTACAGCTTTGTTATTGATTGAGTTTTACATGTGACTTAAAGGGCTTTTCAGAAAGTGAAGACCACAGTGATATTGAAAGGTCTCCACAGCTGGTTCATCAGGGATTGTCTCTGTTATCTATTTTTTGTGATTAAATCTTCTTCCAAATGGCCTTGACTTTGTAATATCAAGTTGTTGGTGTTACATGCTGTTTGCCAGTGAATGATTGTGCCCCTGGGATGTTATACTTGGCATCTACTGGCTTGGTTCGTTACAACTGAAACTTCTGTAGCTGTTACTTTCTTTGTAATTTAAGATGTATTCCTAAAGAAATTATAATAGTGTGATCAAGGCCCTAGCCAGCTGTTCCACCTGCTGTCGATCTGCACTGTGCCTGAGGCTGATCTATTACAGCATCTATTTTCAAAATTCATTGTTTAAACACTCACACCCAAGTGTTTTGGTCATCAGAGCAAACTGAAAACCTGATTCCCCCCAAGATATTTTTCCTGTTTGTTTTCCAAACCAAACTTGAATTGAACTTTTACTGTTGCATTCCCTTTGCATTCTTGTTTCAGTTTGGTTAAGAAGAGTAGATAAAATTCTATATTCTTACTCCAGTACAAATCCTACTACTGGCTACCTTATCAAAACTATAACAGTGAAGCCTTGATATCTCATACATAAAAACCTGCAATGTCATTTTTATGAGGTGGCTCAATGCAAAGCAGTGTGATATTCATATGGTGACTCTTCTGTCTTTTAGTTTCAATTCTATTCAATTCTAGACCAATTTCTTTGCTAATTTCAGCACTAGCCATTTAGCAACATCTGTGGCATTGACTAGACTGTCTTTTGAGAGTTTTGCATTGATTATGTTGGAGCATTTATTTGATTATTTACTTAAGTGCTTGATTGTTGCTTTTATATCTAGTCCCTTGTTTCCAAACTCTCCTGTTGACTTTGTGTGTGCACAACACCTAGCTAGTTTTTTGAATCCCACGTTTTCTTTCACATTTAGTACTAATATTATTGGTTAGTTGTGTATCTTCTCATATTTTTGTCATATCATATGGCTGCCTATAAATCCAAAGTAAGTGAACTTTAATTTCTCCATGCCTGAAAAGGTTTTTTGCCTTCTCAAGTGAAATGTTGTCTGATAGCCATTCCCTTTCATCATTAACGTGTGTGTTAATCTCGCAGAGTATGGTTAAGTTTATTGTGAGTAACTGCACCTACTTAACATGACAACCAAGTAGAAAGTTTTAATATTCAGTGAATTTCAATTTCAGGTTTCTTAATGAACTCACAGCTGCCTTATGCCTTATACCATACCTTTTAATTTTTTATTGTTTTAGAAATTATTTGATTTTTCAACATTATTTACTTAAGTAGTCAGGGTCACAGTCATATAAAACTTTAACACTGATTGTCTACTGTCATAAGTGCTTTGAAAAATGGGAAACAATACAAGTTATTGGGAATAATCAAATATAGTAGAATAGCTTAGTGCAAAAGTTTTAGTAGAACAGGGCATATCAAGATAGAGTGAAGATCATCCAAAAATACTAATTAAAAATAATGTCATGAGAAAATTTCAGAAAGCAAGATGTCTTAAAATATGATTTTCTGGAAAAACAGAGGTAAAAACAACAGCCTCCTTTTGTGCAAATGCTCTTTTTTAAATGCACCTTCCTATAAAAATTCCATACAAACAGTTTTGATTCTGAAGCATTTGTTTCTGTTTTTTTTAAAGATGTTCTTTTTTTACCTCTGTAATGTGATGAATAAATAAATACAACGCTGTTTGGACTGTCATAGTTATCATAGGAGCCAACCCAGAATGGAAAACCAGTCCATTGCAGAGCCCAATCTTGCAGTTTCAGTACAGTATGGCTTATTTACCTAACCGTACATGTGTATATAATGAATCAGAAAAAAAAATGAGCATCTGAAGAAATGCTAAATAGACAAGAGGAGAATGTTGAAAATCCACAGAGACTGCCTTTGGTTCTGTAGTTGAACCTACCGTATGTCACAGTGCCACTGTCATTTACAGTAAATATAAGAAACAAATATGAATGGTATTCTATTGTTGGCTGTGTATCTGCTAAAGAAGGACTGCTAGTTGTTCCTTTAATAACAGCCTTGTATACATGTAATAAATTTCTATAAGTTATACCTTTATTTTTAATGTCAGAATTCTTTTTCAAGATATATTTGTATACACTGTAATTAAATATTGTTAAATATTGTATGCATAATGTGTTGTCAGGAACTATGTAGAACAATCAGAAGTGGCAAGTTGGAATAATTGCTGTCAAGTATTAAGTTTCAATGCACGTCACAAGAAAAAAGTAAAAGATAAAAAACAAACAGTTTTTTAAGTATTGTTTTGAATGGTAAAGAATGGTTTGATATCCTTTGAACATGTTTGGACCATTTTTCCAAAGATTCATGCCTGTGTGTCCGGCTGTTGGTGCATCTGTGGTAAAATTTTGTGGATCTCTAGAACAAATGGGCCGGTTCTTATATAATTTTCTGGACAGCTTGCACTTGTTATTTTTAAAAACTGATTATGTTTTTGGCATATTGTAGCTATTCAGCTTTTACCTTTTAAAGTTCAAAATTATTCAAACTAATATCAGCTACAGCCAAACCACTTCTCATAAGATTAGAAAATTTGGTGTGCGCATGTAAGATTTTTAAAGACTTTTGTGATTTTTTGTGTTCAGTATCATCATTGAGCTTTGAGCTTTTAAAGTTCAAAGTGTTTAAACTCAGTAGTCACAACAGCTAAACTCTAAATACAAAAAAATCATTGCTTACGTTTGAGGCCTTTACTAAACAACCCAGATGTGCATTTGATTTTACGTACTTTTTTGTTTAAAAATGTGTTCCTGCTTGAACTCAGTACCTACAGTTGGGGTTCTAGCCTCCAGACCATTACAGATCCATAACAGATGCAATAGGTTTCTATTCGTTCTTCTCTAATTTTTAACATTTTAAATGAAGCAAAGGAGTGCAATTAAATTCACATAGCTTCATTCATTAATTGTTCAAATTTAGGCAAAACATTTTATGCCAAATACTTAATATTTTTAGTACATAAATATTAATTACTTCTTTTAATGGATTTGCCCATGAAGCAGATTAAAATTTGAAAATACTCTTCAGTTGTATTGCATCTTGTATTTATTTTGATAAATGCACACTGTATACTAAAATGTGGAGAAGGGCATGCTACTTTGATGGCCATGCTACATTTTGGACTGTTTTAAGCAATAGATTTCAGCACATGGAGGAGAATCAAGCATTTTTCTGTAACTGATATTCCATTGCAAGAGTGAAGACCTGTTCTTCTGACACCATCTTGATGAATTCCTTTACCAAAAGGAGTAACCATACTCTGAGTTAAGCTTACACTATAAATTGTCTGCCAGACTTAGCTAAGGTGATGTTAAACAAGTGTCTAATGTGCTTGATTCCAATGAACTTTTAAAAATTCATACTTCAGAGTCAATGCTGTTCTACTTCAGCTATGTTTTCTAGAAACGCTTTCCAGTTCATTCTTAAACTAACAAAATGTTATACATTAAAGGCTATAGAAGTTGGCATGAGTTGGTCCTTCTGCTACAGACAGTTTTGATAAAATCACAAAAAAGAAGAGCAAGGACAGATTTGACAGCTGTTTTTCCAAATGGATCTGTAAATTGATAGGGAGTGGCTTATTGTTTTACATTGCTTTTTTACATCTCTTGGCTTGGCGGTACATTTTTCTAGGATTTCAACTCTAGTAAATGTAGATTCAGTTAAATAAGCTGAATATTTCAAATTATCCAAGCATTGTACACTCTTTTGGGTGTTCTTTGTGTAAGGCAGTCCGCTGTAATATCTCTTTTCATGTTAAGGTTCCCCCTTGTTAGCCAGGCAATGTTCTAATGCTTCGCAGTAAACTATTGAAATGACAAGCAGTGCTGCAAAACTGGTTACACGCATAACATAGTCAAGCTGTCAGAAATACACAAAAAATCTAAATGCTAATGGCCAAATAACCTCAAGTTTCTGTACAGTTACTATAGAAGCTTCTGCCTCCGATGAGTTTTACACATTAATGTCTATTCTATGTTAGTGAATAGGCAGCACAATCACTGTGCTGCCAGGTGCGTGGTTTTCCAGGGCTGGAAGGAAATCTGTTAACGGTTATCTGTGTTTGAGCTTAGTAGGGCGCTGCAAAATAGCAAATTGAAGACTGCTGACTAATTTGTGAATACCTCCTGTGTAAGTAACTATCAGTAACACCTGTGAGAAGTGGAATGAGTAAAAGTACAGGCATTTCAGACTGTCATAGTCATATTGTAAAACCACACCGAGAGTCACATTAATTGTATGCCTTTTAATAACGATGGGGTTGATAATCTGTGTCTTAATGTTGACTAAGAAAGTTCTTGAAAGTATTAGTATGAATGGCACATATTTTACTTTATTCTTTCAAGTTGTTCAGTTTATCTGCCAGTTTTAAACTAACCGAATAAAAGAGCCATGCAAGTCCCATTTGTACCAGTCACTACTTCCTAGAGTTTTATTCTTATTCTTAGTTACTTCATATAGCAATATACTTTAGAAATATATTAAAGCAAATACTGCAGCTGTTACAGTATTCTGTGACTAGCTGTGTTACCCACCTAACATGGGTTGAAATCTTAGTAATCAATGTAGACCTTGTTTTTTATTTGATATATAGGTTGTTCATTTGGTCTGGTATACTAATATGCACCCAATATGTTTCCCTTGCTTTTTTACTCTTTGGATAGTGCTGCCCATTTTCAACAACTTCCTCTTAGTGTCACTTGTCGAACTGACTACGCTGTTAATCAAATTATTATGCTGGGGAAATGCTATAGTGGTCACTACCGCATTTCCCTGGTTTTCCAACTCAGACCTTGACATGTCAAGACTGTGGTTGCCTCACATACACATTGATTTATTGTTATTTTCAATTACAGCTATAAGCGTAGTTACGTGGCCTAAACGGGTTCAAGAAAGCCTCTACCACGCTACAGTTGCTGGCATATAACATCAGACAACAGAATAGGCCAATAAGACCAATTTTTTTATTTTTAGACTCGTATTTGGTATTTTTATTATTCTTTTTGATTTTATTATCATTTCTTGTACATGTTTTGCCTAATTTTTAAATTTTCTTCCTAACCATAGCAACTAGATGGACACACAGATAAATAGATACACACATTGATTTCTCTCTGTTCAGCAGTTACACTCTTTTGGATGTGCTCAGCATTAACTTTTGCAATGCACCTCTATTAGAAAATATTTTATTAACATATGTAGTAATATAATGCATCTTATTTTTCATTCCAACAGATGGCTCATCATAAACAGCACTTATTTTACAAGTCTCATACCAAATAGCATTAAAGTGAGACATGGCAACCAGACGAACACAGCGATGCAGAGACACACACAGACACTTGTCCTTTTATTAAGGTGGACTATTTTAAACAGAAAGTTGAATAATGATAAAAAATAAATGACGTTAAGTATTCCTTCTGAACAAAATGGAAGCAAACAAGCTTACAACAGTAACTATCAAAGTGGTTAGAAACATCTTCTTTTGTTCTTCTTCTTCTGTACCTATTAACATTTTATACGGGGTCACGGTCAGATTGGGGAGCATATATTAACACAGCATGTTGCTGCACCCACCACATGATGAAACAGCTCAGGATCCTGGTTGGCAACCCCACAGGCAGACTCGCGATCCAGTCCCACCCTCCAGAAATGACCTGCCTCAGCCAGGTGTTACGTGGGTGTCTCTTTGGTCTGATCCAACAGCTTTGGTCCTCAACAATGAGGATTCTGCAAGCCAGATCACCCTCATGGAATCACACCACATGGCCATAACTGACATTCCCTCGCAATGCAGGTAAAGTGCATCATTTGGTACTCCATGAGCAACCGCTCATTCAACACAAAGTCAAACCAGCTGTACCCAAGGATTCTGGGACACAGTATCAAAGGAGTCCAGTCTTTGTTTCAGGTCACTGGATTGCGTCCATGTCTCGCAACCATATAGGAAGACAGGGAGCACCAGGACTCTAAAGACCTTCGTACTTTGGTTAAGATATTAGGTGCGCCACACACCCCTTTCCAGCGATCTCATGACCCCCCCATGCTCTCCCAATCCGTGATCATGGCTTTCCCAAGCCATGATATCCAGCAATTTTGAGGGGATCCCACAAAGTCTCAGGATGTCCCACAGGGCAGCTCAATCAACTGGTCAAACGCTTTATGAAAATCAACAGAGGTTGCAAAGAAACCCTGCTGGTATTCGTGTTTGCTTTCCATGAGAACCCTCAGTGCCAGGATGCAGTCGATGATAGACTTCTTAGGCATAAAGCCAGACTGCTGGTAGGTGAGCAAATGATCACAGATCCTATTGAGGATGACTCTAGCCAGGACCTTACCTGGCACTGCGAGCAGTGTTATGCCCCTGTAGTTGCCACAATCCAAATGATCAACCTTCCTTTCCAGATATAGATGACAAGTCCTGTTTTCTAGTAGTTGGGATGATGCCCATCTCCTAAATGAAGGCAAGGATTGCTTGCAAAGCCAAGAGAACAGCCTGGACAAGTTGACCCCTGATACCACAGATCACTGCATCCTTCCCTACCCTCAGCTAGTTCATCACTTGTGCAATCTCAGTAAGATTGGGTGGTTCACAGCTAAGTAGAGAATCATCCTCAAGAACTTTCGACCCAGAGATGTACAAAGTCCTAACCAGAGGATCAGCTTTAAACAGCTGCTTAAAGTAACAACTGCAGTGTCATTCCATAAGGACTGTTCCATCAGCTGCCCTGACTGCAATGGGGTCACTATTTTTTTTTTTTTTTGACTAGAGGTTTCAGCATGATTTTTATGGCCAGATGCCTTTCCTAATGCCCTAAATGGAGGTTGGACAGAAACATCTTATGTAGATGGAAAATAGTTCATAGAGTAACTTTATATTAACTTAAAAAATGAATAACCTTATTTAGTTAATGTTGAAAGTGAGCAGTTAAAAGCTTTACCTCATAGTAAAGTCTTACCAAAAAGAATGTGTGATAACTAGTTTGCTGCACATACACAGTCATAATATGGAGTAGACTTTGCTCTAATAAACATTCAGACCCACTAAATGCTCATAATTTCTCAAAATCAACAGTTCACCCTCATTTCCCACTGAATATGTACAGATTTTTTTTAACAGAGGTTTCTTAACTGCCATGCAAATTTCAGAATTTCAGTTATTTTAAAAGCAAGTAAAAAGAGAAAAAATGTGCAAGAAAATTTTTTGTAACTGTTTTATATATAATATATTCTCGTGAGCTCACAATGAAGGTGAAGACTAATGCTTTCTGTTATTTAGCCATTTTCTGGTTAGTTGAATTTAATTCTTTAATTTTGTTTAGACTAATAACCTCATGTATTAATCCGTTCTCTGGGAGCATTAGAGACAAAGTATACTGATATTTTTTGTATGTGATTACTGTACATTTAAATTTTCAAACCAGCCAGCTCCATTACAATGTTGGTTGTATGATCTCACTAGGTATCATTTGGTCCAAAGAAGAAGTCAACTATGAATAATGTGCCAGTGCTTAGCAGGGTACATTTACACTTCATTCTGAATCACCAATTATCCTAATTTGTGCTAATTTATATTATTTTGTATTTTCTTTTCACTTTTCTGTTTCCTCTGTCAATCTTCAGTGCTGTACAGGGCTGGTTCTGGGTTCTTATTGACTACCACACATCTTTTGCCACTTGTTTCAATGGTGCTCTCAAAATGACAAAAAGTGAAAAATATATGGGGCCAGCACAGTGGTGCAGTGGTAGCGCTGCTGCCTCACAGTAAGGAGCCCTGGGTTCTCCTCCTGGGTCCTCCCTGCGTAGAGTTTGCATGTTCAAGTCTGAGCTTCGAAAGACTTGCTTCACTGAATGCTTTAGTAATTGGTAATGTCAAAAGAATTAGGAAAAGATTCGCAAATGGTGGTATTAAAGTATATTTTGAAAAGTATCACTTGTTTTTTAAGAGGTCTACAGTTCCACATATCAAAATTCTGAATGTCATCAACTTATTATGAAAGAGCTGAATACCTTCAAATTTAAAAATTGTGCTTCCTTTGTTAATTTGAAGAGCAAAATTAAAATCAAAGTAAACACATGTGATTTCTCAAAATTCACAAAGCAATCTTAGTAAATTATTACATTCACTTAGACTTCAAGCTTTTCCTTATTGGAATTTAATCCTGTATTAGCAATTGCTGGATAAAACTGTACTCTGAAGTTTCTTTAGGGTTTGTAACTAGTTCATATGGACCTTTATAATTAAAAATGAGGGCCTTGTTTCTTCTCCTTAGGTGTCCCTACATTCACTTCTGCAGGTAAAGCTTCTGCATCACTAGCATATTTAATGAATGTCCTGTCAGATCTGACTGCACTTTGCAATTTAACAAGCTTACACATCATGCTTACCATGTTTGCCCCACTATCATACCCATCTAGTCCTTGACTATACAGAATGTCTTTTAAAATTTCACTTAAAACATAATTACATAAACCTTCTTTAATGGTGTCTAAAGCTGTATAAAATCAGAGAAGCAATTCTTGAACTGCAACATTACAATTGTCAGTATTCATAATATTGACAATTATTTTGCCATTAAGATGTTAGGAAAATGGTCAACTAGAGTTTTGAATGTTGGGTGAACTTAACTGTCATTTCATTACAGGTCTGAGTAGAATGGTACCCAAGTAAGAGCTTTCCAATTATTAAATGACAATCCCGTATTTGCTCTTTCATCAGCCACTCTACAAAAAAAAAAACTGAATGATATTTCAATTTTATTTTTTAAAACATGTATAGTAAGACACTGCTCCAGCCACCAGAACTGCTACTGGTACAATGTTAGGAAATGTAATTTAACTGAATACTTTGTTAAAGATAAATGGTGCATAAAACAAAGGACAAACAAACTAAGATTTAATATATAAATAAACAGAAGAGACATGTGAGCAAAGGTTGGAATACAAAAGTGACAAGAAAAGCTTAAAGCAAAACCTGCTGACAGTCTGGTCTCAGCATCTTTTCACTCCTTCCAGTTCAACGTTCAAAGAACCCTCTACCAGTAATTTGGCTTTGTACCCCATTGTTGGATGGAGCAGCCCCAGAGCCGATACTTGGTGAGGAGCACTGTGCAAGCACAAAGTAGTTTGTACTATTATATTGTATTTCTGAGGTGTCACTGATAGATTGGCCTTTTGGCTCTGTGAAGAGAATTACTTGTGTTCTGTTTGCTGTATTGTATTTACCTAGTTTTTTTAACACCATTGCACACCCAGCCTACCTAGAAGGGGTCCTCTTGCTGCATTGCCTTTCTCAAGATTTCTTCCATTTTTTCCCCTATAAGGCTTTATTTTAGGGTATGAACCTTTCAAAAAATAGAGCCTGTAAAAGCCCACTGAGGAATTCCTTGTGTGATTTTAGGCTGTACAAGAAACAAATTGTTACTGTTGTTGAAGAGTTATTTCTGGAACACTTAGGACTCCTAGCTGCACCTGTGGTCCTAGAACCCGTGAGTTTTCACAATGTATATGTTTAGAGTGAACAGACATTCACCACCACATATGTGTTAAGTGAAAAGGTGCTTCAGAGAGTAAGTATGATAAGATAAGAAAGAATCATTTTGTGGATTTGATTGAAAGGGTCACCAAAACCTATGGGAAACTGATCTCAACTTAACAGATAAGCTGTTATTGGGCTGACATTCATTGGGAATAGGAGGGAGAACAGAATCCAACATCGGAAACTGATGCCTAAAATGCAAAGCATGCAGCAAGAACAGCCAATAACACACTTGATTGAACTACAAATTAGCAGTAGGTGGACCCCTATTGTTGCAGAGTCAAAATGAAGCACAGATGGCTGTATCATGCTGAAATATCACTCACTGTTCCATCACATTAAGTCCATCTTTACAGATTACAGGTATCTTCAATCATATGTTTCCAATATTTCTATAAAGGCTAGTTGTCCATTAAGAATAAACAGACATAAGATATTAGTTAGTGTAGCAAAAAAACAAGAGAAAGTAAATGGTTTGGGAATCCACCCCATATATTAACAGGAAACAACAATATAATGCAACAAGTAGTCACAGAAGACTGAGTCTCAGTCGACTAACTGAGGAACAAAGTGTGTGGGCCTTTATTGTGGCAGTGCAGGAAGAGTGGAGATGGCAGAAGTGAGGTCAGTAGAAGGATGTGCTCTGGATATGGGGGCAGAAGCAGGTGCTGGTTTAACAAGGTTTCCCTTACTGTATGTTGATCAGTGGAAAAAGGAGAAGAGAGGTTAGTGCACTTTGTCAACCCTCGAGCTGACATCTTACCCACAGTTAAGCCTTTTGACTTCCCCCTTCCCCCCAGTAGAAATTGTAATGCTGTACAGCAGACTACAGTGCCACCTTGGAATTCCTTCAGCAGGTTGAGCATAGCAGTAGTTCTGTACTATACATGGTGTAGCATACTGTAGGTGCCAACCCTGAATGGCATAACTTGATAGGCATGCATATAGTTAGCCACAGTGTTAGTGGCTAAGAATAAGTAAGCTGAATGGTTATAAACATTTGACTGAGAGCCAAGCATCTTATTAAACATAATATATAGCTCTACATATTACTAGATGTAGAATAAAAAAATCAAATCCTTAACTCATTTAACATATAATACTACAATTTCATTTGTTATACTTTTACAACAATTTGGAAGTTTTATTTCTCTTCCTGCTTTTGGGTATGTCAGTTGATGCTTGCTGAATTTATAACTAAACCAGTTAATCATATGGTATAGCACAGATCTTCATTTTCATAGTTTTAATTGACCACCAATGGCACATAATAAATGAAAAAATTAAAGGAATTAACTAAAAAAGACTGCATGTAGTTAAATATAAGGAAAAAAATGCAATATTGATATGGTGTTGCGCACATGCATGTCATGGCCTTCAGATAACAAAAAAAAACAGTTGCTGATTATTCACCCACCAGCAATGCAATAACAGTATGTAATTAACAAATACCAATTAAATATGGTGGCTTTTCAAAAGTGGTTTAGCCTTAATTATTTTGTAAAAGGCAGCACATTTAATAATTCTTGTTAATTATGTGCCAATTGCTCATTTCTATATAACAATGCCTAAATACACTGTGGCATCAAGTGCATGTTTCAATTTTTTTATATAATTAATGAAGAGACATTTCAGCAGCTGAATTTTTCCAGTTGTTCAATGAAACAATACTGTTAATGCACTTTGTTTTATCATTACCCCTATCTAGCTAAAGGTAGAATGATTTATTATGTGACAAAAGAGTGAATAGTGTTTTAATATGCATAATCACTGTGTACTGTACTTAACAAATGCACGGTGTCCTAGTGTCCATTTCAGTTTTTGTGTCTCATAGTATAAGCTTTAATAACCTGTGATATTTTGTTCACATAAAGTATGTCTACCAGTTCTTTATCATACAATGTATGTTACTCTTTTGTCAAAGTGTAATCTGTGTATACATTTTCTAACTCCACCTATCCACTTTGTCAGGGCAGCCAGACCATCACAAGGTACACACACTCCCTTTGCCAATGTACAGCTACCACTTAACTTATCAGACTCATCCCTGGGATGCTGGAGGAAAACTGATGTAGACACAAGGAGAGCATGTGAATTCCACATAGGCAGTGTCCAGTGCTCCAGAGCTAGTGTCCTGGGAGGCAGCAGGTTTAACCAATGTGCCATCATGCTAGGCAAAGTTTCACTTTAATCCTACTCAGAATTCAGAGTATATATAAATCTGTAAACGTAAGTATATTCTAATGTCTGTCCATCTGCCATACAAATACTCAAGAAATAATGAGACAAGAATCTTGATCTTAATCTAAATTGAAAGCTTATGACCTGATATGTTCAGGAAGTTCGGAAGAATTTAGGTAGCTTCAAAAACCTAGTATATGTATAAAATACAAATACTGTCATCTTTAAGTTTCCAACAATAGCACTTCACTTCATTTTCTATGTGTTCATATTCACATTAATAAAAACAATAAGTTAGGTTATATAAGATAATATATTTTAAAACTAAAATAATAGTACTACAGATGTTTAACATGTAAAGTAATTCTTTGTGTCTACTTTAAAATCAGCCTTCAGAACCTGCATTAGACCAAGGTGTCCTCTGATCTGCACTGCCCCCTTACAGAAGCTGTCAGCCATTTATCTGCACATTAGCTGTAGGAGTCTGGTTACAGTGTATCTGTTGACAGCCCAGACCCAGACACATTTGCATGTGTATGAAGATCTTGAATTGCTTTCTTTCTTAATTTCCATTCACTGCTAATCATGACCATTTTGCATAAAATCTTATTTTGCAATTGAAAAGACCAAATTTCCATTGATTGCTTTTGTCATTTATAAGGTTATTTTGTCTCCTTTAGAAAAAAAGGTTCAAAAGGACAGGGCTGTTTTATTGTTACCACTATAAATTCCCCCATTACTTTCTCTTTTACAACATTTATTTTGTTTACATCTCAGTACCAGCCCCATCACCATCTTAGCACATGCCCTTTGCTGCCTGAAATTCTTTGTGCAAATGCTTAAAATACAAGTCCATGTGCCATTCTCTTTTTTCTGTAAAAGCTGTACTCTGTAAGTAGTAACTATTGCAACTTTGTCTGGCAGTAGTTTGGAGACTACTTTAGCTAGCTTCAGTAAAAATCCATGCCACGGGAGAAACACTCTTTAGATGCCTGCAAGCATATTCTGGATACCACTATTTTTCACCAACCTTCTGTTTTGATTATCAGCTTAATAGTGAATGAAAGTTAACAATGTTTTTCAAGGTTTAGCCTTTCCGTACTTTAATAATTTAAGTGTAATTGCATCAAGTGGCTAGCAGTTGTCTGTCATTCTAGAAGGGAAGCATGTCTAAGCACATTCTTAAGACTGAATGTATAATTCCTCTACTGTGCTCATTTCTTGGGCAAAATGTGCAAACTACCAAAAATCGCCGTTTCAGGGGGCAGGATGCTAAAAAATACAAACAGTTGTTTTCCTGCTCACCACTTTACATCCAATAAAGTGAAACTTCTTTTTGTTAAATTTAGGACATACAGACTAAAAGCATAGGCCATTTTTTTCAAACAGAATATTATGCATATTTTTGTGTTTTTTTTTCTTTTGAACAGAGGTAATCTAACTTTATCTAAGTTTATCCATCTCTAACACAAAAGTATGTAAAAGCAAATATTTGCAGTTTCCTTTCCCCATTTTAGATCATATCAAACATGAAATCTTTTTATATCGAAAGGAATCAAGGATATTAACATCATTGCATGCTTATCAGTCCCTGAAAGGATATTTACATACTTTGTAGCTATAATTGATAGATGTTCTAGAGAATTGGGCTGTTCATGTGCGCAGATGAGCACCTGACTGAAGTAATAAAGAAATAGATGCACAAGACAGAAGCATGACAGCCAAAGGAATGACAAGACATGCTTAAAAAGGAGAGGAGTTTTGTAGCCCATTAATCCATTTGTTTGGAGAACTAAATACTTCGAAGGTGAGAACTTTATGAAAAATACAGACATCAAGTTCAAAATCCAAACAAGCACAGACAGAATATTAATCAACCTTTGATCAACGAATATAGCAAAGGTCAAAAAAACACCAATGCAGACATTAATATCAACAATGTGTAAATGTAAAGGACTTACTATCTGAGGAAAAAGTGGAGGTCAAGAGCCAATTCAGAAATACAAATAGCTGATCAAAATGGCTTCAGGCAGTCGTCACTATAGATGATAGCATGTGCCATATGTGTAGTGGGTGTGGCCAGAATCAAACTGCATCCCTTTTCTAAACATATTCATCACCAGGAAAGAGGAGTAAAAAAAAAAAATGGAGAGAACTCCATACTCTAGCATTGTGTATTTTGGTTTTAATAAAATTCTGTAACTCAGTTGGCTCCAGCAAGTAGTCTTTTAGTATGTCGATCTTGTGACTGTTTTTAGATTTGTCCTTTGCTGTGTGTTTTTGAATATCTTTCTTCATATTTGTGCCTGCTTAGGTGTATCTTTGCCTCTTATTTATGTCCTCCACAACATCATCTGGATTATGAATTATAATTAAAAATGAAATTGCTCCATCCTCTGGTCTCAGTGTTTGTTGCTGTGTCACAAAATCTGTTACTGGGAAGATGTAATGAAAGAACAACTGGATCTGAAACTGCAGTTGTTTGTTGCCTGACTGACATATTCTAATAGTAAATAAAGTTTCTATCACTTTGAATTGCATATTGTCACAAACACCTATTTTTGAATAGATTTAGTGGCAGAACAGCTTATAGTATTATAGCAAATTTTTGAAATTGTTTATTTTTCTCTATCAGTTTTATACTATTAAAGAGTTAATTTTACTCTAGTCCATTTGCTGTGTGTACATTGGCACTACCAGTGGAATGTGGTATTTAATGCTACCTTTTACAGTGAGAAAAAATTCTGGTATTGACTAAACACTCTGACCTGACTAAACAAAGCACATTATGTAACCCCTCTGCTTTCACTGAATTTCTGTTTATTCACCTATTGTATGTCCTCTTTACAGTTTCCTTACAATGTACAATAAATGCATATCATTCATATTTCTGCATCAACGAAAATAATGCAAACATGTTGCTTCTTACTGTCCATATTGAAATTATTTGAGTTACACAGCAATTTATGCATATTTTCACAGATCACATGTTCATACAGGCAGCATGGTGGTGCAGTGGTAGCGCTGCTGCCTCACAGTAAGGAGACCTGAGTTCACTTCCCGGATCCTCCCTGCGCGGAGTTTGCATGTTCTCCTCGTATCTGTGTGGGTTTCCTCCCACAGTCCAAAGACATGCAGGTTAGGTGCACTGGCGATCCTAAATTGTCCCGTGTGGTGGGCTGGCGCCCTGCCCGGATTTGTTCCTGCCTTGTGCCCTGTGTTGGCTCGGATTCACTCCAGCAGATCCCCATGACCCTGTGTTAGGATATAACGGGTTGGAAAATGACTGACTGACATGTTCATATTTCAAATTTGCTTGTAATGTTGTAATTAATATTATTTATTGACACTGATGTAAATCAGTGATAATAGCTTAAGGTAGTGTAGTTCCATTTCTTTCATTTTGTCTTATTTGCTATTTACATGCACACTACAGATCTGGTGCTTGTACTGTTACCTAAAATATATTATTTGAAAGATTCATATGCTTAATATGATACTTAACTATAAGCTGACATAGTTGACCTGATCAATTTTATCACTTGTGTACATCTTGCCAACTTGAATCAATATATAAAGCAAAATGTAGTTCTCTAGCTCTTCTTTTGTACTAGGGTGTTATATACCATGTTAGCTATTTTGGATGTGGTGAGAAGTCAAGCAAAATGACACCTTTTATTGGCCAGCTATAAAGATTATAATATGCAAGCTTTCGAGGCAACTCAGGCCCCTTCTTCATGCAAGATATGATTACATGTAATTATATTTATATAATTGATTACATCTTGCCTAAAAATGGGGCCTGAGTTGCCTTGAAAGCTTGCCTATTGTAATCTTCTTAGTTGGCCAATAAAAGGTGTCATTTTGCTTGATTTCTCACTAGCACTTCTTTTAAATGTCATTGTCTTGTAGCACAGCAGCTTGCTTATGTTTTTAGAATCTCTAGCTCAAATTGGCCCTGAGAAGAGCACATTTATGCAAAGCTCTAATGATTTGTTTAATCAGATAACAAGGCAGTGTTCTGTTTTAGATGCTGAAGTTGCTATTACTGTAACAGCATTTCTGTCATTCTCACCAAAGCAAGAATGATCAAATTCAATTTTAGCCATATCTCAATAAAAAATGAGATGTGCTCATTTCAGTTTTAGTGATGCTGCAGTGCCCGTCCTCCAAAGAAAAAGGTACACCATGGTTTAATATCTGAGCTTTTCAATAGTCAACATGTACTAGGGTTTATATTACACTCTGGTTTGAAGGCTCAATTTTGAATTTCTGAATTGGCCTGCTAAGAAGGAACATGGAAGTGCACTCAAGTATGCCCTACAATGGATTGTTTATCAACCAAGGCATACTTTCCTCTTTATACCCAGTGTTGATTAGATAGTCTTTGGCTACACTCAACTCTATGAAAAAGTAAATTTAGAAAATGAGTGGATGAATAAAATAGTTGCGGATTCTTGTAGCAGATTGTCAGAATCTCAACAAAAAAGTATTTGTTCTTTTTCAAAAGACTGAGGAAAGCTAAAAACTAAAAACTCAGATCCTCACCAACTTCTACTGCTGTACAATTAAGAGTATTCTTTCCAATTAGATCTTGGTGTGGTATGGCAGTTGTACTCACGCTGACCGTAACAAGTACTAAAAACTACCCAATACATCATTAGCACCATACTTCCTACCATTGAGGGTCTATATCAAAAGCAGTGCTTGCAGAGGGCACACTGTATCTTTTAGGACATTTTAACCAAGCTCTTTCTTTGGAGATCATTCTTCAATACCTCTGTGCAGCAGACAGATAAGCCATGGATGTGTCAAATTCCCCTCTTCTGGTTTCACATCTGTTATACAAGCATTGTGACTATGGAAACCTCTGTAAGCAAAGATAAAAACCCCTTAGCCTATCAATCTGTATGTGAGAATGTATTATTATAAGGGTACTGATGACCCCAAAGACAAATGTATAGCATATTTTCTTAGCCAGCACCAGGGGCGTACTATTAAATCATATGGTGTTTCTTATTAGAGTTGTGTGTTTTAATGTGTTAACCTCTGCTTAGTTAACTTATGTTATATAAGCACAGAAACTTTGGCCATAGAAAGAAAGATGACATAATCCCAGAACTGCCGCTTCAGGGAATGCAAAGGTTGTAGCAAAAAGAGATCCATAAAGAAAGAATAGGTTGCCTGCAAATGATGACAAGGATTCATGAAAAAAAACAAGGTAAAAGGCTCATTTTGACAAAGTATAAAACAATGCACCTCACATATGATAGATACCATTGAAAAATGGCAACCCTTTTCCCAGCAAGCAATTAAAAGAGGATCAGATATTCTGTACCAGTCTAGTTGGGAATTTGATAATGGACCATGGAAGAGGGTTTCAAAAGGTAGTTTTGTACTTGGCAATGTGCATGCCTCAACACTGCTCAATGTCTGTCCTGAGATTTCCTATTGGATGAAACTTAATTATTAAAATACATTTCGTAACCACAGAGTAATTTCTATGTTTAATTAGTTGTCTTGTTACATTTATTTAGTCGCACTTATTGTCTTTCCTTTCATTTTACACAGTTATACTTGTAAAACTAATTTGTTACTTTCACAGAAATATGGAAAGATAGAAGTGTTTTGCACACTGTACCTATAAACTGTAGTTGTAAATTTTTTAGTTAATGTATTTGTCCAAGTCATTGTATTCTTTCTTTTTTGATGTGTTCTACTGCACTTAAGGGTTGCTTTTCTAAACAGTGATAATTAACAAAGAGTAATCACAAGTAGCGGACACAGTGGATTAAGATTCTCTTAGTCGAAGCACACCTTGCCTTATTTCCTGCGGATCTAAATGGATTTACACATTCTTCTTTTTTTCAGGTATGCCTGTTATAGTTAACAAGTCACCTTGCAAGTTGCTTTTTCCAGACTGTATAAACTATTTACAGTGGGGAATACTTAAGGATAATCAGTAAGTAATGAGAAAGTAACAAACAGGGATGCAATTCCATGCATTCAGCTAATTTAATCAACTAATAAGTTGTTGTAATAAATTAATTTTTGTCAGTGCCTTCGAGCACATAACTCTATCCTTTAGAGCACCAATTTTGCTAGATCATCTTTAGTGATGCTTTTTAGAATTTTGGAGAAACTTTGGATTTGGTCTTCATGTAGCCTTCTCTGCTTAAGAGTAAGTATATTCAGTTAATTTAGCCTAGCAGAGTAGGACATGCGCCATGGTCTAGAGGTCTGTTTTTTCATAGCTTTTAGTGCTACTATGTATTTTTATTATGTAGTGAACAGATCTAAACATTGTATTCCAGATGCAGTCTCAATATTTTTAACATTGTTTGAGCATGAATTACATTCAGCACTTTTTATGAGGTAACCTAACATTTAAATTCCTTTTTTACTGCTTCTGCAAATTGCCTACAGGTTAACAAAGTTTTGCCAACATAAAACCTTAAATCGTTTTAAAAGCGTTTTTTTCCTGTAGATGAACTTCTGTCAGTCATCTTCTCTTTGTAATTAATTGTGCTTTTAGTTGCATGTAGAACTTTGCATTGGTCTGCATTTTCCAAATTTTTGCTCAGTTTTGAAAACCGTAAAAATCTTTGTGATTTGTGTTTGTTGACTATTGAGATTTGGGGTAATCTTTTTGCTATGTCTAAGAGTATGTCATTAATAATGTTTAAAAAGTAATGGTTCTATATAGAGTCTGAAAAATCTCACGTCATTTGTAAGATTCTGCTCTTGGTAATCTTTGTCTTCTCTCTGTTAACCCGCTAATAGACTTGTTTAGCAATGATGTTAGTGTCTTCTAATTTATGGAATCATCTTCTGTCACTTTCACTGTTTGCCAAAATCTATTTACTAAGTATTTAGAAATAATTTCTTTCATTTTTTAACACTGCTGGTAATATGTTATTGGGCTATAGGGTTTAACTAGACTTAAAAGCACCTAGTCCCTGAAGCATAACAGACCCTTCCTGTTTTATTTGTTTTTTTAACAAACAACTCATTTTTTCTTTTGCCTGGGGCATTGTGTTTACATCTTCTTGTATAAAATGTTGGATGACATATTTATTCAGTTCTTTTGTTGTTTCCTGCTCACAAGGATGAGGGTGTTTGGAGCTGTGTGGAAAGAGCCTTGCAGAATCATGGGGTCTGCAGTGAAGCTGTAAAGCAGCCAAGAAAGGAAACAGCAGATGGCATGTGTCCCATGACACCTGCCCAAATCATCACCTCCTGGTTGTTACAACACCTATCCATATTCCTCCCATGATAAATCTACCTCCAATAACGAAGTTTCTTATATTAAACTAAAATTCCTAAAATGCATCTACTTTGTTAACTGTGGTGATATGCTATTTTGCACATTAATCATGATATCCCTAAAAGAACAACAACAATCTACTTTTTATATTACAATTTTGCCTTTTTCCATTCTATATTTTGTAGAATTTGTATTCCCATGCATGTACTCTTCACAAATTATTACATTTTTACACATTACTTACCCAACAACACCTTTATTATTTACATTAACAAATGAGGCATTACAGTAAACCCTCGTTTATCGCGGTTAATCCGTTCCAGACTCTACAGCGATAAATTAATTTTCGCAAAATAGGAATTTTTATTTATAAATCTAATATTTTCGCAGTTAGAGCATAGAAAACCAGTTTACGACCTTCTAAATACGTTTTTTAACATTATTAGAGCCCTCTAGACATGAAATAACACCCTTTAGTCAAAAGTTTAAACTGTGCTCCATGACAAGACAGAGATGACAGTTCTTTCTCACAATTAAAAGAATGCAAACGTATCTTCCTCTTCAAAGGAGTGCGCGTCAGGAGCAGAGAATGTCAGAGAGAGAGAGAAAAGCAAACAATAAAAAATCTATACGTGCTGTTGGGCTTTTAAGTATGCGAAGCACCGCGATAAAGCAGCCGCAAGGAAGGGAGCAATGTGAAGGTAGTCTTTCAGTATTTTTGAGAGGAGCGTCCGTATCCTCTAGGCCAGTGTGCGAACAGCCCCTCTGCTTGCACCCCATCCGTCAGGACCAGAGAATATCAGAGAGAGTGAGAGAGACAGAGAAAAGCAAATAATCAAAAATCAATACGTGCTGTTAGAGCTTTTAAGTATGCGAAGCACCGCACGGGAAGCATATCATATATCATTGAGGAGTTTTATTTAATACGTAATACGTGCTCTGATTGGGTAGCTTCTCAGTCATCCGTCAATAGCGTCCCTTGTATGAAATCAACTGGGCAAACCAACTGAGAAAGCATGTATCATAAATTAAAAGACCCATTGTCTGCAGAAATCCACAAACCAGCGAAAAATCCGTGATATATATTTAGATATGCTTACATTTAAAATCCGCGATGGAGTGAAAAGTCGAAGCGCGATATAGCAAGGGATCACTGTATCTCTTTCTAGGAAGCACAAGAGAATACATACATTATTGGGTTGTGCTTATTAACACAAAAAATAAATGAAAAATCTGGTTTAGCTTAATGGTAATCAGTCACACTATCCTTTCTTTGTCACAATGCTATTAACAGCATGTACCATCATAAATAACTTCAAAGAGTAAATATGATTCCAATAAATTACAAAATATACAAAATTTGTGAAACAATAAATCAACGAGAAATAATGACAATAGGACAGCTTTTTATACATGTAGCACTGAACTCCCTCAATGTTTAAACCAAATTTGTGCAAACTGTCTTTAGATGATACTGTGAGACACCCCTAATTACTTACCAGTCACCTGACTCTTATTTTTTTAGTCCTTTGGGGACTAACCACAACTTGTGCTTGTACTTCATTTCCTTTTGCAATCTTTCAATTCCTGGCCTGTCCTTCAATATTTTTCACTTTCTATGTGTTATGCCCATTTACAAACATAACATTTTTCTATCATCAGCAACATCCCACTATCCCACCATCTTCCTGATTTAAATGTTGTCTTATCTTTGCATTTTTAAAATCCCTTTAAAGGAATTCTCCATCCCAAAATTATATTTTTTATGTTACTTACCCATGTAGTTTGTAGTGATGGCTGAGAAAAAATTGTAATCAAATTTTTTCATGCAAAATGTAGATAACAAAGTTTCTAAAGTGATAGTCGAACATAGTGACTAACCATGGTAACATCTTGCTTTGCTTGTGCCACACATCAAGCCATCTAGTCATATACTCACAATGACCCAAACACATCTACTTTTACAAAAATATTGTCAAATAAACCACTTCTGGAAATAGTCTCCTGAAAGAACATGGAATGTTCTCAGATGCAACCAAGCATTTGAATTGAAGACCCGACTACCTCCCTATTCATTGTTCTACCCCACTTTGGCTGACATTGTGCATGTCATGTGATATTAACAAAAAACATGAACTAAGAGACATGTGAAACTCTACTGAATCAAAGAGAGGCAGTATTTTTTTAATGAAAATATCCAGAATATATGCAAAGTCAAAAAAACAAGGTCAAAACTGAGAATCGCCAGATCTATCAACAAAACCAAAATGAAAACAAAATCAAAGGTCAGGGAGAAATGTACAAATCTGAGAACTGGAAAATCACAAATAAAAGTCTTGAAAGTTGCAAAAGTTTTGTTATCTACATACTTTGATACAAAATGGCTAACAGGATGAACTTTTAACCCCTTGCCAATCGATTCCTCGAAGTCGATACCCTAGAGGCGATGGCCCTAGCAACTAGGATCAACATCTTGACAACATAATCATTGAAATGGCAGCGCCTGATAATAATGGAAAAACAAAATGGCAAAACACAAAATTAAATTATTTCTTTCTCATAAATGTATCAAATCTGAAATCTGACTTAAAATAGATTCCCCGAGTTTCAAAACTCTGGAAGAGAAATACAGTTAGCCAGAATTTATTGAGCATAAAAGAATTATGAAAACTACAAATCATAATAAAAACTAAAGATTAAAATGGAAATAAGAGCAAGTAAAAACATTATCAGAAAGAGAATATGCCCTGTGCATATCCAAAATTCTTCAACAAGCAGAAAGTCAGGTCACCTGTGCAGTTTCTGAGACTGGCACTAAATAATCTAGAGGTATCCCAGTTATGGTGCTATGAATATAAATGTAACAATAGGAGGCAAGCCTACAGTTCAAATAATTGTTAACGTGTAAGTGTGCTCCTTTGTCATTCTCAAAGGTGTTTCCAGAGGTGGTTTATTCAGTAATATTTTAGTCAAACTACATGTGTTTGAGAGATTGTGAGGATATGATTCAATTACCTGACATTTGTATCATATGACACAAGTGATGTGAGATTTTTTTTCATTAACTTTTTGATATTGTCTGATGTTGTCCAGTGTTGGTCACCATAGATGCCTGTTAAATCAGAAACTTTGCCATCTCTATTCTGCATGAAACATAAGATTAAAAACTCTCTTAGGCATTGCTACAAGCTACATGGGGTAATTAACATATGAAACTATGTCATTTTGGGGTATTTTAAATAGTGATCACATTATATTGGTGAAATGCACACTTCCCTATATTGCCCTAAAGAGACTACTATTATGTTTAAAAGGAGATTTGGTGTCAAAGTAAAGACCCCGTATTTGATGACAATGGCCACTTTAATTTATTTATATAGTGTATTTTCATACACAGAATGTAGCTCAAAGTACTTTACAAGATGTCAAAGAAATAGCTGCAAGAAAATAAAATCACATTAGAAATAGGGAAGAATAATAATAAATAAATAACAAAATGAATCAATGCAGACTTGCATAAAATAGATATATAATTACTAGAAAAGTCAAGTATTTATATATACAATCAGTTTTTAAGTCTCTAAATAGTTGAGCCTGATGATAAGGTGAGGTGGCCTAATAGAACAGAAAAAATAACAAAAAAACAAAATTGACCCCCACTGGACGTTTTACTTAACATAAATGTTCATAAGTTGTTCATTATTGCTTTTTTTGGTGGTCATCCTAGAGGATTCAATGCAGTGTTTCTTGTGGACAACTGGAGTGTATTCCAGGTTTTTCGGTACATAACAGCAAAAGGGTGCCTCACCAATTACTTTATATTTGGCTCTTAGAATAATAAGCAGATCACCAATAACAGATACAAGTTTACAACTTGGATTGCTGGGTTACAGGTATTCCAAAATATAAGAAGGAGCAAGATTATTTAAGTTTATATGCACCACTAGTTGTATTTTAAAGTCAATTCTAAAGGACACTAGTAATCAATGTAATCATGATAAAACTGGTGAGATGTGCTGATATTCTTTTTCCGTTTAAAATATACACTCACCTAAAGGATTATTAGGAACACCTGTTCAATTTCTCATTAATGCAATTATCTAATCAACCAATCACATGGCAGTTGCTTCAATGCATTTAGGGGTGTGGTCCTGGTCAAGACAATCTCCTGAACTCCAAACTGAATGTCAGAATGGGAAAGAAAGGTGATTTAAGCAATTTTGAGCGTGGCATGGTTGTTGGTGCCAGACGGGCCGGTCTGAGTATTTCACAGTCTGCTCAGTTACTGGGATTTTCACGCACAACCATTTCTAGGGTTTACAAAGAATGGTGTGAAAAGGGAAAAACATCCAGTATGCGGCAGTCCTGTGGGCGAAAATGCCTTGTTGATGCTAGAGGTCAGAGGAGAATGGGCCGACTGAATCAAGCTGATAGAAGAGCAACTTTGAGTGAAATAACCACTCGTTACAACGAGGTATGCAGCAGAGCATTTGTGAAGCCACAACACGCACAACCTTGAGGCGGATGGGCTACAACAACAGAAGACCCCACCGGGTACCACTCATCTCCACTACAAATAGGAAAAAGAAGCTACAATTTGCACAAGCTCACCAAAATTGGACAGTTGAAGACTGGAAAAATGTTGCCTGGTCTGATGAGTCTCAATTTCTGTTGAGACATGGTAGAGTCAGAATTTGGCGTAAACAGAATGAGAACATGGATCCATCATGCCTTGTTACCACTGTGCAGGCTGGTGGTGGTGGTGTAATGGTGTGGGGGATGTTTTCTTGGCACACTTTAGGCCCCTTAGTGCCAATTGGGCATCGTTTAAATGCCACGGGCTACCTGAGCATTGTTTCTGACCATGTCCATCCCTTCATGACCACCATGTACCCATCCTCTGATGGCTACTTCCAGCAGGATAATGCACCATGTCACAAAGATCGAATCATTTCAAATTTGTTTCTTGAACATGACAATGAGTTCACTGTACTAAAATGTCCCCCACAGTCACCAGATCTCAACCCAATAGAGTATCTTTGGGATGTGGTGGAACGGGAGCTTTGTGCCCTGGATGTGCATCCCACAAATCTCCATCAACTGCAAGATGCCATCCTATTAATATGGGCAAACATTTCTAAAGAATGATTTCAGCACCTTGTTGAATCAATGGCACGTAGAATTAAAGCAGTTCTGAAGGCGAAAGGGGGTCAAACAGCGTATTAGTATGGTGTTCCTAATAATCCTTTAGGTGAGTGTATACTGGCTCATTGTAAACTTGTTGCAACTGGTTGATATCTTTCTTAGGTAGTCCTGTTAGGAGTGCATTAAAGTAGTCTAATCAACTAAAAATAAACGGATAAATGCTTTGGATCTTGTAATGTTGTAAGAGGACTGACTTTTGAAATGTTCCGTAAGTGGAACAATGCAGTCCTGGTAATATGGTCAATGTGTGATATAAAGTTTAGGTCAGAGGCCTTGACCTTAATGCTAAGGTATCAAGTTTATTTCTAAAATCTTCACTATTTCCATTTTTGCCAAACACTGACATTTCAATTTTTCCTTATTCAGTTTGAGAAAGTTTCTAATCATCCAATTAGAAATACATTGGGTCAGAGAGCTCAGGGAGTCAGAACCATCAGGTGTTATAGATAAGCAAAGCTGCATGTCATTTGCATAGCTGTGGTAGTTCAACGTTTGTTTCAATATAATTTGGCCTAATTGTAGCTTGTTGATTGAAAAAGCCATTGGGCCCAGAACCGAATCATTGTGGCACACCATATACAATAAGCCTGTTGGAATCTGAGACAAGGACACAAGTGGAAGGTTTTAGTTTGAAAAATTATAAGTAAAGCTGCATGTCATCTGCATACCTGTAGTAGTTCTGAGAATGCTATGCAGTTTCTCTATGGAACTCAGGTAAACTTAAATTTGAGTGAAGGATTTTTTTTTGCTAAAAAACATTATTTCAACAGGACTAACTTTTGGGTGATGTATTATATCACATTTACTACATATACCCACTTATAAGTCGGGTCTAAAAACCCAAAAAAACCCATAAAATTGGACTCCGACTTATATGCCTGTTCAAAAATGCGACACTTAATTCTTTCCTCCAATCTCACACCAGTGTTTCAGACACATCGAATTTTGTTGCAGCAAAGCAGTTACCATTTTCTTTTGATCAAATGGTCCATGGTAGATAAGGGATGATCTTACAAAAAGGTTTATAAGGGTTTGAGTTACAAAAAACACAAAATAGCGCAAACGTTGCTTCGAGGTAGTTCGGGTACCATGTGATCATGTAGGCACAATAGAGAGAGAGAGAGGTTAGGAGCATGCGCTGAAACAGCGCATTGTTGCACCCACATAGAAAAAAAAGGCAGTGTGCCCCATGGTTACTCTCTCAGGTGCGAGCTAGCATGTTATAATTCCTTGTACCAACAGCATGAGTTTTCCACATTCAACTTATACGACCGACATTATAAAATACCAGAAATTATATGGTGAAATCAAGTCCTGACTTATCTGCGGGGGAACTTAAGTACGGAAATACCTTTTTTTGTTATGTTTATAAAAATGTGCTGAAGCCTCAAAAATTTCAGTAGATGTTTTTAAAAGGCATTGCATTTTCTCAGGGTCATACAATTTGTTGGTAGTAGGGATTGAACCTGCATCATTTTGCCTTCTAATTCAACACTTAATCCTGTAGGCCTTTTTTCGATTATAGCGCCTAATAATCTAATTTTAAATGTAGCAGTGTATCATCCTTTGCTTTTTCTTTCTTTCTTTCCTCAAACTTGAATTTAAGTGGCGTTTAATTTTTTATTTCTTTTTCATGTCAGGTGTGGGTAAGAAAATTTCCATATTTTGTGCAAATATTGTCAGAGTGGCATTTGTATAAAGATAGAATCCATCAAACAGTTATATACATTTGTTACTAAATATTACATTACAATAATTCCTTACAGTAAATTCCAGTATCACTTATGGTTTGTTCTTAATTAATAGGTTAAATGGAGTTAGTATGAAGGTCTGCTTTCAGTGAACATCACATAAAAACCAATGCAACAAAAAATAAAATAATAGATGAACCATCAAGGGAGAAATAACCTTAAGACATCCTAATATGAAGGCTTGTGTACAGTAAAATGGCAACAGGGTGGCCTTGCTGTAAACAAAATTATTAAACAATACACAATAAAGTTTTTATTTGGTATTTCCTGTGAGACTTTGCCAGTTGCCAGGGAGTATACTGTATTTCTTCTCCAAAGTATTAATTGTTGATGGGGATTGGCTTGAAGCCAGGCTAAAAGGGACTGATTGGGATGGGAAAAAGAATGCCATCTGGATGTTAGGCTTGCCTGAACTAGAAAAACCATCAAAAAAAGAAAGAAATTACAGCATATATCAGGAATTTTCCAACTAATGATGTGCGGATGTGGTAGCACTAGGGAAAAAGAAGCCAAACTGAGCTCTCTTTGTTTGCTAAGTGAGGGCCCCAAGTAACATTCCTTTAAGCTGTGCATATTTTGGCAACACATGAGCAGTTTCTTTTTCAAAAAAGTAAAAAAAAAAAAGAAAAAACTGTACACTGTTTATGTCTCAGACCAGATATTCCTTCATATGTCTTACCTCCTCCTGGGCAATTTTATTGTTGCCTTTTCTCTGTACGCCTGCCATAATGGGTTTGCATGGTTCAGTTTATGTGTCAGCTGATAGGCACTTACATGTGCACATACTAAAGAGTACTAGTACCCCACTACCCTGTGCCTATTGCCATCTCCAGAGTGAAACTACAAACACAGTGCTGTTAAAATGAGAAGGAAAGTAATAAACAGGAACTTGAAGTCTAGACCAAGGGACTTTTCCACAAGTATTCAGCCTCAGTATTAGAGTGCAATGGGACAACTAGATTCTGGACGTGTGACACTTGTAAGCTAAAGGAAATGAGATCTCTTTACTTTACCCTCCACACATATGGGCTCCAGAGGGTGTGTTGTCAGCTCAGAATTTTCATTTATTTCTAGTAGATGATTTTTAACTTATCTTCAGTATTTTTGAGGAGTCACACAAATTAGGATTCCCCAACAGATAACACATTTCCATGTGTGTTTCTTTACGAAGCAAGGTCAGTGTCTGGCACCATTTGATGCATTCTTCTTGTAGAATACTTCATTTTTTTATTTGTGGTGCACAAGATTCATTAAAGTGGAACAAATACTGAATGAAGAGCAATGAGACACATCAGCGAGTTTATATGCATGTAATTTTCTACTCTATTTAAAATTTCTAGGTTATTTTCAGCTCTATCCCCACATTCACTAGAATGATTTGCTGTACTTTACAGCACACTGAAAAACATATGGCTAACATCAGAAAAAAAATCTGATGCTTCCTGCTTGATGGAAGCTTGAAGGAATGGCGCCATCATTTACCTCACAGATCTTTAATGCAGTATTCATCCAACACTGATATGGAAGGGACATTTGTTCAACCATCCAGTTTGAATCTGATACAGTATTTTTCCATATTAAATATTTTTTTACCAAGCACTCATTTCTCCAGTTAGTTCTTTAAAAATTCTTTAAAACGTGATAGCAGTTTTAGGGTGAGGGGACATTCATGACCTACAGCTTATAACACTTGTATATAAAGAGACAAGTTTCCAGCCTAAGTTTAACTCAATAATGGTATATATTGCTTAAATTATTTTACGACCCCTAATAAATGTTTTAGTCAGACTAAAACAGCACATAAATTTAGTAAAAGTTACAGCAGGTTAGTTAACCAACTGTTTTGACCATATGACACATCACATTCCAATATTGTAGTCCTGGCTCATCTGTCTGATAAGTTTACTATGATGTTGCTGTTGGCTCCTATCTAAGCTGAGTTCCCACTTTATGTCCAGTATTTTGGTATGTTGTGCATTTCCGTAAGAACTTGATCGCAAAGTCTTTCCCTGTCATCTATTTCTTGCTTTACCTTTAACTTTGTGTATATCCAGGCCCTGTGAAGATTTTTCAGCTCAGAAATATTGTCTTGCAATTTTTTTTCTATCTCTCACTTTGTGCATCAGCTCACATAAGAGAAAACTGTGCTTATGCCCTTTCATAAACCATCATTTGCCTATCTGTATGAATCCATCAACTCATGCCAAATATCCCTCTAAACAATCTTCACACCTAAAAAAAGAATTACTGAAGAGACATTCAACAAATCTAATATATTTTTCATTCAACCATCAAGTAATATAAAATGTAACTATAAGCACTTCCATTGTGCATGAAGACTAGCATGGTAGATCAGCATGACCAGATATGTAATTTATTTGTTTTACACATTTGTTATGTTCTTAAGAGGGCAACCATCAACCAAGCAGGTTCAGACTATGATGAACTGGGATACTTAAACCATTCCTTTGACTTAATGATACATTTCTATCTATCTATCTATCTATCTATCTATCTATCTATCTATCTATCTATCTATCTATCTATCTATCTATCTATTTGTCAGTCATACAAGCACATGAGTTACCTTAATAGGAGAGGTATTATAGACTTTATGAAGCACACAGTGGTCAATTAGATGTGAAAATAGGTGAAGCTGATAACATTGGCTGCAGAGGAGCTTACATGCAGGTCAGGAAACACCAGAATTTTTAAACTAGAGTTATAAAATGTGAATTTCCCCTTGGGATTAATAAACTATCTATCTATCTATCTAATCTATCTATTTATCTGTCTATCTAAAAAGGTCTTTATTTTTCGACAAAGTTTGGATATGTGTTAATGTATTCTATCTGCATACTTCCCTAAGCATGAAAGGCAGAAATAGTTTTAGAAAAAGACCAAAAGATAAGAAGATACATAACCAGTCAGTCAGTAACACGATCGTCAGAACCAGGCAGAATCCTAAATCTTAGTCAGACGTCATTTCTCAGAATCATTAATGAAAAAAACTTCAGTTCTGATCAACATGCAACATATCGATGGCAGGTTGTATCGTCTGTTAGGCAGTGGGATAAGGAACACCTCCTAATCTCAAAGTAAGTACATAAGAGGGGAACACAGAAATACACAGAATAAAGCTTAAGCAATAGATAACGCCCAGCAGCCCCGATTTCCCATTCTTCACCAGCTTCTTGCCTTGTGTTTTAGGTTGAGTGGCTGTAACCACATTTCTAGCTCCTGATACTGCCTCAATATTCTCTCTCATTTACTGTCTTCTCTTTTTTGTCCTCTTCCCAGCCAAAGAACTTCTGTGACCTATCCCATACTCTGATGCTCTTGAGGAGTCTGATAACAAAGCGCTGTCTGCAGAGGCATACTCTGCCAAACTAACATTTAGAGAGTTTTTAAAATTTTTAGTCACCTTATGCCACCTCATTTAGCATTCTGGTATGTGTTCTGCTTTTTGCACACCGTTTCATTGTACATTTGAGCGATACATAAGTGTTGTTATGGGCATATTGTTTCTTGGAAATATCATGAAATTATATACTTATAAAACACTGTATGAAAGGAAACAGTATTTCAGGAAATATCTGTAGCCTAGCATCATTCTACTTTTATATAAAATATTTTTCACATACTGTATCACATATACATTCTTTTCACTTCAACTATTAAATGGTTGATGTAGGGACTAATGAAGTAGACCAAGCTATGAGCTGATCTGACGTCACTATTTAGCCAAATCATTATAGTAAAAAACCTTAAAAATCAGTTAAATAAACATGACAACTTTTCATATTACGGGTGTAGGATAGTTGATTGGCCCATTATGAGTAATTGTGGGTATACTGTATGTGTGAGTGTGCCGTATGATGGAATGCTTAGTGCCTTATCCCTGATGCTTTTGGAATATGTTCTGCTATAATTGTAAAAGTACTTTTAGAAAATGGTCAGATTTGTTGATTCTGGAAGTCTACTAGTAGAGGAGATATGGTACATTCTTCTCATCTCACTTGACCATCAATTTTATTTTATTTATAATTATTTATGCTTCACTTATGCAGTGGGAAGGATGAGACAGAGAAAAAGTGAATTGTGCAGTCAGCACTTGAATATTTTCTTTCTCTGGAATTTCTAAGTACTGTATTGCCATCATGTATCCGATTATGGTAATGCTAGCTTCAAGAACAATCACAATGAGCAGTTGGCTTGGTCCTAAAGTGAAATATATGCTCATATGCAGTGCCTCCTTTACTTGACTTTGTTTAACCAGATCATCCAAAAAATTTCAGGGGTTCTTTGCTGCCACCTACTGGAAGGATGATCCTACCTGGATCCCAATCATGCTACAGGAACCTACTACCCTCTACCTCACCTAAAGATCTATCCTAGCAACTTCATATACTCCTAAATAGAGGGTCTGTTTCTTTCTATCCTTCAGTCATATCAAGTCCATTTTGTTTATTTACTTTTACATAGATTTGTATACTGAGAGAATGAATGAAAGTATAAATTGCATCATTATGAGAAGTCACCCTTGATAAAGGTGTCTACTAAATAAACAATAATAGTACTTTACATGTTTTAAATCAATTTTGAAACAGTGGGGCTAGCTCCCCTTGTGACATTCCACTCATGTCAGATATTGTAGCAACCTGAGAGTACCATTTCTCCACCATTATTAATGTTGGAAGTTTCCCTTTCTTGGAAAAAGTTTTCTGAACTAGTCTAATGGGCTCTTTTTATTTCATCTTCTTACAAGTCCACCCCATGAGCAGATCACCATGTGACATTTGTTGCTTTTGTGTTGCACTGGTTGTTTACCAGTCCTTCAGTCTTCATCTTTGTGGCATTGCAGATGTGTGCAAGAGGGGTGCCTAGTTTTAATGAACACCATTTAATAGAAGGAAGAGCAGAAGGAGGAGTTACAAATGGATTTGTCTCCTTTTTCTAGAGTGCTATTAATCTGTTTCCTTTTGTCACCTTGCACAGTGGACAGTCTCCTGAGTCGATCTGCTGCTGCCCCGTTAACAATACCTGGAAGTATATTAATCAGTGAACTGCTGAAAGTACTCTTTGTATAGCACTTAAGAGTTATATTTGGAATTGACTGAGATTTGACCTTTTCCAGGGATGTCTCTTTTTCTTATTTTCTATAGGCATCAAATAGTCACCTATTTATATCATTTTCTGCTGCTGCTGTGGCTGCCTCTCTTTGAGTATCACCTTTTATCTTTCATTTCCTTTCTGAAATGGAATGTAAACAAAGGCTGAGAGCCAGAAGTAATTAGTGGAAGGCAGAGTTCAGTCTTCTTTCTGTTGTGTAGCTTTTCTGTGATTATTAAGATGTTAATTTAGGAAAAATTAAGATTTTTTTTTCATTTCAGATGGTCTGGAACATTCTAACAGCTGTCAAATGCTTTTTACTTGTAGAGTTAAAGGCAAAGATTTGCTTGATCAATGTTGCTTCAAGTGCAAAATAGCTGCCATTCTCTGGCCGTGTGAGACAACTTTCTCACTGTGAAAGAATGTGTAGAATGCTGTCATTTAGTCATAAGCCAACCAGAGCTCCTTTATCTGCTGCTTACTACAAACAATTTTTGCTGTCAGCACAGCCTGCCCTTCAGTGCCATTAGACATAAGACCTGGCAAAATGTCAAGATTTGGGAATGAACGATGGGCTCAATGGGTGAAGGTGACTTTGCATAGAGAAGAAGTCAACGCCTTGAGGGAAACTGCATTGTCCTGAATTCTCCTTCTTTTATACAGGAATGGTTTTTGCTAGCTCCCTTCTATAAATTGGGGCATTTTTTTCTCCCAGGAAACAAAGAGGCACTTCTGTATATGCGAACACACTTGTGATAACCATCTTACAAGGGATATTATGAAAAATGTTTAATTTCTGCACAAAACAAAAAAAAAATCATGCAACTTTTCATTAATGAAGATGTGGTGTGGTTTTAAAAATTAGATTTTTCACTTCTGGATTTCTTTACCAGGACAAAGTGATTACATAAAATGGCTGGATGGCCCAATTTCAGAGGTACATGTGAAGAATCACCCAGAAGTGTTTACTGTGCGGTATTCCAAAGAAATGTGTATATCATTAAAACTCAAAAACGCTCAATACATCATGTATGTAGTCAACTGAATAAAAAAGGTAGAGCAGTAAAACAAGAACAACAGTAAATGAAGCAGAACAGGGGGAAAATTAGACAAGAATCTTTTTAAAATCTGAAACAGCAACACGGGAATTTTTTTAACAGTGAGACATGACATTTTATTAAGTGGCACTTTCCTGAGATGAAAGTAAAGAAAAATGAAAGAACAGTCATAAATGGGAAAAGAACAGCATCCCATCTACTCAAAAAATGGAACATTGGTTGAGTGAGTCACATCCTGTCAAAATTTAGAAATCCATCTTATTGATGATCAACTCAGATTTTCTGGCAATTTAAAACAATTCAGCAAAGGCTGCTTTTTAGATTAGATTAGATTATACTTTATTTGCCTCCAAGGGAAAATTAAAATTCGTATATAATTTAGTGACTTCCCTCAGTTTTGCAACTTTTGTATACGTCTGTCTTGCAGAATTTAACGTCATTTGGTCTGATCTGTGTTTTTGGAAACATGCATACTTAAGATAAAGCTAAACTACACTACATAATTAAATTGTTCGTTAATCATTGGACTTCATGAATCATGATTTTCAGTTATATATCTGCACTAGCATAATACCCGCGCTTCGCAGCGGCGAAGTACTGCCTTAAAAGTTTTATTAAGAAGAAAATTAAACCTTTTTAAACTGAGGGAAAATATACCAATAATTATTTGTTAAGGATCTCTTTGTATACCACATTGTCAGTTTGGCCCTCCGGTTGTAATATGACCAAGCTGTGTGCTGAGCTTACTCTTAAGCATGCAATGTACAGTTGGCCATGTGAAAAGCAATCTCGTCTCAAATCTCACAGCTTGGATTGCTGCTGTAATAATCGGTTTGAGTTTCATGGTTTGTTTCAATTACGACAGTATTTGTAGGTCTTGTGTTGAAGTGACATTCAGCATCTGTCAAGCGTTGTAAGTATACAACCAGTTTCATCGATAACTTTGCATCCAGCCTTTGAAAGTTTAAACATTCATAAACATCAAAGTGTCCACTACTGAAATCGTCACCTGTGAATCTAAGATGTTTAAGAGGCATTGGCGGTTGTCCAAAGGTGTAAAATATTTGGCTATTTCGGTACACTTGAAAGCGATAACCGAACAATTCAGCAGCAGCCATCAACTCACATGCAGATGCATAGATGAAGGGCTTAAGCATTTCACTCTTATAGTGCTCCTGTGTAGTATAATTATCTCCTGTACTGTCATCAGTCCACACCTGGAACCTGTCCCAGTCATTCAATACATAAAACACAATGTTCCTCCAGATATTAAGGGTGAGCCTGATATGGCCGTGCAATATGTACCAAAGAGAATGGAAAAGGTAGGTGCCATCTCCGGGCATGGAAACCACTCGGTAAGTGACAGTTGTTTGATCGATGATGATCACCTCGATAGACATGTTAATGCGGGTACGTTTGGAATGATAAAGGAAATGGGTATCTGAACAATGTACAAAGTAAGTCTAAAATACCTACACAATAACTATAATCGTAATAAATTAACAATAAAACAGCGGAGAAGCCGTGGATTAAATAAAAAGGCTGTAGTTATCAGCAGGGAGACGTGAATTCCGTGGCGAAGCAAGGAAGGGAATGTAGAGACTGGAGCGACGGACGTCCTTATATAGGAAGGCAGCCAACAACGTGGGAGGCGTTGGGATGGGGGACTAAACGTCGCCTCACACGGTGGCCAAGCTGCAGGCTATGGACGTATATATGTATGTAAGTAGGATTCAGTTAGCGTTGGGAACCCATGTACCTAATTTCTTGAAGATGGGCCCATAAGTAACAAAGACTGTTGAAAAGTTCAATATGGCGGCCGACAGTGGCATCATACCACTGAAATAAGTACGTACATTGGTTTCGGTTAGCGCAGGGAAGCCACCTACCAAATTTCATGAAGGTGGGGCCATAAATAAGAAAGTTTATCATGGCGGACGTTGTTGACCGTTATGACCGTTACGCATTGAATTTCAAAATGAAACCTGCTTAACTTTTGTAAGTAAGCTGTAAGGAATGAGCCTGCCAAATTTCAGCCTTCTACCTACACGGGAATTTGGAGAATTAGTGACGTTGGAAAGTTCAATATGGCAGCTGATAGTGGCGTCATACCACCGAAATAAGTATGTACATTGGTTTCACTTAGTGCAGGGAAGCCGCCTACCAAATTTCGTGAAGATGTGGCCATGAATAAGAAAGTTCAACATGGTGGACGTTGTTGACCGTTATGAGCGTTACACGTAGAATTTCGAAATGAAACCTGCTTAACGTTTGTAAGTAAGCTGTAAGGAATGAGCCTGCCAAATTTCAGCCTTCTACCTACACGGGAAGTTGGAGAATTAGTGACGTTTGGAAAATTCAATATGGTGGCCGACAGTGGCGTCATACCACCGAAATAAGTACGTACATCAGTTTCGGTTAGCGCAGGGAAGCCGCCTACCAAATTTCGTGAAGATGGGGCCATAAATAAGAAAGTTCAACATGGCGGACGTTGTCGATTGTTATCGACTTTATGACCGTTACATGTAGAATTTCGAAATGAAACCTGCTTAACTTTTGTAAGTAAGCTGTAAGGAATAAGCCTGCCAAATTTTAGCCTTCTACCTACCTACACGGGAAGTTGGAGAATTAGTGATGAGTCAGTCAGTCAGTGAGGGCTTTGCCTTTTATTAGTATAGATTATTCTCTCCACCATACATTGTGTTTTATCAGATTCAGAAGCTTCAGAATTCTGCAGTTCTTCAGCAGTAGTCCAATAAGATTCTGTATACAATTGTGTACATTTTCTCCCTTTTGTCTGATATTTTTTTTGTTATTGAATTGTAATGCACATGATCGATTGAATTTCCTATTATGGGATGATATAATTTACCATGATAATTGACCCAGGCAAACATGAACACAAAGTATGAAATTTCAAGAGAAATTTGTGGTGCTTTTCTATCATTTATTTTGGTTCATTCTCTTATCCATATTAAGTAAATAATTTGTTTCATCAAGATCATCACCCTTTTGTTTGATGCTTGCTGTGGCACCACTCATTGCTAGGCTTATTGGCTATGCATGGCATAAAGTGGGACATAATGGTGGTCATTATTTAAGGTCAGGTTGTGTGTTAGAAGGTATGCTGACTTTGTTTATAATAAAGTAAATATCTAATGGAAAAATTACAGTTATTTAGGAAATTCATGCAAAAAAATATTTTCAGTCTTCAGTTTGTTTAACAACTTCAACTTTTCATTCGTCATTTTTGGGATGTCCTTAAATGTCCACCAGTTGATTCTCATATTTACTTCAGTCAGTTTATGGAAATATCAAAATGATCATGACAGGGCGACTGGAGAGTATGTTTCACAGCATTTAGTGATCAATGACTGAGAGATGAGGAAGCATTAGAAGGATAAAACTAAGGCTGAAATGATTATTCAACGTTATTGATTATACCAAAATTAGATATTTCTGTCAATTAATCATATCCCTCTAACTAGAAGTCTGTGCGGGATTATTATTTTAATTCTGTTCCTGCCAGATGTACAGAGAGGAGCCAATACAAGTTACTGATAGAAGGAAAGAGACAATCAATGTTACTGACAGTGGAAGGATACCAGTTAGATTGTGTGAGTGATGAGAAGGTGTACAGTGGGCATAATGCTGCAGTGATGTTGGTATCATGTTTTATATACTTAACACTAGCAAAATACCCGCGCTTTGCAGCGGTGAAATACTGTCTGAATATTTTTATTAATAAAAAAGTAAACGTTTTTAGATTGAACGAAAATATGTAAAAAATTAATTGTTAAGGATCTCTCTGTATACCACGTTGTCAGTTCGGCCCTCTGGTTGTAATATGACTAAGCTGTGTGCTGAGCTCACTCTTGAGCATGCAACATACAGTTGGCCATGTAAAAAGCAATCCCGCCTCAAATCAATGCCAACCTTTTGTAGTGTTTGTCCCTGAGACTTATTAATTGTCATTGCGAAGCAGAGCCTTACTGGAAATTTAACGCGTTTGAATTGAAATGGGAGATTAGATGGTATAACGGGGATGCGAGGAGTAAAAACTGTGTCACCTGAGGCACTGCCAGTAAATATAGTTGCTTCAATTAGGTTGTTTTGTAGATATGTGACCTGAAGTCTTGTGCCGTTACAAAGTTTCAGTGGTTGTAAGTTTCTGCTTCTTTGGCGAAGGTCGTAAACGAAAGAAGACACCGCAGTGAACACAGAAGAGAACCCATGGATTAAATAAAACCTACACAATAACTGTAACATTCGTAACAAATGAACAATAAAATAGAAGAGAACCCGTGAATTAAATAAAAAGGTTGCTTCGTTGGTGAAGCAAGGAAAAAGGACTTTCTTATATGTCGTTCATTTTAAAACAGTGCAGAAGCTGTGAGAAAGCTGCTTCCTTGGCGAAGCTCATAAACGAAAGAAGACACCGCAGTGAACACAGAAGAGAACCCGTGGATTAAATAAAACCTACACAATAACTATAAAAATCGTAATAAATGAACAATGAAACAGCGGAGAACCCGTGGATTAAATAAAAAGGTTGCTTCGTTGGCGAAGCAAGGAAAAAGGACTTTCTTATATATCGTTCATTTATAAAATAGTGCAGAAGCTCTGAGAAAGCTGCTTCCTTCGCAAAGTAAGGAAACGACTGAAGAGATGGCGGGGACGCGGTAAGTGTTCGGCAAGGCAGCTGAAGCGCTGCATTATGGGATCTGTAGTTTATTGTGTTACCAGTGCTTCATATCCCCGGGCAATTAATAACAATAATACAGTATATAAAATGATCTCGCGGGCTGGATATAATTACACGCCGGGCCGGATGTTGCCTGCGGCCCTTGAGTTTGACACATATGGAGTAAATAGAACTTGAAAAGATATATTTTCTCGTACATTGAGCCCGCGTGCTATTGTGGTTTTGCTTGCATGCCTCAATAAGTCATCCTCCCCTCGCTCTTACTTTTTTACCGTTCATCTAATGAATACACTGAGTATGGCTTTACCAAAACAATCATTGATGGCGAATAAAGTATCCATTATTTGAGTATGTAGATCGGGGTATATATATACATATATATATACCGCGTAGAGCGTAGTGTGTTAAAGAAGCTATGAAAAGAAAAGGGAACATCTTAAAAATAACGTAACATGACTGTCAATATACAGTAATTGTTTTGTGAGTTTTACTGAGTGTTGCTGTCATCAAGGATTTGATTATCATTATTTCTTTCAATCAGGTTCATATTTGTAGGATGTGTTGTGTTCAAGTTACATTCCGTGTTTGTCAATCGTTGTAAAGATGACAGGTTTCATTCATCGATTCGTTTCTTACTGCATCAATAAACAGCTCGTCTTCTTCTTTATCTGAGACCCGACACACTGCATGCACGGGTTTTTTCTACACTGTCTTCCTTTAGCGGGACATTGACTTTTTCCACCGTGTGCTTTGTTTCCACAGTAGCTGCATTTATGAATATGCTTGTATGTATCAGGCGCTTCATATTTTTTGCTGCCTTTTCAATTGTGTAATTCGGTTTTGTTCAGCGCTCTTTGGAACTGTTGCTTTTTGTCTGTGCACTGCGTCAGTTCACGTGAGCCGCTCGGTGTACATGCTGTGCTGGTGCCATGTCGTGCTATGTCCATGGCTGTATCTAATGTTACCAAAGTCCCGGCACTTAAAACTTTCTCTCGCAGTTTCGCTGAGTTTGTGCCAAACACCACCCTGACCATCTCATTTTCCTCTGCATAAGGACAGTCCTTCACCCATGAATATTTACCCGTGGCAGTTTGCTATTGGATTGCCGCTGACAGACGGCCTTATATGGGTAGGCACTAAATTACAAATGCCAGCGACAGCCTATCTATGAACTTAATTTAAAGTTTAGGTTTACATCGTGCTTTGTTTCCGAAGTAGCAGAACTCATGAATATGGTTGTATATGTCACTCGCCGCTTCTTATTGTTTAGCTGCCTTCTCAATTATATAATGCATGTTTTCTTCAGCTTTTGGGCCTCTTCCTGGTTTTCTACGTACTGCGTGATTACGTGGAAGGCGTGATGATGTCACACGAAACTCCGCCCCCATGGGTTTCAAGCTCATCTCCATTACAGTAAATGGAGAAAAACAGCTTCCAGTTATGGCCATTACGCGTAGAATTTCGAAATGAAACCTGCCCAACTTTTGTAAGGAAGCTGTAAGGAATAACCCTACCAAATTTCAGCCTTCTACCTACACGGGAAGTTGGAGAATTAGTTATGAGTCAGACAGTCAGTGAGTGAGTCAGTGAGGGCTTTGCCGTTTATTAGTATAGATTAATACACAGTTCTTACAATTTGAAGTTGTGTGTAGAGACTGATGAAAATAAGTTATTTGAATGTGACCTGCAAATATTGATGTATCAGTGTAATATTTAATTAAATAAATCAATGAGATGCCAAGGTTATGTTCTAGATTATTAATTGCTTGATGGTACTTCAATGAATAAAGCAGAAAGCAGTACCTAGTCGTTACTGTTCTTTGACTGTTCAAATAAGGAAGCCTCTTCTCAAACATCCTAATCTATATTCTGAAACTATATTTGTGATGTCATTGTATTTTAATAAATTCCAAAATGTCCAAACATTTTTTGCAGATACACAGTATAAGCAGGCATTAACTGCATTAATTCTGAAGTAAACCGTGCACATACAGTATGAATCATGTAAATGTATAAAGTGGGAAATGTTTCCATCTTTGATACTTGATTTGTCCAGTTCCATGAAAAATTTAGACACCAACAAAATATGTATACTGTACAACTGACTGTGATTTTCATTTAGACTTAAGATATTCAATCCTGCATTTCATATATGACTGTTTTAGCCTGTAAATTCAGCACTACTGAGCACAAAATGGGACACAATCCTGGAAACGTCGATTCTTACTCACACTGGCAAAATGTAGAGTCAGCAATCAGAAATGGCCTGAAGTGATGTTATATTGAGAGTGAGAGTATTCAACTAGAGTCATGATTTCACTAAAAGTTAATGTTTCCGTAGTAAAACTGAATTAAGAAAAAATATCATCATGCAAAGTCTTAGTTTTTAATCTAATTCATCACAAGTCTTGGCTCTTCAGGAGTATCTAGACTACTGGTATGTAATATGGCATTACCCAAAACAAACATGTATAAATATACTGTGTATGCTATGTGCAACTTTAGATGCATCAGAAAATAATAGCTAAGAAACATTACAAATATCATCAGATAACATTCCATACAGTCAACTCAAACTTAACATCTAAAGATAATAAGATCTCTGGGGTGTTAGATATAATGGGTAAATACAAGGGTTGTTCAAAAAGTTTACACACTTAATTAACTCTATTTATTAAGTATTTCAAAAACAAATGACATATTCTACATATTCTACAGTTATACATAGTCACCTTCCTTTGCAATGCAATTTTCCCAGTATCATACCAACTTTTTAATGCCATCAGCTGCTTCACATTAGAGTTCTTTCTTCATTCCTTGTGGTCGTGGCTGTAGCTGGACATCACACTAGTACTGCCATTTTCAAACATTTAAATCCACTCATAGAACACTCTACGAGAGAGAACTTTATCCCCTTACTGAGCACACATGCGGAGATGAATTTGTGCTCCTGGCACACCTTATGCCCACAAAAAGTGTATGACAGAACACGGTTCCTCTTTGGTGCAATTTATAAGTTTCACAGCCATTTTCACCACAAGGTGACATCTCTTGTACAAAACTGCAAGGGCAGCCACCTTGCCAGACAGAACTAGTCACATGACACTCTCAGACATGACCAATTACTACTCCTCCCACCTTCACTATTTCCAACAACAATATAAAAGTGCGGTAACTTTTGTAATGTCCCTTGTATATGATATTAAACCAGTGTTGATGATTAGAAGTGTCTGCCTTTAATAAATCATCTGGTCTTTTGATATTACAGAAGGAAGCACTTTCTCAGTCCTTCTGGCTAAAAATTTGGAGAGTACCTTAACATCTTTATTCATAGGAGATTGGTATACCATGATATATCACCCTTCAGAATCAAATATTACATCTGACACTACAAATGGAATAGTTCTGTGTATTAAGATTCCCAAAACCCTGGTTATCTTTGTATAGCTAGAGTGAAACGTTTGGCTAAACCACTCTCTTTGCAGTTAAAACTAGTCTTTGCTTAATAAGTGAGTCTCCTGTAAAAAATACTATCTTGGTATTTAGAATAAGTGCAAGAGTACTTTTTTCTCTTTAATTCATGATTGAGACCCTTGACATTCCAACTCACAAACTTCAATATTTGGCCATAGAAGTATTACTTCTGAACTTCTATTGACATTTTGTAGGCTAAGGTAGTACATTGTTACATATGATAGCTTTGACATAGATTTCATATTATTGCCAAGTGAAGCAGCTATGGAGCACATTGCTATTTTGGCACTAATGGTTATTGGGGTATAAGGGATAAAACAGAAATAACATTATTCTCTTTCTCTTCACCCCAAGCCCCCCCTCCACCAAACCCCCAATGGGCCTATGCAACTAAGTCAATCCATACTTTGCAAAGTTCTAATCCACTGACTTGCCAAGAGAAGGAGCATGTCTAGGGTGAATCAAAACCCATAGCAGTGGTGTGGAGAAAATTAAAACTGAGATATCTTGTGAAGATACAGTAGACTAATCTATACTAATAAAAGGCAAAGCCCTCACTCACTCACTCACTCACTCACTCACTCACTCACTCACTTACTGACTCATCACTAATTCTCCAACTTCCCGTGTGGGTGGAAGGCTGAAATTTGGCAGGTTCATTCCTTACAGCTTCCTTACAAAAGTTGGGCAGGTTTTATATCGAAATTCTACGCGTAATGGTCATAACTGGAAGCTGTTTTTCTCCATTTACTGTAATGGAGATGAGCTTCAATGCCGTGGGGGCGGAGTTTCGTGTGACATCATAACGCCTCCCACGTAATCACGCAGTACATAGAAAACCAGGGAGAGCTCAAAAAAGCGCTGAAGAAAACATGCATTATATAATTGAGAAGGCAGCGAAACAATAAGAAGCGAGCGAGTGACATATACAACCATATTCATGAGTTCTGCTACTTGAACAAAGCACGATGTAAACCTACACTTTAAATTAAGTTCATAGACAGGCTGCGCTGGCGCTTGTAATTTAGTGCCTGCCCATATAAGGCCGTCCGTCAGCGGCAATCCAATAGCAAACTGCCACGGGTAAATATTCACGGGTGAAGGACTGTGCTTATGGAGAGGAAGATGAGATGGTCAGGGTGGTGTTTGACACAAACTCAGCGAAACTGCGAGAGAAAGTTTTAAGTGCCAGGACTAAGGTAACATTAAATACAGCCATGGACATAGCACGAGATGGCACCAGCACAGCTGGGAACCTTCGATGCATGTACACCGAGTGGCTCACGTGAACTGACGCAGTGCACAGATAAAAGCAACAGTTCCAAAGAGCTGAACAAAACCAGATTACACAATTGAAAAGGCAGCAAAAAATATGAAGCGCCTGATAAGCATATTCATAAATCCAGCTACTGCGAAACAAAGCACACGGTGGAAAAGTCAATGTCCCGCTAAAGGAAGACAGTGTAAAAAAAACCCGTGCATGCAGTGTGTCAGGTCTCAGATAAAGAAGAAGACGAGCTGTTTATTGATGCAGTAAGAAACGAATCAATGAAAGAAACCTGTCATCTTTACAACGATTGACAAACACGGAATGTAACTTGAACACAACACATCCTACAAATACGAACCTGATTGAAAGAAATAATGATAATCAAATCCTTGATGACAGCAACACTCAGTAACACTCACAAAACAAATACTGTATATTGACAGTCATGTTACGTTATTTTTAAAATGTTCCCTTTTCTTTTCTAGCTTTTTAGACACACTACTTCTCCGCTGCGATACGCGGGTATATATATATGTATATATATATATCCCAATCTACATACTCGAATAATGGATACTTTATTCACCATCAATGATTGTTTTGGTAAAGCCATACTCAGTGTATTCATTAGATGAACGGTAAAAAGTAAGAGCGAGGGAGGATGACTTATTGAGGCATGCAAGCAAAACCACAATAGCACGCTGGCTCGATGTACAAAAAATACATCTTTTCAAGTTCTATTTACTCCATATGTGTCAAACTCAAGGCCCAGGCAACATCTGGCCCGGCGTAATTATATCCGCCCGAGATCATTTTATATACTGTATTATTGTTATTAATGGCCCGGGGATATGAAGCACTGGTAACACAATAAACTACAGATCCCATAATGCAGGGCTTCAGCTGCCTTGCCGAACACTTACGCGTCACCGCCATCTCTTCAGTCGTTTCCTTACTTTGCGAAGGAAGCAGCTTTTTCAGAGCTTCTGCACTGTTTTATAAACGAACGATATATAAGAAAGTCCTTTTTCCTTGCTTCGCCAACGCAGCCTTTTATTTAATCCACGGGTTCTCCGCTGTTTCATTGTTCATTTATTACGATTTTTATAGTTATTGTGTAGGTTTTATTTAATCCACGGGTTCTCTTCTGTGTTCACTGCGGTGTCTTCTTTCGTTTGAGCTTGCCAAGGAAGCAGCTTCTCACAGCTTCTGCACTGTTTTAAAACGAGCGACATATAAGAAAGTGCTTTTTCCTTGCTTCACCAACGCAACCTTTTATTTAATTCACGGGTTCTCTTCTATTTTATTGTTCATTTGTTACGATTGTTACAGTTATTGTGTAGGTTTTATTTAATCCACGGGTTCTCTTCTGTGTGTCACTGCGTGTCTTCTTTCGCTTACTGACCTTCGCCATGGAAGCAGAAACTTACAACCACCGAAACTTTGTAACGGCACAAGACTTCAGGTCACATCTCTATAAAACAACCTAATTGAAGCAACTATATTTACTGGCAGTGCCTCAGTGACACAGTTTTTATTTCTCGCATCCCCGTTATACCATCTAATCTCCCATTTTAATTCAAACGCGTTCAATTTCCAGTAAGGCTCTGCTTCGCAATGACAATTAATAAGTCTCAGGGACAAACACTACAAAAGGTTGGCATTTATTTGAGGCGGATTGCTTTTCACATGGCCAACTGTATGTTGCATGCTCAAGAGTGAGCTCAGCACACAGCTTAGTCATATTACAACCAGAGGGCCGAACTGACAACGTGGTATACAGAGAGATCCTTAACAATTAATTTTTGACATATTTTCGTTCAGTCTAAAAATGTTTACTTTTTATTAATAAAATATTCAGACAGTATTTCACCGCTGCGAAGCGCGGGTATTTTGCTAGTCTATACTAATAAAAGGAAAAGCCCTCACTCACTCACTCACTCACTGACTCATCACTAATTCTCCAACTTCCCATGTAGGTAGAAGGCTGAAATTTGGCAGGCTCATTCCTTACAGCTTACTTACAAAAGTTGGGCAGGTTTCATTTCGAAATTCTACTCGTAATGATCATAACTGGAACCTATTTTTTCGTCCATATACTATAATAGACTTCTGCTCGATGCCCGTGGGAGACGGAGTTACGCCTCCCACCTAATTTAGTGCCTGCCCATATAAGGCAATCCAATGGAAACACTGCCGCGAAATATTCACGGGTGAAGGACTGTCCTTATGCAGAGGAAGATGAGATGGTCAGGGTAGTGTTTGGCACAAATTCTGCAAAACTGCGAGCGAAACTTTTGAGTGCCGGGTCTTAGCTAACATTAAATACAGCCGTGGACATCGCATGAGATGGCACTAGCACAGCTGGAAACCTTCGATGCATGTACACCGAGCGGCTCACGTGAAATGACGCAGTGCACAGACAAAAAGCAACAGTTCCAAAGAGTGCTGAACAAAAACCGGATTACAGAATTAAGAAGGCAGCAAAAAAATATGAAGCGTGTGATACATACAAGGATATTAATAAGTGCAGCTACTGCGGAAACAAAGCACACGGTGGAAAAAGTCAATGTCCCGCTAAAGGAACACAGTGTAAAAAAAAACCCGTGCATGTAGTGTGTCACGTCTCAGATAAAGAGGAAGACGAGCTGTTTATTGATGCAGTAAGAAACGAATCGATGAATGAAACCTGTTATCTTTACAACGATTGACAAACACGGAATGTAACTTGAACACAACACATCCTACAAATACGAACCTGATTGAAAGAAATAATGATAATCAAATCCTTGATGACAGTAACACTCATAACACTCACAAAACAATTACTGTATATTGACAATCATGTTACGTTATTTTTAAAATGTTCCCTTTTCTTTTTCATAACTTCTTTAACACATTACTTATCCGCTGTGAAGCGCGGGTATATATATATATGTATATATATATATATACCCCGATCTACATACAATACGCTCAAATAGACAAACCACACGCCGTGGCGCAATGGTAGAGGCTTCGCCTCTAGCGCTGACGTCCGAGGTTTGATTCCCAAGAGGGGGTGCACTGAGTATGTACGCGCGCTTCCCGATTCATTTTACCCTCGCATCCCCTTGGTTTGAGATATATGAAAAAATATGCAGTTAACGCAGAAAGACAGATCACCAATTGAAGCTTTATGAATAATGGATACTTTATTCACCATCAATGATTGTTTTGGTAAAGCCATACATACTCAGTGTATTCATTAGATGAACGGTAAAAAAGTAAGAACGAGGGGAGGGTGACTTATTGAGGCACTCAGGCAAAACCACAATAGCACGTGGGCTCGATGTACTATAGTTCGCGTCAACTCGATCTGAATTGCACGATCACATTCGAAAAAATATATCTTTTCAAGTTCTATTTAGTCCATATGTGTCAAACTCAAGGCCCGCGGGCCACATCCGCCTGGCGTGTAATTATATCCGGCCGCGAGATCATTTTATATATTATTGTTATTAATGGCCCGGGATATGAAGCGCTGGTAACACAATAAACTACAGATCCCATAATGCAGCGCTTCAGCTTCCTTGCCGAACACTTACTGTGTAATCAAGTCTAGCTTATGATGCTGCAAGTTATTGCGAAGCTAGCCCACACGATGCCGAAGAGAAAAGTTGATTCTGAAAATAGAGCCTTTAAAAACCGATGGGAGGCTGAGTATATGTTTACTGACATTGCCGGTAAACCCGTGTGTCTCATTTGTGGAGCTAATGTGGCTGTAATTACAGAATTTAATCTAAGACGGCACTATGAGACAAAACATCAGGATAACCTGAATGCAATGCAGAAGATACAGAAAGCAGAAGAGTTAAAGAATAATCTGACACTTTAGCAGACGTTTTTACCCGTGCAAAATCACAAAGTGATTTCAAGTGAAGCTGCTTTTATGGGAGACACAAATGCACCAGTGCAACTTGCCCCACTTTCCTTGTTGCCAAGTAATGTTGAACCAAGTTGGCACAACGGTGTTCCCAAATACGCACTTTGCTGATAAACTGAGCGCACTGCGCACTGAGTTCGCGGCGCTTTGGTGACTTTGAAGAACAAAAAAAGAATTTTGAGTTGTTTCGCAACCCATTTGCCATCGATGTGGAAACTGCACCTGTGCAGATTCAGATGGAGGTGATTGAGCTGCAGTGTAATGGCACACTGAAGGCAAAGTACGATACTGCAGGGCCCGCACAGTTTATTCACTCCATTCCGCAGAAATGCTCCAGCTCCGTCTACATGCGGCTCGAACCTTGTGCATGTTTGGTAGCACATATCTGTGTGAGAAGCTCTTCTCAGTGATGAAGACTAACAAAACAGCACACAGGAGTCGCCTCACTGATGAGCACCTGCAGTCCATCCTGAGAATCTCCACAACACAGAACCTCACACCAAACATAAATGAACTTGTTGCCAAAAAAAGATGCCAGCCGTCCAGCTCTGATAAAATGACATAAGAGCAAAGACAACTGAATGATTTGATTTGTTATTGCTGAAAAGAACAAATTTTATTTATATTTCCAGGTTTTGTTATGCAGCATGTTCATATTTGAATTTGTATAATTTTGACAGGATATATTTTTATGGAGAGCAAAATCTTTTGGGATATTTAAAATTTAAGTTTATTTTTATATAAAATTACATAAGAGTAAAGAAATTTGAATGTTTGTTCTTTTAACGTTTACTTTATTTCTAACTTGTATAATTTAGACAGGATATATTTTTATGGAGAGCAAAATATTATAAGTTATTTAAGGTTTGAGTTGATTTATTCGAATAATATTCCTGTCTGTTTTATTCATATTTATGTTCAAAAAGTTAAGTTTTAAAGTTTTAAAAGTTTAGTTTTAGTGTGTTCAATAAATGTTTATCCTGTTCGCCCCAACCTAAAGTGTGTTTTGGATTTTGGCCCCTGTGCAATTGAGTTTGACACCCTGATTTAGTCGACACAAATATCTTTGGTTGGAATGTAAGGCTTAATTTACTCTTTACATTTGTATGGTGAAGAAAAATTTATGCAATGATGCCTACATTTAACTTACTTTCCTACCAAAGATATTTCTGTCGACTAAATAAAAATTCCTTCTATTTAAAATTTAAATAGAACTTGAACAGATACGATAGTTCATAATATCCACGCAGACTTGCGTAAGAGCGGAGTCATCCGTTTTAACAAACAGCGTATTGCACTGATACGAAATAGCCTGCCCATTTAATTATTTAGGAATGGATAAATAAATTAAGATTTTGTACAAATAATGTTTTTCATTTTTCTTCCTTGATGGATTCTGCCACCCCAGCAACAGTTGCGTGTATATATATATATATATATATATATATATATATATATATATATATATATGTGTGTGTGTATATGTATATATGTAGATTTGTATGTATATGTATATATATGTTTATATATGTGTGTGTATATATATATATATGTATTTGTATGTATATATGTGTGTGTGTATATATATATGTGTATATGTATATATGTATGGATATGTATATATATATATGTTTATATGTGTGTATGTATATATATATATATATATACAGTATATATCTATAATAATAAAAGGCAAAGCCCTCACTCACTCACTCACTCAGTGACTGACTGACTCATCACTAATTCTCCAACTTCCCGTGTAGGTAGAAGGCTGAAATTTAGCAGGCTCATTCCTTACAGTTTACTTACAAAAGTTAAGCAGGTTTCATTTCGAAATTATACACATAACAGTCATAACGGTCGATAACGGTCAACAACGTCCGCCATGTTGAACTTTCTTATTTATGGCCCCATGTTTACGAAATTTGGTAGGCGGCTTCCATGCGCTAACTGAAACCGATGTACTTACATATTTCGATGGTATGACGCCACTGTCGGCCGCCATATTGAACTTTCCAAAATCACCAATTTTCAAACTTCCCGTGTAGGTAGAAGGCTGACCCCATCTTCACGAAATTTGGTAGGTGGCTTCCCTGCGCTAACCAAAACCGATGTACGTACTTATTTCGGTGGTATGACGCCACTGTCGGCCACCATATTGAATTTTCCAAACGGCAGTAATTCTCCAAATTCTACGCGTAATGGTCATAACAGTCAACAACGTCCGCCATATTGAACTTTCTTATTTATGGCCCCATCTTCTCGAAATTTGGTAGGCAGCTTCCCTGCACTAACCGAAACCAATGTACATACTTATTTTGGTGATATGATGCCACTGTCGGCCACCATATTGAACTTTTAACGGAAACCTATGTCCGTACTTATTTCGTTGGTATGACAGCACTGTCGGCCGCCATATTGAAATTTCCAACGTCACTAATTCTCCAACTTCCCGTGTAGGTAGAAGGCTGAAATTTGACAGGCTCATTACTTACAGATTACTTACAACAATTAAGGTTTCATTTCGCCATGTTGAACTTTCTTATTTACGGCCCCATCTTCACGAAATTTGGTAGGTGGCTTCCTGAGCTAACGAAACCAATGTATCGCACTTATTTCGTTGGTATGACGCCACTATCAGCCGCCATATTGAACTTTCCAACATCACTAATTCTCCAACTTCCCATATAGGTAGAAGGCTGAAATTTGGCAGGCTCATTCCTTACAGCTTACTTACAAAAGTTAAGCAGGTTTCATTTCGAAATTATACACATAACAGTCATAACGGTCGATAACGGTCAACAACGTCCGCCATGTTGAACTTTCTTATTTATGGCCCCATCTTTACGAAATTTGGTAGGTGGCTTCCCTGCGCTAACCAAAACCGATGTACGTACTTATTTCGGTGGTATGACGCCACTGTCGGCCACCATATTGAATTTTCCAAACGGCAGTAATTCTCCAAATTCTACGCGTAATGGTCATAACAGTCAACAACGTCCGCCATATTGAACTTTCTTATTTATGGCCCCATCTTCTCGAAATTTGGTAGGCAGCTTCCCTGCACTAACCGAAACCAATGTACATACTTATTTTGGTGATATGATGCCACTGTCGGCCACCATATTGAACTTTTAACGGAAACCTATGTCCGTACTTATTTCGTTGGTATGACACCACTGTCGGCCCCCATATTGAAATTTCCAACGTCACTAATTCTCCAACTTCCCGTGTAGGTAGAAGGCTGAAATTTGACAGGCTCATTACTTACAGATTACTTACAACAATTAAGGTTTCATTTCGCCATGTTGAACTTTCTAATTTACGGCCCCATCTTCACGAAATTTGGTAGGTGGCTTCCCTGAGCTAACCGAAACCAATGTACGACTGCTTATTTCGGTGGTATGACGCCACTATCAGCCGCCATATTGAACTTTCCAACATCACTAATTCTCCAACTTCCCATATAGGTAGAAGGCTGAAATTTGGCAGGCTCATTCCTTACAGCTTACTTACAAAAGTTAAGCAGGTTTCATTTCGAAATTCTACGCCAGATTAATGGTCGTAACTTTCTAGTCAACAACGTCCGCCATGTTGAACTTTCTTATTTATGGCCCCATCTTCTTACGAAGTTGGTAGGCAGCTTCCAACGTGCACTAACCCCATCTTCTCGAAACCAATGTACATACTTATTTTGGTGATATGATGCCACTGTCGGCCACCATATGGAACTTTTCAACAGTCTTTGTTACTTATGGGCCCATCTTCAAGAAATTTGGTACACGGGTTCCCAACGCTAACTGAATCCTACTTACGTACATATATATACGTCCATAGCCTGCACCTCGGTCACCGTGTGAGGTCGCTTTGGGTCCCCCATCCCAACGCCTCCCACGTTGTTGGCTGCCTGCCTATATAAGACCGTCCGTCGCTCCGGTTTCTACATTCCCTTCCTTGCTTCGCCACGGGATTCACGTCTCCCTACTGATAACTACAGCCTTTATGTTTAATCCACGGCTTCTCCGCTGTTTTATTGTTTGTTTATTACAATTATAGTTATTGTATAGGTATTTTACACTTACTTTACATTGCACAGGTACCCATTTCCTTTATCATTCCAACTCCCATTACCATGTCTATCGAGATGATCACTATCGATCAAAGAACTGTCACTTACCAAGTGCTTTCCATGCCTGGAGATACCACCTACCTTTTCCATTCTCTTTATTACATATTGCACAGCCATATCAGACTCACTCTTGATATCCGGAGGAACATTCTGTCTTATGTATTGAATGACTGGGACAGGTTCAAGGTGTGGACTGATGATGGTACAGGAGATAATTATACTACACAGGACCACTATAAAAGAGTGAAATGCTTAAACCCTTCACCTATGGTTCTGCATGTGAGTTGATGGCTGCCGGTGAATTGTTCGGTCGTCGCTTTTAAGTGTACCGAAATTGCCAAATATTTTACACCTTTCGACAACCGCCAATGCCTCTTAAACATCTTAGATTCACAGGTGATGATTTCAGTAGTGGACACTTTGATGTTTATGAATGTTTAAACTCTCAAAAGCTGGATGTGATTTTATCGATGAAACCGGTTGTGTGCTTACAACGCTTGACAGATGCCAAATGTCACTTCAACACAACAAATCCTGCAAATACTGTCGTAATTGAAACAAACCATGAAACTCAAACCGATTATGACAACAGCAATCCAAGCTGTGAGATTTGAGACAAGATTACTGTTCACATGGCCAACTGTAAGTTACATGCTCAAGAGTAAGCTCAGCGCACAGTTTGGTCATGTTACAACCGGAGGGCCAAACTGACAACATGGTATACAAAGAGATCCTTAACAAATAATTATTGGCATATTTTCCCTCAGTTTAAAAAGGTTACATTTTCTTCTTAATGAAAATTTTAATGCAGTACTCCGCCACTGCGAAGCGCGGGTATTTTGCTATATATATATAACAGCAACACTCATAACAGTGAAAAAACAATTACATTGACAATCATGTTACATTATTTTTAAAATGTTTCCTTTTATTTTTCATTACTTCTTTAACACACTACTTCTCCGCTGCGAAGCGCGGGTATTTTGCTAGTATATATACAGTATATATATATATATATGACAGCAACACTCACCACTCACAACAGTGACAAAACAATTACATTGACAATCATGTTACGTTATTTTCAAAATGTTTCCTTTTCTTTTTCATTACTTCTTTAACACACTACTTCTCCGCTGCGAAGCACGGGTATTTTGCTAGTCTATACTAATAAAAGGCAAAGCCCTCACTGACTAACTAACTCACTCACTCACTCACTCATCACTAATTCTCCAACTTCCCATGTAGGTAGAAGGCTGAAATTTGGCAGGCTCATTCCTTACAGTTTACTTACAAAAGTTAAGCAGGTTTAATTTCGAAATTCTAAGCGTAACGATCAGAACATTCGACAATGTCCGCCATGATGAACTTTCTTATTTATAGCCTCATCTTCACGAAATTTGGTAGGCGGCTTCCCTGTGCTAGCTGAAATTGATGTACGTACTTATGTCAGTGGTATGACGCCACTGTCGGCCGCCATATTGAACTTTCCAATGTCAGACTCACTGACTCACTCATCACTAGTTCTCCAACTTCCCATGTAGGTAGAAGGCTGAGATTTGGCAGGCTCATTCCTTACAGCTTACTTACAAAAGTTAAGCAGGTTTCATTTCAAAATTCTATGAGTAACAGTCATAACGGTCGACAACATCCGCCATGTTGAACTTTCTTATTTGTGGCCCCATCTTCACAAAATTCGGTAGGCGGCTTCCCTGTGCTAACCGAAACCGATGTACGTACTTATTTCGGTGGTATGACGCTACTGTCGGCCGCCATATTGAACTTTCCAATGGTCTTTGTTACTTATGGGTCCATCTTTAAGAAATTTGGTACGCGGGTTCCCAACGCTAACTGAATCCTACTTACCTACATATATACGTCCATAGCCTGCAGCTCGGTCGCTGTGTGAGGCGGCGTTGGGTCCCCCATCCCATAGTTATTGTATAGGTATTTTAGACTTACTTTACATTGTTCAGGTACCCATTTCCTTTATTGTTCCAACCGTACCCCCATTAACATGTCTATCGAGGTGATCACCATCGATCAAAGAACTGTTACTTACCAAGTGGTTTCCATGCCCGGAGATGGCACCTGCCTTTTCCATTCTCTGTGTTACCTATTGCATGGCCATATCAGGCTCACTCTTGATATCCGGAGGAACATTGTGTCTTATGTATTGAATGACTGGGACAGGTTCAAGGTGTGGACTGATGACAGTACAGGAGATAATTATTCTACACAGGAGCACTATAAGACTGAAATGCTTAAGCCCTTCACCTATGGTTCTGCATGTGAGTTGATGGCTGCCGCTGAATTGTTCGGTTGTCGCTTTCAAGTGTACCAAAATGGCCAAATATCTTAGACCTTTGGATACCCGCCAATGCCTCTTAAACATCTTAGATTCACAGGTGACAATTTCAGTAGTGGACACTTTGATGTTTATGAATGTTTAAATTCTCAAAGGCTGGATGCGAAGTTATCGATGAAACCGGTTGTATGCTTACAATGCTTGACAGATGCTGAATGTCACTTCAACACAACAAGTCCTGCAAATACTGTCATAATTTAAACAAACCATGAAACTCAAACAGATTATGACAGCAGCAATCCAAGCTGTGTGATTTGAGGCAAGATTGCTTTTCACATGGCCAACTGTACATTGCATGCTCAATAGTAAGCTCAGCGCACAGCTTGGTCATATTACAACCGGAGGGCCGAACTGACAACGTGGTATACAAAGAGATACTTAACAAATAATTATTGGTGTATTTTCCCTCAGTTTAAAAAGATTTACTTTTGTTCTTAATAAAAATTTTAAGGTAGTACTCACGCCATGGCTGGTATTTTGCTTGTTATATATTATACAGTCCAAATATAATAGACCAAGGGTGTGATGTTAAGGAAGAAAACTGTAAAAACCACTGTAAAAGGCTGTTTACATAATTAAAGTTTCACAAAATTACAATAGCCTGTTACTTTGTGGTAGCCAAAGTGTGCATATAATTAATTTAAGAGATTTCAGTATAATAACTGAAACTTAAACTGTCAATAGCGGTTAACTTTTTGGTAACCAGTTAGCCAAGATGTAGCCATAAGCTGCCAAAAGTTATAGTTATATAGTTATGCCAAATGTTGCATTACAAACAGTCCAGAATACAAGATATTTAAGTAGAATCTTTTTTGCCTTGACAGAACAAGGTGTGACTCATGATCGTATGTTTCAAAAGAGAGTCGGAATCAGTCTTCTCTGCTCTTTATCTGCTTTGTCCGGAGAACTAAAAATGTAAAACTGATCTTCAATAATCACTTTCAGGCTGTATCTGATTTCAGCTCTATGTAAGCGTTGTTTAATGCCGTAGAATGCGGTGTGGTTAGCAACTGTTACAGTCGAGAAATCTGGGAAAATATGAATGCGGCTATTTTCAAATATAATCATGTCTTTCCATATGAGTCGGGTTTTGAGATTTTGCTTGGCCTGTAGTTTATCGAAACAGACAATTAGGCTTTTGATCCAGGTACACAGTAGGCTGCAGAGATATTAATGTCCGATTTAAAGTTGTCTTTGGTTATTTTAGAGAATAGTTCAGCTATGAATTTCTTGGGGTTTGGACTTTTCTATTTTTCTGAAAGACGTTCAGTTCTGATGTTGTTTCTTATAAATCCATCTTCCAGTGCAGCCAGTTTGTCAGCAAGCACTTTGCACTTTGATTTTGGAGCTGTTGCTTTTTCATCTGTGGCAAAAGCCAATTGTGCAACTATTGTAATATGAGTCATAAACATTTGCTAAACATCTTCAAACTAAGCAGCAAGTATTCTAATTTTATTCTCTAATTTACTTATTTTACATCAGTTTTTCAGTAGTAGTTCTATAAAGGTTGTAGTAAATTTAGTATTTAAACATAGCTCCAGGTCTTTCATATCCTGATGCAGTTTATCATGTTTCTTATTTACAACCTTTATTTCATTTTTTATATCCCTTATTGTACTTCTTTATATCTCACTTTATATCATTTATGCTCCCCTGACACCCGAGTAAGGCGATCATTACCTTCAGCTTGGAGAGTGCATTTTGATCTTCCTTGATCTCCATAGTCAGAGTTGCGCGTCCAGTAGGAGATGATGTGGCTGACTCACCGGGGGGTATTAACTGAAGTTGATAGTGGGGATGAAAAGGCCATGCTTGGCTCCAATGGTCCTCCTGGAATCGACAAATACTTTTTGCCCTCCTCACTTGCAGTTTTTGCTCCCACTAATGCTCTCGGTTGGAGCAGATGCTACTGCGTTAGGTCCTGGCAGGTTTACCTTCTCCTGTCTGTTCCAGGTCTATCTCTGGGAGGCTGTACCATGAACCTGAGGCCAGATTAGACTTTAATGAGGCTTTTGCTGCCTTATCCTTTTCCTTGTCCTTCGGAGCCTTTTGTTTGATGCTCGTGCTTATTTGTACTTGCGTTAAGTACCAGATACCACTGAATGATATTTTTAAAAAATATTTAAAATAACACCACTGTTAACAGAGCTCCCCCTACATGTCCATCTCCCACAATGGACGAGACCAAAAAAAAAGAAACATTACAAATCAAACAAAGATGACATTACCTGCATTATTATTAACAAATGTTCTAGATGGATTGAATACAGGTATTTCTGTAACTAATGGGTAAATTGCAGTATTTGTAGATAATACAAAACCTGACATACTCTTCTGGCCAGAAGCTCCCGTATTGGATGAAAACTCTGCTTTCACAGTTTAACTCAAGCGTGGGTCATGTCATGAGTCCTGATTAGCTGCTGTTAACTCATATTTATTGAGTGGGATAACTCCCTGCCCTTATAGTGCTGTTTTTACACAAAACCTTTAACAGCAGTTTTAATCCACAATTGAATTATTTAAAATTCTCTGCTTAACATTGCCAATTGTGAAGCTGTGCCCACCCGTGCCATTAGTACACCCCTACACACTTGTGTGTTTGTTATAAATGCCACTTTAGTTTGTCTTTTAACAACAATTCTTTACTATCAGGATTGGATTCTGTTTTGTGTTTATAGATGTTTTTCTGTAATTTTGCTCTCTTTCTGGGGATTTCTTGTGTCACAGAGTCTGATTCTGACATGCGTTTGTTTGAAGGTTAATACTTTTTTGGACTGTTTTGTCTGCCGGTTTGTTCTCATGCTCTTAGCCATTGTTGTTGGTCATGGCACAATGCAATAGGTTAAAAGATCCTCCAGGAAATCACTTCCTCATAAGATTATTAAAATATCTCATTCTAAATGTTTCTCACTACTGATGTTTCCTGGCTCTGACATTTTGCTCTGAGTTAGTTTGACTATGATATTTGTCTCTTGTTTTGGATTTCACACTCATGCCTTTGATCTCAAGGTTTTGGGCCTTTTCTGTTAAACTCATCTATTTTCATGGACATTTCTTAAATCATATTGTGCTGACATAACTGTTACAAAGAAAAGTGACTGTCATATGCAAGATTGCTTGTTTTAAATGACTTTACAATCATCATTTTTAAGAGAATGAAATATAACATAAAAAGGTGAAGAAATTAGGTCACGTAGAAGGTCCCATTTAATGTCCCAATCTTCTGGGATTTCTTCTGCTCTCTCAAGATGAAAACAGATATGCATGTAGTGATTCTGCAACACCTTTATTCCTTGCTCCTCATTTCATCTTCTTGTGCTTTTTAGAGTGTGTCATATGATGTGCCTAATGAAATTAATTGATCTCTGAGAAGTTAAGCATTGATTATTCATGTCTATACTAATAAAAGGCAAAGCCCTCACTGACTCACTCACTCACTCACTCACTCACTCACTGATTTATCACAAATTCTCCAACTTCCCATGTAGGTAGAAGGCTGAGATTTGGCAGGCTCATTCCTTACAGCTTACTTACAAAAGTTAAGCAGGTTTCATTTCAAAATTCTATGAGTAACAGTCATAACGGTCGACAACATCCGCCATGTTGAACTTTCTTATTTGTGGCCCCATCTTCACAAAATTCGGTAGGCGGCTTCCCTGTGCTAACCGAAACCGATGTACGATTTATTTCGGTGGTATGCCGCTACTGTCGGCCGCCATATTGAACTTTCCAATGGTCTTTGTTACTTATGGGTCCATCTTTAAGAAATTTGGTACGCGGGTTCCCAACGCTAACTGAATCCTACTTACCTACATATATCGTCCATAGCCTGCAGCTCGATCGCTGTGTGAGGCGTTGGGTCCCCCATCCCATAGTTATTGTATAGGTATTTTAGACTTACTTTACATTGTTCAGGTACCCATTTCCTTTATTGTTCCAACCGTACCCCCATTAACATGTCTATCGAGGTGATCACCATCGATCAAAGAACTGTTACTTACCAAGTGGTTTCCATGCCCGGAGATGGCACCTGCCTTTTCCATTCTCTGTGTTACCTATTGCATGGCCATATCAGGCTCACTCTTGATATCCGGAGGAACATTGTGTCTTATGTATTGAATGACTGGGACAGGTTCAAGGTGTGGACTGATGACAGTACAGGAGATAATTATTCTACACAGGAGCACTATAAGACTGAAATGCTTAAGCCCTTCACCTATGGTTCTGCATGTGAGTTGATGGCTGCCGCTGAATTGTTCGGTTGTCGCTTTCAAGTGTACCAAAATGGCCAAATATCTTAGACCTTTGGATACCCGCCAATGCCTCTTAAACATCTTAGATTCACAGGTGACAATTTCAGTAGTGGACACTTTGATGTTTATGAATGTTTAAATTCTCAAAGGCTGGATGCGAAGTTATCGATGAAACCGGTTGTATGCTTACAATGCTTGACAGATGCTGAATGTCACTTCAACACAACAAGTCCTGCAAATACTGTCATAATTTAAACAAACCATGAAACTCAAACAGATTATGACAGCAGCAATCCAAGCTGTGTGATTTGAGGCAAGATTGCTTTTCACATGGCCAACTGTACATTGCATGCTCAATAGTAAGCTCAGCGCACAGCTTGGTCATATTACAACCGGAGGGCCGAACTGACAACGTGGTATACAAAGAGATACTTAACAAATAATTATTGGTGTATTTTCCCTCAGTTTAAAAAGATTTACTTTTGTTCTTAATAAAAATTTTAAGGCAGTACTTCGCCGCTGCGAAGCGCGGGTATTTTGCTTGTTATATATTATACAGTCCAAATATAATAGACCAAGGGTGTGATGTTAAGGAAGAAAACTGTAAAAACCACTGTAAAAGGCTGTTTACATAATTAAAGTTTCACAAAATTACAATAGCCTGTTACTTTGTGGTAGCCAAAGTGTGCATATAATTAATTTAAGAGATTTCAGTATAATAACTGAAACTTAAACTGTCAATAGCGGTTAACTTTTTGGTAACCAGTTAGCCAAGATGTAGCCATAAGCTGCCAAAAGTTATAGTTATATAGTTATGCCAAATGTTGCATTACAAACAGTCCAGAATACAAGATATTTAAGTAGAATCTTTTTTGCCTTGACAGAACAAGGTGTGACTCATGATCGTATGTTTCAAAAGAGAGTCGGAATCAGTCTTCTCTGCTCTTTATCTGCTTTGTCCGGAGAACTAAAAATGTAAAACTGATCTTCAATAATCACTTTCAGGCTGTATCTGATTTCAGCTCTATGTAAGCGTTGTTTAATGCCGTAGAATGCGGTGTGGTTAGCAACTGTTACAGTCGAGAAATCTGGGAAAATATGAATGCGGCTATTTTCAAATATAATCATGTCTTTCCATATGAGTCGGGTTTTGAGATTTTGCTTGGCCTGTAGTTTATCGAAACAGACAATTAGGCTTTTGATCCAGGTACACAGTAGGCTGCAGAGATATTAATGTCCGATTTAAAGTTGTCTTTGGTTATTTTAGAGAATAGTTCAGCTATGAATTTCTTGGGGTTTGGACTTTTCTATTTTTCTGAAAGACGTTCAGTTCTGATGTTGTTTCTTATAAATCCATCTTCCAGTGCAGCCAGTTTGTCAGCAAGCACTTTGCACTTTGATTTTGGAGCTGTTGCTTTTTCATCTGTGGCAAAAGCCAATTGTGCAACTATTGTAATATGAGTCATAAACATTTGCTAAACATCTTCAAACTAAGCAGCAAGTATTCTAATTTTATTCTCTAATTTACTTATTTTTACATCAGTTTTTCGTAGTAGTTCTATAAAGGTTGTAGTAAATTTAGTATTTAAACATAGCTCCAGGTCTTTCATATCCTGATGCAGTTTATCATGTTTCTTATTTACAACCTTTATTTCATTTTTTATATCCCTTATTGTACTTCTTTATATCTCACTTTATATCATTTATGCTCCCCTGACACCCGAGTAAGGCGATCATTACCTTCAGCTTGGAGAGTGCATTTTGATCTTCCTTGATCTCCATAGTCAGAGTTGCGCGTCCAGTAGGAGATGATGTGGCTGACTCACCGGGGGGTATTAACTGAAGTTGATAGTGGGGATGAAAAGGCCATGCTTGGCTCCAATGGTCCTCCTGGAATCGACAAATACTTTTTGCCCTCCTCACTTGCAGTTTTTGCTCCCACTAATGCTCTCGGTTGGAGCAGATGCTACTGCGTTAGGTCCTGGCAGGTTTACCTTCTCCTGTCTGTTCCAGGTCTATCTCTGGGAGGCTGTACCATGAACCTGAGGCCAGATTAGACTTTAATGAGGCTTTTGCTGCCTTATCCTTTTCCTTGTCCTTGGAGCCTTTTGTTTGATGCTCGTGCTTATTTGTACTTGCGTTAAGTACCAGATACCACTGAATGATATTTTTAAAAAATATTTAAAATAACACCACTGTTAACAGAGCTCCCCCTACATGTCCATCTCCCACAATGGACGAGACCAAAAAAAAAGAAACATTACAAATCAAACAAAGATGACATTACCTGCATTATTATTAACAAATGTTCTAGATGGATTGAATACAGGTATTTCTGTAACTAATGGGTAAATTGCAGTATTTGTAGATAATACAAAAACCTGACATACTCTTCTGGCCAGAAGCTCCCGTATTGGATGAAAACTCTGCTTTCACAGTTTAACTCAAGCGTGGGTCATGTCATGAGTCCTGATTAGCTGCTGTTAACTCATATTTATTGAGTGGGATAACTCCCTGCCCTTATAGTGCTGTTTTTACACAAAACCTTTAACAGCAGTTTTAATCCACAATTGAATTATTTAAAATTCTCTGCTTAACATTGCCAATTGTGAAGCTGTGCCCACCCGTGCCATTAGTACACCCCTACACACTTGTGTGTTTGTTATAAATGCCACTTTAGTTTGTCTTTTAACAACAATTCTTTACTATCAGGATTGGATTCTGTTTTGTGTTTATAGATGTTTTTCTGTAATTTTGCTCTCTTTCTGGGGATTTCTTGTGTCACAGAGTCTGATTCTGACATGCGTTTGTTTGAAGGTTAATACTTTTTTGGACTGTTTTGTCTGCCGGTTTGTTCTCATGCTCTTAGCCATTGTTGTTGGTCATGGCACAATGCAATAGGTTAAAAGATCCTCCAGGAAATCACTTCCTCATAAGATTATTAAAATATCTCATTCTAAATGTTTCTCACTACTGATGTTTCCTGGCTCTGACATTTTGCTCTGAGTTAGTTTGACTATGATATTTGTCTCTTGTTTTGGATTTCACACTCATGCCTTTGATCTCAAGGTTTTGGGCCTTTTTCTGTTAAACTCATCTATTTTCATGGACATTTCTTAAATCATATTGTGCTGACATAACTGTTACAAAGAAAAGTGACTGTCATATGCAAGATTGCTTGTTTTAAATGACTTTACAATCATCATTTTTAAGAGAATGAAATATAACATAAAAAGGTGAAGAAATTAGGTCACGTAGAAGGTCCCATTTAATGTCCCAATCTTCTGGGATTTCTTCTGCTCTCTCAAGATGAAAACAGATATGCATGTAGTGATTCTGCAACACCTTTATTCCTTGCTCCTCATTTCATCTTCTTGTGCTTTTTAGAGTGTGTCATATGATGTGCCTAATGAAATTAATTGATCTCTGAGAAGTTAAGCATTGATTATTCATGTCTATACTAATAAAAGGCAAAGCCCTCACTGACTCACTCACTCACTCACTCACTCACTCACTGATTTATCACTAATTCTCCAACTTCCCGTGTAGGTAGAAGGCTGAAATTAGGCAGGCTCATTCCTTACAACTTACTTACAAAAGTTGGGCAGGTTTCATTTCGAAATTCTACGCGTAATGGTCATAACTGGAACCTATTTTTTCGTCCATATACTATAATAGACTTCTGTTCGATGCCCGTGGGAGGAGGAGTTAAGGACTGTGCTTATGCAGAGGAAGATGAGATGGTCAGGGTGGTGTTTGGCACAAACTCGGCGAAACTGCGAGAGAAACTTTTAAGTGCCAGGTCTTAGCTAACATTAAATACAGCCGTGGACATCACACGAGATGGCACCAGCACAGCTGGGAACCTTCGATGCATGTACACCGAGCGGTTCACATGAAATGACGCAGTGCACAGACAAAAAGCAACAGTTCCAAAGAGTGCTGAACAAAAACCCAATTACACAATTCAGAAGGCAGCAAAAAAATATGAAGCGTGTGATACATACAAGCATATTCATAAGTGCAGCTACTGCGGAAACAAAGCACACGGTGGAAAAAGTCATTGTCCCGCTAAAGGAACACAGTGTAAAAAAAACCCGTGCATGCAGTGTGTCACGTATCAGATAAAGAGGAAGACGAGCTGTTTATCGATGCAGTAAGAAACGAATCGATGAATGAAACCTGTTATCTTTACAACGATTGACAAACACGGAATGTAACTTGAACACAACACATCCTACAAATACGAACCTGATTGAAAGAAATAATGATAATCAAATCCTTGATGACAGTAACACTCATAACACTCACAAAACAATTACTGTATTGACAATCATGTTACGTTTTTTTTTTTTTAAAATGTTCCCTTTTCTTTTTCATAACTTCTTTAACACACTACTTCTCCGCTGCGAAGCGCGGGTATATATAAATATGTATATATATACCCTGATCTACATACTCTCAAATAGACAAACCACACGCCGTGGCGCAATGGTAGAGGCTTTGCCTCTAGCGCTAACATCCGAGGTTCGATTCCTGAGAGAGGGTGCACTGAGTATGTATGTGTGCTTCCCGATTCATTTTACCCTTGCATCCTCTTGGTTTGAGACGTATGAAAACATATGCGGTTAACGCAGAAATACAGATCACCAATTGAAGCTTTATAACTAATGGATACAAAGCGCGTTCCTAAGACTGATCGGAGGCAAATTTCATTTCAAAAGACTACCCGACGGAAGCCTTGATAAAAGCGTGGTTTTGTGCAAACTGTCCAAATACAAACCTGATTGAAAGAAATTATAATCAAATCCTTGATGACAGCAACACTCATAATGGTCACAAAACTATTACATTCACAATCATGTTACATTATTTTTAAAATGTTTCCTTTTCTTAGCACAAGCACAGCTGAGAAGCTTCGATGCATGTACTCCATAATGCGTTAAAAAAAATAACGCATTTAATCACACTTTCAGTTCCAAGCAAAGGGGAACTTTGTCAATGCATGATTTCCTGGTACATCGATTACATTGGTGCACACATCAGAGCTACAAAAATGTTAGAGTCGGAATAAAGCGCATTTCTACGACTGATCGGAGGAAAATTTCATTTCAAAAGACTACCCGACGGAAGCCTTGATAAAAGCATGGTTTTGTGCACACTGAAAAGCAAGCAAAATCAGATGCATTACAGAAAGCGGACTTTGTGGCTCTGTGGCTTTGTGGCTTAATTCTAATTAAATCTAATTACAAAATGTTCAATGATCACACTGTTTTAGCCTAATGTACAAAATAATTTTGGCTAAGGTTACTCAGAGTTTAAAGGTGAAGCTGGTCAAATTACCTTTTATGTTTCTGCCTTATTTTTTAAGAAGAAAAACTGCACTTTATGTTGAAATTTTTGTTATTGTTATTTAAAGACAATACCATTCTGAAAATGTACTTAAAGTACTTAAAATACCACTTTATTTTTAAGTCTGCCCAATTTTAGCCAGGGATGATATTTTTGTTTCGGTTTTGAATTGAAATGCAGTTTAAAAGCATTTTTTTTTAAAGAGCTTGAGTTTGCAATATTCATCTCCATGTCTATTATTTGATTGTGTTGCCCACTTAAACCCTTTTAAATAAAAAAAAAAAACATTTTTGATTTGGGGCAAATTTTCATGTGTGATTACATACGATTAATCAAGATTAATTATTACACAGCCTCTAATTAATTAGATTAATTTTTTTAATTGAGTCCCACCTAATATATATATGTAGATATATATATATGTAGATATATATATGTAGATTTGTATATGTATATGTGTATATATATATATGTATATATGTATGTATATGTATATATATATATATATATGTGTGTGTATATATATGTTTATATGTGTGTGTGTGTGTGTGTGTGTGTATATATATATTGTCACAAGAACGAGACATTGACAGATAAAGAGTTGGGGCAGCCACCCGTATATTGTGGTATCCTGGCTGCAAAAGTCGTTTTCTTTTAACAAAATACAGAGCACTGAAGTGCACACAACCGAGTCCAAAACAAGACTGAAAGAAACAAAGGAAAAGGGGCAGGTTTTAAAGGGGAGACAGGAAGTGAGGTCGTATGGATCTGGCGTGGTCTTCCACCATTGGCTCAGTAGCGGAGGTGACATCAGAGGGACTGGAGCTGGTGTGGCCGACTTCCATTGGCTCAGTCCCGAAGTGATGTCAGGAGATCCAGGTGAAATCCCCGGGATGGTCTACAGGCAAGGGAGAAAAGAGTCAGTGCACTCTGCCACACCCGGCATGCCTCGAACTGCCTTCACTCAAGCCCTTTAGCTGCCTCCCATGCGCACGTGTGTGACAAGGCCCCCCCCTTAGCCCAGACCCGGCGGGTCGGGCGACCCCAAGCGAGAGGTCGTGAACCCGAGAAAGCATCAGCGTTGGCGTGGAGAGCGCCCGGCGATGAACGAGCAAAACTTGTACGGCTGCAGGTCAAGAAACCACCGGGTGACCCGCGGATTCGACTCCTTGTGGAGGGCCATCCACTGTAGGGGTGCATGGTCCGTGACAAGGGTGAATTCCCGGCCCAACAGGTAGTACCTCAGCTGAGTAATCGCCCATTTAATCGCCAGAGCCTCCCTCTCCACCGCAGCATACCTGGTCTCCGGTCCAACAGTTTCCGGCTCAGGAACATGATGGGGTGCTCCACACCATCGACGCTTTGGCTCAGCACGGCCCAGGCCTGTGTCCGGCGTCCGTCTGGAGGATGAAAGGCAAAGAAAAGTTAGGTGCCATCAAAACAGGTGTGGGCGTAAGGGCCTGCTTTAAGTCACCAAATGCAGCGCCTGTTTTTCAGTCCATACCACAATGTTCGGGCCCTCTTCTTTGTTAAATCAGTCAAGGCGCCGCTCTCTCCAAAACCGGGTACAAACCGGCGGTAGTACCCGCTAACCGAAAGGCTTGGACTTGCCGCTTGGTTCATGGACGGGCCATTTCAGAATGGCATCAATTTTGGAGCACTGTGGCCTTACGGTACCCCGACCCACCAGGTAGCCTAAATATTTGGCCTCGCTTAATCCAAGAAGCATTTCTTGGGATTAATCCGAGCCCGCCTCACCAAGTGTCCGTAATACCGCTTGGACATGCTGTAGGTGTTCCTTCCATGTGCTGGAATAGATGACCACGTCATCCAGGTAGGCAGCACTGTATGAGTTATGAGGCGAAGCACTTTGTCCACCAGGCGCTGAAAGGTTGCTGGAGCCCGTGTAACCCAAATGGAAGGACACGATACTGCCAGTGTCCGCTAGGGGTACTAAACGCGTTTTTCCTTCGGAGTCCGTTAAAGGAACCTGCCAGTACCCTTTCGTCATGTCAAGTGTGGTCAGGTATTGAGCCTGTCCAAGCCTCTCGAGGAGGTCGCCCAGCGTGGCATTGGATAAGCATCAAATTGGGAGACTTGATTAAGCCGACGGAAGTCATTGCAGAACCTCCAACTTCCGTCAGGCTTACCGACGAGCACAATGGGGCTGGACCAGGGACTATAACTTTCCTCAATCACACCTAGCTCCAGCATGCGCTTGATCTCAAGCTCCACTTCAGCCTTTTTTGCCTCGGGAAGGCGATCAGGCGTTCTCGGACAACAACCCGGGCTCTGTCACGATGTTGTGCTCAATCAGAGAGGTCCTTCCGGGTTCTCACTGACTACCTCCCGAGCGGTCCGGATAACTGTTTCCAGCTCCTGCCGCTGTCTGGGACTTAAGTCCGTGCGAAGTTAAGGTCGTGTGTGTGGCGAAGAGTGGCGGGGCTGGCGGAGGAGGGATCGGGGTCCCTGTCCTTCCACGGTTTCAGCAGGTTCACATGATAAACCCGCTCCTTTGGCCGGCGATTGGGTTGACTCACCAAATAGTCGACCAGTCCCTTCCTCTCCTTAACCGTAGGGGCCCTGCCAGTGGGCAAGCAATTTAGAGTGGGAGGTAGGCACTAGGACCATGACCCGATCTCCGGCGGAACTCCCAAGAGAGGCGTGCGCGTTGTAGTACCGGGCCTGTGCTGCTTGAGCCTCCTCCATGTGACTTTTAAGGACAGGCGAATTTTCCAAATCTATCGCGTAACTGCGCGATATATTCCAGTATGTTTGTGGAGGGAAGAGCCTCTTCTTCCCAGCCTTCTTTCAAAATATCTAATATGCCCGAGGTTGTCGCCCGTATAGTAGTTCAAAGGGGAGAACCCGTGGAGGCTTGTGGGACTTCCGATAGGCAAAAGGACGAGGGGAGGAGCTGATCCCAGTTCCTTCCATCCTCGCTGACCACCTTACGCAGCATTTGCTTGAGAGTTTGATTAAACCTCTCTACTAATCCGTCGGTTTGAGGATGATACACGAGGTCTTTAAATGCTTTATTTTCAGTAATCTGGCAGTCTCCTTGAACGTTTCCGAGGTGAAGGGGGTCCCCTGGTCTGTCAAGACTTCTTTGGGGATCCCCACGCCAATACCCTAGTAATTCCGTCGATGGCTTTAGAGGTAGCTGAGCGCAACGGAACAGCTTCGGGGTATCGTGTAGCGTAATCCACGAGGACTAAAATGTACTTGTGTCCTCGGGCTGAGGGCTCCAGGGGTCCCACCAGGTCGACCCCGATTCTGTGGAAGGGAACGTCAATCAGTGGAATAGGAATGAGAGGAGCACGGTCCCTCCTAGGAATTTGTCGCAGTTGACACTCCGGGCAGGAAGCGCAAAAGCGACGAACCTCCTCATTAATTCCTGGCCAGTAGAAACGGAGCTTGATCCGCTCCAGAGTTTTTTCGGTGCCCAGGTGGCCACCTAGGAGGTGGGCGTGTGCTAGCTCACAGACCTGCCGGAAGGTACGCGGCACTAGCAGCAGCCTCGTCTCCTGCCCGTCATGCATTGCTACACGGTAAAGGAGGTCATTATCTAGCACAAAGTAGGGGCCCTGTGGCATCGACTGATTAGTCGCGCTGGCCATTGACAAGGACCACTGCATTTTTTACAAACTTCAGGGAGTCATCATTCCATTGCTCCCTTCTAAAAGAAGCCGGCGTTTTTTAAATTGGAACCGCAACACGGAGAGAGGGTCAGCGTCGACCTCAATGGGCGTGGTTTCCTCCCGCTCCGCGCGGCGTTGGTGGATGGCGTGTTAGCCCGCGGCGGCCGGGAGTTGCCACGTCAGTCAGGCGACTGCCGTCTCTCTCTGCCGGCTGATTACACGGCGTGGAGGCAGCTTGAGACGGGTTATCTCCGTCCATAACGAGGCCCAAATTAACCCCGGGAGTGGTATGTGTCTCACCGCTTTTGATTTTAGACCAGTCCCGCCCTAGTATCACCGGGTGTGGAGGATCAGGTAGGACGGCTACGGTGAGCTTACGAACTGACCCTCCGTAACTGATGACACAGCGGCGGACCTGTACCAGCGGATGTCTCCGTGGACACAGGTTATACCGGTCTTAAATTTAGCCACTGTTGCGGTTGCACAAAGCGGCGGGCAACAATGAAATGTTGCTGCGGTCGAACAAACCTGTGGTCTTGTGTCCGTTGGCGATCACCACGCCAGTATGTGGGACCGCCAACGGATTAGCCAGAGCACACCAACCCTCCTCACCCTCCACCTGCATTCCTCCTTGCCTCCAAGCGGTTTGCGCCCCAGCCGCGGACGCCATACTGAGCTCCGGATTGTACAGGGTGGGGCTAGGTCTTGGAACGTACCCCGGCTGAGTTTGACATGAGGACGGTTCTGCTCCCCCAGAGTGTGAGGCCGCCCTCTGCGTCTCCATAAGCTCTATGAGCTCAGACATGTTCTTGAACCGCTCGCCCCAAACCGGCTGGGTGAAGCCACGGGGAAGCGCTTCCAGGAGCAGATAGCAAGCTACCTGCTCTATTATTTGGTAGGGCGTGTTTTCAAATGGCCGTAGCCAATGCCCTACCATTGCCCATAAGGACCAGGCTTGTTTGTTGGTTGGCGTTCAGGGTCCAACCTCCATTTTTATTTTATTCACCTGCCAGTCTGGGGCACCCCTAGGTGGTAAATGGGGCTTTGGTTTCGAGGGAGGCAGGCACTCTCCCCAAGAGAGCATACTGAGTCCCTTTTGCCTCCCCCTCCAGGGCAGCCCAATTCTGTGAGCCCCACCCGCACACTCCCTGGCCACTCCGGATGGGCTAGTTATGAGTGCCGGGAGCGGAGCCCGCACCGGTCACGCCAACCACGGGCACCCTCCCGCCTGAATACTCGGCCCGCACGCTCCCACCTGGGTATATTGCAGGTCCTGTCCCCTTCTCCTCCGGGACTTCTCCATCCTGCCGACTACGCCACTGTCACAAGAACGAGACATTGACAGATAAAGAGTTGGGGCAGCCACCCGTATATTGTGGTATCCTGGCTGCAAAAGTCGTTTTTCTTTAACAAAATACAGAGCACTGAAGTGCACACAACCGAGTCCAAAACAAGACTGAAAGAAACAAAGGAAAAGGGGCAGGTTTTAAAGGGGGAGACAGGAAGTGAGGTCGTATGGATCCGGCACGTGGTCTTCCACCATTGGCTCGTAGCCGGAGGTGACATCAGAGGGACTGGAGCTGGTGTGGCCGACTTCCATTGGCTCAGTCCCGGAAGTGATGTCAGGTGATCCAGGTGAAATCCCCCGGGGATGGTCTACAGGCAAGGGAGAAAAGAGTCAGTGCACTCTGCCACACCCGGCATGCCTCGAACTGCCTTCACTCAAGCCCTTTAGCTGCCTCCCATGCGCGTGTGTGACAATATATATATATATATATATATATATATATATATATATATATATATATATATATATATATTATATATATATATGCCGGCAACACTCATGACAATGACAACACAATTACATTGTCAATCATGTTACGTTATTATTAAAATGTTTCCTTTTCTTTTTCATTTCTTCTTTAACACACTACTTCTCTGCTGCGATTCGGGGGTATTTTGCTAGTATATTAGTTAGATTGAGTTAAGCATGTTTGTAATCTGTATGTCATTCACTTTGAGAAAAATATTTTATTATTGCTGAATCTAGTGATGGTTACAGCATACTGTCATCAAGCAGTTCATCAGCCACTTGTGATGAATTGCCATATTTGCAAAATAATGAACTACTAGTAAGAAACAAACTGCTATGCATTGTATACATTCATACAGTGAAAGCACATATAGACATAGTCTAAACATATGTCCCCTCTGGGCATTCTACCTAACATAAATGAAACAGTCCACTTTGGATTTAGGGTTCTCACAGAAGGACTTGATGATGATGGTCATGTAGACTTCTGCCTTTTAATCCATCCATCATTGTTGGAGCATCATGATGCTTTGAGTAGGTGGAGGTGGCGCAGGCCACCACCACAAAGAAACCGGAAAAAGAAACAGAAGAGAGAGTAGGGGTCAGTACGGATTTTAGAGCCACCATGAATAGTTTTTATGAAGAATTGAACATACAGAGTATCAGGATTAAGTTAAAGTGAAGTTATAAAAAGGCCATGTTAAAGTAATATGTTTTCAGCAGTTTTTTAAAGCGCTCTACTGTACTAGCCTGGCGAATTCCTATTGGCAGGCTATTCCAGATTTTAGGTGCATAGCAGCAGAAGGCCGCCTCACCACTTCTTTTAAGCTTTGTTCTTGGAATTCTAAGGAGACACTCATTTGAGGATCTAAGGTTACGATTTGGAATATAAGGTGTCAGACATTCCGATATATAAGATGAGGCGAGATTATTTAAGGCTTTATAAACCAAAAGCAGAATTTTAAAGTCAATCCTGAATGACACAGGTAACCAGTGTAGTGACATCAAAACTGGAGAAATGTGTTTGGATTTTCTTTTCCTAGTTAGGATTCTAGCAGCTGCATTCTGCACTAGTTGCAACCGAATTATGTCTTTTTTGGCTAGTCCTGAGAAGAGTGCGTTACAGTAATCTAGTTGACTGAAAACAAATGCGTGAACTAATTTCTCAGCATCTTTCAAAGATATAAGAGGTCTAACTTTTGCTATGTTTCTTAGGTGAAAAAATGCTGTCCTGATTAATATGCGATTTAAAATTCAGATTACAGTCAACAGTTACCCCTAAGCTTTTTACCTCCGTCTTGACTTTTAATCCTAATGTATCCAGTTTATTTCTAATAGCCTCATTGTATCCATTATTGCCAATCACTAAGATTTCAGTTTTCTCTTTATTTAACTTGAGAAAGTTACTATTCATCCATTCTGAGATACAAGTCAGACATTGTGTTAGTGAATCAAGAGAATCGGGGTCATCAGATGCTATTGATAAGTACAGCTGTGTGTCATCAGCATAGCTGTGGTAACTCACGTTGTGCCCTGAGATAATCTGACCTAACGGAAGCATGTAGATTGAGAATAACAGCGGACCCAGGATAGAACCTTGTGGAACACCATATCGGATATCATGTGTCTTCGAGTTGTAATTACCACAACTAACAAAGAATTTTCTCCCTGTCAGGTAGGTTTCAAACCAATTTAAGACACTGCCAGAGAGGCACACCCATTGACTAAGGCGATTTCTAAGAATATTATGATCAATGGTGTCAAATGTGGCACTCAGATCTAAGAGGATAAGAACAGATAAATGTTATGTTTCTTAAGAAGGGGTAAACGGTATACTGAATTTGTAAAAATATTGGTGAGTTGCAAAGCTACAGTTTTTTCTTCTAAAACTTTACACAGATAAGGTAGTATTGAATTCAGTCTATAATGTAAGGATTATTAAGGCATACTGTATAATCAGTTTCTTTACAAAACCTCTGACACTGGCCACTTTCACAGATTTGAAAGTAATGGTTGCAAATAAACGTGTAAAGTATTTGTGATATTATGTATGCGTTCAGCAAGCAGTTTGAGTTTATCAACAATCTTCCTGGAATTGGGTCAAAGAGAAATATTTTTGCTTTTTTGGTAAGAAATATGTAATAGAATTTCCTGTTTTTGTATTTTTGCATTATGACATTACCTGAAGTTTGCTTTTTGCTGTGCAGTATTATGTTTTCTTGTTCATAATGTAAAAATCTATAAAAGTATATACAGCAATTCTGATTTCCTTCTGGTCAGGCTAGCTATTGTACTGAAAAAAACAACACAGTTGTATGTTTTTGAAGTGATAATGGTAACTATACTTATGTTCCTGTACTGTTACATGCTATCATTCAGATAAGGTCATTACACTTTTTTATGGAGCTTGTAAAACTTTAGTTTAAGAGTGCCTATGGTGGTATTATTAATAATGGTGGATAAACTTTAACTAGCCTTCAAATAATATCACTATCCTACAAAACTGTCATTTGTTGCATTGTTAGTCACTTCATGTTACCTTACAGTAGCAGGGTTAGGGTTAGGGTGCCAAGCTTGTCTCAGAATTAACAACACAAGGTTATGTTAAGTAAAAAGCAAAAACTGTGCAGTAAAAATATTGTATACTACTTTCTATGTTCAACATGCCTAGCTTGCTGAATAGGCACATCTTACAGTATGTTTGCACTCAGGACAATTTTCTTAATCCTAGAAATTTTAATACAATACTGTGTGGATGCTAGGGGTCGCTGTTGCCCCGTTGAACCCACCAGACAGACATCCAGGACACAATTTTAAAAAACCAAGAATAATTTCTTTAATATTCTCTTGCAATAATGTGCACAAAGCTCCACACACTCCACAATTCTCCAATAAATCAATAATCACAATAATAATAAACAATAACCAATCCTCCACTCCCAGTAGCTCCATTCTTCTACCACCCAACTCCAGCTCGCCCTGCAGGGTTTCCCACAATTCTTTTAAAGTCTATGACCCGGAAGTACTCCTTCTCCAGGTCAAACTCTGCATCATCCTTTCTCAAATGTCCCGGAAGTACTGCAGGCTTCCATCCTCGCGATTCCAAAGTACTTCCGGGTAGGCATAACAATAATAGTCTCCAGGTTCTTGGTGAGCTCCCCCTGGCAGCACCCAACAGGGCTGAAGAAACGGACTCCATGGCCCATGCTGCCCTGTGGGAATCCGGGGAACCATTTCTGTCCAGGGGAGCTGCCATCTAGCGTCCCGGGGGATGTAGTGCCCTGAAAAATCTATTTCTCCTCTCTCTTTTAGGTGAGAGACTGAAGCGCCGGCCGTTCATCACAATGGTTCCCCCCCAGCTGAGCATTATAATGCGAACCGGCCTGCCCCGCTAGGGTAGTCATGTCCCGGGAGGGTCTGTCTGCTTTGACCAGACCATTACTTCTTTCTGTAAAACAAGAGCAGGAGAACAGCGGGGAGACATGGCACTTTTGTTTTCCTTTAACAACCTCCCCGGTTCACCCTGGACAGTCTCGCCATAAGTGGCCCGGCCAATGGCATTCATAACATGGCCTTCTCCCCTTTTGCAATGTCTTCCAGGACTGGAAGCAGGCTGGTAACGTCTGCGTTGCCTTTTGTTCAGCTGGGGGCGGACTATCTCCCTGCCCATGCAGAGAGCATCCCCTCCACACACGCTCTTTGTTAGGAGTTCCCTGCTTTTCTTACGGATTCTCCTTTTCTTTCTGCAGCTTGCTTACAGTTTGGGTCTCCCTATGAGTGAGAGAGAGACACTTTACTGTCTGCACCCCTTTATTTTTGGGTGAGACCGGCCCCGATGTGTTGAGGTTTGGGACAACCCGGAAGTCAGCGCTTCCCCGCTGCTCCGATGGCCCCGCTCCTTCCACCGGACACTTGGTCATCTCGCCTCGATCACTTGTAGGACTTGAGATTACTTGACACTACTAGATAATTGCGCTGCCTTGGTTATCTGGGTCCCAACTTCATGTACGGTACTGGATTTACCCACCTGTACCGCCGAATCTGTCATCTGTGGCAACTCCCATCCGAAGCTTTCCAGATGCCTTAAAGGTGCCTCGGCCGTCGCTCCCAATTCCTTTATTATTTTTCTTATTGAGATGATGACCTGAAAAAAGCTCCGTACAATCTGTAAAAATTTTTCCAGCTCCCGCACATTAAAGTCCCTTTCTTGATCGGCTGGAGGCAAGCTTTGACTTTCAAAATCTCCACCCTCCAGCCTCGAGCTGACAGGCTTCTCCTGCGCCTGCGCAGTTGGGTCTCGCACGGACTTTTGGGATTTGGAATTCCGGAGATTAGCTTCGAGCCGACCGCGATCTACCTGACTCAATTTCTCGGCCGATCGATCGATCACTCCTCGAAACTCCTTACTTTTATTTGTGGCATTCGATGCTTCATCCACCTTCTTCTCCCTTTTTGAAAAATCCGCATCCGTCTGGTTGTCCTGACTGCAGCCTATGGACCGCGGTTGACCTTCTCCTTCCCTTAAGGCTTCGGGGCTGGCCAACCTCCTGCGGAAGTCTTTTGTGCTCTTATTCCCCTCGGAGAGCGCACAACCGTCTTTGGGATGACTTGCCGTCATTATTACGACCTCCGGGTGCACACCGTCTATGAGGTATGAGCAGGGGACAAAGTGGGTTATTTTAAAGATGCTTTCTATCCCTCCCCTGGCACATACCTCGTTTTGGTTATCGGCACCCGGAAAAATGTTCTCCTGTAAGGCTGTGTCACTCCGTTTCTCCTCATGGACGCAGGGGATGTCGTGCATCTGACCTCTCTCAGCACAGTTGGTCTGTTTCGTCTTCTTCTTTCCCATGACAAAATGTCGACACGGGTTTGACGGTTTTGTGCATCGCTGCCAGGGGGTTCTTTGCACGTTAAATTCAAAGGTTTTCTGACCAAACAGATGGCCAGGATCCTGCTGACTATGCCAATTGTGGACGCTAGGGGTTGCTGTGGCCCCATTGAAACCACAGACAGATGTCCAGGACACACGTTTAAAGCAACAAGAATAATTTCTTAAATATTCTCTTGCAATAATGTGCACAAAGCGCCGCACACTCTACGATTTTCCAATAAATCAGTAATCACAATAATAATAAGCAATAACCAATCCTCCACTCCCAGCAGCTCCATTCCTCTAAAACCCAACACCAGCTCGCCCTGCTGGGTTTCCCACAGTCCTTTTAAAGTCCATGAGCTGGAAGTACTCCTTCTCCGGGTCAAACTCCGCATCATCCTTTCTCAAATGTCCTCGCGACTCCAATGTACTTCCGGGTAGGCGTAACAATAATAGTCCCCAGGTTCTTGGTGAGCTCCCCCTGGTGGCACCCACGGCACCCAACAGGGATGAAGAAACAAAGTACATGTCCCATGCTGCCCTGCGGGAATCCGGGGAACCATTTCCGTCCAGGGGAGCTGCCATCTAGCATCCTGGGGGATGTAGTGCCCTGAAAAGGCAATTTTTCCTCATTCTTTTAGTTGAGGGACATCCAGGCCAGACTGAAACGCCACCCATCCATCACAATTGATTATTATTTTTGCTTTTCTTTGTACTTTTCCTTTTATTGATTTCAAAGTATAAACACATACATTTTTAAGCCAAATTCATTTTTTTATTAAAAACCTTGTTCAGCAGTTGTACTGATAACACAATGTCCCTATTAATAATTCATACAATGTACATAATTCTTAATTTTTATTTATATATTTCTCCTAAGCTGCCTAAGATTTAGAAATGCTAGTCTTCTTGTGTATTGTGGAATTGAAAGAAAACATAATCTTACTGATTAACATGTTTGACCAACTTATTACTGTCACTGGGAGATTCCGTTGAAATTAGTTGATCTGGTGTAGCAAGATGGCTCTGAAGATTTTATTCTTTGCTTCCTCATGGGACATTTATGCTTAAAAGTCCAAAGGTTCCTTTTGCAAAATTCATAGGCGACAAAATGAAAGGCACAGCATTCCCCATAGTAGAACTCTAGTGATTAAAACTAACATAATACACATAATCCCAACCTAATCATTAAGCCCATTTTCTAAAAAGGTAGATAAAGAATAAGGGAGACACATGTACAGTAGATTGAAGCTTTACCTGTATACATTACCTTATGAGACAAGTGTACAGTGATAGTGGTTTCAGAATGTATTCAGTATGAATACTTATATAGATAAGAGACTTCAGTTTTTGATTTTTAGTACATTTGCAAACTTTTCTAAAAAGAAAGAGTTATTGAGTGTAGATTGATGGGCAAAATGGCAACTGTATCCATTTTAAAATTAAATCTGAAACACAATAAAAGGTGCCAAAAGTGAATACTTTCTGAATCCACTGTATGTACACAAGACCATATGGCTACAGAGACATATAGTTGTTAGTCATCTCAGTGGTACTGCAGTTTCCTCATGAACCTTAAAAATGCACAGGTTAGGTTATTTGGCAAATAAAAGCTGGTCCCATATACTATAGTGAGTTTGCTATGTAATGGCCTGATTCTTGCTGATGCTGCAAAGTTAAGCTGTGGCCTCACACGGCCCTGAACGGGAATATGTTTGTTCTGATAAAGAATGAGTGAGTAAATAAATGTACAGGCCTATGAACCTTTAATAAAAATAAAATAAACTTGAGGTAAAATTAACTTAATTTAGGAGGCTTGCTAAATCCAACAAGTACATACTGTATATAGAATGTGGGAAAATTTGCAAATCTTATGTAAAGTGGGAAGAAATTGAACCCATGTCACTGGGCCAGTAAAGCAACCGAGCTGATCAGCATGAAATTTTCCACTCTTTTCTTGTTTGATACTGGTATTCTATTCCCCATTTTCCATCCATGTTACAGGTCAAATTCCATTATAACAAACTCCCAGGGACCTAAAAAATATTTCGTTATAACGAAAATTTCGTTGTAATGAGATTCTGTATTTTGTTACCATAGTGCTTTCTTTAACTTGCTCCCCAGCATTTCCAATCATTTCAATAGCTTCTTTTGTGTTCATTTTAATCTCCTCCTGCCTATAAGTTATGGTGACAAGAATTTTTCTCAGCATTTCCTTACGATAATAAACTTTCCCGAAACACACTTGCAGCGTCTGTGGAAGATTGTTTGTCCGTTGCTGGAGAAAGGCAAAAACAGGCTCATAGCGCTGCAGTGAAGTGACACAGAAGCAAATCATAAAAGATCGGGGTCGCACTATAAGTCCCTGTCTTGCACCCCAAAACACGAGGCTCAGTCTCAGTACTTTAGGAAAACCAACTTTATTCAGCTTGAAACAGGAACGGCACACTTATTTATTGTAGCGTGATCTGCCACTCTGCTATACACAGACACAGTCAGGCTGCATCACCTATCAATATCTTTTCTGTTTGCTTTGGCGGAGAGACGCAGAATATCTCTGAGCCAGCTATTGCCCCGGCAACAGATAATCAGTCTTCCATAGACGCGGAGATCAGACTTCGCGACGCTCTTCGGCGTGTCGTCCAGCTTTGGGAGGTCCCAAGAGAGTTTACAAACCTCACATTTACCTTGAATGAGTGCCGCATTAATAGGAATGTTTCTTGAACGAGCATCTCTGAACCACGTAAAAGCTGCTTTTTCGACGTCTTCAAATGCAGCAGTTCATATACGTTTGCAACCCGAGATTTTTTTTCTTTTTTTGCTCGGTCTTTCAAGAAAGTTGACAGCGTCGATGGCGAAATTCTGAATTCACTGGCAACATCTTTTTTTTTTTGTAAAGTTTTGTTTCTAATATGAACTGTTTTAATTTTTTCATGTCTGCCGTTTCTATTTGAGGGTGACAATGAGTTAAATTCTAATGGATTTTTTTAAATGTTGACGAGCAAAAAGCAAAAGGTATCACTGAAAACCGCAGGAAACAAAAAGGGAAAAAAAAAACAGTATGAGGAAAGTTCAAAGAAAGAAAAAAAAATTACAATGTTTCTGTTTGAGGATCATTGTGCACAACTGAGTTGTGGCCACAGAACTAGCTGCTCTGTGGATGATTCATTCAGGCATTTCAAGGTCTTTTGGGCACTTCATTATAATGAAAGTATCTGCTGAATGTACTTCGTAATAACGAGATTTCTATATACTCGCGTCATATGGGGAAACAGTCGGGACCATAAAAATACTTCGTTGTAATGAAAATTTTGTTATAAAGATATTCGTTATAACGGAATTTGACCTGTATTTTGCGAGCCATATCATAAAGAAATTACCTTTAACTGTTGCAAACATTTTATATAAACTGTAGACAGACATCTCCATCAGTTGTTGTCCATTGGGTTTAAATTAACTAACTACAGTATATTATGTTGGGTATGTGGAACAGTTGGTTTTATTTATTATTGGTTATTTAGCATGTTAGTTTTAAAGTATATAAGAGTCTATAATGTATATTTGTCTTAATTCAATCAAACTGTATGTTTTGCTATTTTCACCAAAAGAATCATAAATTAATACAGTACTATCAACATGTCTCTTTATTTCATTACCCAAGAAGTAGTCATTTAAATTCTTACAGTCACTAATATTTTTTTTCTTTGCTAAGTAGTTTCTGGAAAGCTGGCAAGCAAACAGGTCAGCCCTGAGCAACTGAGCTTCTTAATTCCAAAGAGGAACCTCTGTTTTAGCAGCTTGTGCTAGTGGATCTCAGTTTTTCCATCTGCTCACTTTATGCTGAAACAGAGAGACTCTATCATAGAAATAATGATATAAAAACTTTTAATTATAATTTTTATTTGTCCCACTAGAATAGCACATCCAGCACTTGGAATTGCAAATATAAGAGTGTGCTTTCGTATGTGTGATCTTAGGAAAACATAACCATGTGGATCAAAGCCATTCTTATTTACCAAAGGTCACCCAGATTATATCAGTTAAAATATTGAGAAATAGGCAGGCTCCAGATCTGTGAAACTATTTTTGCAAGAAGCCTACTGAGAACCACATTTTTTATATATAAAACTTGTAATCTTAACTGATGTAAACCCTCTATTGTTTTATTACATTATTTACAGCTTCTTCTTAAAAAATCTCACAGCTCCAGTGTCAATAAAAGGAAGCATGTCTAGATGCATTCTTCCATAATATTGATCTATTAAGAAACTGTTATTACAGTTTTACAGTATAACAGTGATAAATGTGTATGTACACTGTAATTACATAGATAGTAATATGTTTATATGCCTTTTAATTAAACTGTATATGATCACTATATAGACAAAGCAGACCATATGTAAATATGAAAGTGTATTAGACCTAATGTAAAAAGGTTTGTAGGTTAGGTAAATTGACAATGTTAATTTGGTCCTGTTGTGGGTGTGTGTTCGTGTGTGTGTTTGTGTGTGTTCACCCTGTGATGGACTGGCACCTTTTTAAGGTGTTTTCCCTCCTATGCGGTCAATGGTAGGCTGGAACAGGCTTTAGCTGCCCCGCAACCTTGCCCTGGATAAGTTGGTTAGGAAAATGCATGTGCATAGACTGAGATGATATACAGAAAAAGTTGTCACCTGCTCTTTTTCTCCCACTGATAACTTTAAAAGAACTTCATATGAATGAGTATGGCTGTTTTGTATGAGTGTCCCCTTCTGTCTCAAATAGCAATATTTCTTAAAGTATGGTTGTGACCCAGATTAGTTTCCATTTGTATGAAAATATAATAAGCATCCCACAAGACACCATCACCCTTCTCGCAACCTGTGAAAAAATCAGACTGATGTGACAAGAAAAACTCATGTGTAAGAATGGGAAGTGAGGAGGGAATGACACAGACAAGCTTGTAACATGAAGGGACTGCAGCACTTGTTTTATATATATCAAAAAGAAAATAATGGGATTGGCACCAGGATGTGATGATTTTCAGAGTGTTGTGAGGAGTGAATTGATAGGGTAGAAGTATATAAAGTGCTATGGCAGTGTTGTATGATAAGTGCAATTTCATTGGCCATGGACAGTTAATCAGTGCCTTATCGTGTGTTCTCCATTACAGTGTGCATTGAATCTAAATCTGAAGCAGAGAAAATTTTGCATTAGGTTTAACATGTCTCAGAAACAAAGAATTTGTCCTTGTTAACACTATTTTAAAGTGGCTTAATACATTTCAGTCTAATGGTAGATTGTTAGACCTTTGAGACCTCTAAGAACACCAGAAAATATGAAAAGGGTGAAACAGACTGTAGAGTGAGGCCCTTTGTGTTCATCAAATTGTCAGTCGGCAGCATTAAACATTTCAGAATGGACTTTTCACTGAACTCTTCATCAAGATTTATCTTGTCATTCAAGAAAAAAATTTAAAGAACACATACATTTTTAAGGAATAACTTAGCTTTTACACTAAGTTTATTGAATTGCTAAATAGAAGCTAGGGTATGCTAAACAGTTTGTGATCTCAATTAGAAGAATGTATTGATAATCATGGAGCGCATTTGAAAGCATTATTATAAATGTTAATGGAGACTAGGTAAATAAACTATATTGATTTTTTTTTTTTTTTGACTGCTTTATTTCTTATCCGGTCCAATGAATCAAGTGGCTAAGCTAATTGGCCATCCATACTCTCTTTTCAAAAATCAGTCTTCAATTGTAAACCAATTTGTTTGATTTCCACTGTTCTTTTCTTATCATATTCAAATAAGAAATACTCCATGTTTGAATGGAAATAAAATTTCTTACTGTTTTTTTTTATTTTATTATATTGCCATTGTTATTTGTCTGCATGTAGCTCTGCTAACATCATGGTAATATCCATCTATCTGGACTTCAGTGTGGTACCAATTTTCTAATTTTGTTCCTCAGGTTAAAACCTTTTAAGAACTCCTGCAATAAAGTAATAGGTGTTGCAAGGTAGCAGCCAAGAGCAGTCAGGGACAAGTATCTCAACAGTTACTATATACCTTCTTCAGTTCACTTATTCATGGTTGTTGTCCTTAAGTATGTGTTTCACAATAGCTGGTAAAATTCTGTTGGATTCAACTTATTGACTCCTTTCCATATACTAACGACTGGACTAGGTATTTTGCTCATGAAGCCTTTGGAGTTGATTTTTTGAGATTTTCTGGAAGGCTTATGGTGCATTGACTATGATTGTGAACTTTGAAAGGCAGCCACACTTGGACACTGAAAAATTAGAGCAAAATGTCTCTGGATTTCTATTATCAGTTTTTATGGTATATACTGCAATCATATTAGTCTTTTCATTTTTTTTTCCCTTATGTCAGGTAAGCGCCGCATCATAATAACTCCTTAATACGGTGACCTTATTTTGTAATATTTAACATAACTGTTTCCTGTGTGAAAAATTTCTACCTATTCATTAAAATAATTATTATTATTAGCAATGGTAGCATTTACTTGTCAGGCCTTTGCCTAAGGCCACTTACAAGACAACCTCAAGATGCAATATAGCTGTTTTTACAATGGGAGCACATCAGAGGTTAAGTGACGTTCTCATGTTTACTGTATACAGTGTGTAGGAGTCCGTGATTGAGCCAACAGACTGTTTAGTTCCCACTGCCCTAGCCACTACACCAACTAACCACCAAGGCATAGCTGACTTTGAATAAGAGAAATAGAAATAAAATTAAATATGATAGGGGGAGCAAAAACAAATTGTGGCTTTCCTTGACTAGCTACACTGTACACTGTCTTGGAAGATTGATAGTCAGAAATCTGTATTAACTCTTCTAATTAAACATTTAGAAAATGTTCTGGAGAAAGTTAAGAAGACCATGTTATGACACCTGTCACATTAATTGGATTTTTAAATGTTAGTGAGATACAGTACTGGTTATTTTTTTTATTATAGTATATTTAAGTAGGAACCTTTTTCCAAGGTGGTATACAAAATCATACTTCCTTACAATTCCCATGTTATTTGCCTGAAATGCAGCCTTAATTTTCTAAATGCACTTTTTTTCAATACAGGTTCAGTATGAGCTAGGATCCTACGTTTTGGGCAACAGTTGCAAGGCACAAACAGATAAGCATGATAGGTCAATCCATCCCAGAACACACTTGCATATATACACACCCTTTGCTACTTCAAATTGTTCTAATGTTCTAATATGTAAATGTGACTAATAAGATAGAAAGCTGAGAACCGAGCTAGGGTTCAGACCCTGTGAGGCAGCAATGTCATCTGCTGCTCCACCATGCCACCCATACAGCCACCATGTTATATATAGTACATTAACAAAGCCAGGAATACTGCTGTCTTAGTGTACATTGAGAATTATGGAGATAGGAGATCAGACTTAGGTTTTGGTCTCAAAATGTATTGTCTGTTACTGCTGCTTTTGGAAATACTGAAATGTTGCAACTCTAAACACTGTGCCAGGAGTAAATTGCTAGAATTTTTCTGGCATCTGAGGATGAAACAGTAGATGTATTTAGAGCAATGCTACCTCAGACCTGCTTTCTAGTCTGTTGCCATGTCAACTTGGTAAATAGCAAATCTAAAACACCTTTTAACTGTGGTACAACCCTTTCTGGTAAAATTGTATCAGCTTTCTTAAAGCTAAAAATAAAATAGCAACACATACTGTATTTAACGAGAATCAGCTTTGAATATGCAGTGCTATTGTATTTAGTTTCTAAAGTTACTGATTTCCAAATGTGGTTGATCTTTAAATAAGATGCATACATGAATATAGAAATGTCGGGCAATTAAACCTGACAGATTATCTTTTGTTTGTGAATTGTATAGAAGACAACCCATCCTGAACTACAGGAAGGTGGTTAAGCCACCTTTCGTGTCATTGTTCATAAATCCCCATTCATGAATTGTTAGCACCTGCAGTAAAATGTGGAATGAATATGTATTTCCATGCAAACCCATATACTGGAAACTTATATAATTAGGGTGAGGTTAAAACAAGCTGATGAAGAAAGATACACTTCCAGACAAATAAGGAAGATACGTGGTGGATATCTCCCCTGCTTGACCATCATGCGTGCCTCCTGCTTCATTCAAAGCAAATCCTCTTTGTACCAGGTCTGACCACCTGGCCTAGACACAAATCAACACAGTACTCAGCGCAACCATGAGGTAAACAGCTTCTGCATAGGCCTGAGAAGTGCAATTCAGCAAGCATAGAAATCTCCAATTTTAGTTGATATAGATGGAAATCTCCTGAATGTAATCGGTGCAAATAAATAACAATATTAATTATTAATACATCTTTGATAATATAAATGTTCCTAAAATATCATAACAAGAATTGGTTTTGACCCTAATGCTCCCAGTAGATCAATTGTGGAACAATTGTCCAATCTTCCAACTACACCGGCAACTTGATCATTAAGATATACTGTATGTTCTACACTCTGTAGTTAGAAAAAAGCAAATTTTCTTTTTTGAAACAGCTGAAAAAAATGGCAAAAAGAGAGATACAAATCAGAGTCAATAACCAAGAGCAAGAGTTTAAAAAAAAAAACAAAAAGCCAAAGTTCAAATTTGTCATCAGTAAGTCTTTTGGAGTTTTATCAGAAAGTCAGGGTGGTTGTATAATATGTTTAATTCTTGTATAGTGAATGCATAACATGCAGCACAACATGAATCACATTACCCTGGTTTGCAGTGGCAACCAATAAACAACACAGCAATGTTTGCACCAGGATCTGAAAGTTATGAAATTCAAATACGGGAGCCAAATTTAATAGTATGCACCATGGCACTCATTCATGTTCTGTTGTTCTGGTGTTGGCACCACATCACAACCTGCATCACAACAGGCTCACTGTTCAATGTAAATTATAAACAATGTGCAGTTTGGAAAGCAAGTTTAATTTAAGAAACACTTTTTTTTCTTCTTCTTCTTCTTCTTCTTCTTTCAACTGGCTACACTTCCACCTTGCTACAGAGCTACTGTTCTCTTGCCTCTGCAATCTGAGCTCACAATCACTGGCTGAGGTTATAATCCTCGGTGTCCAATAAACTACATCCTCCCAGGGTGGTTTTTGGACGTGTCCTGTATTTTTTTGTAAAAGTTTATGCAAACAACTCTGTCTCTGGGTTACCTCCCCTTCTCAGTATTACATAACAGATATATTACACAGTCACACACGTGCATGCATAAATCCAGACACATTTATTCTATTTATGGTGTAAGAAAATTTATTTTAAATATCATTGTTTTTCCTAAATTGCTACAGTAGGACTTGGGCTTATACTAAGCCTTCTTCGTCATTCAATATAACAACTTTATTTCCTGTTTTTTAATTGCATGCAAAGTGTTGCTAGACAGCGTTTCTGCGGTCCATGCCTCTTTGACACTCTTATATCTATAACACTGCACATACACCAGTGCAGCAGCAGCAGCATAAAGGAACAAAGCTCTGCGGTTCTTCCTAGAAATTGAAGTAGTCAAGTTGATTGCAGGCCTCTCTCATCTGATCTCTAAATATAGGCCCGTCGTTTGCTTTACATTTCCAAGTCTATTTATAGAAGAAAATGCTTATGGTCATATGATACTGATATGTTCATAAACTAGACAATCGCAAGTTTGTTGCTTTTCAAAAAATTTTTTGAATGACATAATGAATAAAATGATTCTCTCTTTTCATATTTAGTAAGATGATATGCATTACAAGTACTTGCTTTAGCCTTTACAATTCTTTCAGATTCAAACTGTAGTACAGCATGAAAAAATAAGATTTTTGAGAAATAAGAGGAGACCACTCAGACCATCAAGCTCATCGCTTGGCTAGCTAATAATTAAGCTGTTGTAATGTCTCTCCCAGAAATTTAAAAAAATTTGTCTAGGTTTCCACTGCAAGTGTGAGCCTCAGTAGTTTTTTTCATACACCAAAGATTGTTTGCCTGCTTTCTTTTATCAGTCTTGAATACATTTTTCTATACTTGAGGCTTATGTATTTTTTTTTATTATTCTGTTATGAATGGTGCACGTCAAGATTGTATTGTATTTACAAAGCAGTGATGTGTCATGTAAGTGACAGGTAATTCATGTGAAATTTACAAGGTCTTGTGATTTAATTTTATTAGAAATTTCTTTTAAGTGCAATTCCTGCATTCATGCATTTATGATTGCGAATCTGATTAATCCAATTGAAAGGCTGCAGAGAGGTAAAGTCTAACCTGAATGTATAGTTAGAACCCTGCACTGGATGAGGCACCAGTCCATCATGGGGTACCTTCATACACACTGATCCACTCTCACTTATACATTCAAGAGAAAATGTGTCAAACGCAACTTACTTCTAATAGGTGTTAAAGTTAAAGCTATCTGTTTGGTTTTTACATGAGCCAAATTATTTTTTATTTTTATCTTCAATGTCAGTGTTGTAATATTAGTCTATGTTATCTGCAGAGACCGACTACTCTTAATTTTTACTTTAGAACACGATGCTAACAAGACTTACACTCGAAGTACCTCTCAAAGTCGTCAATCTGTTAATCCTCCAGTGGATCTCTCATTTAAAAAGTTATCTGTAATCATTTTAGTCATTTAGTTCTTATACCTCTTCCCTTGTAAACATGTCCAGGACTAAAAAGAATAGATCTGTCAATTTTTTACATGCAGAAAAAAAGGTGTGGAACTGTAACAACTGAAGGTTAAATAAATTCATGTCAAAGACAAAACCTAAATGTAAAATGTATTCAGCTGAACTAAAATGTTTTAAGTTGTGAGTTGTATTTAATATTGCCTTGTTTTCACAGTTAGTACCACCTAAAAAGTACATTAGTTTTTATGAATTTAAGCACAGAAAAGTATTATTTATCTAGTGTTTTTACATCAATACAGCAACCAATTGAAGATGTAATTTAAGAATCAGTTTAACCCTTTCAGTGTCTTCAATTTCTGCTGTGTTAAAGCAGATCACCTTTAAATGTGTTGAAATAAGCACCATACAGCTCTGCCATAATGCACACAACACAACCTGTACACAAAGGTGTATATGCATCTCCATGTCAACTAATAGCATGTGACCAGACAGTGGGGAGAAATGAAAGCAGGTAGCCACATCCAGACTGAGATGGGGAGAATGCTTAATGTGCAGATTGCTGTCTATCCAAAGAAGACAAAATGGACCTAGAGGCATGGGGTGAAATTAAACTAGAGTGTCATCTAATAAAATGAGGGAAAAAGTAAGAAAATGTCTATATAATAACAGTTGTGGTTTTAATACAATAGCACTTTTTTCACTTAGGACATAATTTGTGATATATTCACACTACACTTAAGATATATTTTGCAAAATATTCACACTTTTACATTTTTTGTGTATTTATAAGACTTATGAATGCTTTAAAATCAGTTCAGTTTTTTGTCTGGTGCCTCCTGACTAACCGGTGTGAGAAAACCTTCACATATGCTAGGTTACCATTTGACTAATCTTGTTTATGTACTGTAGTTATGTAAGATGTTGAGATTTTTGTGGTTCTTCCATATTTTTGGCACTCTAGACACAAAAAAACAAATTTTTAAGACATTTTTGGACCGTACATTGTGAAAGAAATTAACACCCTTATGATAAAGAGTAAACCAATAAGTGTCTTCAGTAAAAATGAACAGGAGGACTTGAAGTTGTGCATGCCTCATCAACTGACCCAAGGGGTTCATTGCCTAATGAGATACGAGGGGTCAAAGATACTACTTTTCATAAAACTTGGAAAACATGGGGTTTGGTAATAAGGGCATGTGAAAAATCGTTGTATGCTATTTTGAGGTTCCTGATTACGTACAGTATATAACATTTTGATTTTTGATTTCTTACCTGTGGTCCGAGCCATCTAAGAGTCATTCCCAGAGGGTTAAAAATGACAAACTTCAAATGTAAGCATGTCAGGTATGGTTTTAGACTATTTCAAGGCCAGTGATTACAAATATAATGTTTTTTTGAGCCTTTACAAGGCATGTAACCCTCTATGGACGTCTATCAGAGGGTGAAAAATGACAAATGTCTTTTATAATTGAGACTATTTAGACTTTAAATATTTAAATTGAAACATACATTTTAATATTTAAAATATTTGATGGGGGGCGGCACGGTGGCGCAGTGGTAGCGCTGCTGCCTCGCAGTTAGGAGACCCGGGTTCACTTCCTGGGTCCTCCCTGTGTGGAGTTTGCATGTTCTCCCCGTGTCTGCGTGGGTTTCCTCCAGGTGCTCCGGCAGACCCCCGTGACTCTGTATTCGGATTCAGCGGGTTAGAAAATGGATGGATGGATGGAAATATTTGATGCAGCTATTCTTCTTTGTAATGTACTTCTATCTCATGAAGTAAATAATTTCTTTTGATCACCCCAAATTAGGATACCTTATACTAATTGAGACTTTTTTCTGTTTATAATTTTTTTTATAATGGAACATTAACCTCTGATATTTAAAGCTTTTATACAGGAAATTATCACCTGAGCCAGACTTGCAGAGTTCTTGCTTAAGGCAGAGAAGAATAGAAAAATGCAGACTGTTTTGTTTCTAGGTGACAAGTAAATGCCCTGTCTTAATCTGAAAATAGCTTTCAAAAATTCATAGAAGGCCTTTTGACAGCAAACCACTTGTGCCAGATAGCATCAATGCCTTGATCACATGTATGTGGTAAACCAGTATGATAACTTAAGATTATTTAGAAATTCATCATTCAGTTTCCAGTTATCCCGGATAGGTTGTAAAAAAATGAAGAACACCATCAAACTAGTAGCAGAAATGTTAAATTCTTAGAATAATTGCTGAAATGCATGAGTTGTTACTCTTTTTAGATTAGATTTTATCCAGTTTGATCTCTGTGTTTATTTAATCACAAGAAAATAAGTTGAAGATGCTTATAATGCATACTGTAAGTCTGCTCATTTGTGAAAAGATGTATATCATGATTTAGCCCTTTTATTTTTTTTTTCAATGAATGTAATGCATCTGCTTTTCACATTTAATTTAGAAGAGTGAAAGCTCTAATGAGGATATATTTCCCTTTCATTATGCAAATCAGATTGCATTTAACCCACCTCAAATGGAAACGTAAGCTGGATAGAAACACAAAGCCCCAACATAAAAATGGCTTCCTTAAACACAATGTAAAATTTGTAGAATGAAACGAATGAAATGAAGTTTTGGAAGCAAATGTTTATTGTAGGTCTGAAGTAGATTTTGATTTTCAAGGACCAATCTCATCCAGGGTTACTTAATACTTCCTTATGCCCAGTGTTGCCAAGATAAGCTTAAATGACCATGAATTTGATTTAACGTCCATTTTAAGTACATCCTTTTCACATTTTTTACAGTTTATAAAAGTGACCGTATTAATTTTACACAAATGCTGGAGCTTGTGCTTATAATTCTAGTCTTGTGTTTTCTAAACTGCAGGAAGTCACATGTTAAAGTAAAGAACAGATATTGTACATATTGCATCCTTTAGGTTTCTATTTTAAACACAACTATTATAATTGTGTATTTTGCTGCACATCCTTTCTTAATCAGTGGATAATCAGTGGCGTTTACAATATCACTAGTTAATGATGTAACTAAATGCACCACTGGTGAACCATGGACATCATTATCATACACCGAAGCTGAGAGTCTGAAGAGTGATGTCACGATTGTAATGTTTTATAAACCAAATAACAAACACAGCACAATGGGGATTTTGCTTGACTGAAAAACAATTAGAAGTCAAGTCAAATGGGCTTTATTGTCATATCATCGATACACATACTTTGGTAGATTATACATTGGTATGAAATTATGTTTCCCTATGGCCACAGTGCAATGTTTAGACAATAAATATGATGATATAACAGTACAGAGGGTTGGGTAATTGTACATAAATGAATGTAGAAGAAGGATCAACATCTGTATAAATCAGCACCACATTGTCAAACACCAATCAGTGATGATAGGAAATGTACAATGGGCAAGGAATACAAAAGAATGCAGAACAGAACAGAAAGTTAAATAAGAGCCTATGATAAGGAAATACACAAAGAGAAAGGGGGGAACATTGTGTTCAGGAGCCTGTGGGAAGAAGCTGTTGTTCGGCCAAGCAGTGTTTTGCTCAGCAGACTCGGATACCTTGTGCCAGATGGAAGCAAGAAAAAGAGATTGAGGGGGAGCAGAAGTGATTCCACACATTGATGGAGACCATATGGATGCAGTGCTTTGTAAACATGTCCTTTATGGAAGGGAGAAAAGTCCTAGTGATGGTCTCTGCACTATCTATTGTATGGACTTGCGATCAGACATGTTACAGTTTCCATACTAGACAGCGATGCAACTGGTAAGGTCACTTCAGTAGTGCTGCTATAGAATGTGATGAGAATATGTCTAGAAGACTTGCTCTCTTCAACCAGTCGTGAAAGTGGAGTCACTACTTTGCTCTTTTCATCAAGGAGGAGGTATTAATTAGTCCTTTGCCAGGTTCTCTACCACAGAACACTTGATATAAAGTGGAGTGTAGGGTCTTCCTGAAGTCCACTATCATCTCTTTAGATTTATCCACATTGAGAGACAGGTTGTTGAACTTGCACCAGTCTGCCAGGTGCTCCACTTCCATTTTGTGCTTTGTTGTGTCATTGTTGTTGATGTGTCATAATTAAACTTAATAATGCTGTTGGAGCTGCACTTCAGTGTTTTATCCATCAACAGCAAGACCTATAGCTCCGGCAAGCTATGATTCTATGCAGAACACAAACCTCTTATTCAGGGTTGGTTCAAGTCTTGTCCATGTTGCTGTCAAGATAGGGTTTAAATCACAGTGACAACATGATGGAAAATTCTGGTTTAGGAAATGGATGGCTGAATAGATGGGATTTGTGTGTTGAATATAAAAAGAAAAGGGAGAGTTGAGCAATCATCCCTATGGTGTTTACATAGCAAAACTGTCAGTGTTACTGTAACTCTTAATAGTGTTAAAGTAATTCTTAGAAGTATATAAATGGAAAGCTCTTTCAGCATACTGTATAAAGGTTAAGTTTTAATTTAATTCTGCTTAATGTGGTACAGACATGGCAGCTGGATGAAATGTCTTTGTTTGTATATGAATCGACCCTGGTGAAATCATATACAGTACAACTTAAGAAAAAAACTTTGTTTTAAATACTTTGGGTTGATGTTTATGATCTTTCGCTTGAGTGGTTGATTGCTAAAGATGCACTGAATTGAAATTCTCAGAAGAAGAGAAAATATGGGCTGGCAAAAGGGTCTTCACATGTTGCTTGGTCACACTAGGGCTAGAGGCTAACTTGGAAAGGAAACAGCTCAAGAGGAGTGTGTTAGGCTGCATGGTTTTCAATGCTGCTTCATCATCTGCTTACTTTTTAAGGCAACACCATTCTAGTGGAGAGCTAAGAAACCAGTTTCCAGTGAAACCTCTTTTTTTTCTTTTTTTTGTTAACAGAATTTCAAATGCTCATTTAAAGAGCTGCTTTCTGTTAAGGGGGATTTCCCTAAAGCTAATTTAGAAATTAAGGTGAATTCAGGTCAACAGTCTTGTAATCAGAAAAAAATGAGAGAACAGTCTTGACTAAAACTTATTTTAAATTTGAATTATTTGAATTTTTGTAGTAAAAGGGCTGTTAGCTTACATTTTTAGGACTAATGAGTCTGTTTACTAGACTTTTAATATTTATCATTCCTTATGATGGCACAGCAGCTGGCATTTCTGTCTCACAATTCAGAACATTGGTGCTCAGAATTCCACCCAGTCACTGTCAGTGTGGAATTTGTTCTTCTGCTAGTGTGTGAGCTTGTTTCCTTATTTAATCCTAATATGTGCATTTTAGCAATTTTGGAAACTCTAAATTTGCCCATATGAGTGAGTTTGAGTATGTATTATGTATTGTGTTTAAGTAACCAGTGGATAAATGTTATACAGTATCTCATCATTAACATGATCCTGAAGTTGATAAACTGTAGGAGGAATCCAGTTTTTTTATACATTTTAGATTCATGTTATCAAGACAAACAGATGAATCAACTTTTCCCCAGACACCCCACATTTAGTGTCACATCTCCTGAGATATGCTCAGTCTTGTTATGACTGTGTTGTGAGAATGCATTGCTGTCATTGGGCAGCCTATTTTAGTGTTCAAAATGTCCATTAAATGTTTTCTTCATATCACATATATGGCCAAAAAGTTGCCAAAAATGCAGTTGGTTCACTCAAACCTGCTGCTTTATTATATAAACCCTGATCAGGTCATGTAGTTTTAAGCAGTTGGAATATTGTCACTTGCAATTCCTTTTGGATAAAAGTGAAATGTAAATAAATAAAGCATATGTAATGAAAAGCATGGCTAAAACATAAGGCCTCAGTTTTTTTGAAAGAGGGAGATTATTGTGCAGTGTTTTGCCTGGAATTTCTGTGATGAAGACCACTCCGTTTCTTAACGTCTTAAAGGAACTGCATCTAAGTCAATTTGTCAGAGAAAAGGACATGACCAGCAGAGGCAAACTATGGAAGCACAAACTCCTAGCCTGTGGTGTCCATGTTTTGCATTTCACAAACCACTCATTGCACTTGATAGTGCACATTAACTAATACTGTGATACAGACAATGGAGTACTAATCTGCAAAGTTGCGATATTTTGTAAAATGGACCAACCTTTACTATGGGTCCACAAATGAATGTGTTGGGGGCATATATACAATGCTGTGTACTTCTCCATCATGGAGAGATCTTTTGATGCCATAACAATGTGGGGTACACTCATCATCTTCAGTGGCAGGGTAAATGCTAATTCCTGTTTGTTATCCTTATTTTGCATTATTCCTACCATGAGGGAGAACAAAGAGTGTACTGTATGTTCATTCACTGATTTGGGTATTGTAACAATGAAACTATAACATGACCTTCTTGACCTTCAAATTCACCAAATCATCTAGGAAGAGCCTGAAAAATCACAAGAAACATTTTGATGAAAATAAGCCATTCGAGCCAGCAAAGCATGCAATTTTCCTATCTTCCTACCCCGATGGATCTTTTCCTGATGTACTGCTCCCATATTGAAGTTTACACATACCTTTTATATCCCATTGAATTTCAGTCATAGTGTCAAGTGCATTCTCACACATAAGGATTATAGCCTACTGCAAGTTTAAATGTTTCTCACTTGTGTGTATGATAATGTTTATTTCTACTCCTATGTCCACCAACTAACCACTCACATGGTGAGGCATATGATGTCATCATGTTCCAGCTATTTAAGATGGCAGTGCCTGGTAGTCACTGTCCTTACTTTGGGAAATATTAAAAAGGTAAAACCATCTCTCTCATGTGTGCTATTTAGGGAAATGGTTATGAGACTAGAGTTTTGAACTTTAAGCTTTATGTTTTCCTAGTCTTTGTTTTTGTGCTTTGATGATCAGTTTTCTTGTGCATTTTTGTTTAGTGACTTATGCCTGGCCACTAACAATTTTTTTGAATGAACATAAAGAAGCCCTTGATTTCCAAGTCTTATTCTTTTTAAAATAAAAGCCTGTGCCTTACTGTAACATTCTCCATTAAGGTCATAGCAATTAGAGTTTGAGAGTTAAAGAGCGGGATGAAGCAGTTCTAGACAGAGCAAAGAAAAGGAGTAAAGACTCCTTAATCTCCCTAGTAAATATTACTTCATGGGTCACAGAAATTAACTGGTCAGGGATGTTAAGTTTTGAAAGATTTTTTTTATCACACCCAGCATTAAAACAAGTTTGTTCTGATTTTCTTTCAAACATATGGACAATATGTGAACTCCAGATAGAATTACATGGCAAAGCTAACCAGCCTTGCGCAAACACATATCTAGGGACTAAGATAAGGCTGCTTTGTTGTGAAATCTCAAAACTAAAAAATAAGAATATAAGAGAGCTAAAATTTATTAAAATGCAAGTAAACAAATGAGGAATGATAAAGTGGAGGACTGAAATTGCAAGATATGACACTTGAATTTCCTCCATTTGTGCACAATCTGTCTGACTGTGGATTGGTGGAGTCCAAACTCTTCAGAGATGGTTTTGTAACCTTTTCCAGCCTGATGAGCATCAACAACTCTTTTTTTGAGGTCCACAGAAATCTCCTTTGTTCCTGCCATGATATACTGTACTTCCACAAACATGTGTTAGGAAGAGCAGACTTTGATAGGTCCCTGTTCTTTAATAACACAGGGTGCCCACTCATACCTGATTGTCATCCCATTGATTGAAAACACCTGACTCGAATTTCACCTTCAAACTAACTGCTAATCCTAGAGGTTCACATACTTTTGCCACGCATAAATATGTAATATTCGATCATTTTCCTTAATAAATAAATGACCAAGTATAATATTTTTGTCTCATTTGTTTAACTGGTTTCTCTTTATCTACTTTTAGGACTTGAGTGAAAATCTGCTGATGTTTTAGGTTATATTTATGCAGAAATATAGACAATTCTAAAGGATTCACAAACTTTCAAGCACAACTGTATGTTAAATTAAATATTATTTGGAAAATAAACTCTCATTGATATTATAAGGTAATCCTATGAAGACCATTCTCTTTAAAGGAGTAAAAAGGCTGAGATAAGATATATTCTGTGATTGTATGTCCATGGGTGCATTGTTTGTATAGATCCAATTAATACCCACCTAGACTAAATGAAGGCAGTAACCACAGTGGCTAATGCGCTCTGTACTGTAAAGTAAAAGGTTACTAATGCAATCCCTGCTTGCGAGACACTGAGCAAGTTACATAGCTTGCCATTGCTTCATCAGGTACAAAAATTCATGTAGGCAGTTGTACTACGTACAGCATCTGTGCTTATAAAGTGCCTTCAGATGGCGTTTGTTGCACGCAAGACACAAAATAAATGTTATGCTTTTTACATATATACTCCTTGCAGACAGGGAAATTAAATAATTAAACTCCAGTAAAAAGTGTATGGCTTCAAAGCACAAGGAGAACTTGACCCTCTTATTAAATCTTCCATTCTTTTTGGATGAAGTGTTCTACTATATGTTTTAAAAGTGCTATGATTTCGTTTGGTTATGGTTATTGCTCCATCAGCTATGTGATAATCTGTGGATTTAAAACACAAAAAAGCATACACTGTTGGATGCAGTTTGAAAACAGCTGAAACAGCCCGACTGAAAGCACTTGGGTGTTCATTGGGCTTTAGCTTGTAATGCGCTTTCATTTGCCTTTGGGACAAGAGTGAAAAGATCCATTCTCCTTCTGTCCACCATCGTGTTGGTCTGCAGGTGGCTTTTCACTGTAAATGTGTTTTATTTCACTCAAAAGGGGCCTGCTGTATGACATTCTAAGCTTTGTGCAATGCCCATTCACATGGTAAATCCACACGTTGCGCCCTGGATTTTTTCTTTGTACTTGGGGTTTTTATAGGTTCCAGCCTACCCCACTTGTGATTCTTCACATTTCTTTGACCTCATTTGGTCGGGTGTTGTTCTAGGTCATCTGCTATTGTTTTGAATATGATCTATCTGGTTTGTTAAATTCTGTGAGGAAGGCTTCTCATCTTTATTCCCACAGCGTGAACTCTTCACTAGAGGGGTGTGTCATGCTGCACTGTTCCCCCTTTTGTAGGGCAATCTCACACTTTGTCAGCTTCAAATAAGGCAGCATCATTTGACTATAAATCTGTACTTTATCTGCCCTTCAGTCCAGTATCAGTACCCGCTGTGCCCAATTTATCTTCATAGGTGAAAGATCCCATCATGGTTCCATTCTTTAATTCTGTGATTTCATGATTGTCTTTCCATCTTTTTCAATTTCTTTTTATATTACAAAACATATGCCTTTACCCTACTAGGTGTAGTTACTCAGATTTTTTTTATTTTAGGGAATTGTTATCCAATAACAGCAGTTTAGTGTTTAATGAGGATCTCAGGGGTCTGTAATCTTTTTAAAAAAATGCATAATTGAAGAAGGCGATGAATGGGCACAAAGAAACAGTATGGTTGATAACAACTGGCAGTGCCATAGTGGAACATAAAGGTGAGGCATCACAAGTAGAGGATAAGCATTAATGTTTTGCGAAACCTCAGTGATATCTATAAAAATCTTTTTATTTTGTAACAGAAGTTATGTGGTATAGAAAGAAATCTGTTAGCACAGTTGCCCATTAAGCCCAAGCGCTTTAAAGAAGGATATGTTTCAGGGAAGGCAAAATATGAACAGATGATTACTTGGGTAAAGAAGAACAACATCCAAAAAAGAGCCAAAGGTGTAGCTTAGTTTTGAGCAAAATATTTTGTTTATCAGAAACTCATGATGTGACATGTTTTTGATCCACAACTGTGCTGACAATCCTTACACCCTGCACTTTTGGAATGACAAAATTAAACTGTAATTTTTTTCAGATTTGATTAAGTTCTGGGGTAAACTCACAAAATCTAAATATGTAAAATTGGTGTCTTTATAGCTCAGTGGTAGTGCCTTACCATTCTGAAGGAAGAGCATCAAATCGTGACTCATTCAATGTCTGTGTCAAATTTCTATGTTCTGCCTGTGTCTTTGTGGGTTTTCCTCTCAGTTATTTGATTTTCCGGTCACATCCTAAAAACCTACAGGTTATGTAAATTAGCAGCCTTAAACTGGCCCAGTTTGTCCAGAAAAGGACCTGCACTCTGGTCAGGCTTAGTTTTTGCTTTAGATCTGATGACGCTGTGATAGGCTCAGGCCCCACAATGCTGCCCTAAATTTTTAAGGTTCAAAAAGGGACAGAAAGATAGAGATTTGGAAGTTTGTGATACAGTGGTTAGTGCTGCTATATCAGAGCTCCAGGAAAGTGGCTTTAGATTCTGGCCTAGTTACTGGCTAAATGGTGTTTATACAATCTCCTGTTGTCTTCCTAGGTGTTTCAAGTTTCAGGAATGTTCCCTTTAAATAACAACTCAGATCACCAGTGTAAAAGTTCAATGGACATCATTTGTTACAACAGATCTGATGGAGCCTGCTTATAAACATCCTGAGTTCACTATGAAAAGACTGAAGAAATATTACAGTTTTTATATTATCAAGGCTTGGATAACTTGCATGTAATATCTGTAAAACCACCTTACACACTATGTTTTGTATAGATAGAAAGGTACCAAGATAGATAAAATCTTTGGCAACACATCTAATTATTAAACAGGAACATCTTATATACAGTATAAGCTCTACAGTTGATGATAGTTATATGATCTTATCTTCTTAGTAATTGTACTGGTGCGTGAAGTTTTGGTTACGTAGAAAACCACCCAAACAATTTTCCGTACATCCACATTATCCATTTTCCACTCCATATCCCAAAATGGGCATGTTAGGTTGATTGGAAGTTCTGAAGCTTGACAGAATGTGGACTGGGGTCTCATCCAGGATTCTTCCTGCCTGATGTCTGTTGCTTTCCACAACTTTATAGTGGATAAAGGTTTTTCAGAGTTAGATAGGCAGATGGACTATTTGTTTGTTAAACTATTATACATAAATAATAATGTCTGTTATGTTAAATAATAGTGTGTGTGATGTGTCCAACAGTATGCAGAAACTAATGAAATCTGTTTAAGTTTTCAATTTTAGTCACTTAAAGCAGGATTATTTTAGATGGCCTTGCTTTCAGCTTATGAGCATAATGTCAGTATATGCATGAAGTGAAGTCACTTTCCCACTTTATCATCTGTCATGCCTTCCACTTTCTGGGCAAAGCAGTTTGCTTTTATGGAAAATCCCGAAGCCAAGTGTATACACCAGATACATGGTACTGGAGGTAATAAATCAACTGCAATTATTAACAAATAATTAACAAAATAGTTACAGCAAAGTGGAATGTGTGATAAAGTATCTGTTTAATAATTCAATATAATATTAAGAATATGCAGATATAATATTAATATAGGTAATATAGGTGGATGATGATTCCTAATCAGCAAGTGCCTCTTGATGGTCCAAATTCAGTGATGCAGAAGAACATGGTTAAGTAACTAAATCTTATATGATATTTTTAGATTTTAAAGTAATTCTAGATTAGATTTCAAGTTTTTGTTCACATACCAAATATGTGTTTGTTAGGTTTATTGATGTTTCTAAATTGGCTTATCTAGTTAGGTTAAATTTTCCTATAATCCTGTCAAAGAGTAAGCAGTACAAAAAATGTCTTCTGCACTGGATTTTCTATTTCCACCATTTTTCAATTCTGCAAGCCTCCTCTTATGACTCCAAACCTCATATACCATTATAAATGGTAGTTTCTTCTTTTATCCCCTTTACTCATGAATTAATTTATTCATTTATTGTCTTGTAGGTTGTCACTTTGTGGTACCGGGCACCAGAGGTTCTCCTGCAGTCTAGCTATGCTACACCCGTTGATCTTTGGAGTGTTGGCTGCATATTTGCGGAGATGTTCAGGAGAAAGTAAGCCATTTTTTGTGTGGTATTTCAACAACCCCATTTTTATCACTCACTAGCATTTATTTCTTTTCTTATATATATTTTTTTCTTCTTTCTGAGTTATTCACCATATAACAAGAATTGTCCATTTATTACTTGCCCTTCCTATCTCACTAAACAAGAGCTCCAAGAAGTAATTGTTGCAATGCAACACAGCATCCTCTTAAATATAGGGTGGTCCAGATCTAATTATGCAATTTTCATTACGCTATAACTTATTAAGTTTATTACATAGAAAATCACCCGAAAAATCCCAGACCATCGAGAAGTGTGTGAACTGACGACATGAAGAATCATCTTTGCATAAAACTGGAATTGTCCCCACATAAATCAAAGTCATCCAGACGATCTGGATCTGCATAATTAGATCTGGACCACCCTGTATTTAAAAAAAGGCAACCAAGTTATTAAAAGATTGCTAATGCTACAAAAATATAAATAAAGAAAAATATTTATGAAGTATTCAATGTTTCAGGTCACCAAGTCTTATTTCAGGGAAAAAGGACAGGGTAAGGCAGACTATGAATATGAGTATTTTCCTGCTTATTCTCAAAAATATTGTAATTGATTTTGGGTTCTTCTTTATGGCCCACTTCAATGGTGAAGAATTGACATATAGCATCTTGAGCCGAAGAAGATCATCAGTAGCCCAGATGGCTGGTGATGTTGCTGTTGTTATCTGTAGAGGCCATTTCCAATTCAATTACAGTATATTCCATAAAAATCAATAGCCTAGCCAAGAGTATTTACAGCATGAGTACTGTGGTAGTAATAAGCAATCATAAGATACCAATTATGGACCCTCTTCTGTTTCCACTGTAGTTATAATAGCTTGAAAAATATATTTATGTGATTACCAGTGTCAAGTCTGAGATAATTGTTAAAGTTGATTTGTGCTATCACAGTGCTGTTACAGAATTTAGTCAGTGTGGGAAGCAAAATTCCCTTGGGTGGACAGAGCTTAATTTTAGAACTCCTTATAAATGTATCTTTTTAAAGATAAAACGGTTCTGATACACTGATAGCCTTGATTCCAGCATTTGAGGAGTAACCAAATACATTCATCACAAGTACTTTTCTAGTTGCCAGCCATCGCATTGGTCCCCCAATTTAATCTTACTAGATTTACAACATAGTTCACTTTAGTTTACAGTATATCATATTCTAAAATTAGAGACAGGTTCAAGTGTTCTGTGGAATCTAAATTCAAAATTTTACTTAACTCTATATTTTCTGTTACACTGTAGAATTCCAGAATGTATTTTGCAAATACTCTTAATAGCTTTGGAACTTAAGGGATATAAAAATTACTAGAAAATACAATTGCTGTTTAATTTCAGTTCTGTCTTGTGAATGTTTTATTTATATGCACTAATTATGCTCTGTGTCTACTAAAATTATAATTGTGAATAGCTTTGCAATGGACCTGTGGGTTAGTACTTCCTGCACAACAGGGACCCCTGGAGGCCACATCCTGCAACATGCTGCCATGCTTTATGTAGAATTTTGCTTATTACCCTAAAGGTTCCTCTCTAGTAAATTAATTTTATGAGCAAAAGCAACCCATTTCCCACATATTTTTATTCAACAGAAACTAACTTAAGTTTCAAATAATTGTGTCCTGGCTAAACCAAGCATTAAAATACTTGAATATGCAAGTTGGTGGGCTTTCATCCAGAATGTTAGAGGGTAATAAGCATATTTATGCCTCAGTTCCTTTGATTTCAGTGCCATATGTATACATTTGTTAAACCTTTAACAAATATCATTCAGAATTAATAAGTAAACTTATATGAATTGGATTATGTTTGATGATAGATGTCTTATAGTGGCATAGTGGTATCCCGCAGTTATGAGCCTAGTCACTCTTTGTTTTCCACTGTAATGGAAATGGCAGGTTAAAAAAATATGGTTGATAAATATTAATTTTGCTGTAAACGTTAAACTTGATAGGTTACACCTTGCTTGATGAAGGGGCCTTAGCTGCCTTGAAAGCTTGTATTTGTAATCTATTTAGTTAGCCAATAAAAGCCGTCATTTCACCCTACTTTCTCTTGTGTCAATCTTTGGCTAGCACGGTACAACACACTACTGGTATAGTAAAAAAGGGTCTTTGTATTTTTAAATGTAGAATATCTGCTTATGCAATAGGTTAATATTTATAGAATTGTAATATACATGATCAGAAGACATACATATGTATATACTCTGTTGTGATATTTTAGGGTTTGTGACTTTAAATTACGGCAGTTTAAATTCATGTTGCACTTTGAGCTACATCTTGCTTGGCTTGTTGAGTCAAAGCACTGCTTCCAAATGGACTAAAATTGACCAAATCTAACAATGTTTAGACAAAATAATGCATCTGCCTTAGTCATTTTCTGTTTATAACAATAACCTTTTCATAAGGGACAGCTCTAATGCATCATAAGACAGTGCTAATTGTGACCTTTAACTCTGCTTACCTACCCACTTCTGAAGCTAATAGCTCAGTTCTATCCATTCTTGCACCCAAAGCTGTTTAATGTAATTATAGGGTTGCAGAAAGCAGGTGTACTGTATGTCCTGACATCACACAGCAACCTGCATCCTCACACTCCCCCAAACTTGAACAAGTTGACGTGGCAGTGAAGAGAACCTTATTCTTTATGATGGAGTGCATACAAAAATGTTCACAGTGCAGTCAGCTAAAAAATGAATCACGCTTAAAATAAGAAATAAATAATGATTTTTAAGAATATATTGGGATATCCAGTTTAGGCTTATATATTGGGAAATACAATATATCTGTTCTCCATGAAGATGCATTACAAGGGGAATCCAATCGGACTCACAGGACTTGACTTAATACTGTGGCGGAGGACGTAATTTTATTGTTGAGGGTGGGCATGAAAAAGACTGAGGTTGGTTCTGTACATGAAAGGGTGGGCATATGATGAAACCTTTAGAAAGCAAGTAGGAGTGGTATTTAACAATCCGTCTTCCTGTAGTGAGACAATATTTCATTGTTTTTGGAGCTGACATTTAATTGTATGTTGCTGGAAAAAATACTGATAAAAGCTTTAAGGAATACTTTCTGTATTAGCTTTTTGATTCATTAAGATTTTGTTAATATGCTATATTATATTAAACAAAGTGAATTCAGGTAATGATTAAGACCTGAAAGAGATGGGGATGATATGAAACAATTTCATACATGCGGCATCAAAAAGAAATGAAAGAGGGAGTGTTACTGCTGTACAGTCACATCTCTGAGGAATCTCAGATATTTAATTGGAGTCATGTTCATTGGTTAATAATTCTCCAAGAAAGAATGCCTACTGAAAAAATACTGATCTATTGGCAATTTTCATTGTATGCTGCCATGTCTGAGACTACTTTAAGGCTACCCATGATATCAGTTTTAATTAATATTTACTTGTAAAATATGGTAGATCCATGGATAGAAGAAGCGTACATCCATTCAGCAGGGACAGTAGAAAAGAAGGCAAAACTGAATAGGTTTATGACACTTTAATGTTTCACAGTACTCAAATATCAAAATAATTTTTGTATATTTCTCTTTGTGTTTTTTTCTGCTTTGGTTACTTCATCAGTTCAATCTGCAATGAATAATATACAGTATTCCTTGCATAAGCCCTACATGAGCAATGCCTTTATCCAGTTTAGGGTAGACCCATCTTGTGAGATCTAATGAAATGAGGTATACGAATTTGGCATTTATAATTAAAAGTCACCTGTAAAGAAAGAGCTGTATTCTGCTGTTTGTAAAGTTATAGTTTTCAAACACAAGTTTTGTCCATACACATAGATATCCAGGTTTCGTAACATTCATGGGCGACATTTTTGAAAAAGCATGTTTGTCCTACACTCTTTCCAAGGAGGACTGGATTACTAAAAATGGTAAAGGGGACTCAGCGTGAGAGTGCATAGCACTTAATATATGACAGGAACTCCCCACCAGTTTTTTATCATGAAACCTGAAGTTCCGTCTCCAGATATCCAACAATGAACTGACAGTTGCTTACAACAGATATCAACATGTCAACAATAAAAAATATGTCATTTACATCCTCGCTAATGACTGCCCGAGTATTAACTTTTATGTTAAGAACAGTTAGACTTATCAAAACTTATTTCCTACAAGCAAGAGCATAGGAAGCAGGAAGTTCATGTCCCCTAAAATATCATGGATGCCTTGCCAAGTTTAGCAGAATTTATTGCTGGGAAATGTAATTTTTAGTTCCCCACGTTTTTAGGCTGCACAGGCCACATCCCATTAATAATATACTGTGTAAAGTCATATATGCAGTGTGTCCTACTATTGTTGAGTCAGACATTTACATAATGCTTTTATATGATAAGTAATAATCATTGCTACCCATACTTAATAAATGTACGGTCAGATTTTCAGGACTGTGTTCATTAATGCTCAGATGCTGAAAACATTTAAATCAAAAAGAATATGTTCTTCTCTGTCTCCCTCCCCCAACTCACTCTGTCTCTTTTAACTGTCTTCCAGTTTAATAGGAGTTAACTCTACATCTTGGATTATTGGAGCATTAAGAATTAAACTGGAGCACTCAGATATTCACAATAAATATAATTTTCTACAGTGATAAAGTCAAGGACAGCATATGGTGCCCCATCAGTCCTTATTTTAATATGGATGTCCTGTTGTGTGTTATAATGGCAAAATGTTAAACAGGATATGTCAGTTTTTCTGTTTTCAACCATTATTTAAATGTAGATATGCTACATTTAAGTATATTCTACAAACTTTAGCTCTACCTTGACATTTTAATCAATTCAAGGTGTTCTTAAGAAATGTAATGATGTACTTCATGAGGTAGCAGTACTTAATAAAACTCAGATAGTTACATTTGATATTTAAAATATTAAAATGTGTGTATTCAGTTAGATGTTTAAAGTCTAAACATTCTCAACTGTAATAGAAAAAAATGAAATATTACATCATATTTGTAATTACTGTGAAATAGTATTAAAGGATGCTTCACATACTTAAACTTGAAATTTGTCATTTTAAACCTTCTGGGATTGGAATAGGACCACCGGCAAAGAATAATATATCAAAAATACTAACATATTCATGATCAATGACCTTGAAATTCCATTGGCCCATATTAAGGATCCCCATTTTTTTAAGTTTTGTGAATAGGAGTAATTTTAACCCCTCTTATCCCAATAGGGAGTAAATCCCTGGGATCAGTTGATGTGCCATGTACAACATCAAATACTTTTGATCATTTTTGCTAATGACAAATATTAGTTTACTTTTTATTATGGAGTGTAATTTCCTGCACAAAATATGGTCAAAAAATGGCCTAAAAATTTGGGTTCTGGTGAAGGAGGCCAAAAATGGGGAGGTACCCCAAAAAGCTTGACATCTTACATAGCTACACACCAAGATGGGTTCAACGTTATATTTTGGGAGGGGGGGTAGGGGGGTTTCGTTCTAGGGAGTCAGAAGGTTCCGGACAAAGAAATAACTGAAGTGTGATAAAAAGTTCTTAAGAACAGAATAAGTAATTCCTAGGAATACAAAATTTATATGGTATTAGTAAATTTCACACAAACCTTTTAACATCTGTGTAATGAAAAAGGGCCACTACTGTTCCACTGTAAGGAGAGATTCCACAGTGTTGTTCCTAGATTTGATACATGATTTTGATACATGACATTGTAGTTCCAGTAAGAACAGTATGCTGCTATGCTAACAACAAGCCATGGATTACAAGTTGCGTCAAGGGCCTTTTGAACCAGAAGAAAAATGCTTTTAAATGAGGTGATCAGCATGAGCTCAAACGTGTGCAGAAGGAACTCCGAGTCCAGCTGAGGGCAGCGAAAGAGCAGTACAGGAGAAAACTGGAGCAAAAGTTGCAGAATAATAGCATGAGGAAGTGTGGGATGGGATGAAGATCATCACTGGCTGCAGCTCGAAGCGGGGTGCCACCATCGAGAGAGACGTGGAGAGAGCAAACCTGATGAACAACTTCTTTAACAGGTTTGACCACCCTAACCCACTATCACCTCAGAGTACTGCTTCCTCCACCCATCCTTCTGCTGATATCAGCATAGGAGAGAGTTTCCCCCCTCCCACAATTACAACAGCCCAGGTAAGCAGAGAGCTGAGGAGACTTCATGTCAGCAAAGCAGTGGGTCCAGATGGAGTATCGCCACGACTGTTGAAGGCTTGTGCGTTGGAGCTGGGGAGTCCTCTACAACGCATCTTCAACCTGAGCCTGGAAGAGGGGAGAGTCCTGAGGTTTTGGAAAACATCTTGCATGACCCCAGTCCCAAAGGTATCACGTCCTGGCGAGCTGAATAACTTCAGGCCTGTCGCCCTGATGCCACATGTGATGAAGACCATGAAGTGACTGCTGCTTCACCACCTGTGGCCACAGGTCCGCCACGCCCTCCTCCCTCTGCAGTTCGCATACCAGGAGAAGGTGGGAGCAAAGGATGCCATCATCTATATGCTACACCGATCCCTCTCCCACTTGGACAGAGGCAGTGGTGCAGTAAAAATTATGTTTCTGGACTTCGCTAGTGCCTTCAACACCATCCAACCTCTGCTCCTTAGGGACATGCTGACAGAGATGGGAGTAGATTGATACCTGGTGCCACAGATTGTGAACTATCTTACAGACAGACGTCAGTATGTGCGTCTTGGGAACTGCAGGTCTGACATTGTGGTCATCAACACAGAAGCGCCGCAGGGGACTGTACTTTCTCCAGTCCTGTTCAGCCTATATACATCAAACTTCCAATACGACTCGGAGTCCTGCCACGTGCAAAAGTTCGCTGATGACACTGCTATCATGGGCTGCATCAGGAGTGGGCAGGAGGAGGAGTATAGGAACCTAATCAAGGACTTTGTTAAATAGTGCGACTCAAACCACCGACAACAGAACACCAGCAAAATAAAGGAACTGGTGGTGGATTCTAGGAGACCCAGGCCCCTCGTGGACCCTGTGATCATCAGAGGTGACTGTGTGCAGAGAGTACAGACCTGGGAGGGCAGCTGGATGATAAATTGGACTGGACTGCTAATACTGATGCTCTGTGCAAGAGAGGACAGAGTCAACTATACTTTCTAAGAAGGCTGGCGTCCTTCAACATCTGCAATAAGAGGCTGCTGATGTTCTATCAGATGGTTGTGGTGAGCGCCCTCTTCTACACAGTGGTGTGCTGGGGAGGCAACATAAAGAAGAGGGATGCTTCACACCGGGACAAACTGGTGAGGAAGGCAGGCTCTATTGTAGGCAAGGAGCTGGACAGTTTGACATCTGTGGCAGAGCGATGAGCGCTCAGCAGGCTCCAGTCATTCATGGGGAATCCACTGCAACCACTGAACAGCTCCGCTGACAGACTGAGGAGATCGTTCCTCCCCCACACTAAGCGACTCTTCAATTCCACCCTATCTATCTATCTATCTATCTATCTATCTATCTATCTATCTATCTATCTATCTGGATTAATAAAGTATCTATCTATCTATCTATCTGATTTAATCAATAAAGTCTAGCTATATGAATTCATTGTCTTGCCTTTTTTAAAGGGGCTTCCAGTCTTGTTTTCTCTTGGTCAAAAGCCATTCTCTTTCCCTTAAGCAAATATCCAACAGGCAAATTAGCCACACTTCAACAAAGGATCTCATAAACTTCTAGATACTTTTATAAGAGGAGTGAGTGCCAACTCTCCAAAAATAAATGCACCACTTGTTTTCAATTGTTTTTTTGCATATTTAGTCCCGCATGTAAAAGTACTATTAGCAATGCTTATCTCTGTAGTGGGAACTGCCCACATGCATAGATCTCTCCAGTGTTGTTAGCTATGTGTCTAAAATATATATACTACTTATATATATTGACAGAAAATCATATTTGTGTTTTAATTTAAGCACAGTAAGATAAAAGCTATCATAATTTATGATTTATTAACACAGGGCTAGTTGCATTTCTGTGTTTTTTCACTGTTGATTACATCTGGCTGATTTTAAGTTTCTTATCTTTAGTGCACACGTAAAACCTAACACTCTTAACTTTTCCAACAGCAAAAAACAGGAACAGAGGCACCTGTCTTATGGTTTAGAGACTGGTGTATTACAAGTCAACATATTCCCGTTGTTTAATGCATTATTATCATTATAATTGGGAATACAACAGGTGCTTTTAGCCCTAGAATTTATTTAGATGTGATCTCCTGTTTCAGATGGATTTATGAACACACAAAGTGGTGTCAGATTTGACAAAAAAGGGCCCCAAACCTGAGGAGGCAGAGAGACAGACTAATTATTGTGAAAGGAGTATAAGATTTCTTCTTTACTGCTTGCTCTCCCAAGGTATTCTTTTGCAACAAACCTGTTCCACATGACAGTCCATGGGAAGAGCAGAGCACAGAAAGCCAAGCGTCTTCTTAGCCTTTCGTAAATGCTGTCTATTAATCTCACAAGATTGATTGAAAAGTGCCTGGTTGTTTAGGGGGATTGCTTTAAAAAATAATTTTCTATGTTAGAATAAGTAAATTATTGGCCTAGTATTTTTATTAACACTACAGTCAGACATAAAAGGATGGGTCTTTTGCATATCTGTTTTTTCCCTAAAGGAAGAATTCAGTTACCTTCAGTTCCCAATTTTTTTTTATTCTTTTTGTGACAGTTGGTTTATTTTGGCCGTTGACAAAATGCAGTTAAATGTGGTTGGGCGCAGTTACTAAGTCAGCTTCCAAGTGTTAAGGTTTTTTTTGCATATGGGGGTTTGTGGTTATAAATACCTAATGTAGTGAATGTGTAATACCAGTTAGAAATTGCATGGCAGTTTCCCTCTAATCTAAGAGAAAATTCCCCTCACCATTTTGACAGCCATACCCACAAGAGCAGCGAAATATGGTGCGTACATGTGTGCTTGTCACTGTGGTAAAAAATCTTTTAGCATATTACCCAGGGCTCTGCTTCTGGGAAATTAACACACTTTTTTTTTAATAAATGTAATTTTAGTCACTATACAATAATAATATGACTTACTTTTATACCATATCACTTTAAGTTAGGTTGTATTAATGAAACTATGCCAAACTATGGGACCATCTAGTAAGTAATTCTGGTTTCACATTGACGAAAAGTAGTTTAACAGCTAAACTGTTACATATATTTTTCTAGTCTGTTTGTCCAGTTATGTTAATACAAGGTTGTCTTTTAGATGTGTAAAATTTGAAATATTTCAACATTTTTCATACATTTATTCAGGATAAAGGTTGAATTGCATTTAATTAAAATGTATCAATGTAGACATTTCTTTGATAAAAGTTTAGTCTGAGATCTGATGAACAAGCAGTGCTACAGTTGTGCCTGAAAGTTTGTGAAACCTTTAGAATTTTCTATATTTCTACATAAATATGATTTTCACTCAAGTCCTAATAGTAGATAAAGAGAAACCAGTTAAACAAATGAGACAAAAATATTATACTTGGTAATTTATTTATTGAGGAAAATGATTGAATATTTTATATAATTGTGAGTGGCAAAAGTATGTGAACCTCCAGGATTAGCAGTTAGTTTGTAGGTGAAATTAAAGTCAGGTGTTTTCAATCAATGGGATGACAATCAGGTGTGAGTGGGCACCCTGTGTTATTTAAAGAACATGGATTTATCAAAGTCTGCTCTTCACAACACATGTTTGTGAAAGTTTATCATGGCACAAACAAAGGAGATTTCTGAGGACCTAAGAAAAAGAGTTGTTGATGCTCATCAGGCTGGAAAAGGTTACAAAACCATCTCTGAAGAGTTTGGACTCTACCAATCCACAGTCAGACAGATTGTGTACAAATGGAGGAAATTCAAGGCCATTGTTACCCTCCCCAGGAGTGGTCGACCAACAAAGATCACTCCAAGAGCAAGGTGTGTAATAGTCAGTGAGGTCACAAAGGACCCCAGGGTAACTTCTAAGTAACTGAAGGCCTCTCTCACATTGGCTAATGTTCATGTTCACGAGTCCACCATCAGGAGAACAGTGAACAACAATGGTGTGCATGGCATGGTTGCAAGGAGAAAGCCACTGCTCTCCAAAAAAACATTGCTGCTTGTCTGCAGTTTGCTAAAGATCATGTGGACAAACCAGAAGGCTATTGAAAGAATGTTTTGTGGACGGATGAGTCCAAAATAGAACTCTTTGGTTTAAATGAAAAGTGTTATGTTTGGAGAAAGGAACACACTGCATTCCAGCATAGGAACCTTATCTCATCTGTGAAACATGGTGGTGGTAGTATCATGGTTTGGGCCTGTTTTACTGCATCTGGGCTAGGACGGCTTGGCTTCATTGATGGAACAATGAATTCTGAATTATATCAGAGAATTCTAAAGGAAAATGTCAGGACATCTATCCATGAACTAAATCTCAAAAGAAGGTGGGTCATGCAGCAAGACAACGACCCTAAGCACAGAAGTCGTTCTACCAAAGAATGATTAAAGAAGAATAAAGTTAATTTTTGGAATGGCCAAGTCAAAGTCCTGACCTTAATCCAATCAAAATGTTGTGGAAGGACCTAAAGCAAGCAGTTAATGTGAGGAAACCCACCAACATCCCAGAGCTGAAGTTGTTCTTTACAGAGGAATGGGCTAAAATTCCTCCAAGCCAGTGTGCAGGAATGATCAAAAGTTACTGGAAACGTTTAGTTGCAGTTATTGCTGCAAAGGGGGGTCACACCAGATACTGAAAGCAAAGGTTCACATACTTTTGCCAATCACAAATATGTAATATTCTATCATTTTCCTTAATAAATGACCAAGTATAATATTTTTGTCTCATTTGTTTAACTGGTTTCTCTTTATCTACTTTTAGGACTTGAGTGAAAATCTGATGATGTTTTAGGTTATATTTATGCAGAAATATAGAAAATTCTAAAGGGTTCACAAACGTTCAAGCACAACTGTATATCTTATTTGCAATGATATTTGTTCATGTTATGTTACTGGTGTGAGACCTTCGGTGATATGTTGCCAACATTGCAAACTCTTGCCACATCCCCTTTCAAATGGTATGAAAAAGCAAAACCCACAGTTGCTGAATCAGCAGAGCTGAGGTGTTTACACATCAACAAACATGTAATATTCTATATAGAAAACAATGTACTTTGAAAACAAAGAGAACATAAGACATAAAGCATGTGGTAGACCACTAAAGGAGACCATTTCTGAAAGTTAACACAGTAGAGAAAATGACCCACTAAGCTTAATGATACTTCACCAATGGTATTGAAAGAGGCATTGGGATATTGAGAAGACAAATAATAAAAGATCTTTGAGCTCTTGATAAAGTAAACTGTTCATCTGAGGTATCAGTGGTTATTGCTTTAGAAATTAATTCTAGAATTTTCAAGGTGAATCTGTCTCTTACATTAAGCCAGAGAAGTTGAGCCTACTGAGGTGAACTGTGAACAGTGCATTTGACCCTGTCAGCACTGTATTCTGAATTGGTAATCTTTCTTCCCTTGAAGGTCAACTGTTGAAGAGAGAAGTAACATAATCTTGATAAGAAGTGGTACAGCTATGATGAAGAACCATAGCATGTGACAGAGAGAGGTAGAAAAAGATTTCGACAAGGTTAAATAAATGTAATAATGAAACCTGAAGTGCAGCCAAAAGTCATATTACTGTTAAATTTATCTCCAGGGATTGACATGTAGTATAATGGGATGATTTAAAAGAATCAATTATTTCATGAGGGAGTAGAATCTCTTGAGTTGAACTGGAAATTAGACAATAAAGATTTCTCTGTCCTATCAGTATTTATTTGAAGGAAATTTATATCCAGTCACTGTTATTATTACCTAATTTCACACTTGTGACCTAGGAAGTTACCTAGCTTACAATCCTAAAAATATACAGGGATTTGCACATTCACAAATACCCTGGTGAGTCAATAACCACTTGGGCCAATAGGGATCCTTTATGGAATTCATCCCAGGTAAAGGCACAGAAACTCTGCAGGATTTACTCAAATCAAAACCACCATGCTAACAACCCCACTACCCTATGCTAACAACCCCACTACCCTAAGGAAATCCAAATCAGAAAAGAATTGTACTCCTCTGGAATCTGCCCAAAATGTTGGATTGAACAGCATTTGCCTCCTGCTTCACCACTGCTTCCTTGCCACATGGGTAGACATCTGCTTTAACTGATGGAAAGTAGTTGCTGTGAAACACAGATTCATCTTATTGTTGCTCTGAAGAACTTTCTCATTGGTTTAGATGTAAAACACTGATATTATTTCACATTTCATATTAGCCACATTTCAAACTAATAACCTTGGATAACATAAAATTCTGCTAATTGATCTAGATAGTTGTACATATAATTTGCCATCATCCAAAGTTCTTAATAATTAGGATAAGTCTTACCTTAGAAAACTGATGGATAGAGTTAACTATTGTTCTTGACTTGACATTGCTCAAAAGACATGGGGCCTCATGTATAAACGGTGCGTACGCACAGAAATGTTGCGTAAGAACTTTTCCACGTTCAAATCGCGATGTATAAAACCTACAGTTGGCGTAAAGCCACGCACTTTTCCACGGTACCTCATGCCTTGTCGTACGCAAGTTCTCCGCTCGGTTTTGCAAACTGGCGGCACCCAGCGTCAAAGCAATGGTACTGTTCTTGTGTGATTACTCATTATTTTCATGACGCGGCTTTATAAATACACAGAAACTAACCACATATTGTTTATTAGTGTAATGCATCTGATTGTAATTAACTCGTAACAATATAATGGTCCAGGGAACAGCCATAGTATTCCAAATGCCATAACTGCTTTAGCGTTGTTACTCTCACTTCTCCTTCTTCTTCTTCTTCTTCTTCTTCTTCTTCTTTCAGCTCCTCCCGTTAGGAGTTGCCACAGCGGATCATCTTTTTCCATATTTCTCTCACTGCACCACTCGGAGTATTTATATCACTGTATCTGAGTGTGAATCACAGCAGCAGCTGATCGGAAAGAGAATTATCGGTATACGGCATTAAGCACACGCTGTCTCTGCCACGGCAAAACGTTTCAAAGCCTTTCCTGTACGGACCTCGCGGTTCAAAACAGTTTAATCCCAAGAACTTTAAATGCAGCCAATCAAGTGCTCCTTGTAGAACTGTTTGTACTTATAAGTACAATCACCCCACTGTAAACTTGCACTATAGTTATAATATCTCACAACCTGAGCCACTTTATAAAGCGCGTATTTACATATGATGACGATATCATTTTTAAGGTGAAATGCAGCAAAATATGTTTGTTAAATTATACAGATAAAACTTTAACTTCATTTAAATAATCTATATTCTTCACTGGGAGTGTCTTTAAGGATAGAATAATTAAACATGTACTACGAAGATATTTCAATGTTCTTTAAACGTTTTGAAGAATCGGCGCTAAGCTTACAGATGGCTTAACGTCTATTACAGAGCTGATTGTATGGCGATCGGTTACTTGGGGAAAGAAAAGCACTGACTGCAGTGACGGCTACGCCAATATATATTGAATATAAAACAGAAAGATAAAATAACAACACAGCTAAAACGCAGCGACAAATTTCGGCAAAAGTTAAATGCTTGTGTCATGAGCATGAGGCGGCTAGTGTCTGCAACATACGTGGCCATCCACCGTGCATGACATTGGCGGCAAGGAGCCACCGATTCTTCCTCTGCCCAGTGCCACCACAAGCTTAGAGCCGCCCTGAGTACTGCTGCAATAAATTATTTCATCAAGTGAAACATGTTTAATAACGTGCTTTAACTCCTATCATCATGAAAATGACATCACGTATACATCTCAGTATTTTAGTTATTCAGAGAGCTGTAATATCACGAATGTAATGGATTCTGTGTCCAGTTGGAGGAAGAGAGCCGGTTTAAGAAGCAAGTAGTGATTCACACACATAGAGCACATAGGAGATCAAATACAAAACAAAGCATTTAACGTGCTACTTTAATTACGATGTGATTTTAGAAACTGGTTAATTAAACAATTTTAAGATGAATTTTATGATGTTCTACTTTAATGACAAAATAAACTACGTGATTAAAGTGGAAATGTCGAGATTGAAGTGGACATTTCGTGCTTTTTCCCCACCGTGTGGCTTTTTTCTCTGTACCCTAATAAGCTTTCATATGACACTCAGACAGTGGGCTTACAACTCGGCTTTCACGCGACTTTGATATGTGACTTCTTTTTATTTCCGCACTGTGCGATTTTGTGAATGTGAGCTTTCAAGTTTCTCCAACACGCTATGTCACTCGATCAACTTCCTTTTGTTGATTATACCACGGTTTATTTGAACAAATAGTATGTTTTTCCTTTGCCTCCACTTGGTATTCGCTGAAATTCTTATGTTTCCCCCCGTGCTTTTCCCATTGTCTTTTCACAGAAGGCTGCGCTTAAGGGCGATTTATATTGATTTGCATATTCAAATAGGCGTAATTCTGGGAGGATTTGGGCGTTACATAATCGCGTGCACGGCGTTAGTTTTCACGCTGATCGGGATTTATGTAGCGGAAGAACGTGGAAGTTGGAATACGCGCAGATTCCTGCATCTGGATTTTTCTGTGCGTAAGCACATTTCGGCTTTTGTGCTTACGCCATGTTATAGTGCGAGTTCTACGCACTGCGTTATACATGAGGCCCCTGCACAATTATCATTCCAACAAACCATATCTAAACTATACAAATACCAGTAATACCCATCATAACTCTGGACCCCAACATACATTTTTATCACTTACAAATACTAAACTTACTTTTTTAAGAAAAATTACTTGAACTATACCCATAGATTATCAATTATTTACTTATTAGTAATCTTCATTGTTAATTGTATCTGTAAATGTGCACTTGATTATAAATCTATATATACTATATACATATTGTGAATCCCAGGGTGCGTACAGCTGCACTAACCCAACACAGACAGGCAGGACACACGTTTCACTACACAGTACACGTTTATTTTAAGAGGGGGAAGCACTCTTTCTCCGCTTCCCAGAGCACAGTACAAAAAGCACCAACAAGCACAGCACAGTCCCTTTGCGTCCAGACCTCCTTACAGGCTTTGTCTTTCTTCCTCGCCGGAGTGGCGACTGGCCACTTTTATAGGACACCCAGAAGGACTACAAGTGCCTAACAGATTTCTTCCGGCAGCACTTCCTTATGTGGCGGAGGTGCTACCAAACAGTGCCCAGTAAATGTCCAGATGCCCCCTGGAGCAAGCCAAGGGGGCTGCCCTCTATCGGTCCAGAGGATTTGCAATTGTTTTATTATGTTGTTTTTACCCAAGCCTGACCCTACAAATTTTAAACTTTGGATCTCACCTGAGCCTTTCAAAAGTAAAACCTAAAATTCACAAATAAACAGTATTTCCTCCAGGTATCCCACACAATGCAGGCACCTAGTTTGTTCACACTTACCCCATCAATTTAATGTTTTCTGGGACTAGCCTGCATGTGTAAAGGGGGATATTGAGGCAGCCAAATAACTTACAGTATCTATAGGGTATAAATGTTCATAATAAGCATGGGACATATTTGTAAGAAGATCTGCACTGGAAAGAGAGGAAGGTTGTAATACAATACAATACAATACAATTTATTTTTGTATAGCCCAAATCACACAAGAAGTGCAGCAATGGGCTATAACAGGCCCTGCCTCTTGACAGCTCCCCAGCCTTGACTCTCTAAGAAGACAAGGAAAAACTCCCAAAAATAATCCTTGTTGGGGGAAAAATGGAAGAAACCTTGGGAAAGGCAGTTCAAAAAGAAACCCCTTTCCAGGTAGGTTGGGCATGCAGTGGGTGTCAAAAAGAAGGGAGTCAATACAATACAATACACAGAACAAATCCTCAATACAGTATAAAAATAAAAATTTTACAAGTACGGAGCAGAATTTAACAGTAGATTATATCACATAATATGATTTGGATTTGTTTAGAGTCCTAGAGACTCAAGCTGCCTCCCCCATTTGGCCATTGCACAGCTGAAACAGTGCTGGGCCAGTCAATCTGATGAAAGGACCCCTCTTTCCCACAATTCCAGCGATCCTCCATCAGGGATGACTTTTCCTTATGCAGGCAAAAAGAACTTGGCAGGTGGGCCAAGTGCTACATTTGAGTACCGAGAAGAGAAACAGAATAGGTGAGGGTTAGTAACAAATTATAACGATCATGTTACTTATGTTTTAGTGCTAATGACTAACAACAGAGATGCAGTCTGTACAGTTAATCAGCAGCTCTAGTCAAGATATGCTAAACTGAAGTAGTGAGCCTCTCAGCTGGGATTTGAAAGCTGAGACCGAAGGGGCATCTCTTATAAGGGCAGGCAGACCGTTCCACAGTTTAGGGGCCCTGTAACTAAAAGCTCGACCTCCCACTGTTATTTTATTAATCCTTGGAATCATAAGCAGACCGGCATCTTGAGATCTTAATGTGCGCTCTGGTTTGTAACTCATGATAAGTTCAGACAAATAAGTTAAAATGTTAAAAGGAGGATTTTGAAATCTGCCCTAAACTTAACCAGGAGTCAGTGTAAGAATTTAAGAACTGGAGTTATGTGTTTGTATTTTCTTGTTCTTGTAATAATTCTTGCAGCAGAATTTTAGATTAACTGGAGGCTGTATAAAGAACAGTTTGAACATCCAGTGAACACTGCATTGCAGTAGTCAATCCTACTAGAAATAAATGCATGAATTAATTTCTCAGAATCCTGTTTATTTAGAAAGCACCTTATTTTCCTAACATTTTTAAGATGGAAGAAACATGATTTGGACAACTTTGTAATATGCTCTTTAAATGACATTCTAGACTCAAAGATAACTCCTAGATTGCGGGCTGATTCAGTAAAATTAATGGTGATTCCAACTGAGTTAAATGATGACAAAATATTGTTGTGATCAGCGTCATTCCCTCCAACAATTAACATCTCTTTTTTATCGGTGTTTAAAGACAAGCAGTTCTCCTCCATCCACTCCTTTAATTCACTAACACAACTAATTAAAGACAACATCGGAGAAACTTCATTTGATCTAAATGAAAGGTATAACTGGGTGTCATCTGCATACAAGTGAAAATTAACATTATGTTTCCTAATGATAGATCCCAGTGGAAGCATATAAAGTGAAAACAGCAAAGGTCCCAGTACTGAGCCCTGCGAGCATGGTGCCTGTAAGCCCAACATCATTTTCTAGCCTGTGCAGCAAAATAGAATGGTCAATGGTGTCAAATGCTGCACTTAAGTCTAACAACATAATTACAGTGGAGTTTCCTTTATCAGAAGATATCAATCAGAATGTTGTTTACAACCCACGTTAGTGCTGTTTCTGCACTATGACCAGTGCGGAAACCAGACTGGAATTTCTATAATAAATTGTAATGCGTAAGGTGTGACTAAAGCTGATTGGCGGCTACTTTTTCTAGTATTTTAGAGAGATAGAGTAAATTTGAAATAGGCCTATAATAATTTAGTATGTGTGGGTCTGGGTCTGACTTTTTAAGTAATGGTTTAATGACTACTACTTTTAGTGCATCAGGTACTGTGCCATGCAATAATGAACTACTGAATATTTTTAGAATAGGCTCTGCAAGAACATCCATGGCACTTTTTGCTAGTTTTGTTGGCAGTGGATCTAGGGAACAAGTAGTGGGTTTCATTTTAGAAATTAAAGTTAAGACTTCCTGCTCAGTTACAGGATTAAAATTACTGAAGTGTTGAATGCAATGTGAGGCCAGGGTGTCCTAAGCTGCTAGTATGCAGTTTGTACTGTGATGCTGAGATCTGGGATCTTATATTTTTAATTTTCTCATTGAAGAAGTTCATAAAGTCTGTACTGCTAATATCTGTTGGTATTTTTCACTGTAGATCTGAATTCCCATTTGTTAATTTAGCAACTGTTCTAAACAGTACCCGAGGATTTTTATTGCTATCTATTATTGTAGAATAGTATTCTGAGAGAGATTTAAAGAGAGCTTTTTTATATGTTTTTTATATTTTTATATAATAGAAAAGAGAGGAAGGTAAGATCTCTCTCTGTATACAGGGAGACTTCCTTTTCAATCCAGTTCACGTCCTTTCATCTTTCCCCGTCATAAGAGTGCTCTTTTAGATGTGTTGTACCTTTAATTGTAACAAAAAAAGACTAATGTGACATACTGTATTTGGAGTTTTGAAGTTAGATGTCTTCCTGATGTCAGATGATGGGAGTAGATGAAGATGGTATGATGATGGGGAAATATGAAACTGAAGGTAAATGAGATTAATGCAAGAAAGTAAAATATCAGAAAACTCAAAAATAGAGGTGTCAATATTTATGGTTATAATTCCATAAATGTAGCAAGCAAGTGGTGTAGAGGAGTGAATAGATTTGCCAGAGTTAACAATTGTAGAGGGAAAGAAAACTGAGTGATGAAGCTGCAGAGGAACAGGTACCAACAATTTTAAAATCATCCGCAATATGAGCGTTATCTCTAATGGTGCTGAGGATGAAAGGAAATTAACTGAAATGAATGATGAATTTTAGCAATATATTACCGCAGGCAACAATACTGGTGTAGGAAATTTGACAGTGTGGTGCACAAAAGATCTGTAATTGAGAAGAGAGATGACATACCTTAAAAGAATTGATACCTTGGCCATGCAGGTGTGTGGTCTAAAAATGTTCACACACTACAGGAGTCAGTCTTTTTCCAACAGCACCAGATATAAGGCAAGAACCCATCCTCCCTTGTAAAATATACATCTCTGTAAGTAGTGTGAAATGTCAAATTAGCCTTTCTTCCTTGAGAGTTCACATTTTCTTTTATATTTTACTGTTGGATTTAATGATATATTCCATGAACTCTTCTCGCTTATGATTTTGGTGTGTTACGGGGTTACCTGGGCTGCCTTGCAGTTCCACATACCTGAACTTATATTCCCACACTGGTCACAGTGTATGCTAAGTTTTTCAGGTACTCCAAGTTCTTTCCATTTTCCTAAAAACATAAATTTGATGTTAATTGTGTCCTCAAAATTGGACTGCTGTCCCATCCATGGTTGGTTAATGATACAAATATTTCTTCACAAGTGTTGCTGAGATATGCATCAATGCCTTTTGCTACATTATGTAATGAAGAATCATGTAGTAGAACCACTAAAAGGATTGATATACACTATATTCTGATACTAGCAAAATACCCGCGCTTCGCAGCGGAGAAGTAGTGTGTTAAAGAAGTAATGAAAAAGAAAAGGAAACATTTTAATAATAACGTAACATGATTGACATTGTCATTGTCATGAGTGTTGCTGTCATATATATATATATATATACATATATGTATACACACACATAAATATATATATGCATATACACACATATATACAGTATATATACATATACATCCACATATATATACATATATATATATATATATATATATATATATATATATATATATATATATATATATATGTGCACAAAACCACGCTTTTATCAACGCTTCCGTCGGGTAGTCTTTTGAAATGAAATTTTCCTCCAATCAGTCGTAGTATAAGCACAGCCCTTCACCATCAATGTAAACTTAGTTACAAAGTGATCAAAACTCTCGTTTATATATCCTGCGTCCTCTCATTAAACTTGTATCCCGCATTAGCCGTGGACATGACAGACGCCAGCGGCAGCCTGTCTATGATCTTAATTTAAACTTTAGGTTTACACCGTGCCTTGTTTTTGAAGTAGCTGCACTCATGAATATGCATGTAAGTGTTTGACCGATGTTGACTTACTAATTTTGGTCCTGAAGCCAGTCATTTCATCAGGTTATGGCTGCCGACACCTTTTGTTGGTACTCGAACCGCTACTGCTAGTGCTAACAGCATACACAGTTTCTGTGTTCGCTGTAACATGTTTTGCATTTAGATGGTACCGTAAGGTTGAAGTGCTTGGGTGGTATGGAAACTCCTTTTTGCACAGTTTGCACAAAACCACGCTTTTATCAAGGCTTCCTTAGGATAGTCTTTTGAAACGAAATTTTCCTCAAATCAGTCCTAGCAACGCACTTTCTTCTGACTCTAACATTTTTGTAGCTCTGATGTGTGCATCAATGTAATCGGTGTACCAGGAAATCATGCATTGACAGAAGTTCCCCTTTGCTTGGAATGCAAAGTGTGATTAAATGCGTTATTGTTTAACGCGCTATGGAGCACATGCATCGAAGCTTCTCAGCTGTGCTTGTGCTAAGAAAGGGAAACTTTTTAAAAATATCGTAACACGATTGTCAATGTAACCTTTTGTAAGTAGTGCCTGGAGGATTCAGAGTGTGGAGAAACTCTAGAGACAGCGTGTGTATTAACTTGTGGATTTTTCTGTGAGTATTTGGTGGCAGCATCACAAAGTTGCTTCCGCAAGACTGCGTTAGCTGCGGAGCTCAGCTCAGAGCAAAATGAGGTGAATGGGAGGGGAGATGATGACGTGACTCCCCCACCCGCCTTAACTGTCAATCCCCCCACAAACACAGTCTCTCAGAATTTGCATAAGCACAGCCCTTCACCTGCAATTTTAACTTAGTTACAAAGTGATCAAAACTCTCGTTTATATCCTGCGTCCTCTCATTTAACTTGTATCCCGCATTAGCCGTGGGCATGACAAACGGCAGCCTGTCTATGAACTTAATTTAAACTTTAGGTTTACACCGTGCTTTGTTTCCGAAGTAGCTGCACTCATGAATATGGTTGTATATGTCACTCGCTCGCTTCTTATTGTTTCGCTGCCTTCTCAATTATATAATGCATGTTTTCTTCAGTGCTTTTTTGGAGCTCTTCCTTGTTTTCTACGTACTGCGTTGACAGTCAGTTCACGTGATTACGTGGGAGGCATGATGATGTCACACAAAACTCCGCCCCCCATCGAGCTCAATTCCATTACAATAAATGGAGAAAAATAGCTTCCAGTTATGACCATTACGCGTAGAATTTCGAAATGAAACCTGCCCAACTCTTGTAAGTAAGCTGTAAGGAATGAGCCTGCCAAATTTCAGCCTTCTACCTACACGGGAAGTTGGAAAATTAGTGATGAGTGAGTCAGTCAGTGAATGAGTGAGTGAGGGCTTTGCCTTTTATTAGTATAGATAAATATATATACGTGTGCGTGTATGTATGTATTTATGTATGTATGTATATATTGTGGCAGTGGGGGCAGTAGTGCACCCTTGAACCCTCAGGTACAACTCCGGAGACCAGGTAACAGTCCAAGACTCTTTATTGTTTCTTCCAGTGCACCAAGCACCTTCCACACTACTCACAAATCTCTACAAATAAACACAATAACCTCTCCTCCTCGCCCAGACACTTTGCTCCTCTCCCACCCAGCACAGCTCAGTGTCTGGACTGAGGCACCGTCCTTTTATAGCCCCTGACCCGGAGGTGTTCCTGTCCCAGCATTCCACAGTTCCTTATTCCTTCCGGGTCAGGGCAATCAGTCTTTTACATCACCCCGGGAGCACGCCATTCCTTCCCGTCACGTGACTGTGACGTACTCCCGGGTCATAAGGCACAACAGAACCCAGAAGTCTCCCCACAGCGACTCCTGGTGGTCCCCAAGGTATCCAGCAGGGCTGTGTATAAACACTACAGAGTCCATAAGGCCCTGCTGGACCTCGGGACGATCCTGGTGTCGGAGAGCTCCTCCTGTCGGCCTGGGGTGCGGACGCCTGGGAAGCCAGTCAGTCTTCCATATATATATATATATATATATATATATATATATATATATATATATATATATATATATATATATATATATATATATATATCAGTATATACACACACACACAAATTGAAGGAAAAAATGTGTCATTACTATTATTCCAATTTATGCATATTTGTTTTGTTTTTATAACAGGAGGACCAAACTAACTAAAGATAAAACACCTCATTTAAAGTTTTATACCACATTATCTTATGTTTCTCGTGTTATTACCTCTCTATTCATTTTAATGTGTAAAGCACTTTTTGCAATGACTGCAGCTTTGTTGGTTGTTAGGTTCATTTTTTTCAGTTAAAAAAAAAAAGATTCTATATATTCTGTTGTGTTTTGTGAAATGAAGACATTGCTTCCTTTAAGTTTGCCTTTTTAGATACTTTGCTTTGGGATTCAGGAGGGCTTGACAGAGGTGTGCCTGATTTAGTCTTTATAACCCCACCTCCCATACCACCCTGCTCTATATTTATCTGATCAAATGTTGTCTAAGTGTTTTCCTTCCTTCCTTTGCACTCCACCAACTGTCACTGGGACTCATACAGTAGCAGGAAATCCCTTCCCTACCATGAATCACTACAAGCAGTCTATTTCTCCATTCTGCCTCCTATGAAGATAACAAACTAGTTTCTCTGCCCTTCACAGTCCTGACCCTGTCTAGCTTAGCAGCCCCTGTGATTAAAATCTTATAATTTACTAAATGTTTCTGCCACTGTGGTATATAGCCAGGTCCAGTTCATGTTGTCTTTAATTATTCTTCAGCTTTATCAGTGAATTCATGATTGTACTTTGCATTACAGACTCTGAATGATGCAACTGATTACGTTCAGTCATATTTTGTGGGACATTCAATGAGAAGTCAAGCAAGATGATACATTTTATTCACAAACTGAACCATTTATAATATGCAGACTTTCGAGGCAACCAAGGCCCTTTCTTCAGGCAGTTTGTAATCAACGTGGGCAATGTAGACATTCAACGAAGTCTTGCTTGGTAGTACAGTAATTCCTCCTCGATCGCAGGGGTTGCGTTCCAGAACAACCCCGCGATAGATGAAAATCCGCGAAGTAGAAACCATATGTTTGTATGGTTATTTTTATATATTTTAAGCCTTTATAAACTTTCCCACACTGTTAACATTATTAGAGCCTTCTAGACATGAAATAACACCCTTTAGTCAAAAGTTTAAACTGTGCTCCATGACAAGACAGAGATGGCAGTTCTTTCTCACAATTAAAAGAATGCAAGTATATCTTCTCTTCAAAGGAATGCGTGTCAGGAGCAGAGAATGTCAGAGAGAGAGAGAGAGAGAGCGAGAGAAAAGCAAACAATCAAGAAATCAATACGTGCTTTTGGGCTTTTAAGTATGCAGAAGCACCGCGATAAAGCGGCATTTTTTAGAGGAGCGTCCGTATCCTCTGTGCAAACAGCCCCTCTGCTCACACCCCCTTCGTCAGGCGCAGAGAATGTCAGAGAGAGAGACAGAGAAAAGCAAACAAAATCAAGCACTGCGCAGGAAGCATATCGTATATCATTGAGGAGTTTTAGTTAATACGTAATACATGCTCTGATTGGGTAGCTTCTAAGCCATCCGCCAATAGCGTCCCTTGTATGAAATCAACTGGGCAAACAAACTGAGGAAGCATGTACCATGAATTAAAAGACCCATTGTCCGCAGAAATCCGCAAACCAGCAAAAAATTTGTGATATATATTTAGATATAGTTACATTTAAAATCCGCGATGGAGTGAAACCGCAAAAGTCGAAGCACGATATAGCGAGGGATCACTGTATTACATTAATGAAATTAACAACAGGTGCACTAGAGGGGCAACAATGAAACGACCCGCAAAACAGGAATGGTTTAATGGGTGGAGGCCACTGACATTTTACCCTCCTCATTTTTTTCTGGATGTTTTTTCACTGGTTTTGCATTTGGCTATTATCAGCGTCACTACTGGTAGCTTGAGGTGATACCTGGACCCTACAGTGGTTGCACAAGTAGTCCAAATTCTCCAGGATGGCACATCAATACGTGTCATTGCCAGAAGGTTTGCTGTGTCTCCCAGCACAGTCTCAAGGGCATAGAGGAGATTCTGGGAGACAGGCAGTTACTCTAGGAGAGCTGGACAGGGCCATAGAAGGTCTTTAACCCATCAGCAGGACTGGTATCTGCTCCTTTGGACAAGGACGGACAGGATGAGCACTGCCAGAGTCCTAAAAAATGACCTTCAGCAGGCCACTTATGTGAATGTCTCTTACCAAACAATCAGAAACAGGCTTCATGAGGGAGGCCTGAATGCCCGATGTCTTCTAGTGGGCCCTGTGCTCACTGCCCAGCACTGTGAAGCTCGATTGGCATTTGCCGTAGAATACCAGAATTGGCAGGTCCAGCACTGGCGCCCTGTGCTTTTCACAGATGAGAGCAGGTTCACCCTGAGCACATGTGACAGACTTGAAAATGTCTGCAGATGCCGTGGAGAATGTTATGCTGCCTGTAACATCGTTAAGCATGACCGGTTTGGTGGTGGGTCAGTGATGGTCTGGGGAGGCACATACACGGAGGGACGCACAGACCTCTACATGCTAGACAAAGACACCTTGACTGCCATTAGTTATTGGGATGAAATCCTTGGACCTTTTGTCAGAAACCTATGCTGGTGCAGTGAGTCCTGGTTTCCTCCTGGTGCACAACAATGCCGGGCCTCATGTGGTGAAAGTATGCAAGCAGTTCCTGGAGGATGAAGGAATTGATACCATTGACTGGCCCACACGCTCGGCTGAACTAAATCCAATAGAACACCTCTGGGAAATTATGTTTCAGTCCATCCAACGCCGCCAGGTTACAGCTCAGACTGTCCAGGAGCCCAGTGATGCCCTGGTCCAGATCTGGGAGGCAATTCTCCAGGACACCATCCGTCGTCTCATTAGGAGCATGCCCTGACGTTGTCAGACATGCATACAAGCACGTGGAGGCCATACAAACTACTGAGTACGATTTGGAGTTGCTGCAATGAAATTTTGGCAAAATGGACTAGCCTGCCACATAATTTTTTCAGTTTGATTTTCAAGGTGTCTTTGAAATCAGCCCTCTGTAGGTTGATAATTTTCATTTCCATCAAATGATGTGTCATCCTTTCATTCCTACACGTTACCCAGTCCATATCAGTATAGATATCCAGCAGGATTTTTTTCCCATTAAGATCTGATGTGTTTTTAAAATGTTCCTTTAATTTTTTTGAGCAGTTTATATTTGCACTCATTGATTCAATTGATATTGGCAGTTAAGCACTGCTTAAATGTAAATATACATGCACTTGTAGCTTTGAATCATTTTTCCTCATTAATTGCACTACAGATTTTTTTGCTATTAATGTATGCATTTACTATATTTACACAGATGTGTGTGTGTGTTTCTCAACTTCTAGTCTGTATTATCACCAGTTTTAGCACCGTGAGTTCATTATTTGCTATTTTTTGTTTTGGTAGTGGGTCACGTAGTGGGTCCCCTCACACTAATGATAACGCTCAATTCCCTTAAGTGGTACCGCTATGACGATTCTCCAGTCATCAATGAGAAAAGGAGACAGCATGCTGTCAATCACACTCAGTTTGCTGGGGGCACGTCAACCCCCAAGCTGTTTCCCTCTTTTCCTTACCCCCACCACCCCCCTGCATCACTAAAACTATAATATGGGAAAAAGTGGGTCACAGCACCAACAAGATTAAGAAACACTGGGCTTCTTCTTCCTTCGGCTGCTCCCGTTAGTGGTTGCCACAACGGATCATCTGTCCGCATATGGATTTGGTAAAATTTTACACGGGATGCCCTTCCTGACGTAACCTTCCCCATTTATCCGCGCTTGGGACCTGCATGAAGAATAAGAAGCACTGGGCTAAACATTCCTAATTTTTGACATGTAATTCTAAATATGGATTATTATTTTAATTATGCAGCATTTACACTGTATGACACATACAAACAAATAATAAACACAGTACAAACCTTTACAAAAAAACATAAAACTGTGATGTGTTGATAAAATGTTTATCAAGACGATGTATGGCTAATATGCTTAACAAGTTTACAAGTAATGGTGGCAGCGGTAGGATAAGACGTGGCAATAAGAAATGAAGATCAGAAAGGACCAGCACGTGGGTTTGGTGCCAGTCTGTTTTAGAGTACCCACGAACTCAAGCCTGAGGATGGACATTTTTTGAACTTGGGACTTTTAATGGACTTTCTTTATTACGGGTTTTATCGTTATTATAAGTTCTTCTTTTAATGTCCTGGTTTTAGAAGGAGGCTTGGGGTTTGTTTTATGGAAGGGTTTATTTTTAGTGCTTTTATTAATTTTTAGTGCAGTGTTGGGGGCCATGTCACAGACCTGGGCCACCAGTTCTGCTGGATTGGGAGGAGTGTGGAACATTGGAAGTGGCAGCGAGAAAGGGGGATACAAGACTCTGCATGGTGCCCTGCTGGGAGACCTTAGGACAGCAGCAGGGACCCAGTCCTGAGAACAAAAGGTTGGCTGTGCCTCAGTCTGCAGGATCCCTTACGGGGTAAGCAGAGGAGACGTTGGTTTTAGAAAAGATGCACCTGGGACTGAGTTTTTAAAACTGCTTTCTGCCTTAGAATTTTAACCTTGTTTTATCAAATTTATTTCTTGGATATTTTAACCACCATATTTTCACTGTCTTCACTGGATTATTTATTTATTTGTTTGTTTGTTTGTTTGTTTATGGGCAGCACGGTGGTGCAGTGGGTAGCGCTCCTGTCTCGCAGTTAGGAGACCTGAGTTCGCTTCCTGGGTCCTCCCTGTGTGGAATTTGCATGTTCTCCCAGTGTCTACATGGGTATCCTTGGGGTGGTCCAGCTTCCTCCCACAGTCCAAAGACATGCAGGTTAGGTGCATTGGCGATCCTAAATTGTCCCTAGTGTGTGCTTGGTGTGTGTGTGTGCACGCCCTGCGGTGGGCTGGTGCCCTGCCCGGGATTTGTTTCCTGCCTAGCACCCTGTGTTAGCTAGGATTGGCTCTAGCAGACCCCGTGACCCTGTAGTTAAGATATAGCAAGTTGGATAATGGATGTTTGTTTGTTTATTAACTGAAGTACATTTTGAATCACTGCACTGTTTGCACTGTTTTCCTTTTGGGATTTTAGTGAAAGTACTTGACATCTTTTAGCACATACCCCGTGTTGTAAGTGTGTGTCCTCGTTTGTCCGGCTCATTTCAGCCTGTGAATATCGACAGCTCGGGTTCAAGTGGCTCCCAAACGCAACAGAAAGCATGGAGTCGACCCAGACCATCATAAGTACCTCAGATTAAGGAGCACTGCAGTTAAAATAGCAGATGCTTAATCAAGTATTTTGTAGTAAAAATTGGCGAATATAGATTGGCAGTCAATCGATGTGAGCATCACTAAATAGACAACTGGCAGAATACTAACAGATGAAAAAAACCTGAACTTAACTTGTGTTATTGTATGCAGCAAGAGTCCTTTAAAATTCATGAAGTAATTGGTATTTCATAAATCTGTTACCATCTATTCATGGTTATTGTGTGTTGTTACAGATCTAAACAAATAAAGGTTCTTTTTGAAACCTCCATGTGGATGATTCTTTTTGGAATCAAAAGCAGTTACCCTGTGGTATCACTATGAATAATTATAATGGCACTTTTATTTTTAAGAGTGTAAGAACCAAACTTGAACACGACCCATACCAGCACAGTGTAAACTAAAGCACATTGCTACATTCATTTGTACTGGAACAATTCAGGGTTGACAGTTAACTGAAATCTGTATGTTAATGAGGTGCAAGGAATGTTCAGTGCTAAGAGAAAGTCACTCTGGTCAAAACGGAAACATAGACGAACTCCACAAAACCAAGATCAGGCCTGAAATGAATGCCAGGCCACTAAAATTGTGTGGCAGCAGTGAAACCCAACAGTGCAATTTGCTTGATTATAAATCTATATTTATTGGAATAAATTAAGGACTGCTTGGCATAGTTGCAAGTAACACATGGTAGTAAATATTATAAAGCTGAAAAATTTGAAAAAATTAAGGATACACAAGATCTTAATTATTAAGCATATCACCTGCAAACTCCTGTCATACATTTTAATGTCTCCAAAATTTACTACTGCATGTATCCTGCCTTGATATATCTGCTACTGCCCATTTCCACTTATCCAAATATAAGATATTTGTAGTCTTGCCTTTTTCTGTTTTTAAATTAAAAAAATAATAATAATAAATGCAGTACAATCAGTCTTCTGTAAAGTTCCCATAAATATGTAATTGTGATGCATCACTGATCAGATATGCAGATGGGGATTTCCTAGGCTTGTTAGCCTTTTTTAGTAACATGCACAGCATTTACTGATGTGACACCTACTTTTAGCCTTTTTCTTTTAGTGCTTTTAATAATAGAAGTACTTTTCAGCCAAATAGTTCATGGAGTATTTTTAAACGGCATTTCAATGAGGCCCAGTGATCTGTTTCATCGCTAAACACATTTTTTGATGTTTGTGTTTGCATGCCTATGCAGTACGTCAATGCTGAATAGATCATTAGATGGCTCTTTTTATGAAATCTCTATCACAGATCAAGGAGGTAAAATATACTTCATTTCTTTATTCTATTTTATTTTGAATTTCTTGTGAGCCATGCTGTATTCAAGTAGCCAGGATAATTCATGTTAGATTGTAGACAGGAGTTTGGAACATTTCTTTCATCTTATTTATGAAGTAGACTGTGTTGTCCAATCCCAATCCTGGACGTCTACTGTACCTGCAGGTTTTTCTTTCCGCACTTTCTTAACAATTGACAAATTTCTGCTTTTACTTTACTTCTTTTCACTTCATTTTAATTGCCTTGCTTTTTTTGAATATTCAGTCCTCTGAATTATTTATTTTTTTCCCTAAGTGGCAGCAAAAAACAATTAAATGTGAAGCGAGCCAACAGTTGACCAGCTAAGTTGGGGCCTCAAACTCCAAACAATTTCATAATTAGAAGTTGATTATTGTTGTTCATTAAACTTGTTATTTAATTCCATGGCCTGTTGGTGGTCTGATTCAGCAACAGCACATATTTCCAAAACTGTCAGTAAGTCAGACATTGTCCAACCCGTTATATCCTAACACAGGGTCACGGGGGTCTGCTGGAGCCAATCCCAGTCAACACAAGGCGCAAGGCAGGAACAATTCCCGGGCAGGGTGCTAGCTCACTGCAGTCCAAAACTGTTGATGTTCTTTTTTCTAAGAGCACCATCAGAATGTTTTTGTGACCTGAGCAGATCAATATTATTGAGACCTTCAATTTTCTTTATTTTGAAATAGTGGTGGACACAGTTTAGCTGTATTGGCTCATTTTGTGTCTCATTTTTCTTGGACTGCTAATTAAGGAAAAAAAGAAATAATTATGGAGTCTAAGTCTTAAGTCGCACGTCAGAGAAAATTAAGGCAAAATAATGTAATTAGCCATAAAAACTGGTCACTAATCATGAAAATGGTTAGAATAAAAACCTACTGCCACAGCGGTCTGTCGGGATCTGACATCCCTGAAATAGATACACAGGCCCAGAATAAAAGTGGATAAACAGAAAGTGATACAACACATGACTACTATGTGAAGCTTATCATTTATTTCCTCCTTTCCTCCATTTGGATCATTGTCAAAATTTAATGTAGTTCTCTCTCAACAAAAATATTGAGTCCTTTTTTTAAAAAAAAACAGTGAAAGTAAGACGGTATGCTAGGTAACAAGTTAGTATTCCAACTGTAACTGTAGATAGACAGAATCTTTATTAATCCCATAGGAATTTGCAGAGTTAAAGCAGCAGGCAAAAAGGGTACAAATATACATATAGCAAGAATTAAAATATTAGGTGTGCTTAACATTTGAATCCCTGAAGCTTACGAAAAGCGTTGTAATGCTGGTCCACCTTAAATTCCCTCACACCTCTTTGTTTTGTAAATGTGTCGATCAGCACTGGCAGCAGACAGCCTGCTATCCCATCCCCAACCGATGCAGCTGAAGTCAGACACGAAGTTCTCCCAGTTCAAGTCTGTTTATCTGGGTGTGAGGCATCTGGAATTGTATAGGGTAAATAACATATCGTTATTTGGAATACATACATTTCATATGTGTTACATGTCTACAACGATCTGGGTAAATATAGGATGACAGGCAAGAAACATTGAACACATAATTAAAACAGAAACGTTTTTCATGTTATCGTAATAATGACAAAATGCTGACATGAAGTGTATAATGTGGGAGGACTGAAGTCGAATATCAAATAAACACTTTCATAAAAGGTATAACAAAACAAATGCACTTTTATTCAAGAAAATATCTGGAGAAAAGAAATCATTCCATTTACATGTTACTGTCAAGTGGTTGCAGGTTCGAGCCCTGGTTCTTCCTATTTTGAGTAGTGAGCTGCTGTTACTATTACTACTACATAATAAAAACATATATTTGATTTGAGTTTGTAACACCCGGTGTAAATTTTTGCTACTTGTAAAAGATGTCGCTGAAGGGATATAAGCAGACATACAACGCTTGTGAATCATGTCTTCTTGGTATCTTGTTGTCACTTGAAATTTTTGTTATTTTGCTTTATTCTTTAATAAAATCACACTTGTTTCGCTATACCTTTGCAAAACTGTTTATGTTATATTCCAGTGACCACTTGAATGACAGCCTGCTTGTTACTGGGACCTGATTATTTATTTAGACCACTCATCACAGAAGTGAACAGGGTAAACAGAAAGGGAGCCAGTAGAGGACCTTGTGGAACCCCAATGCTACTCATGACCATGTCTGATACAAAGTTGTTCAGCCACACAATCTGTGGTCTAAAAGTTAAGTAGTCTATCATCTAGGACACAGTGGTAGACAGGACTGCAAGATTGCACAATGATAATTGATGAATTGTTGTCCTTCATTGCCCACTAGTGGATATGTTTTCTCTAACAAAGCTAAACAACATAAACATAAATGTGAATAAAGTATGATCACGGCAAACAGACTGTCACTGGCCACTGAGTGCCACCCCTAAATGTCTCTTATTAAAAATGTATGCAAAATAAGTTACAGAAACAAAAATACACAAGGCAATAAACAAAAAAGTACATCTTCCCAGCAGCTCCTGCATTTAAATGTTTCTGTATAAGGCACAGGCATAGTTCTTCATCTTCCAAGAAGGCAGCCTTCTCACTAGTATCTTACAAACAGTAAAGAGTAACATTCCCCTCTTACTGTCTTTTTACAAATGGCCAGAGTTGTCATGCTTTTTTCATCAATGCCAGTTATTGCACACAGTGTGCTTATTTTACTCTTGCAACATCAGCTGCCATCTTCCAAGCTGTTTTGTTTCTGAGGAATTAAGAGAGCTGAAATGCACCTAGAAACAGAATGAACCCTTATTTATTAAAACACAAAGGAGGTATATAAATATATACTGTACATGGACAGGAACTAAGCTGTTTCAGTAACTAGTATCTTAAAACAGCTTGGAGACTTCCAGCAGTGCTCGGCACGGCCAGTGAAAGTCACAACCATTGCATGCCCTAGTGAGCTGATCGACACTGACATTTGCATGGAAACATCTTTTTCAACCCAGTAAACCTCTCCAGGATTTAAATTCACTGGCACTTTAAATCTTGTTTGCATATCATAACTGCCACTTTCCATGTTTGTTTGAAGAGTTATGTAGCTTTCAGTCATATGAATTCCAAATCAAACAGGTAGTGTAAGCCATTCCTATCAGAGTTGGCTCTGGCCCAGGCCTAAACGGTATCACACTTCTTTGATCTGTGAAATATGCAAGTGACTAGGATAGCATTTTAAAGGCCACCTGTTTATGATTAAATATTCTTGGCATATTCTCAAAGGTGCTGAGTGATGTATCCTTCTGTTAAGTTATCACTAGAAAATAAATCTAAACTTTCACCTGCTGTCTTTACTCCTTCTTTTACATTGATGGTCATCTCTTTATTAGAAGCAAGCATATATTTTGAATATGTATCTGCAACATATGTTTTGCCTGTTCTCATGTGTGGATTAAATTAGTAAACTAAAAAGACATTACAAAATAAATAATTTGGCAGCTAACTGCCTTGCAGAGTTATATAGCTGGAAGATGCATGCAAGTAATAATGCCATAGTTCTTTAGTTTTTACAGATATTTATATTTTTCACTCATTAAGAGAAAGTTTAAAATCACTAATCACTCCAGCATACATGCGTTTTGTTTGTTAGAGGAAAACCTTAGAAGCCTAGAGGTGTCTCTCTATATCTCTGTTTGATGTTTGCAATGTCCTGGCATATTTTTTCTACTTCTTAATCATGATCTTCATAGTGTCCAGTATATATGTATTTGCCTTTGAGTTTTTTTATATCTCTATTCTGATTGGTACCTTCCAGCAATAAGATCCTTTACATCTTTCATTAGCTCCTTAGAAATCCTGCAGAAACAGCTCATTTTATTTGGGGTGCCAAGAATCCCTTCAGTTGATCTCAGGCCAAGACAAATTTTATTCAATTCCAGATACTGTATATATGTTACATTATAGATTACTTTATATAGTATATGATCTAGAACATGACTGATTAAATTTGCACTAATTTATTGTCCCCATTAAGTAGATTATACACGCTTAATCATTATTCCCTGAGTTAAATTGTTAAGTTTGTCCCTTTCTCACTAAATAGGGCATTTGAAAAAATGTATGTCCTTAAATGAATGTCAGAGAATACAGGTGACAGGAGCTGAAGCAGTGAGGCAAACTGGAAGTCAGTAGGCCAAATCAAGATTGATGCCAAACCAGAACACAAGACAAGATTTAGTTAAAAAATAAAGTAAAAGTCTAGAGCTAAAAATTAATAGGAACAGCAAAATCAGCATAAGAGACGAGGTTGATACTATCCATGTACTAGAATGAGACTCATACCACAAAATCGTATTTTATAGCTATAGGATCATTTTTCCACGGCAGTGTTAAATAATATGGGGGACTCATGAGCAAGGAACACAAAATGGTGACACCCAAAGTGATTTAAAATGCCCACACAAAAATTAAATAACACGTAGGCAGATTTAATGTTTATTTCACAACCTTATGTGACCAAGGCATTGACACTTTGCATGCAATCATTTTTACCATTTACTATTATGGTAAAAATTGGTTTGACAAAATTTGTGTTGATTTCATCTTTGTTCAGAAAAGATTAACTTTCAGTAAGGGAGTTTAGAATTTCAATATTCACTGTATACTGACAGTCTTGAGTCTGCGACTTCAGGTGGGCAGGTGCTTGCCAATCTTAACCTCCTTGGGTACAAGGCAGGACATGAGTGTGTGAGTCAGCCTAACCTGCACGTATTTGAGAGGATGACAGAACACCCAGAATACCTGAAGAGATGTAGGTGCTTTGAATGTTTGTATGTATATATGGATGTACCATGTAATGCCAAGGTGACCCATCTAAGATTGGTTGTTAACTCAAGCCTGATGTTTCCTGGACTGCTTCTGTATCCCTTAACTGGATTAATCACATTTAATATTAAATGGATGGATGAACTAAAAAGGGAGTGCTTAGTCCATTATTTACAGTGCTTGCCAGCTATAAAATCTACAGCTATTGGCTATTTATTGGAACTACCGTCTGCACAATTGTTTGTTTGTCTTGCCCTACAACACCATGCCCAGTCTTTATAATGTGTTTCCATCCATGTAATTCATTTTTTCATCTTTCTTTCACAGACCACTCTTTCGGGGAAACTCTGATGTTGACCAGTTAGGAAAAGTATTTGAGTAAGTACCTGTTAAATGTATAGATCAACACATTTTTGTGAAATACATGCAATGCACATTACAGGATGTTATCATTATTTAGAAAATAATAAACAAATAAACATTATCATAATAGGTCATTAATATGTGCAGCGTTACTTCACAATAATTGTATTTGTTTAAGGCTTTACATTTTAAATTATATGAATTGTCTCTTTAACCTTTTGGAAATAATTACAGAAATCTGTAAAGTTGATTAAACCTAAAATTACCATTTTGAAAAAACAAAAAATTTAATTTTTGTAAGTTACACTTATAAGTAAATTCACTTAGTGACAAAAATAAATTCACCCTACAGCAGTGTGTTCCATTTTTTTAGCAGCTATCATACTAAAAATGCAATACTTTCATGTTATGGACAAGGGCATGAAACAATCTTTAAACCTACACAGTGACTAAATGTGGGGTCTGTTAGTATCAGGTTTAATCCATGTGATTCACAAGGAAACTAGCTGGCTTCTTCAAGTCAAGTCATGCTTACTGTTATTTGTACAAACCGGATTCCAAAAAAGTTGGGACACTATACAAATCGTGAATAAAAACTGAATGCAATGATGTGGAGGTGCCAACTTCTAAAATTTTTTTTCAGAATAGAACATAAATCACGGAACAAAAGTTTAAACTGAGAAAATGTATCATTTTAAGGGAAAAATATGTTGATTCAGAATTTCATGGTGTCAACAAATCCCAAAAAAGTTGGGACAAGGCCATTTTCACCACTGTGTGGCATCTCCCCTTCTTCTTACAACACTCAACAGACGTCTGGGGACCGAGGAGACCAGTTTCTCAAGTTTAGAAATAGGAATGCTCTCCCATTCTTGTCTAATACAGGCCTCTAACTGTTCAATCGTCTTGGGTCTTCTTTGTCCACCTTCCTCTTTATGATCGCCAAATGTTCTCTATAGGTGAAAGATCTGGACTGCAGACTGGCCATTTCAGTACCCGGATCCTTCTCCTACGCAGCCATGATGTTGTGATTGATGCAGAATGTGGTCTGGCATTATCTTGTTGAAAAATGCAGGGTCTTCCCTGAAAGAGATGACGTCTGGATGGGAGCATATGTTGTTCTAGAACCTGAATATATTTTTCTGCATTGATGGTGCCTTTCCAGACATGCAAGCTGCCCATGCCACACGCACTCATGCAACCCCATACCATCAGAGATGCAGGCTTCTGAACTGAGCGTTGATAACAACTTGGGTTGTCCTTGTCCTCTTTGGTCCGGATGACATGGCGTCCCAGATTTCCAAAAGACTTCGAATCATGACTCGTCTGACCACAGAACAGTCTTCCATTTTGCCACACTCCATTTTAAATGATCCCTGGCCCAGTGACAACGCCTGAGCTTGTGGATCTTGCTTAGAAATGGCTTCTTCTTTGCACTGTAGAGTTTCAGCTGGCAACGGCGGATGGCACAGTGGATTGTGTTCACTGACAATGGTTTCTGGAAGTATTCCTGAGCCCATTCTGTGATTTCCTTTACAGTAGCATTCCTGTTTGTGGTGCAGTGTCGTTTAAGGGCCCGGAGATCATCGGGCATCCAGTATGGTTTTACGGCCTTGACCCTTATGCACAGAGATTGTTCCAGATTCTCTGAATCTTCGGATGATGTTATGCACAGTTGATGATGATAGATGCAAAGTCTTTGCAATTTTTCGCTGGGTAACACCTTTCTGATATTGATCCACTATCTTTCTGCGCAACATTGTGGGAATTGATGATCCTCTACCAATCTTGGCTTCTGAGAGACACTGCCACTCTGAGAAGCTCTTTTATACCCAATCATGTTGCCAATTGACCTAATTAGTGTTTATTGGTCTTCCAGCTCTTCGTTATGCTCAGATTTACTTTTTCCAGCCTCTTATTGCTACTTGTCCCAACTTTTTTGGGATTTGTTGACACCGTGAAATTTTGAATCAACATATTTTTCCTTTAAAATGATACATTTACTCGGATTAAACGTTTGATCTGTCATCTACGTTCTATTACAAATAAAATATTGACATTTGCCATCTCCACATCATTGCATTCAGTTTTTATTCACAATTTGTTTAGTGTCCCAACTTTTTTGGAATCCGGTTTGTACATAGTATAATGAATTTCTTGTTTTCTTAACAGAATAGTTGAAAAAAGTACAGTAAAAAAACAAATTATATATACTGTATACTAGGGGATTACCCCCTGCTCGCTTTACTCGCCAACCCTCTTTACCGGCACTACGTGCCAGCCACTTCGCGTCTCTGCTGCTCACATTGTGAAGAGGGGGCTGAACACACCCCAAGGAGATGCGGTCACTTCTCCAAAACCCCCTCTTAAACGGTGATACAATGGGAAACAAATACAGTTTTTTTTGTTTTTTACCTCCTATTTGCTCGATCAGCTGCATCTCACGTGGCACTTCGAACATTTAAAAGCCTGTCTTTGTCATCTACTCTTCTTTTATTTCCAGCCCTGGGCGTGGTTAAATGTATTGGCGCAAAGTCTTGTCTCGCGGGACGTGAGTTCTTGATATTTTAGTTTATAAATTAAAAATGGAATAAGTATCAAAAAATCTAGTAACGTCACATTAAAGTTCGATAAATTATGAAAAGAATGGTACCAAACATATATATGTAGGTTTTAAAATAAGCCTAATTTAAAGCGTGACAAAAAAGTGACATAAAAAGTCACATAAAATCGTTGCACATAATCGTTACACTTTTAGGCTTAGGATTTTATATATATAGAGTAGATAAAAGCATATATAACATATAACATATATATTTGTTTTAATGTGTTTGTTCCGCAACCTTTTGACCTGGTGGGAACTGTCTGTGAATCTGTTGGCTCTAATGCCAATGGTTCTGTACCATTTGCCAAAATATCCTAAATGTCCTAAACTTGTTCTGTCTGGGAGTGGTAAAGGGTTGGCCAAGTCATATAGCCATTCAAATGTCCATGTTTGGTCACACATGAATCTGTTGTTGTATGGTATTAAACTGGCGTCTCACAAAATGTCATTAAAAAACGTGGCAGGATTTCCTTGCCTCGTTGCCTCTAACAAAGAGAATGTGCTACCAGCAAAGTTAGATATTGCATATGACTAGACACCAACTGCTCTGATGGCATTAAAGAATGTTGTCTGTGCCATCTTAATGTACAAAAGCAGCAGGACTCATTGCTATAAAACAATCAAATGTCATTTTAGATTAACTAAAGTGCACTTAAGTGATCCTAAAGAGTCTTGAAACAATATTCCAAGAAAAGATGTGTTGAAAGTAGACTTTTGTGCTTACCCATGCTTCATTATGTTAGAACTAATTATACCAGTGCATTCCAAAGTAAGAACTTCATAGCAACATGGGAGGTAGCATCTATTATGATTTAACTGATCTTTCCTTAAACAAGTTTGTTACAGATACATTTATTTATTTGACCCAAGAAAGAACGTCTTTCCACAAGCAGAGGTATTAAGTCGCTAATTACTTTGTTAAAATCATCTTTAACAATTCAGCACTTCAGGAAATTTTTATGATTTTACTCCTCAAATACCAAAGAATTTTGCACTTCATCCAAATCTCAAATAAAGGCCATAAAAATGTCTTTTGCTGCAGCAACACCTATTTTAATGACACATATAGAAATAAAATAAATGGCAAACCAGGTGACGTCTGTCACCTCGCAGTCACTGAGCATTATATCGAATTAAAATGTGTGGTATTTTCTTTTATTTATTACTAGGCTTTTGATTGAATCTAAAAATATGTATTGTGAAAAAATGTTTCAGCAGTACAGAAAACAAAATGGGGAGAGATACTTATTTGTTAAGAAATAGTTGGATTACATGTAATCATTCATTACTGTGATTTGGGGGTTAAATTATGTTCTCAACTCAGAGCACTTTCTAATGGTAAGTACTTTCTCCGTTGTGCAGTATCTTTGGACTTCCATGTGAGGAAGACTGGCCCAGCGATGTTGGACTTCCAAGAAGTGCATTTGGTGCAAGACCTCAGTGCTGCATTGAAGATTTTGTACCAGACATTGATGAATTAGGAAAGGATCTGTTACTTGTAAGTTTGCCTTGATGAGTGATTGATGAATGGATGAATGTGGGCTGTATGTGCACGCACGAAACAAACATGTTAATGTTTTGTATATTTGAACGTAGCTAGTAAGTGCAAAAGTAAAAAAGAATACTTGTGCTGTTTTTTGAACCTTGATCAGGTATCCTGCATATTTCCCGTACAAAGACACACAGAACACACCATTGTGCACTTCATTGTGTTTCCTCCACAGGAAAGCTCAGAACAGGGAAAGTTACTGCTGCCAAAACCCCTTTTCTGCACTGTTACCCAGTAACTCCCTTATCCTAGTTGGAGATATGCACTCTTTTTTTTCATTAGAGATCTTTATTGAAGTATTAAGTGACAACCAAATGCATGTGGAATCAATAGATGAAACTCTACCAGACAGGATTCAACACTGTTCTTCTTGTGTGAATGTCCTGAATTTTGCTAAAAGTGAAATGCAATTTATTTGCAAAAATTTTTGGGAAGTCAAATTACTGAATTTTGCTGCAAACTCAGTCTGTGCAAATGTTTTTGTTCATCACTGATGTTTAACATGAAAGTGTATGGCATCAATTTAGTTCATTGTGTTAAGGCAGAACAAAAGCATGTTTCACTGCGTCAAGGTTGCGTTTAGACAAAACAGACTTGATTTTTGACAGCCGCCTCAACTGGAAGAAGCAAGATTTTACAATACACTACAATACATTACAATTTATTTTTTGTATAGCCCAAAATCACACAAGAAGTGCCGCAATGGGTTTTAACAGGCCCTGCCTCTTGACAGCCCCCCAGCCTTGACTCTCTAAGAAGACAAGGAAAAACTTCCAAAAACAACCTTGTTGGGAAGAAACCAGAAACCTTGGGAAAGGCAGTTCAAAGAGGGACCCCTTTCCCGTTAGGTTGGGTGTTCAGTGGGTGTCAAAAAGAAGAGGGTCACTACAATACAGTACACAGATTAGAACAAATCCTGAATACAGTATAAAAATAAAAATATTAGAAGTACGGAGCAGAATTTAACAGTAGATGATGTCACATAATATGATTTTGATTTGTTTAGAGTCCTGCAGACCTCATCCATCAAGCTGCCTCCCCCATTTGGCCATTTCACAGCTGAAATAGCGCTGATCCAATGAACGGACTCCTCTTTCCTACGATTCCAGCGATCCTCCATCAGGGATGACTTTACCTTAGGCAGGCAAAACAACTTGGCAGGTTGGCCGTGGCACATTTGAGTACCGAGAAGAGAAACAGAATAGGTGAAGTTTAGTATCAAATTATAACTGTCATGTTACTTATGTTTTGGTGCTAATGACTACATATAATCAGAAGCTCTAGTCAGGATATGCTAAACTGAAGTAGTGAGTCTTCAGTCGGGATTTAAAAGCTGAGACAGAAGGGGCGTCTGTTACAGTAACAGGCAGACCATTTCAAAGTTTAGGGGCCCTGTAACTAAAAGCTCGACCTCCCACTGTTATTTTACTACTCCTTGGAATCCTAAGCAGACCGGCATCTTGAGATCTTAATGTGCGCTCTGGTTTTTAAGTCGTGATAAGTTCAGACAAGTAAGCCAGACCTTGACAATTTAATGCTTTATATGTGAAAAGGAGGATTTTGAAATCTGCCCTAAACTTAACTGAGAGCCAATGCGTTCACATGGCTATGAAGTTATATATACCTATGAGTGTATTTTCAGAAATGGTATAAATAAAATATATGTAAATAAGTGAGAGATCATTTTTATTATGCATGAAATGTTGCTCATTGCCATTTTTCAGTTTGTTGTTCCTTTCCAGATATTTTTGTTGATGAAGAGCAGACTTAGTTTCACATGCTCATTTAGACGGATGAAAGACTCAAATGGGGCCAACCTAAATGTGATCATTAGTGTTGTTACATTCTGTAAATGTTTACATTCTGTTTGAAGCAGAGAGTGTTTTTTTCTAATGTGTATTGTTTTACTTTGAATATACTTCTTCATATGGCATAGCTTAAAATTCCACTCAGAATGATTTCTTGCTGTGTGCTACCTGCTGAGGCCCAGCCTCCCTTGCAACCACAGTTGAAATGAAGTCTTTGCACATGTTAGTGTTGGTTTAATAAAATGATTTTACACTTCCATCAATTTCATTATTTTTATGTAAACGTCTCATTTCTTTTCTTTGTAGAAATTTTTGACGTTCAATCCAAAAAAGAGGATATCTGCCTATGAGGCTTTAGAACATCCATACTTTCAAGACTTGGAGAGTTACAAGAAGTTGTACTCACAAAACTCTACCAGTCAGTCATCTTCTGAGAAGAATGCTGCTTAAAGTGGAGGCTCTTTCAGATGAAAGAAGCATGTGCTTTTCCTGGAGGTTTATAGAAAGTGATTATTTGATCAGAGGAAAACGCTCCAAATGTGCTTGTTTAACTAAAAAATGTCTACTACACAATCCCATGCTGCTTTTCATACAATGTCAGAAGTCTCGAGGGAGGTGCTGTTATTTTGTTTTCTCATCAACGCAAACCCCACTGCAGCTCAAATTTTGCCTGGAATTTTTCTGGAGTTAAGAAGCTGCTCTCACAAAACACAACTGCCACTTGGTTCCATAGACGAAAGCTGCCAACCTGCTTCTGGATGTATAATCATGATCACTGCCAGTATTTCCCAACATCCTTGCAGTGGCAGCTGCTAAAGTTCTGCTTGGTACCGTTTACTTGCATTTGGCACTAAATAACTGGGTTTATATGAATTTAATTTAATATTATCTTTTTTATGTTCATGCATAATATGCGGAAATAATTGCTGCAAAAAATTTAAATATTCGTGATGTTAAAATGTGCCATTTTGTTATTTAAAAGAAGAGGACAAGGTTTCCTAATTGTGGAGGTCAGAGAAGTTGCATTTTTCATTATAAGTGAAATATGAATGAATGTGAATTGTGTTCAGTAAAAACATAAGTAGTATAGTATTTCACAAAATCTTAACAGGAAAGAAGAATACATCTCAAAGCAATTTGATATGTAAAAGAAATAGACAATATATAAGCATACATTTAGTTACTCTCTATAAATGCTCAAAACAGATGTGGTTCACCAATAGCAGAACACAGTTGTTATACGAGAAATGAATTTAAGCGCAAGTAGTCCATGTCAAGCTCTTGTAGGAATAGCAAACATACAGCTATGATAAATTTCTGTCTACATATAACATTTCCATATTATTTTTCTCTTAATTTATTCTTTAAAAATTAAAAGATATTGCTAATGCCGTTAATATTTCTTTGGACACATTTTGCACCTTGAATAGTTTTTGGGTAATATGCTGAAATGAAAAATGTATCATGATGTCTACTAGTACTGAATTGATTGGGTGTCAGAAAATTTCATATTTTGTTATGCAATTGTTTTTTTTTTTTTTTGGGCCACATTCTGACCTTTCTGTTGAAAACTGTGCTTTTCATGAATTACTTGATGAATTTTATTTATAATTAAGGTCAAATTAATCAGTAGTAGTTCTAATATTTTACAGTAACTTCTTTTGTGACTGGAGCATATTTGATGACTGCCATAGATAATATTTTCTGTTAATTTCAGAATAACATTCATTCATTCTCCAGCCCGCTATATCCTAACTACAAGGTCATGGGGGTGTGCTGGAGCCAATCCCAGCCAACACAGGGCACAAGGCAGGAAACAAACCCCGGGCAGGGTGCCAGCCCACCACAGGGCACGTTTCAGCAGAACAATTATAACAAATTTTTCTGATATTTCCTTAATAATTGTTTGATGCTGCCTTTACCAAAGAAAAAATTGTTTTTTATTCGAAAAAACTCTTTGTTCATTTAAAGTAACTGACCACAGTAACGTGTTATAAATGTGTGTGGGCTGAAGAAGCCAAATTGGCATTTAGTTTTTCTCAAAAGAAGTTTGACCTAATGATGGAGAAGGTCATGATATGCCTTTAAAACGTAAATGAAAATACTCAGAAAACTCTTAATATATTATTAAAAATATGCTGCCAGCTCACCAAAGTGCCAATTAACTGGTTAGGTTTGCTTTATGAATGATCAAATTAGCCTGCCACACAACAGTTCAGCATTACTGAAGCTTTGTTTAGGATAAATATGATATCAGACCAGGTCTTACACTTGCAAATAATCAAGAGCATAAAGTTTTATGTCACTTAAGCCCAATTTTAAACTATGTGGAAGAGCTTTTCATATTAGATGACTGACAGACTTCTTGTCAGTCCTCCACGTCGATGGTACTTTAGATATGCGCAAGTGGGTGAACGGACCAATGGGAGGCTGCCCTTCCTTTTAGTAAAATTTTGTCTAGAAACATATGTGGTTTAATGTGGTCCAGCTCTATATTGTTTGTGTGCATCTTTAAGTGTGTTGTTTTCCCAAATGGATGTTCTGTGTGTTCTTTGTATAAGAGTCTTGGTGGAGCCTTGAAAGTGAGTGGAAGTACTGTCAAGAGGCAGTTCATTGACTTTTTACTTTTTTTTTTTTTAACTTAAGAATGTGCATTTTTTTAGTAGGGTAGAACCTTAAATTGTTTTGTGTGCAGCTACAGGCTTATCTTAGGGAGATTTGTGTTAAATGATCAGTGCAACACTGCCATTGCTTGGTAAATGTGAGAATGAAAGCTTTTGAGCATTCTTACATATCCTAAAGCAAAAATTACTGTTACGTATCTCATATATAGTACTAAAATAGTAAGCTTTGAAATAAGGGCCATATTTTTGGTGACTTTGTGCATATACATATTGTATATAAAACTGATTTTTACTGTATCCTTATAATCCAGCATATCTTATAGCTCAGCACCACGGTGCCTGTGCTGGTCACATTGAAGCCGATACCCAAGACTATATGAGTACCAGCTAAGCTTTCCATAGGGTCTTCTGTACAGCAGGTGCTACCCTACTATCATCATTGTTAGAAAGATGTTGGAAAAGATCAATGAAATGCTGCTGCTGAAACTACTTAATGTTTAATTTAAATGCAAAGGTCATGTATTCTTTCCACTTGTTTACATTTTGTGAAATTGACGCTAATGTTGTTTTACACCCTATAGCAGTGCACTTGCTTCAGGCATATCCAGTAACATAATAGTCATATTATAAAGGAATGATGACAGCGGTTTGATGTCAAAACAAGGATGTTTTGTCCTGGCAGCTTTGTTGCCAAAGAATAATGGACTAACCAGAATGGTGTTGTGTGTTTCAAAACACTTTGCAGTCATCGGGACATTGAAAACTTATATTAAAAGAATACTCTACCCAAAAATGATATTTTTTGTTTGTTACCTACACAATGTAGTTTGTACTGGTGACCAAAAAAAATTTTAATGTTATGTTTTTGTGTAGATAGAACGGGACCTAATGGTGACTAGTGCCGGTCTACAGCAAACAATGTCAAAAACATCCATAATCCACACATCAAATCGTTGAAGACAGTACTCTAAAGGAGTGAAATAGGCAAGTCTTCAATTCAGACGATGTGCCTCGTATTAAGGGGATTCCTGTTTCTGGATTACTTTCATTATCCAGAATTATTTCTTTAACAATATTTTAGCAAAAAATGGCTTTTTGTGTGTAATAAAACACAAATAAAGTAAGATTTTTCTTTCATGAATGTTTTTGATATTGTTTGCTGTTGTGCACCATTGTTCACCACTGGGCCCCATTTTATCAGAAGCTTTAAGCTCCTTCTCCAAGAAAACATAAAATTATTTTTTATTCTTGGCCACTGGTACCAACTACATGGGGTAAGTAACATATAAGAAAAATATCATTTTTGGGTGGAGCATTCCTTTAAAAGAAAGATAAGTTCCACAGGTTCTTAGCTAAAGGTTTTAATTTGATGAAGTATACAGAAGTGAAGACAGGCATATACCAGTTTTATGGATTTGTGCTGTCAAAATACATTTGGGGCTCAGTTATGCATATCTTGTAAAATATCCAGTCAAGAAGCAGGTTTAATAGTTGTGTCCATCCACCCTGGTTTTGAATTATTTGACCTTGTGTAATGTTTAGCCTGTGGTCAGCAAAGCAGCAGACCCGAACAGCGGGTGAACTTTAGTGAGAAATGAAAAGTCTGTTTAATTGCAGGTGTGAATAGAAATGGAAGAACTTTGCAATTTCACCAGTCCTATGTTTTCTGTCATTTTATGAATTTTAACAACAGCTTACCATGCTTTCTTTGAACAACAGTGACTTTGCAAGCATTTCAAGATCTTCTATAGTGCTATCTGCCCATGTTGTGTTCTGTCTTTCTCGTTTGTCTTTACCAACATCAGCACTATATTTGTTAAGTATTCTTTTCTCGTGATGTGGCTGTAATATTTTAGCTTCATTAGAGAATACTGCAGTGGGCTTTGGGTTTGACCTGTTCTATGATCAACTAGTTTATAGATTTTACTTACTAGCCTGCAACAGGACAGTTAATCAGTGATGTTTCACAGTGCATTCTTGAAGGACAAGACTTTACAGCCATGTGTTGCTATTTGTTAAACCATTGCTATGTTATTGTCATTGTTAGTTCCATATAACTGAATGGATTTTGTAATGTTCAGAACTGTGCGCACTTGCAAAGCGTCTGCATCAGTGAAGTTACGGAGGGATTCTCAAGCATTGCTTACTACCTTTAGTGTAGACGTTAAGATGAACAGAAATGAAATCTTTTAGAACTTAACTGACCCAAAGCATGAACACAAACATAATCTGATCCTGGTGATTAGTAAAACTGCATTTGACACGGTAATATAACTTGAAATTAATTTTAGTTGTATATATAATATGCAGTTTTATGGGTGTTGAAATGTTGTGTTTTCATGTAAAGTTGACTTGACTGCAGCTCTGCGTTGCATAGCCTCATAAATGGTTACAATGTTGAGATGTTTGATGGAGAGCATAAAGTACAGTAGCAGTAGACAACTAACTGTTATCAAATGACACACAGTTTTCAGATACTTTTAAGCCTCCTTATTTAGAGAGGCTCTTTACTTCCTTTTTATTGAGACCACTCAGCCAGCATTATTTATTAAATTTTTATTTAGAGGTTTATCAAGGTGCTTTATTTAAATTTCCAGAACACAAAAAAAGAAGGACGACCGAGTCTAACAGACCTTTAACTGCTGCAGTCTAAAAGTTATTTAAAACAGATCTTCTAAGAGTATTTTTTTAATTTATCGCAGCAGAAACAAGTAGTTGTCAAAATGATAAGTGTCAAAAGAAGCAAAAAGTAGCAAGAGACTAAAAAACACTTTTACATCTGATGCTGTCTTATGGCTCTAGAGACCAGGTTTCAGTTCCCTGCATGGTTTCTCCCTGTATGGAGTTTTCTGGTTCTTCCGTCTTCCGAATGAAAATTTCTGTTTTTTACCACACTTTGAAGGTTGACCTTCACTTCAGACTTGTCCCTTTTTGAGTGAGTGTTCCCTGTGATAGACAGGGTGTCCTGTGCAGAGTTGGTTCATGTCTCACACCAAATGTTACTTCTGATCTTCTGTGACCGTGTTACAGAAAAACACTCAGAAAATGGATGTGTGGATGTATGTGAAGAGTGGCCATTGTGAGATTTACTGTAGCTAACACATGTTCCCAATTTACAGTATATTTAATGTAGTGGTTCAGAACAACATAAAATGGTGCCAAGATGTTCTAGTGGTTTTCTGCAAATGCATTTCTGTTGAGGTAGTGTGTTCAACAGAGAAAAAAAAAGCATCTGAACTAGAAGCCACCAGGTTACAGGATTCTAAATGTGCTTGTTTCCCAGGGAAACAGTTTGGGTGCAGTGTAAATAATGAGTATAAAAGTGGAAGAAAAGCTGATATTTCTGCCATGAGTAGGATAACATTTGTCTTAAAAGTATCCACTGGCTCGTTTTCCATTTACCTTGACAGAAATCCCACACATTCTCACTATGAAGTCAATTTTTGAATGGAGAATTCTATGAGAATGGAGAATGTTGTCTTTTGTTTCTGTTGAATGTATTTTAGAAGTTGATTTATATACTTCATTTGGCCAACAGATAAGGCCTCTGTGTACTGTAAAACATTTTTGTGGCATTAAGTAAACAGTACTAATATAGGGCAGGGCAGTGGAGCAGTCTTACAACTCTAGTGATCTGTTTGAGCTCTCAGCATGGTCAACAGTCCTGTGGAGTTTGCACATTCTCCACATGTTTATGAGGCTTCTGAGAAAAAACGATCAGAAAATGGATGTGCAGATGTCAGTGAAGTTAGTCCCTTTTGAGATCTACTGTAGCTAACACCCAGCTTATATCTGAAGTAGCAGTTCAGAGCAGCAGTATGTAGCACTGCTACGTTTCACTATCCTTGAGCATTTTACGGATGTACAGGTTAGGTTCATCATCAGGGATACATTGGCCTGGCATGAGCTTGACTGTGAATGTTTGCATGGGTGAACTCTGGGGTGCTCTGGCTTTCCTATACAGGATTTGTTTCTACTTGTATGCCATGCTGTGGCATTTCAATAAAGCTGTCACAGTCAGCATCAGATAATGCATAGGGTGATGTACTTGAATCCAAAAATTACACACCGTAAAAGATTGTTGTGCAGAAAGCAAATAAATTTAAGATGACACAATTCTTTGCTTCCTGCCTGTCAAAAGAAAAGCTACCGAATATTGAATTCATTGTTACATGTATTTTTATTTCCTTGAAGCATTTTTACGTTTGAATTATATTAAAAAACTAGTTAAATACATGAAAGGACAAGTGCTTTAAATGCAGCTAATTCATATTAGCAAATATGATAATATATATATTGATTTTCTAGCCGACGAGACAAGTTGAAGTAATATAGAAAGCTTAGTGTAGAGTTGTTGAAAACAAGGATTTTGCAAGTTGCTTTTAGGTCGAGAGAGAAAGAGAGAACAGGAGCTCTCTGAAATTGTTACGTGTTTGAGTGTTTCTCTGCAAATGTGCCATTAGCGGGTAAGCAGTTTTATGAAAGCTGTTAGATGCTTAATGTGAGAGAGACCGGGATGGTGTGATAAGAAAAGGGCTTAGCCGTTCCAGGCCGGGCAGATGCATGTTCTGTACTCAACAAGGTCTCAGAGAGCATAGGCTTTGCTTGTGCTTTTTATCAGTTTCTTTTTGCTCAGGTTGTCAGCTTTCTTTGTTTTATTTTTAAATTCCTTTTGTCCTGCTGTCTTTTTTTCCTCCTGAATAGTTCAGCTTATTTGTCCCACTCTAAAAAAATTCAGTTTGCTTTTATTAGAGGACTTTTCCAGAGAAGGACTATATCACTGCAGTGTAATAAATGAATGCATTACCAGTACTTGATGATGAGACGTCTGCCTTATATTTTTGTGGGAAATTATTAATGAGCTCTAAAGATGGATCTCATGTATTCCATTTCTGCTGTTTCTAGGCAGTTAATGGTAATGACGTGTTTGTTTTGTTGTATCCTAAAAGAAACTTTATGATTAATTTTGAATTCTGTGCAAAGCAGTTCACACTCACCTGTCATTGATTGGTTTTCTTTATTTTATCATGAACTTTGCTTTTCATGGAAATTGTAAATCTGCACTTAAAAATTATGATAGAAGAAATGGCAAATAAGTTTGCAGTACGCTAGATAAATAGCTATGTATGGGTCTAAAATATGACCCGAATTGACGAGTTTGTGCTCACTTCTAATCTGTTATAGTATCACATTATACATCCTTCCTTCCTTGTTTCGTTTTCTCACTTGTGGTTTACTTTTTCATGCAGGCATCAAAGTCGTTTTTGCAAGTTTTTAGATACACGTAAAAGGTAGGTTGGCGCTGCAGAAGGGCCTTGCCATAACAAGGGACCATATCGATTTAAGGAGAATGTCCAATAAATACACTTGTTTTATGCACTCGACCTCAAGTAAAATACAGTCACCCCACAAAATGGGAACTGATTGAGAAAGGACTCCTTCATATAAAATTTGCTGTAACAGTATGGCTACGTTTGAGGAGGTGAGCTCAAAGAGTGCCGTGTTGTGCACAGTCCAGTGGCCGACAGTGTCTATCTGTCTCTCTATGTTAGTTGACATCTAGTTCTGCCACAATGTGTTTATAATGATGATCATTTATGGGCTGGCAAAATATACTGTATGTACCATTGTAGGCTTAGCATGTCTTTTACAAATGGTATTAGAACATGTACTGTATGTAAATAAAAGAGTTCATACAGCATACCTTCACTGAATAACAGAGTCATCTTCACAGCGGTTACTCAGTTCATCAAAGTCAACGTAAAATGAAACAACATTTTAATTCTGTTGCCTGACTTTTGTAGATTCTCATAAATTGAGCATTGCTTTTCTACAGCATACAGACATAGTGTGGGTTTGGTGTGATCTCATGTCGTTCTACATAAATGAGTATCTGCAGTTATCTTGAAAGTGAAATTTTGGAAATTTTGCTCTGTAATTTTTCTATGCAAGATTTATCATGATGCATGTTACTCTTTTTTGTCTTAATGAATTTTACTGGAAACTAATTGCACACTTTTTTTCTGTATAATGACATTTCATTGGCAGCTACTTGATTTATTTTTAACATACTGATCTTAGGAAAGGTGTTAATTAAAGGGAATATTTACTTAGACTTACATATTGAGGCTTGCAGACCCAAGTGTATGCATAATGGTGTATACGTTATTGAATTCATCCATAAGTAAACACACTAGATCCTCAGTAACTCTTCACTGATCATTGTCACCTTTTTGACATACTGTATAGTGTTTCTTTTCCAAGTGCTATAAAATGGCGTAATGGTAAACGGTGTTGCCTCACCCCTTCCTTCTCTGCCCTGTCACATGTGTACAGAGTTTTCATGTTCTGTCTTTGCACATTTGCTCTGGTTATCCATCCCATAGATGTGCAGGTTCGCTTGTTGTTGTTAAGTGTACAATGAATCCGAGTGAGTGTGTGTGTGTGTGAATGTGCAGCTATCTACTTTTGTCACATTCAATAATGGCATCTGCCTTGCACTAAGTGCTGCTGTGATGGGCTACTACTCCTTATAGCCATGTAATATAAATGGATGGATATTTCTTTTCTAGAAATTTTGCTCCATCCTAATGCCATTGTATTTTGTCACAGGAACTTCACTGGATTTCAAGAGGTCGCCATGAACACATGTGACCTAAAATTACATTCACATTTTATTTGCCATTATGGACTAATTGTTGTTTTGTTCCTTTAAGGCAAATTGTTTGTTTCTGTTGCCTGAAGACTGAGACAGTATTCTTTAAACCATAAAGTCTGTTTGTTCATTCTGCATCTCCAACTGCTAAACTAGCCATTAAATATAAAGTATAGTATAGTATATATATATATATATATATATATATATATATATATATATATATACTATATTTAGTATAGTTGTGCACTTGTAAGACACCGTGTGATGGTTTTCCCTAAAGGAGGCTGTTGTATAACATTCAGGCTCGTATGTCGGTGAAACATTCACGACAACTTTACAGCTCAGCAGCTTCTGCAATGACATATCATTCCATCTAAAAACTAGCGTCCTGGATAAAGCTAAAGGACACATGTAATGTTGTTGACGGAGGGTCAGCAGCCTGGAGGCCATGGCCAGGATGGGGCTTTGACTTTGGGAGTTTTCCTGCCTCCAGTGTTTGTCAATATGAAAGTTAGACAGTATGCTGGCACATAGCAATAATTTGTCATTTTGTCTGTATCAAGTAAAGGCCCTGGTTTATGGGTGTGATTTATTTAAAATGGTCTTAATAATTTGCTCATTAGTATTTTAAAATAACAAATCGTTATTATTTTTGAAAATATGGTATATGTTGACAGATATTACACAGTAACACATGTTTTGCGAATAGTTTTGTGTTTTAAGTCAGGATTGCTTACATTGAATTATGAGTGTACTCCACCTTTCTTTATTAGCTTCACTTTCAACATTTCTTTCTTCTGTAAAAGTTGCTTCTGACATGGTAAATTTTTTAAAAAGGGGTAGGTTTTTTATAAATGCAATGTCTTTAGCTGGAAAGAAACACCTAGAAATGAATAATAAATGGCTTGTTCTGAGACAGCTTTTAAAGGTATTGCAATTAAAAGAAAATAAATAAATAGATGTTCAAGGTACTTTTAGTTTTCTGGATATTCTTGACAAAGTGACTAAAATTGCTACCAACACCTGAGACCCAAATGGTTCACAATGAAGCAGAGATATAATTAAATCTCCACTCTAAATTATCCCAAGTGTGAAGGAGTGCTCAGGGGTGCGTCACTGTCAGCCATCGACCGGACTGTTGTGAATATGTCCTGTGAAAGGCTTCTGTCCAGCGTTAATCCTTGCTTTGCATGTGTCTGCTTGTCGTGATCCTATATTGGAAACAGGAAGTTCAGAAAATAAATGCTGTAGAAACAGGAAGTTGAGAAAGTTTTGTTTTCAGCTACTTCCTATCTGACAGAATTTCCGTGTGAATTAGATCCATTGTCTTTCTTTTTCTGTGAGTGTTTCCCTCATTTAGATGTGGCAGTTTACTGTAATTTTAGAGCATTATTCAGGCAGTCACAAGCAGGATAACAATGAAATGTGAACTGAATTCCAAAGGTAATTGAATTCTCTTCTGCATTATTAACTCCTGTTAGGTTAGAATAATCGCAGGCAAGCCTCCTGTGGATTAGACGGAAAAGCAGAAGTTGATCACAATGCAACATTTAAATTCTAAATCGCTGTGTTTAACATGTTGAATAGTTATTACATACTGTAAGTATCCAAACGATATGTCATTGATGATGCAAAATTTCTTTTTCAAGTCGCAGGATTAGTTGCTGCTAAGTCTAAAAGTGTGGCTAAGGTTGTGGTCAAGGGTGCTTCTGGTCACAGCTTTCAGTCAAACGGGTAGAGATGTCCACTAGGAATAATTCACATTCACAAGACAAGATACACTTTAATCTTTCTCCTTTCCTTTGCACATTACATGGTGACCAGCTTGTTTGTCGGCCAAACAAAACGAAAAAGAAATAAAATGATTTACAAAAAACGTTCCAAGCAGACTGTGACGTCAGACACCAGCAAAGTAATCTGAGTAAAGATGATAACTTTGCATATTAACTAATAAATTCTTCATCAAGCAGTGATCTTCCAAACTAGTAAGATTAGCGGAGGTCATTGTGAGCTGCCTTGAATCGTCACTATGATGCTGTCTCTGTGAATAATATATTTTTACCATTTTGTTCCTCATCATTTGTGAGTTATTAGCGTGAGAAATGTATTTTCAGTCATTTTTTATATGATAAGCAAATAAAAGCCTATGTACAGCACATTTCAGTTTGTCTGCAATAGAAGAGAAAGAATGCGGCTGTTGATGTTACGGCATGACTGGTCTGACTTCGGTTCCCAATCTGTATAAAGGCCTAAAATGTTATGCTCTCTGGGTGCTCATTTCCCAGAATGACAGCAGGAGCACAAATGTGGAGGTGTGCTCCTTGACTCAGTGCTACTGTATAAAGTATTGGTTTAAGATTTCAAGATGTTGAAATCTTCAGCATAACAATTCCTACGTCATAAATGGAAGCCAGTGTTTTGGTGCTACAGTATGTCTGACAAAGTGATTCTTCTGGGGAACAGGAAATGTGCTTTTTTTTTTTATCATATTTCCTGTCTTTCCTTATTTAGCAATAAGCTTATTTGAGTGGGCACAATAACCGTAAATATACAAGCAGAAGTGTGATTTTAATACTGTTATTTAATTTACTTTCTGCATGAGGTTTTGTTACTTTTTTATTGCAGTACGCAAATATTATCTGCTCAGCCACCATTCTGTTCTAGTGATTTAATTGCCTTTTAAAATATTTCTGCTTGAATAACTGTATCTTAATTTAAAGTAGAACTGTGGCTGCAGGGCCTTAAGAGGCCAGTGGTTGGTCTCTCATGTCTCCTGTTGACGGCAGGTTCGATTTTTTGCTGCCCTAACTTTGTTGTCATGTACTGTAACACAAACCCATCTAGCGCTCGTCGCTGTTCACGTAGATGCTCAGTGTGTCCGCGGAATGACAGTCAGTCGTTTTCTAACCCACTTAGTCCTGAACGGGGTTGTTTTCCTTAGGACCCTTTTTTGAATACTCGTATCTGGAATGTAAAGAATTGCAAGTATAACTAGTTCTTTTTCAGTGGTGCCTATTTTAACAGTCTAGATGGTTTCATCTGCTAAGTATATCTCTCATATCACAGAAATGTAGAATGTTCTTTTAAGGTTGTGTGTGGTTAACATGTTTTTGTTGATTATTTTGCCCCGTCATGCTGCTAATTTAATGTCCTGCTCTGTTTAACGCCATATCTGATGTTAGCGTTCATGCAGAAGGTATGGTAAACGAGTACCAGTGATGAAGCTGCTTCACTTGAGCGGATGTGTGCTACATTTTGGGCTTATGTCTCCTAGCTCCAACTGCTTTACATTTTTATTTTTATAAAATAAACAGTTTAGTGTGTAAAAGCTGTGTGGTGTTGTCAATGAAATTTACAGACTTTGATGAAATGAAATTTAGCCTAATAAGACGTCCATCTGTATGAAGCATGAATGTACGTTAAGAAAAAAAGTCTAAAGTTTAAAGCTGTTCTTGAATGTGTCATCCTCAGCACAGCAGTTCCCAACAGATGCTCAAATTCAAATACCTGAAACGTTCTACAAATCCAAAACTAATTTCCAGTTTCACAGCCCCACTGGCCCATGAGCCCAACTGAGTGAAATTGCAGTTTGCATTGCCCATGAGGAGAGTCAGATAACACCCATTGTGGGTCTTCCATGATGCTGTGGACATTCTGTGACTTACGTCATCCCTGTTGCAGTGATGGGTGCAGTGTGTGGGGCTTACTGAGTTTTACCATCTTTCTCAGTTTTAAAGTCCCAATACGTGACATGGTGGGCTACACAAATTTACGTGACAACTGTCAGACGTATGGGAGGAATTCCTGCTCCTCCTCATCTCTTTTCAAGTGCTACCTGTCTCTGGGCCTGGGCCTTCTAAATTGAAGGAGATGAACCCAAAAGCCATTGTGCGTTACAGCCAGATAGTAGCGTTTTGCTTGCTTCTTCTTTAATTCTGTGCCTGATATTTCACTTGTGCCTCAGCTTATTTATTATTGTGTTGTAGATAGTCACACAGTTGACGAAGGATGAGCAGAGACAAAGGCACCATCAAGGTGATAGGCTTCCCCTTGGGAGAGCAAGAGACCCCTCCACTAGCTGCCACAGTGCTCTTGTGCATGCTAGGGGGCAGTATATGTAACTCTGTCAGTGCTGCCCTGTAAGTGAAACCTTGGAAGATTATCAAAGAGAAATTGGCAATGGAGGAATGGCCAAGGCCAACACAATTTGCAGAGTTTGGTCCCTGGCTCAGGAAAATGCTGCTTTCCACAGGATGACAAAGAGCCCAGATAGTATGACATGCTCAATATTTTCATTTTCTGTGTCCCAAACTAGTTTCAGTTTGGGTTTCTTTGTTTTTTGATCAGTCCACTTTTGTTCATCTTATTTGTACCCACGACTCCCTGCTGCTGCTGCTTCTCTAACCACTGATCTGCATCCACAACCCAGCAAATTAGCAGAGTGACCCCAAGGAAAGTATAAACAGAAAAAAAATGGGTATTCAGAAAGACACACGCAAGTGGCCGTGGCACAGTGAATCACTTTTTTATGTAATTTATGCAATAATATGCCCTAATTCAACTTAACTTAAACATGAAGGACATAATCGCATTTGCAGCCTAAACAGTAAACTTAGGAAAGCCCAAATTATGCTTGTCTGGGTTGCACAATAAGGTGGACTCCTTTATCTGCTTGTTTAACATTTTGATGTGGCTTCTTCACAAGTTACTTACTTTCCCTAATATTATAATAATACATTTTATTTACTTGTAGGCCCCTCTTCTTTAACACTCAACTATTCACTAACAATAACTTATAACTATTCACTCCCCTGAACGTTTTCACATTCTATTGTTATACAACATTGAATCACACTGAATTTAATTTGGCTTTTTAGATACTGGTCAACAATAAAAGTCTCTTTAATGTTGAAGTGAAAACTGATCACTGCTTCTTCTTCTTTCGGCTGCTCCCATTAGGGGTTGCCACAGTTGATCATCTTCTTCCATATCTTTCTGTCCTCTGCATCTTGTTCTGTTACACCCATCACATGCATGTCCTCTTCATCACATCCATAAACCTTCTTTAGGCCTTCCTCTTTTCCTCTTCCCTGACAGCTCTATCCTCAACATCCTTCTCCCAATATACCCAGCATCTCTCTGCACATGTCCAAACCAACGCTCTCTGACTTTATCTCCCAACCGTCCAACTTGAGCTGACCCTCTAATGTACTCATTTCTAATCCTATCCATCCTCGTCACGCCCAGTGCAAATCTTAGCATCTTTAACTCTCTGCCACCTCCAGCTCTGTCTCCTGCTTTCTGGTCAGTGCCACCGTCTCCAACCCATATAACATAGCTGGCCTCACGACTGTCCTGTAGACCTGCAATCTGGCCTAAACTAATTACAAATATTAAACACCAAAGGATTGACTGCATGAGTATTCGCCCTTATAGGATGACACACCTACTGTAAGTCGTCACTGGTGAAGTCACACAGTCAGATCAATGGAGTTCACCTCTCTGGGGCTTCAATTGATTGGAGCATAAATGCAACTCATCTGGAAGGTCCGACTTGTGCTGAGTCAGTATGGTGGCCTGGCCAACACAATGAAGCCACTCCAAGCAACAGTCCGAAAAGCTAAGGGGGTGGATATGAGAATATCTAAGTCGCTGAATACCCCTTAGAGTCCAGTTAAACCAGTCATTAAGACATAGAAAGAGTATGGCCGCAAAAACTGAGTGATCGTGCAAGAAGGTCGCTTGTGAGGGAGACCTCCAAGAGACCTCAAGGAGATACAAGCAGCAGTGGCCGAGATTGGAGAGACTGTGCAGACAACAACTGGCGCTTCCTCAGTCACGGCTATATGGGAGAGTGGCAAAGAGAAAGACACTGCTACAAAAAACCACATGACATCTTGGCATGAATGGGAGAAACTGAGGAATCAGGAAGAAGGTTCTGTGGTTTGCTGAGACCAAAGTTGTGCTTTTTGTCCTCAGACTAACCACTATTTTCAATGAAACACACTCTCAACGTGTAAATTATGGAGAAGGCCGCATCAAGCTGTGTGGATGCTTCTCTACAGCAGGCCCTGAAACATTTATGAGGGTAAAATGAATGCAACAAAATACAAGCAAATGCTGGATGAAAACCTAGTGCAGTCTTCAAGAAACCTGCAACGTGGGAGATTTGTTTTCCAGCAAGACAACAACTCCAAACCTACACAGGAGCGGTTTTAAACAACAGAGTTCATGTCCTGGAGTGGCCGAGTCAGCGTTCAGGTCTCAGTCCAACTGCAGATGTGTGGATGTGTTTACTTGACCATCTCAGTAGTTTTCCAAAACCAGTTCTTATATATTTCAATGGACACAGCAAACCAAAATATTTCACTATTGTTCTCTCACAAAATCAGCAAAGAACTTTGAAAAAGTCCAGCACTGTTTGATCTACCAGGGTTTGCCACAATAAAAGTGAGAAGTTAATAAATACAAACCCTTTTATTTTAATTCTCTTAAAAAATGATATAGGTAAAAAAGCACAATACAAAATTGTTATAGAAAACAGAATGAAGTAAATGCAAAATGTAAGTCTATCCATCCATCCAGTATCCAACCTGCTATATCCTAACACAGGGTCACGGGGGTCTGCTGGAGCCAATCGCAGTCAACACAGGGCAGAAAACAAACCTTGGGCAGGGTTCCAGCCCACCACAGGGTATACACTGTAACAAAGGCGCTATATAGGCGCCTGACCCGACACAGAAAGACACGGAGGCACGTATAAAAAGTACAAAAGACTTTTATTTTTCTTCAGCTGTGGGACACGTCTTCCCCGTGCCACACAGCCCAAACACAGTCCCCAAAGCACAAAACTCACAAGCACCACAATTCTCCACCATTCCTCCCAGACAAGCTTCGTCTCCTTCCTCCCAACTCTGGCTCTCCGAGTGGTGGTGGCTGGGCCCTTTTATAGCCCACCCGGAAGTGTTCAGGGGCTGAAGACTCGTCCAGCCAGGCTGTGGGAAGCAGACAGCCCCCCCTAGCGGCCACCCCGGGCCCCAACCCAGCTGTGGAGGACTCCATCTCCCATGGTTGGGGAATCACCGTCGGCCAGGGAGGCTGCCACCAAGAGTCCCGGGGGAGGTATTGGACTGCCCATGGCGCCTCCCCCGGAACATAAGCAGCAGGGGCGACAGACCCGGCTGTCCTTCACAACACACACACACACCAAACACACATTAGGGACCATTTAGAATCGCCAATGCACCTAACCTGCATGTCTTTGGACTGTGGGAGGAAACCCACGCAGACAACATGCAAACTCCACAGGGTTAGGACCCGGGAAGCGAACCCAGGTCTCCTTACTACGAGGCAACAGCGCTACCCACTGCGCCACCGTGCCGCCCCAAAATGTAAGTTGCACATCAAAATACAAATTGCACATTTAAGAAAATAAAGTGCACATAATGTGAATTAAAAAAGCAGGCCTAAAACCGAAGATTCACGTGCTGCTGGGGTTCGAACACAAACATTGTAAACGTGCCTTCGAACGGGCAGAGAACGAATCAAATTTGTGTTAAGTGACATTTCTGGTTGTCTCCCCAGTCCCTAGCAGTTTGAGAATTAGCGGGGCACAATCAGTGAAACAAGTACATAGTGCTTTTATTTTAAACAAACAAGGATACAAATAGTGTAGTGCTGCTTCCTGACATAAATGTTCCTCAATAACACAAAGTGTCCAGAGGGGGTTCAATTTCATAATAAATACAATAAATAATTTCATTAAAATGAGGTTTTGAGTCTCAATGTCTCTGGCTTAAGAATAGAAGAGGAAATCACAATGATCAGAAACAAAACACAACCGTCTGCAATTGTGTGCATCACTAAGGAAGGCCAGCACCAGGTGACGACACACACATTACAGCTGCAAAGTCACTGAATATTCTGATAAGTACGCACACTCATGTGCACATTATGCTGACGGCTGTTGTTAAAGTCGTAACTGAAAACAACAGATCTACCTTTTAGTAAATCACAGCAACATGGCTGCAATGACGTGTCCTGGCCAGCAATACAGAAGCATTTTGCTGTTCTCTTAAAAAATGGAAATGTGGCCGACCAAAAGATTAAGGCACCAGGAGATGAAAATGTTGTCATGAAATGGAAGATCAATAAATCAAGGCACTAAAACCAAAGCACTACACAAAATCACTGTCAGAAGTCAAAAGCACTTTAAGATTCAGAATAGTAAATTATAAAAGGGACATAGAAAGATTTGATTGAGATCCACAATCGTGGACACAGTGTGTGCTACACCGATAGTTTAAATATCATCTTGGTATTGATGTAATAGTCCACAACTTCTGGGGAACCCAACCCCAACCCCATGAAATCAAAGATGGCAGCACGTAAAAGCCAAAAACAAGACGTGAAAATGTAATAACGTGTCTAAGATGAAAGCAAAAGTAAAAACAAATGGCCAAATCAAATGCTGCATTATGAGAACCCCTAAATGCGATTCAAGACACATCAATAAGAACAAGGAGGAGACCGTTAAAAAAATCGAAATGATACCAGATCATCACACTTACTCTTTCTATGAAATGAACAAGCACCCATCCAGAAGCAGTTGTCGTCGTTATTTGTATGGCTAATTGTAACCGCTGACATTCCAGAACACAAAAGCCACAAATAGTGGAGGAGGACCTGACTTATTTTTCCACTATGCTGATATCATTGTGGCACAATCCACACCAAGGGATAGATAAAGTGATAAAATAGCCCCATAGATCACTCCTGACCATTTCCTTCCACTATCTTCTTAGTTTGTTGAACCCAGTGTGGGTTTAGGATCTGATCGGCATTTAGGACTCCATGTTAAGAAATAAGTGGAATTGTGTTCTCATGCCGTCTCCTCCTTTGTCAATGTATTGTTACAAGAAATTGGAACGGGATGTCTCACATACATTGTTACATGTTTGTACTTTTTATGAAATCATGTCAGCCAAGCAATGTGACCACTGGATGGCTGTCTCCATCCATCCATCCATCCATTTTCTAACCCGCTGAATCCGAATACAGGGTCACGGGGGTCTGCTGGAGCCAATCCCAGCCAGCACAGGGCACAAGGCAGGAACCATTCAAGTATTAAAATGACAGTATAAGGGAATTGGTTACAAATTACTTAAATGTAGGAAATCATAGCAACAGAGGTGTTTTCAATAAATATTGTGTTTTCAATGAGAGGAGTGGGAACACCTTCTGACCAGAAGAAGTCCCAGAATTTGACATATGAGAACATGTTATTCTCCCAACAGAACCGAGGTGTGCTCTTGTATGGTTTAAAGAAGTTCCCGAAATGCTAGGACAACAGGGGTCACTAGAGGGAGCTCTAGTCTGGATTAGCGCAAGCAAAGGCTAATCTGGAGGTTGGCTGGAAGTATGACGGAGATGACAGAAATAGCAGAACTCAAACAAAGACTCTAAAGGGCCAGAGGTCAACACAAGGAGGCAGACATGGATATGCATGCAAGTGGAATAGGTAGCAACAGATTTGTAACCTTTGTTAAAGTCACTCAGGTTACTAGCGCACACTGAGGGTTAGATTTGCAGGAGTATTGGGGAAGAAAAACAGTCTGGTCCTCTGCAGTCACACTCTGCATTATGGGAAGTCCGCAGGGAAACCTATTGGTTCTAGGGGATCTCCTGAGGGGTACTGGCTGACATTTCAGTGCTGGGCAGGTAACCAGAAGTTCTTGTAAAGGCTTATGACTGAAGGTTTCCTGATCCTGGATTAAAAAGCTCCTACACTCCATATACAGGGAGCTTGGAGACGAGAGGAAGTCAGTCATTGCTAATGGTGTGATAATTAAAGAGGCTAACGGTGAACTAAGTGAGGTATAATGTTATTATTTTTAACCCTTAGGTATTTATTGGATATTTCCTTTTATTATTCACCTACTTTGTTAATAAAAACCTTTTTTATTACATTTGTTATGAACTGGGAGTTCAAAGCACTAAAGAGTCCTGAAATTCCTTAAAATGTCTACTAGAGGGGGAAATATCATTAAAAAAAAACCCTGGCTAATAGAACAGAGGGCCACGTAGAATCTTTACAAATAAAAAATGTATTAATACAGAAATGCTCTGTAACAAAAGAAAGCTTCATAGAGCACAAAAGGCAAAATGAGTTGCCATAAATCAAGGCAATTCATTAGCAAAAAATTCAAATGGACCACAAGGGACTGTGGGAAAGCCTCCATCTTTCTAGGGCAGAGGCAGTCCCTGGCAATCCCCGCCTCCTGGGGAACCACCCACAAAACACATAATAACTAAGGGAGAGAGAGAGAGAGACAAAAATCGAAAAAAACAAAGAAAAATGCAAATAATTAACAAACCTAACATTACCATGAATAAAATAATCAAAAATGAACAAAACCACCATAAAACAAAAATTGGAACTCCATTCAGGGAGGGAATAATGGCTGGAAGGTAACAGTTTTATTCGTTTGGCCATCATTTGGGTTCGGGGATGATGAACGCGTAAACTCATACAGTCCAATATGCCAAACATAAATCAAGGCTTAAAAAATAAATGCAAAGATCTAAAGCCAAAAGTCTTTCAAAGAAATTAGTCATGCAAAAAGGTTTTTAACAATTCAGAAAGCTGACATCACGCACCGCACTTCTGGGAACTGTGTAATGCCATTGCCAGCAATAAAAGGCACAAAATGGTGGTGCCCACTGCCAGAAAGTGAAAAGAAACTGGGGGTAAAATAAAAAATAAAAATAAAACAACATTGTTGCATTAATAACATTGTAAAAACAACAAATAATTGGAAAATTAAATCTAGCGATGCAAATGACAATTCATAACAATCTCACGGACTTGTTGAGGGAGGCATAAAGACTGGGTAAAGCATCAAATGGATGAAGGAAGACCGAGACCACCGTACAGACAGGCTAGAGGGACAGCAGACAGAAAGAGAGAGAGACGTTTATGTGGCACTTTCAGGTGGGGAAGCCATCCCGCCAGGTATAAAGGCATTGCAGACCTACTTACTGTATGTAGCCTCAGAAATCCCTTCAGATCAAATCAAATATTATTTGTCACATGCAAGTTAGTTACTCAGCTCCAATGGCTATGTCTTTATGAAGAATATAAAAGGACAATAACAATAATACATGACTTTATAAATGCTGTAGGAGGATCATGGGTTATTACCCGGATGGGAGCCCCAAGTGAAAAGATGGCTGGATTGGCCGGCTGGGCGGAAAGATGGACCAGAAGATGTCAATCCCTCATGCATTAGGTGGCAGGGTTCCTCGTTTGAGAACACAGTCAGGATACCTGCAGCGGTGCTAGGAAAACGGAGTCTGGAAGTGCAGCCCTGTAGGGGTCCCTTGGGATCGATAGAGGGTGCTGTTGGGGGAGGACCACCCTACAATGCCTATGGCCCAGAAGTACTTCCTGGGTCCAGCATAAAAGGAGTCGGAGGAGAGAAAGAGGAAGAATTGTGTGATTTGTGTTTGTCTTATTGTATGCTTGTGGCACATTACTGGGTGGAGGTCTGTGAAGGTGCATTGAGGAATAAATATTCTTTATTATATTCTATTGCTGTGTCTGTGATTTGGGGCTCTCTGGCACCCCCTTGTAGTCACAATACCAAAAATCTTTAATGGAATTTTAAATATCGTAATAACTAAATAAATAATGTAAGTAACTTAATGTGAAAGAATTAACAATAGGACATCATGGATCTCCAGACAATTTCCTTATTCAAGATGCAAATGGACTGTGGACAGAAGCTCCCCCTCATTCTCTCCGTTTACCTGACCACCGTACTGAAAAAGGGCATTGTTGGAATGGCTGGTATCTTTGATAATATTTTTTGTCCTGGTCCAACATGCTTGGTGTAGATGTCCTCGAAGTGAGCCTGGTGGTCCTGCTGCGTGCTGTTCCCAAACCTGGCAGTAATATTCCTGTCAGAATACTTTCAATGGTAAATGTGTAGAAGTTCGTTAGTAACTGGGAGGACAGCCCAAGGCATCTGATGTGTTAAAGGCATTGTTGTGCTTTGTTTACCAAGTCATCGGTGTGTTTAGATCGGTTTACATTGTCTGTGATGTGGACACTGAGATATCTGACAACTGATTGGGTGATAGTGCCTCCCTGAGTTCACCTTGTCTTGCTCCAGTTCAGGAGTAGACACCAGTGTGATGGACTCTCCACTTCACTGAGGTAAGCCTGTTCACTGTTGCTAGAGATCAGGCTTATCAGGCCAACCGCAGCTACGTTATCAGCAAACTTGACAATGATGTCAGAGTCATGTGCAGCCATGCAGTCGTATGTGTAGAGGGAGCACAGCAGAGGACTTAGAACACAGCCCTGTGGATCTCCTTTGCTGAGAGTGAGGGATGATGAAGTACGGCCACTTGCTGAGACCACCTGGGGTTTACCTGCTGTGGTGGACGACTGGGGCTCTTGCCCAGCCAGGACGCCTGGAGGATGAGAACATCAGGAGAGAAGCAATACATCCCGCAGGACACAAGCGTTCGCTTGGACGATTCTGGAGCCATGGACTGCAGCACTTCCATCACACCAGGAAGTGCTGAAGGAAGATCATCAAGGAGCACCTGGAGCACATCCTGGGACATTATAAACGGGGCCGCATCACTCCATTCTGAGAGCCGGAGTCAGGAGGTCGGGGACAGAGCTTGCAAAGGGAGGAGTAGAGGCGGCAGAAGAGAAAAACAGAAAGAAAATAGAGAAGATGAAAAGGACTGAGTTACTGTTGGTGATTGGAGCACTGTGTAAGGTGCTAGGAAAGAGTTAAAAAAAAATAAAAGTGTGGGTTTCGTGGGTGTGCATCTTGTGTCTGTCTGTGTCAGATTGAGTGGCTGGCACCCCCTACAGGTGTCACACTGCCCACAACTTACAAATCCAGCTGTATGATGAAGTACTTGGCCTCAGGTCCCTGAGCTTGGTGATGATCTCAGACGGGATTATTGTGTTCAATTCAGAGCTATAGTCTATAAATAGTATTTGCACATAATTCCCTCTTGTGTTGTCCAGTACAGTATGAAGGATCAAGGTGATGGCAGCCTCTGTGAATCTACTGGAGCGATGTGCAAACTGTAATGGATCCAGTTCTTTTGGCAGAGAAGAGCACGTGTGATTTTTGACTAGCCTGTCAAATACTTCATTGCTATAGACGTTAGTGCAACAGGATGGTAGGATGGAGTATATTTAGACTTTAAACATTTAAAGTGAGGCACACATTTTAATATTTCAAATACATTACATAACTGTTCTTGTTTATTATGTTCTTCTACTTCAAGGAGTAAATCATTACATTTCTTTGGAAGACTCCAGATTAGGACAGCTATCACTAATTCAGACTTTTGAAATCATAAATACATTTTTCGTTATGGCATTAGTATGTACATTTCGAAAGATACTCTGTTTGAAACATAAACCATACTAATATTCCACACTGTACTTAAAATTCCATACGTGGCATTTGACTGCGGACTTTGTTATTTCCTGAAACACTGAAGCACACTACAGGCTTTGTTTTTGCAAGAGTGTTCATACAGGTTTGACGAGACGTGTATTTAAGGACCTAAACAGAGGAGGTCTCAAAGCAGCCTGCGCCTTAGGCAACGCCTGCAGTATCCCACCCTTGAACTTCACGCTCATGTGATTCTGGGGGAGCGATTGGTGGTTGGAACAGGTGAAGTGTGTTTTGCTGGCCTGCCTTACGAACGAAGGCTTACCCGTCTCTGATTACAGCCCCGACACACACGCTACTCGACCCCTATCACTATTGAAGTAGTTACTCCAGTTTTCCAGTTTTGAGCTTTCAAAAGTAGCATTGAGTCATAAATTTTGGCAGAAGTATGAGACGTACAATACTTGATCTATTCTTTGTATCATTTTTACATAACTGACAGTATTCACGTTGAATGTATGTGCCAAGGCTGGCTGGTTTCCCACCCTGGAATTCAAACACCAGACCCTTTAACTAGGCTTTGTTTTCTAGGGGGAGAATACCTTTTTAACATGTGACGCTTAAACAGAGTGAGCCTGCGACTGAAATAGACGCCATTACTGTCAAAACACCCCTTTTAGCATTTTAAGTAGCTTGAAGCCTCCTTTAGCTCAACAGGTGAAGAAAGCTCATTATCAGTCTCCGAGCAGAATACCGGACTCGGCTTTGTGTGGCAGAGTATCTCGCACAAAAATACAGTCATATGAAAAAGTAAGTACACCTCATGGAATTTTTAGCTCTTTAAATTCGGACTCATTTCGGTCCATTTTTTGGCTCTAACTTCACTTTGTCATCCTTCACTCAATAGTCATGTTCCAAATGAAGGCCAGACATTTCTCATTTGGAATTTCTACACATTTTGTGGGACACTTATGTTCAAGCAGAGTAAGGGGTTAACTTCTGTGACGTCTTTACCAAAGAAAATGCACTTTGAATGTCATTCTTTTTTCCATAGGTGTTGGAATAAGCTTCTTAACACTATAAGCAGGCAGAAGTAATTCTGAAAAATCTACAAGTAATATTTCTAATTTTACTGTTCTGAAAAAAACAGGATTCTTTTTCTCCACTTTTAGTATTTTTAAATAAGTAATGTCACACACTGTGGACATAACACCTCTTCTCCTTCCTCTGCAGATCAGCAGATGACAAGAAGACTTACGCCCTAACCAGCTTCCTCATTCCTCTCTAGACCACACCCCCTTCCTGACCTCACTTCCACCTCTTTCTTCCTGGACCCGCCTCTTCCTCTCCACCACCTATAAAAACCCGCCCTCTATCCTTCTGTCTCAGTCCCATTTTGGACACAGTCTCTTGTGATTACTTGCTTACATTACATTATATGAGGTGGATTCTCCAAACCTTTTTCCGTCTTTGTGTTCTTGCATTTACAGTATCCATGACATGCACATCAATTATTGAAGACCCATGGCCTATGCATCATTCAGAAGAGCAGATCTTTTCGCAATATATTTAGCTAATAAAGAAATTGTACTGTGTATCCAGATTACAACACCAACAGTTCCAAGATTCAAAAGCATTTTTACAAAACAGCTCTGCAATAAAGCAAGTGTCATTTGAAAGTTAAACACCCCCATCATTTAGTAAATAATAGTCTGTGTGTCAAACTGTACACAATTCAATCAGGACATCCAGGAAAGCCGGTGTGGCAGGTGTCACTGTGATATGGCAATTCGGCCATCTTTGAGGGAAGAAAGAAACACATTGCAATGATATTCAATACGCCATTTTAACAGCAAAACAGTGTACTTTTATTATATCTATGAGAAATGAATGACTCTAGATAGATAGATAGATAGATAGATAGATAGATAGATAGATAGATAGATAGATAGATAGATAGATAGATAGATAGATAGATAGATACTTTATTACTCCCAAGGGTAAATTCACATACTCCAGCAGCAGCATACTGATAAAGAACAATATTAAATTAAAGAGCAGGTAAATAAAAATGCAGGTATAGCAGACCATAACTTTGTATAATGTTAACGTTTACCCCCCCGGGTGGAATTGAAGAGTCGCATAGTGTGGGGGAGGAACGAACTCCTCAGTCTGTCTCTGAAGCTGCTCCTCTGTGTGGAGATGATCCTGTTCAGTGGTTGCAGTGGATTCTCCATGATTGACAGGAGCCTGCTCAGCACCCCTCGCTCTGCCACAGATGTCAAACTGTCCAGCTCCATGCCTACAATAGAGCCTGCCTTCCTCACCAGTTTGTCCAGGTGTGAGGCGTCCCTCTTCTTTATGCTGCCTCCCCAGCACACCACCGTGTAGAAGAGGGCGCTCACCACAACTGTCTGATAGAACATCTGCAGCATCTTATTGCAGATGTTGACGAACGCCAGTCTTCTAAGGAAGTATAGTCGGCTCTGTCCTCTCTTGAGCATCAGTATTGGCAGTCCAGTCCAATTTGTCATCCAGCAGCACTCCCAGATATTTAAAGGTCTGTACCCTCTGCACACAGTCACCTCTGATGATCACGGGGTCCATGAGGGGCCTGTCCCTCCTAAAATCCACCACCAGCTCCTTGGTTTTGCTGGTGTTCAGGTGTAAGTGGTTTGAGTCACACCATTTAACAAAGTCCTTGATTAGGTTCTTATACTCCTCCTCCTGCCCACTCCTGATGCAGCCTACTATAGCAGTGTCGTCAGCGAACTTTTGCACGTGGCAGGACTCCGAGTCATATTGGAAGTCTGATGTATATAGAGGCTGAACAGGACCAGAGAAAGTACAGTCCCCTGCGGCGCTTCTGTGTTGATGACCACAATGTCAGACCTGCAGTTCCCAAGACGCACATACTGACGTCTGTCTGTAAGATAGTCCACGATCCATGCCACCAGGTATGAATCTACTCCCATCTCTGTCAGCTTGTCCCTAAGGAGCAGAGGTTGGATGGTGTTTGTAAAAATTTTGCATTATTGTTCAATCCCACCGACGGTTCCAAAACAAGGAGGATAACTTTAAAGGGTTAACATATACAGGAATATCGAGATTTGAGCTTATTTTAAACAGAATCTTTAGATAAGGATAATTTACAGTATTGGAAGAAAATACTGAAAACCTGACTTTGTAATTTTTTATGAAATGAAAAATGAACAGATTTGCTAGTTTCATCTGAGGGAGAGATAAATCCAGTCTTGACTCTAATAGCTGCTGTTGTCCCCTGGTGTAGACATTCCCTATATCTGTTGTCAAAGACAAATAACAAGGAGCCACAACAAACTTTTGGGGCAGCCACCCCTATATTGTTTCTGGCTACAAAATTGATCATTTTGATATACAAATGTGTACAGGTTAGAGTCCAAAACAGAATAGAATTACTAAGTTTAAAGTTGGCGGCTTTAAGGGTCAGCAGAGGAAGTGACATCGTGGGGCCCAGAACAGGAAGTGACAGGCAGAACCAGATCCAGGCAGAATTTCCCATAAGTGGACTGCACTAGAAAGAGAAAAAGGATTAGAACACTTCGCCACCCCCTGGTTTGGCATGGAATTGCCCTCATTCAGGCCCTTTAGCTGCCTTCCATGCGCATGTGTGTCATACCGTCTAGCATTGACTGGGGGAAAGGTTTTTCAACTTCTCCATAAAGAATTCTTTCAGCTGTGTAATGTTTGAGGGGAGTCTTGTGTGCACAGTCCATTTCAAATCCCCCCACAGTATTTCAATGACGTTCAGATCTGGGCTTTGGCTTGGCCATTCCAGAACTCTCCAATTCTTTCTTTTCAACCAAATCCTTGGTAGATGTACTGGTATGTTTAAGTCATTGTCCTGTTGCAAGGTCCATTTTCGGTTGAGCATCAGTCTTTAAACAGATGGTCTCACATTCATAATAGATTCCATGATGGTGAGCTTCCCAGGCCCTGATACAACAAAGCAGCACCAAACCTCCATGCTTTACAGGTTGTGAAGAAAAGACAACACACTTACAAAGATTTGGAGTTTTGAGCCCCGTATACTGAATTCCAACACAAAATAAGGTCAGTAGTTTCAAAAAGCATAAGGCATTGAAGGGTAGGCAGACAGACAGTTTACAGGGGTGAATCGGAAATTATAAAGTGGAATGCTGGGTAAACCCAGGGAAGGGAGTCTGACATCACCTTTGGGGAAGCAGAGGGAATAAGGGAACCCAGAACTGATGCAGCTCTGTGAAACGTCCGGGTGAAGATATGGCAGCGGCGTCTCAGTCTCTCTGAGGAAACAAAGAGAGAGAGGTTAGTACACTGCCGTTGTCCCCTGGCACTGCTTTCCGTGGTGCAATTCGGGTCTTTAAGCTGCTCCCCAAGCGCTTGTGCGTGACAAGGTGCTATCAGGTTCTTCTGGTCACATGCTGTCTTTGGTTTTCACCAAATGTTTCTTCTGGTACTGTGGCTAAATAACATCTGTCCAAGAGCACAACATTCCAGAAGTTCTGGTTTTTGCATAGGTGTTTACGGGCAAACTTTAGTTTTGCCCTAGTGTTCTTTCTGGCTAGCACTTCTCCCACCAAGATCTAATTCAAGTAGCCTGTTTCGGATAATAAACTCCAGCACTTTTTCATCAACAGTTTCAAGAGGTACCTGTAGGTCTCATAATAACATTTTGGGCTTCTTAGTGAATTCTTTCAGCATCTTGTACTCTACTCTCTGGCTGAAATTGCTAGGGCGGCCTGACCTGTTGGCAGTTGCTTGAAATCTTCTCCACTTGTTAATGACCTTCTGTACAATGGAATTGAACATATACAGTGCATCCGGAAAGTATTCACAGCGCATCACTTTTTCCACATTTTGTTATGTTACAGCCTTATTCGGCAAAATGGATTAAATTCATTTTTTCCTCAGAATTCTACACACAACACCCCATAATGGCAACGTGAAAAAAGTTTACTTGAGGTTTTTGCTAATTTATTGAAAATAAAAACACTGAGAAAGCATATGTACATAACTATTCACAGCCTTTGCCATGAAGCTCAAAATTGAGCTCAGGTGCATCCTGTTTCTAATGATCATCCGTGAGATGTTTCTGCAGCTTAATTGGAGACAACCTGTGGTAAATTCAGCTGATTGGACATGATTTGGAAAGGCACACACCTGTCTATATAAGGTCCCACAGTTGACAGTTCATGTCAGAGCACAAACCAAGCATGAAATCAAAGGAATTGTCTGTAGACCTCCGAGACAGGATTGTCTAGAGGCACAAATCAGGTTACAGAAAAATTTCTGCTGCTTTAAAGGTCCCAATGAGCACAGTGGCCTCCATCATCCATAAGAGGAAGAAGTTCGAAACCACCAGGACTCTTCCTAGAGCTGGCCGACCATCTAAAGTGAGCGATCAGGGGAGAAGGGCCTTAGTCAGGGAGGTGACCAAGAACCCGATGGTCACTCTGTCAGAGCTCCAGAGGTGGTCTGATGAGACAAAGATTGAACTCTTTGGTGTGAATGCCAGGCATCACGTTTGGAGGAAACCAGGCACCGCTCATCACCAGGCCAATACCATCCCTACAATGAACACCATGCAGGAATTGGGAGACTAGTCAGGATAAAGGGAAAGATGACTGCAGCAATGTACAGAGACATCCTGGGTGAAAACCTGCTCCAGAGCGCTCTTGACCTCAGACTGGGGCGACGGTTCATCTTTCAGCAGGACAACGACCCTAAGCACACAGCCAAGATATCAAAGGAGTGGCTTCAGGACAACTCTGTGAATGTCTTTGAGTGGCCCAGCCAGAGCCCAGACTTGAATCTGATTGAACATCTCTGGAGAGATCTTAAAATGTCTGTGCAACGACACTTCCCATCCAACCTGATGGAGCTTGAGAGGTGCTGCAAAGAGGAATGGGCGAAACTGGCCAAGGATAGGTGTGCCAAGCTTGTGGCATCATATTCAAAAAGACTTGAGGCTGTAATTGCTGCCAAAGGTGCATCGACAAAGTATTGAGCAAAGGCTGTGAATACTTATATAAATGTGATTTCTCAGTTTTTTTATTTTTAATAAATTTGCAAAAACATCAAGTAAACTTTATTCACGTTGTCATTATGGGGTGTTGTGTGTAGAATTCTGAGGAAAAAAATGAATGTAATTCATTTTGGAATAAGGCTGTAACATAACAAAATGTGGAAAAAGTGATGCGCTGTGAATACTTTCCGGACTCATTTGCTTCTAGAACTTTCTTTCTTGAAGGTCTCCCAGAGCTCTTTTGACCTAGGCTAGATGATAACACACACTTCAACAACAGAGAGAAAACCAAACAACGTGTCTGAGGTTTAAATCAGCTAGGTTTCTCCAAGATCCTCTCTAATGAAGTTCTAACCATTTGCATTCAGTTCTAATTGTAGGTATTTGAGGTAATGATAAATGTAATTTAAATTATATATGTAAAAGTCACATTACATTTGTTATATCACCATTATGTTTAGATACTGTTCAAAGGAAGATCAAATCTGGACATGTCCATGTGTCTTAAAAAAGAAAAAGCATTTCATGGCGTGTCCTTACTTTTTCACAAGACTGTAAATGAGAGACACACTAAACTTTGATTTAATTTTCTACTCTCAGGCTGTGCTTTCTGTACTGCAACAACCCATGACAATATCTATCCAACTGCAATGTACTGTGAAACATTTACAATAATGCAGAAAATCATGAGAGTTGATACTTTTTCACATCACTTGGCAATGAAAAACAAGAGAAGCAGGTGGCTCATGTCCAAAAGTGATAATACATCAGTCAAGTGGTATCAAAGAAACAACATTATATCTAAGAGACATTTAGATATATCAGTACTAGCTGGCCTGATCCGCAATTAATCTTTAAGTCTAATATCTAATTTTTAAATCTAATATTAAACCTAATATAAATAAGCGCAGAAGCATCATGTAGATTAAGAGCAGGCATCCTCTTTGAAAGACACTTACAATACACTTGTGAAAACCACCACTAGCCTTTTTTTAACAAATTTTGTTACTGCCAGATTTCAAATACTTACTCTATGACAGACAATTTCTCAAGTGGAACTAATTTTAATTTTTATGTCAGATGCCTTTCTTATTTAGACCTTATTTAGTGCTTGCCCTTGGGACTTGTTAATAGTCCTAGGAAATGCAGGTTTCACAGGACACTATCTGTGTCTTAATCTAAAAGGAAAACCTGAGTCAGAAGGTGACAAATCATTTCTGGGCATCAAGACGTAATCATCACTTGCACATTGTAATTTGTACGCTGCGGTTTCCCTTTCACATCTTCTTGGTTGGCCACACGTCTTCTCCTTGCTGCTCCTCTTTCTAATGTTACCTTTCGTTGTTCAGATGATTCATTTCCTCGAGCTTGACTTGCTCTCACTGCAATGCTTTTTCGTGAGGCGTTATTCATATCTCACTGCTTAAACACACTCTACATTTGGAGTGCTCATTTGGAAAGTTTTTTTTTTAGTACATCTCAGTAAAACGTTTTTCACCTGGAAGTCAGCGTTCTTCAATTGAAAGCAAAACTCTTTTTTCCCCTTGAAGCAAGAGTCTTTAATTATAGCTGCCGGACAGACAGAAAATGGCTTGTATTATATAGACAGATCTACAACAAGGAAAACTTCTTTTACCTAGCAACATGATTCATTGAACAAATTTGGATTGTCAGGAATCAGCACGTTAACTCCTCTTCCTACATGCCATTGTTTACAGGCTGCCACTCCAAAAAATTTAATTTGTAAAATTTTGCAAAAGCTAGGCTTTACTTAGCAAAAGCACTGCATTATTTTACAAAATGATTGCATTTTTGTCAATGATGATTGCGTTATTTCACAAACGTATTGTGTTATTGTGTAAAAATGTAATGTCATTTAGCAGTACAGTGGAACCTCGGTTTGCGAGTAACTTGGTTTACGAGTGTTTTGCAAGACGAGCTAAATTTTTTAATACATTTTGACTTGATAAACGAGCGATGTCTTGCAATACGAGTAGTATGGATAAACTTTGTCTGCTGAGCGTCATGTGATCACAACTGAGCTGATGGTTCTTCTCTCGCGCGCGCGTCTCTCTCTCCTTATCTCTCTCGCTCGCATGCGTCTCTCCCTCTCTCTTCTCTTGAGGGCAATCGTCTCCTATTCTCCGTCTGCATGTCCATGATTATTTTTGGATACGCTTATACGGCTGGGAGACTGCGATTGCTTTGGGACGCTCTTCCGCGTGTCGTCCCGCTGGGTGGAATCCCACAAGAGTTTAGAAACTCACTCACACCAGCCATGATTCTTTTTAAAGGTAAAGTGCAGGTTAATTTGTTTTATGTATTTTTACTTTATATTTTGTATTAATCATTTTTATATGACTAGTTTTGGGTTGTGGAACAAATCATCTGAGTTTCCATTATTTCTTATGGGGAAATTCACTTTAATATACGAGTGCTTTAGACTGCGAGCACGTTTCCGGAACAAATTATGCTCGCAAACCGAGGTTCCACTGTATTTGCTTTCTTTTAAAGTTGAGGTCTTTTCATTGTCACATGCACAATGAAATTCCTTACTTGCATAACGCTCCTTGCAGACACAATGACCAACATAAAACATCAGAAAAAGAAAAAAGCTCAAGATTAAATCTCATATTAATAATAATCCCAGCAAATAACACTAAAACTCCCAAGCACCTCTAAAATGAACCACCTGGAATGGTAGAAGACCTTCTGGATTTATAGGGTGATAAGCAGGACCACTCATAACGAAGACAATTTAAACATACGGACAAAATCAAAAATAAGACGATAAATAAAATAATCAAGAATGAACGAAATTGACATAAAACATGAATTTCATCCCCAGCCTGGGAAGGACCCTGGCTAAGACCTGAAATTCATGTGATTGATACTTTTGTCATTATTTCTATGATATCAACATGTTGCCAATTTGTTTGTCAGTTTTCTATAGGCGCTCTCATTTAGTGCATTGTTTTTCATGGACGCTGTCATATTGTTTATAGCAACAACGTCTGTTGTTAGTCATGTGTGCTGATGACACGTGTCACGTGACTTGTTGCCAATATAAACAAGTTGCCTTGGGTTTGTGAAAAGCACTCAATAAATGTAACTTCTTCTCCTTCTTCTTCTTCTTATTATTATAAAAAGATGGCGGCACACTCAGTATGACACTTGAACTTTGGATCACAGCAAAAGAACAACCTTACAAAAGGCTTACAGTATTCTTGGGAATTTCTGAAAACAGTTTTTTTTTTTGGTTAAGTTTATTTGTTTCCCTGCATCTGTCTCCCTGTAGAGAGTGATGCTGTGCAAAAATGAAATACGTAGTAACAAGTAACAGCACACTGCCTGATAACATGCAGTGAATCTACTTGACTTGAGCTTTCCTAGTTTTCATCCTCTTTCTCTGTACATTTAGTTTTTGTTTGCTCAGAGGTTGATGCATTTGCTGTTTCCTTGAGCAGATCTTCTTTTCTCCACCCTAACGGCCCGCTTCTTCTCTTCTTTCGTCGGCATCTTTTTGCATTAAAACTGATTAAGTCAGTGTTTGTGTTGCAGTTACTTAGTACGTTTTCCTTAATTTTTCACTTAAGCTGGCACTTTAGTCTTCAATCTGCCTCAAGCATGATTTAAGATATGAAGAGGTAGAGGGAGTGACGGCGAAGGTGGTAGGGATGAGAACGGCACCCATACGCATGCGCCACACGGCCACCCTGCAGCCCGCAGCTGAGAGTTGTTTCTACAATAAACTAAAATAAAAATAAATGAAAAATGAAAATCATCACCCCGAAAGCGGACAGTAGAGGTCACATAGTAAATGTGTACCAAATTTCAGATCAATAGGGCAAATGGTTTGCAAGCTACAGGTGATTTAAAATCCTGGACAGACAAATGGACAGCCACGGTAGCTTATATAAGAAGATTAAAGTAGGAAATAACCCTTAATAATTTACCAAATTGATAAAATGTATAAAACAAACTCAACTTTGTCATCATATTAATGATACATTTCTCCAGTTTCCATGAACTGCTCAATGCAATTTTCTTATCTAGAAATGTCCAGTGACCTGAGACGAAGACTGGACTCCTTCAGTACTGTGTCTCTTCAGAGAATCCTTCGGTATCACTGGTTTGACTTTGTGTTGAACAAGCGGTTGCTCATGGAATCTCAAATGAGACACATTACCTGTATTGTGAGGGAATGTCAGTTACAGCACTATGGCCATGTGGTGTGATTCCCTGAGGGTGATCCGGATCACAGGATCCTCACTGTTGAGGACCCGAGTGTCTGGACCTGGCCAAGGGGATGCTTACGTAACACCTGGCTGCAGCATTCTGGAGGGTGGGACTGGACCACATGTCTGCCTGGGGGGTGCCAACCAAGATCCTGAGCTGTTTTATCCTGTGGTGGGTGCGGCAACATGCTGTACCAGTAAATGCTTCCCAACCTGACCTGACCTGACCTGACCTGGAGTATGTGAAATTTTATTTGTGCCTGGTACCATTAGCCTGTTTCCAATAAAGATAAAATCAACCTTATTATAATTTGGAAATAAAATTAACAGTCAAGCAATGTTGTAAAATAACATGCATCTCCGGTATCGATCTAACAGTGTAGTAAAATTCAATCTACTCCATGCCTGCATGAAAATAATTCAGCTACAGCAGGGGATGTAAATTTGATAGCTGTGCTTGCCTTCTTGAATGTTATGGCAAAGGGAATGCCTCCTCTTCGAGACATTTATGATTTTTAAATTTGCTTAACAAACAGGCGTAACATAAGTAGCGAAATTCCAGTAAAGACAGTAACTGTGATGTGATTATAAAAACTTGAACTGTAATACATTACACTACAGCAGGGGTGCCCAAACCCCCGGTCCACGGCTCACTAGCGGGCCAAGGCCATCTGACAGCCAGGCCACAAGAGAACTGCCGGCAACTGAGACTCAATCAGTGAAGGGCTACAGCAAAATGGCAGCCCCCTTCACTGAGGACACTTTTCAGAACACTAGGTGAGCAGGGCTTTGCAGTGGTACAGAGAAAGGAGAGAGACCGAGCTGAGGAGAGATACAAGCACATACTACAGGTAAATTTTCATTACAATGAAGTGTTTGAATTTCCCCTTGGGATTAATAAAGTATCTATCTATCTATCTATCTATCTATCTATCTATCTATCTATCTATCTATCTATCTATCTATCTATCTATCTATCTATCATTATGGTCCCGACAGTTTCCACATATGACACAAGTCTATAGAAATCTTGTTACTGCAAAGTACATTCAGCATCAGATATTTTCATTACAACGAAGTGACCTTGAAATGCTTGAATGAATCATCAACAGAGCAGTTAGTTCTGTGGCCACAGCTCAGTTGTGCACAACGATCCCCAAACAGAAACATTGTAAAAAAAATTTCTTTCTTTGAACTTTGCTCATACTGTTTTTTTTTTTTTTGTGTTTTTGTTTTCGGTAGTTTTCAGTGTTACCTTTTGCTTATTGCTTGTCAACATTTGAAAAACATCCACTGGAATTTAACTCATTGTCACCCTCCTATAAAAACGGCAGAAATGAAAAAACGATAACAGTTCATATTAGAAAAAAAAAATTACATTTTTGCAGCTCTCGATTGCGGCAAAAAGAAAAAAGACGTTGCCAGTGAAATCGGAATTTCGTCATCGATACTGTCAACTTTCTTGAAAGACCAAGCAAAAAAAGAACAAAAATCTCAGGTTGCAAATGTATGTGAATTGCTGCAATTGAATACGCCGAAAAAGCAGTTTTTATGTGGTTCAGTGATGCTCTTTCAAGAAACATTTCTATTAATGCGGCACTCATTCAAGAAAATGTGAGGTTTCTAAACTCTCTTGGAACCTCCCCCAACTGGACAACACACCGAAGAGCATGCCGAAGTTCAGTCACCACATCTGTGGAAGACTGTTTATCCATTGCAGGATTACTTGGCCACTAACTTGGTCACAACCCTGCCTGACTGCTGTGTCTGTGTATAGCAGAGTGGCAGATCACGCTACAATAAATAACCATGCTGTTCCCATTTCAAGCTGAATAAAGCTGGTTTTGCTAAAGTAATGAGAGTCAGCCTTGTGTTTTGGGGTGTAAGACTTATAGCGCAACCACAATCTTTTAGGATTTGCTTCTGTGGCACTTCACTGCAGTACTGTAAGCATGCTGTTGCCCTGCCCCAGCAACGGACAAACAATCTTACACAGACGCAGCAATCTCGCTTCGGCACAGACATCAGGGTGACGTTCCTGGTGGGTGGGGGGGATCCCAAAAGAGTTCAGAAATCTCACAATATGAAGAAGAAAAGGATGACTCAGCTTCTGATTGATAACTATGCAGCCCATAACATGCTTCCATATTTAGATAATGTTCACGTTGAATTCCTCCCACCCAATTGCACAGCAGTGCTTCAGTCATTGGGTTTAGGCATCATTCGCACCCGGAAAGTGTATTATCGCAAGGAAATTCTGAGAAAAATTCTTATCAGCATAACTTGTAGACAGGAGAAGACAGAGTTTGAGCATTATTTCCCCAAATACAAAATACCCCCAAATGGGAAGGAATGGATCCGTGACTCCGTGGTGAATCAACTTTGTCTGTGCTTGAAGAGGATCAACTGCTTTAGGTTGCAAATGATGGTGGCCTTAAAAGTATGTTTGAGACAACATCAAATCTCTGTACGTTTTGGATTAAAGTCAAGGTAGAATATCCAGAGGTTGCCACCAAATCACTGAAAAATCTGCTTCCATTTCCAACATCCTATCTTTGTGAGGCAGCATTCTCTGTAGTGAAAGCAACTAAAATGAGATTACGGAGCAGACTGAACATAAGCAACACACTTCGCGTGTCACTGTCTTCCATCGTCCCCAGATGGGATCGTCTGGTTGCAGGAAAACAAGCTCAGGACTCCCACTGATTTTGCATTATAGTAAGTTGTATAGTAAAAATAATAGAAATCTAATGTATATTGTGTATAAAACTGCCTTACAAACCCACCCTGAATCCTTCTCCCTCACCGGTCCCTACAAAATTTTCTTCTATAAAAGTGGTCCTTGGTGTCAAAAAGGTTGGGGACCACTGCATTACGGTATTACTGGGAAATGCAACACATAACTTAGTAGTAGGTGACCCCCAATTCTATAACAGTCACCTTCGACCTTTGTTTGTTTACTGCAGCTAATAGCGACTCAGTTCTGATTTTTGGCTAATATCCATTTTTCTTTGTCTGACTGTTCAAATTAATTTTGTAAGCAATCCAAACCCAATATGAGTTTGTACAAACATTTATCATGAATATGACCTGCATATGCAAAACAGATAAAAATAAATTCATAAGAAGTATTTGGTCTCCAGTAGTAAACCACAATGACCCCCAGCCTGCTGACTTGCTATCACCTACCTCGATTTCTTTTCATTGGTACTCTCGGTTGGTACTATAAACCACGGGTGTCGAGCTCCAGTCCTGGAGGGCCGCAGTGGCGGCAGGTTTTCATTCTAACCATTTTTTTTTATTAGTGACCAGTGACCATTAGTGCTGATAATTAACTTCTTTTGCCTGAAGTTTTAATTAACTTGACTCAAGGCCCTTAGTTGTCTCTTTTTCCTTAATTAGCAGCCAGACAATAATGGGACACAAAACAAGCTGCCACATGATCAGTTTATCTGTGTCCATCAAGCAATATCTGAAAATAAAGCTGAAGGTCTCGGTAAGGTTGATCTCTCAGGTCACCAAAACTTTTTGATGGTGTTCTTAGAAAAAACAATAAAATCAACAGTTTTGGAAATGTTTGCTGTGACAAGCATAACGGGTTTAATTAACAGCGAGAATGGGTTTCTCATTAAGAGATTGGTTGGAGTTTGAAATCTCAGTTTAGTTAGTCATCTGTTGGCTCGTTTCTGTTTGGCTGAAGAAAAGGAATAAATTCAGAGGACTGAATCCTTAAAAAACGGCAATTAAAATGAAGTTAATTAGCAGTGAAAACTGGTCACTGATTCAGAAAAGGGTCAGAATGAAAACCTGCAACCCATTCAGCCCTCCAGGCCGGGAGTCTTGACACCCCTGCTATAAACCATCTTGATTTTCAATTCAAGGTCGCATTTAAAGTTAGTTGAAGAATGCAAGCTTCTTGCAACCCGCAATCATGATGACCCGTAATCATGATGGAACAACAGCCTCGACCATCATCCCAATTTACCTTGGAGAATCACCTTCAATCGTTGTCATACCCACTGAGAGGGTCAGGGGATTGTTTTCTCCACTGGAGAATCTCTAGTCATCTGAGAGGGTTTGTTTCAGCCATGTAAGCAACATCCCATTGCAAAGCTTTCCGCAACCTGTTTGTGACCCTTTCTCATTCACTACAACTGTAATTCACAACACAGTGTGACCCAATTATAGACTTCACATGAGCCAGTTTTCGCATATCATAGTTTAAGAAACACTGCACGATATTCAAGCATTCAAACTCAGGCCACGTTCAAGTCATGCATGTCTACATAGGATTTAGTACTACATACGAAAGTGGTCTTAATCTGATTTAAAAACTTTTGAATTAATGTGTGTGTGGTTTTTTGATGTGCATCACATACAAGTGAAAAAAAATCAAAACTGACGTACAGTTTGATCGTAACCAAAAAGGAAATGGGGTCTTGAGTTGCAGGGACACCTGAGGCCATTAGGGGGAGTTTGAAAAGCGCACTACCTCTGGTGTTTGCTGGGCCATTCCCAACCTCAGAAGAGATGTCCAGGATTTTCCAGAAGTAGATCCCACAAGGGTTTGAGAAGCCCCTTACAGCCATTATGCTTTTGAGTTTAAAGTTAAAATAAGGGTTTTTTTTCAAGGACTTGACTGGTGGAAGGAAGCGAAGCCTTTGTTTATAAAGGGTGGGAGGTGATAAAGAAGGGTATTTCAGAATATGATGTTGTGTGCATGCCTAAGGCCCTCTGTTTAGTCAGTCAGGGTATGAATGACTGTTTAGTCAGAACAAAGGGACGGTTAGATCTTTATTTTTGCCTATTGTTCTGAGACATATTTTGTTCCTACCCTGCTTAACTGTTCTTCTTTTAAATGCCGTTTATAAATCACCTATTTTTTATAATTTCAATTCACTGGCTTTATTGTGGGCTCAGGAACAGCTCAAGAGTGCCCCCAACAGGCCACAATTTATAATAGCGAGAAAATGACTCTGCATTGCTCAAAATACAGTAAATAAATTTAAATTGCTTACTTTAACTTAGGTGGATTTTATTATGCTGTTTGTTCACACAAACATAAAACATATTTCTGCAAATATGAGAAATAAGTTTAAGGACAAGAATGCAAGAATACAATCGGAATGCGCACCTGGGATTCTTACATATTAGAGTGGTGAATTTCAACAGCACACTAAAAATTCATAAGATCCACTAGGATTCAAAATACCTAAACCACAGGAAATAGAAGAGTGTTATATCAATTTCTGTTGAGTCTTGGGAACCTAAATCTGTAATCTGATGGAAACAACTGCAGCTTTCGAAAGAGGACGGCTGCTGTCTGACAGAATGACGTTGGCCTTCTCCCTGACCTGCTTGTAATAAAATTCAGTGAGGAGGAATGTTACAGACCAATGATCTGAAGATATATTTTGACAATGTGCTTGAGACAATGTTTGTTCGTCATATTGAGGTTCTCAAACTAACGTATAAAATCTAATACTAAAAATAGCTTCAAATACTTAAAAAAGTGTGACATTATAGTTGTGCCTATTATAAAACAATTCATTTTTCTAAGAAGGATGTCATTTCTGCCACTTCTAACTGATTTGTTCTGTATTATATTCAAAAGTCAGCATATTATCAATGACTATCCTTAAATATTAGCAGCTCTGCCTTTTTATTAATGTCGGTAGATTTCAGCCCTAAAATAGAGCAATCACAGAACTTGCCAGCGATAAGTCATTATGTTCTGTGAGATATGGCCGGTCAATCATCCCGGCCAATACCCCCAGGCCGCTAGATGGAGCCCTCCTTGCAGCATAGAGGTGCCCCGAATTCCAGCAGGGAATTATGGACAACGAAGTTTTTATGCACAGCCCTGCTGGCTACCATGGGGACCGCCAGGAGTCGCTGCAGGGAGGCACAAGGACATCTATTTTCCCTACACACTGGAAGTGTGTCCCAGTCACATGGACAGAAGGAATGACGTGCTTCCGGGATGAAAAGAAGAGTTTTGATCTGACCCGGAAGTGCTAAGAAGTCATGTGGACTGAGGGTTCAGAAGCACTTCCGGGTCACAGACTATAAAGGACTCTGGGAAATCCCAGAAAAACGAGCTGAGCTGGGTGGCAGGGTGGCAACGCGTCTGGGAGAGGAGGATTGACGACAAAGCCCCAATCTGTCACAGTTCTAAAAGACTAACAACAGAGTTACCTGCAGCTTTTACAATATGCCTGTCCTCATGTGAATTCTGGCAGTCAGTAATAAATAGATAATGAGACAAAGAGCAGCCTTTAGGTGACCCACTGGATGATGGGAGCTCCTCAAAGAAACAGCCCATCCATGCCCTCTTTCTGTGCCCTGTTAGTTAAAAAAATCAGGATCCAGGCAACCAAGCTGAAGTCCAAAAAGAAGCAATCAGCTAACTTCTGAAAATTGTAATACTGGATAGTATTAAAAGCAGATGAAAAGTAAAACAGCAATCTGGTGTGGGTTTGAGACCTTGTGAAAGTTCATACAGCACATGCTGTGTCTTCCAGCCATCTTTATTCAGGGAAAGGTCTGAAAAAGTCCAAGTTTGTTTTGCCAGTTTTCTATGGATTTCATCATAGCAGACATTAGCCTGAAGTAATCCAAGGCTTTTTGGGTTGTTTGCTTTTGACAACTGGAATAACTAAAGCCTGTCTACAATGTTTGAAACCCTTTTGCAAATCCAGAAGGTATCTGAAATATGAAGGGGAATATCAGACAGAAGGGTAGGTAGCAGAGAGGTTAACACTGCTCCATCATGGATCATGGCTTCAAATCTCACATTTGTTTGCTGTGAGGAAGGCATGATCTCCCTGCGTTTCCACATAAACTCTAATGAAGGTACAGCCTTTTTTGAGAAAGAGGGCACAAATCTTCTGTAATACCCTGGACTTGCCTTTTGGTTTGAGACCAGGCTGGTTTTGAAAGGCATTAAGGTTGGCTCACTGTGGCTTGATGGTGCCCTGACCAAACGTGTATCTTGAATCCCTTGGCTTCCAAAAGGCTAAAATAGTGTTTTCTTCAGGTGAATGTGGCTCAGAGCACCATGAAAACATAAGATATGTGGTCCTTCCACATGCTGGAATAGATGACAACGTCATCTACAGTATGTAGGCAGCACTAAAGACGTCAAGGAGTTGTTGCAGTCTGTCCACCAGACATTGAAAGGTCACTGGTGCCCCATGTCAACCATATGGAAAGACACATTACTGCCACTGTCCGCTAGAGATGTTAAAACCAGTTTGTTTTTTAGCAGGCTGTATCTGGGCACCTATCAATACTTTTTAGTTACTTGTGGCATGGGTTACGCATCAAATCAAAACACACAGTTAAGTTTCCAGAAGTTGTTGCTGAATCTCCTGCTGCTGTTAGGGTTATGGGGTCAAGCCAGGGACTATTGCTGTCCTCGGTCATCAAGAGGACAAGCATCCTTTTGATTTCAGGTTCCATAAGAGCCCTCTTGGCCACTGGGAGCCAATTCTGGTGTCCCCTACAGCTACACCAAGCTCTATAACATTCTTGTATGTGACAAGGGTTGTTAAGCCCAGCTTGGTATCAAGTGCGGGTCCTGTGGACAAAATAGTCTGCTCCAGGTTTTGTCTTTACTATTACTGGCTGGTCAGGTTGGCTCCAAAGTTAAGAAGGAAGGGGCCATGCAGAGAGTCTGGAGTTTCACATTTTTGCAAGGGTTGTAGAAGATTAATATGGTATACAATTACTGGGGGACTTCAATTGGGATGCTTTATTGTTATTCCCAACTATAAGCCTGTTATTAGATGGCAACCTTTTATCACCAGGATAGTAAGGAAATGGACTGTGGAGCCTGAAATGGCTTTGAATGAGAGCTTCCAAATGACTGACAGCAAAATGATGTGTAATTCACATGGGGATGATATTGAGGGACTCAGTCACTGCATCACAGACTGTAATGACGTCTGTGTCAACACTGTTGTACCCTCAAAGACAGCCTCCAGAATGATGATAAAGGGAGCATTCAAATCTGGTAACAAAGAGGCTCTGAAGGACACACAGCAAGTGCTATAAAATAAGCTGAATGAAGGAAAGGAAGCTTAAAAAATCTAAAATACAAAACCAGCTCACTCAGGATAACATTAAAGATGTCTGGATTGACTGGGCATAATTACTGGACTCAAACAAACCAGGGTTCAGGTGCAAGAAGGGGATGAGGACAAACACACCTAATAGATTTTTTCATCTCACCACCACCTTCTTCCAGTGACAATTGCCTACTGCTGTTACTACTTTGTCATCAACTCCTACACAATCTACTGGAATCATCAGTGATGAGTCCACCTCTGATCATCAGTATGGACTGTCCATAACTGAAGACCAAGTGGGGAGACAACAAAAGAAGCTTCGAAGCCACTGGACCAGTCCTCAAGTTCTTAAATGTCTGTGCTGACCAACTTTGTTATCTTATGTTCGGTTTTTCCCTAAGGCCTCAGAAACTTGCTGCTGTGGTAAACATACTGCATTGTGTATGTTCCACAGAAGACAGGTGCATCTTCACCTAATGAACACAGACCAGTGGCCCTTACATCTCCCATCGTGTAGACATCTTACTGGACTCGCATGAGTTCTCTTGTGGTAGACCACCAGGACCGACTGCAGTTTGAATATCAGACAAACATTGGAATGGAGGATGCAATTATCCATCTCCTGCACAAAGGCCTATTTTCACCTGGACAAAGCTGGTAGCACTATGAGGGTTACGTTTTTTGATTTCTCCAGTGTCTTTAATACCATCCAACCCTCCCTTTTAATGGGTAAACTCAGGTGGATGCAGGTGGATGAGCTTATGGTGTCCTGGATAATGGACTATCTGTTGGGTAGACGGTAGTTTGGGATTCTCAAGGACTGACGTTCTGCTATGGATGTGAGCAACACTGGAGAACCACAATGAAGAGACCTGTCTCCTTTTCTCTTCACTCTCCACACTGCCGACTCTAAGTATAACACCAGATCATGTCACTTGCAGAAATTCTCAAAGGATTCTACACTTATGGGATGAATAGATAGGGGGATGAGAAGTCTGTTTCTTGGTGCAAAGAGAATTGTATGTATCTTAACATGGCCATTCATTGACTTTGACTACACTAAACCTTTGGCTGGTCACTATTTAGGGAATAGATATAGAGGTGGTGCATTGCTACAGGTACTTGGGGGTCCATATTGATGACAGGTTGGACAAGTCTCATAACACAGAAGAACTGTATAAGAAAGGGCAGAGCAAGCTTTATCATAGGAGACTGCATTTCTTTAATGTGGAGAGTGACATCCTTCACATCTTCTACAACTCTGTGATGGCCAGTGCAATTTTCTATGTTGTGGTGTACTGGGTGTTAACATTACTTCAAGAGATGCCCACCAAATCAACAAGCTAATTAAAAGGACAAGCTCAGGTGTGGGATATACTCTGAACCCCCTGAAAACAAAACTGAGTGCCATTATGAACAATGCTGCAGATAATTCCTCTGACACACTGAGGACTTTCAGCCAAAAAATCATTCAGCAGACGTGTGTCAAGAAACGCTACTTGGGCTCCTTTATACCAATGACGATACGCCTGCATAATGCCTCACTGGGACTAGAACAGCCAGGTCAGAACATTTCTTTCTTCTGAATTTTCTTTCATTTAAGTTATTCTGGTCTGTGTTCACACAGTAGACAGATAGATAGATAGATAGATAGATAGATAGATAGATAGATAGATAGATAGATAGATAGATAGATAGATAGATAGATAGATAGATAGATAGATAGATAGATACTTTATTAATCCCAAGGGGAAATTCACATAATCCAGCAGCAGTATACTGATACAAAGAAACAATATTAAATTAAATAGTAAAAAAATGTAAAGAATTAAAATAAAATTAATGTTCGCATTTACTCCCGGGTGGAATTGAAGAGTCGCATAGTGTGGGGAGGAACGATCTCTCAGTCTGTCAGTGGAACAGGACAGTGACAAAAGTCTGTCACTGAAGCTACTCCTCTGTCTGGAGATGACACTGTTAAGTGGATGCAGTGGATTATTCATGATTGACAGGAGTTTGCTTAGTGCCCATCGCTCTGCCACAGATGTTAAACTGTCCAACTTTAATCCTACAATGGAGCCTGCCTTCTTAACAAGTTTGTCCAGGCGTGAGGCGTCTTTCATCTTTATGCTGCCACCCCAGCACACCACCGCGTAGAAGAGGGCACTCGCCACAACCGTCTGGTAGAACATCTGCAGCATCTTACTGCAGATGTTGAAGGATGCCAACCTTCTCAGAAAGTATAGTCTGCTCTGACCTTTCTTACATAGAGCATCAGTATTGGCAGTCCAGTCCAATTTGTCATCCAGCTGCACTCCCAGATATTTAAGGTCTGCACCCTCTGCACACAGTCACCTCTGATGATCACAGGGTCCATGAGGGGCCTGGGCCTCCTAAAATCCACCACCAGCTCCTTGGTCTTGCTGGTGTTAAGGTGTAAGTGGTTTGAGTCGCACCATTTAACAAAGTCTTTGATTAACTTTCTGTACTCCTCCTCCTGCCCACTCCTGATGCAGCCCACAATAGCAGTGTCATCAGCGAACTTTTGCACGTGGCAGGACTTCGAGTCATATTGGAAGTCTGATGTATATAGATTGAACAGGACCGGAGAAAGTACAGTCCCCTCGGCGCCCTGTATTGCTGCACACAATGTCAGACCTGCAGTTCCCAAGACGCACATATTGAGGTCTGTCTGTAAGATAGTCCACAATCCATGCCACAGGTGTGAATCTACTCCCATCTCAGTCAGCTTATCCCTAAGGAGCAGAGGTTGGATGGTGTTGAAGGCGCTAGAGAAGTCCAAAACATAATTCTTACAGCACCACTGCCTCTGTCCAGGTGGGAGAGGGATCGATGAAGCATATAGATGATGGCATCCTCCGCTCCCACCTTCTCCTGGTATGCGAACTGCAGAGGGTCGAGGGCGTGGCGGACCTGTGGCCTCAGGTGGTGAAGCAGCAGCCGCTCCATGGTCTTCATCAGATGTGACGTCAGAGCAACAGGCCGGAAGTCATTCAGCTCACTAGGACGTGATACCTTTGGGACAGGAGTGATACAAGATGTTTTCCAAAGCCTGGGACTCTCCCTGTTCCAGGCTCAGGTTGAAGATGCGCTGTAGAGGACTCCCCAGTTCCAACGCACAGGCCTTCAGCAATCGTGGCGATACACCATCTGGACCCGCTGCTTTGCTGGCACAAAGTCTTTTCAGCTCTCTGCTCACCTGGGCTGCTGTAATTGTGGGTGGGGATGTCTCACCTATGCTGGTATCAGCAGAAGGATGGTTGGAGGATGCAGTACTCGAGGTGAGAGTGGGTTACTGTGATCAAACCTATTAAAGAAGTTGTTCATTTGGTTTGCTCTCTCCACGTCTGTCTCGATGCGGCACCCGCTTCGAGCTGCAGCCAGTGATAATCTTCATCCCATCCCACACTTCCTTCATACTGTTGTTCTGCAACTTCTGCTCCAGCTTTCTCCTGTACTGCTCTTTCGCCCTGAGCTGGACTCGAGTTCCTTCTGCACGCACTTGAGCTCATGCTGATCACCACCTTTAAAAGCCCTTTTCTTCTGGTTCAAAAGGCCCTTGATGTCACTTGTAATCCATGGCTTGTTGTTAGCATAGCAGCATACTGTTCTTACTGGAACTACAATGTCCATACAGAAGTTGATGTAATCAGTTGTGCATTCAACAGCCTCTTCAATGTTCTCACTATGTGACCCAGCAATATATCCCAGTCTGTAGTTCCAAAGCAGTCTCTCAGAGCCTGCTCTGCCTCAGGGACCACTTCCTGAATGAGCGTGTGGTTGTAGGTAGCGCCTCACTCTTGGTTTGTATTGAGGCTGAAGCAGAACCAGGTTATGATCTGCTTTCCCAAGCGCAGGCAGTGGGGTGGCGCTGTATGCGCCTTTAACGCTTGCATATAGTAGGTCAATAGTCCTGTTTCCCCGAGTGTTACAATCCACATACTGGGAGAAGGCAGGTAATGTTTTATCCAGCGTTACATGGTTAAAGTCTCCAGCGATTAGCACAAGTGCCTCAGGAGTGCTGCGTTTGTAACTTAGCAACTGCGGAATGGATGATGTCACTCGCTCTCGCGCTCGCTTGAGGGGATGTAAACAATAACAGCAATCACGTGTCCAAACTCTCTGGGCAAGTAATAGGGACGCAGACTTACAGCCAACAGTTCGACGTCCCTGCAGCAAGTGGAGATTTTAACGCTTTACATGTCCTGAGTTGCACCACTTTGTATTGACATAGAGAGCGAGTCCTCCTCCTTTCTTCTTTCCACAGGTACTTGCTTCTCTGTCCACTCTAACTGTGCTAAACCCGGGTAGCTCCACGTTAGCATCTGGGATGATAGACGTTAGCCATGTTTCACTAAAACACAGCAAGCTGCATCTCTGTAGGTTCTGACATTTTTCACCAGCACAGCCAGTTCGTCGATCTTATTTTGTAGTGAGTTTACATTTCCCAGGATCACAGAAGGCACCGACGGTTTATAACGCCATTTTCTCGATTTAATCTTATTTTTTATCTTTGCGCGCTCGGCTGCCCGATATCGTCTTCTTACCTCGTCAGGTAAATAAGGAACCACACCGGCATAAGCATTTCTTCTCAGTGCTTTAAGCTGACTTCTTGAATAGGCGATTCTCGGAGTGTAACAATCCATGTCAAATAGTAAAATAGTAAAAATGTGTAAAAAGTGTCCAGGGAGCAATTCCACATAAAAGAAAGTGGTAGAAGTGATCAGTGAGATAGAGAAAAATAGAGATAAAAAGGTAAAAAGATAGTGTAGTAGTGTGCTTGTGTATATATTTTTATCTTTTTATTTATTAATAGGCTTCTGTAAAACACCAAATTCCACCCAGGGACAAATATCAATCTATCTATGAAGTAAATTACAAATCTTCTGCTTTCCTCACCTTGTAGGGTCCTTGGCAATAGGCTAACACCTTATAGTGCAAGGTTGGGATTAAAACCATGATTGTGTCTCCAGTGTGGAGCCGCAGTTATATAGCTGGCCTTGACTCTGTTGGGCACACTCTAAGTCAGGGGTCTCCAACATGTCGCTCGCGAGCTACCGGTAGCTTGCAACACCTTTCCAAGTGGCTCGCCAAAGGGTTAATGAATCCTATATAAATTTGAAAACTTGATTAGTCAAATTAGAGGTGGGCAATCTTTTCAAAAATCATATCACGATCCACAATCTGAATTGCAATCAATCTTTTCAATGTGGCATACACTTAAGAGAATATCCGGACTCAAACTCATCAAGACCTAAGTAACACTTTTTTTTAAATATCAAATAAAGTTGAATTCAACTGTTCTCTCATTCGCTAACTAAGTGGAGTTAAGGAACACGCCCCAATGCTGGCGAGTGAATGAGGCCCGCTGCATGGATCTCGGATTTGCACAAATAAATCGGCACCGCAAGCGAACTATGATACATAGCACAATGAGAGAAGTCGCAAAATCAATCGGAATGTTCAAGCAAATTATAGAAAAAATTCATTAAGTATTTCTCTCGTGAAAAGCGGACAGACATACAGACATTGGATTTTTAGATATTATATATTAGTAAACTGAGGTGGGTTGGCACCCTGCCCAGGATTGGTTCCTGCCTTGTGCCCTGTGTTGGCTGGGATTGGCTCCAGCAGACCCCTGTGACCCTGTGTTCGGATTCAGCGGGTTAGAAAATGGATGGATGGATATATTAGTAAACCTTCAAAATAATGTGCAGTTAAAGTCTCAACAGCATTCTCAGCATTTCTGGTGCTTAGTAGAGCCAGATAACTATAAGAGTGCCTGCGTTGTTTGGGTCGACATACCTCTGTAAGTCTGCCTTTTCAGACATGAATGTCATGAAATCAAAGAACAAGACTAACAGATGAACATTTAAATGACTCCATAAGAGTAAACCTGTGGCTACACTCCACCATACACCTATCTTGTTGACTTCGTTCAGTGCCAGTCATCTGACTAACTCAAAAACACATCACACATACAACTGGACATGTGAATACTCTTGTGAAGTGAAACAGTGACATGGAACACAATGACAAATGAATAAGTCATATCTGTGTATTTGTAATTGCATTGTTTTGTTTTGACAGCATTCATATTTTAATTCAATAGTGTGAGATACATTAGAAAGTGCATACAGACATACAAAATGCACTTTCAGGTGAATAAAATACTTTTTGTGATGTTTTAATGCAAAATGTGACTTGTGGACACCAGTATTTTGTAAATGTTCAAGCAAAACAAGTTTATTCAGTTTGTTTGGGTTGAAATAAGCTATGAGAATAAATGTTAGAAAACATGAGTAGCCTTCGGCCATTTTCATTTTGGAAAAGTAGCTCTCAGGGGAGAAAAGGTTGGAGACCCCTGCTCTAAGTGCTTGCGCATAAGGGGGTCTTACTTTTTTTGAAGCACTTGAGCAGCTGCACTACATGCACAGTAACACTGATGGTTGGAGTGGTCTCTGCCTCCCAACAATCTGTCATGAAGTTGAGGATGTCCCTCTCCTCCATAAAACAGCTCAAAGTGGGAAACTCTGTTGAGGCTTGTGGCACCTCACAGAAAATCTAAGAGGACTAAGGACAGAAGTTGGTCCAAGTCTCTGCAATCCATCCTGATGGATGGTTTTCCGGAGCTGATTTTCCAGCGCTCTCAGCTGTTTATATAGAGAAGTTCCAGCTGCAGAACATAACAGGAACAGAAATTAAGTTACTGTTCCTCCCTGAAATTATCCTCCTCTCCGTGAAGAAAGAAGGAATACTGATTAGGTCACCAACTGCATGATCCCATCCTCCTATTACTGTGCTGCATGTCAATACAATATAATACAATACAATTTATTTTTGTATACCCCAAAATCACACAAAAAGTGCCTCAATGGGCTTTAACAGGCCCTGCCTCTTGACAGTGTCTTGACTCTGTAAGAAGACAAGGATAAACTCCCTCAAAAAAACCCTAGTAGTCAAAAAATGGAAGAAACAGAGACCCTTTTCGAGGTAGGTTGAGTGTGCAGTGGGTGTCAAAAAGAATTGGGGTAAATACAACACAATACACAGAAGAGGACACAAGTAATCCTCAATACAATATAATCCAGCCATCCATTATCCAACCCGCTATATCCTAACTACAGGGTCATGGGGGTCTGCTGGAGCCAATCCCAGCCAACACAGGGCGCAAGGCAGGAAACAAACCCCGGGCAGGGTGGCAGCCCACCGCAGATACAATATAATAGTAGAATAAAAATATTACAAGTACAGAACAGAATTTAACAGTAGATGATATCACATAATAGGATCTAAATTTGTTTAGAGTTCTGGAGACCTCAGTCATCAAGCTGCCTCCCCCTATTGGCCATTCCACAGCGCTGGACCAGCCAATCTGATGAAAGGACCCTTCTACTGGACAATTCCTGCAATCCTCCATCAGAGATGACTTTACGATACTTAATAATAACTTTAGAAGGTTATTAAAATGGTTTACAACTACAGTAAATTGATTTAATTATAAATTACCCAGCAGTGCAACAAAAATGGCACATTTGTCGTGGTACTACAGACTATATATATCACACTACCTTTCAGTAACAGTCATAATATCCCAAAGATGAGGTACTGGCAGCAAAAGGGAGTCATTTTGGCATTGGCTGACCAGTCAGACATAATCAGCTCTCAGCTCTTTAATGTTATCAGCTGCAGTTGTTGCTTCTGTCTTCTCTGGAGGATGGAAGAGAAGCTATCACACTGGCTGAACAAAGATTCACCACCATTCTGAACTGGATTAAGCTGGTATGAATGGACAGATTTACAATTGTTCTGATTCTTTCTATATAAGCAGGACAACAAATACAAGCATGCGTCTCTCTGGAGAGGTGCCATGTTGTTTATTCTAAATCATGCCAGGTTTAACTGAAATGGCTACTGTGGTTATTTGCCTGCCACTTCTCACACCATTTTTGCCAGAATGGTCTAACTACAGACAAGGATTAGACAGGCACTGAGTATTTAAAGACAAATTGTGCCCAAGACACTTTATCCTTTCTTGTTATACACACGTTAGAGCCCACATGCCTTGGATATGGTCACTCTTGTACGTTTATCAAGACACTGCTGTGACACAGCAGGAGGGGTGGAAGGGTGGGGTGGTTAGAGATAGTCTACTAAGTGGGCACACACAGCATATGGAGAGGTCAACTATGACAGCGGAGTTTCTTAATAGCACCCTGCCCATTTGTAGTAACAAAAGCACACTCCACGTATGTATTTATCTGCTTCTGGCAGAGAGCACGTATACACAATCGACAGTGGGAACCTCTTATCAGACTTATCAGCACTGCAAAGTATTGGAAAACCCATTTACTGGACACTTTAAAGAGTTAAGGTTGAGTTTTATTTGTGTTGTGCTTTGTTTTTTCTAAATAAAGATGTATTGGCTAAAAATACAATGAGCACAGTTAGCAATCACGACTCAGGAGCGAATGACACTGTGCTTTGTCCCCATGTTCCACGCGGAGTCTGCATGTTCTCCAAGTGTTCACATGAATTTTCTCCACTAAATCTGCTTTGCAGATGCAGACTAATGACAAGAATCCTCAACAAATGGTGGCTCTAAATTGTGCCAATGTGGCCCCCATATGAATTACTGTGGCCTTATAAATGAATGTGCCCTTCAATGGATGGACACTCCATTCATGGTTTGTTTCTGCCTTGTACTTAACACTGCTGCAATGTGCCTCCTAAAATCCAGAAGTGAATTAACAGAACAAAATCACTCTTGAAAACAGCTTTTCTTTTGCAGATCATTTTATTTTACATTAGTGTACTGTATGAATAATGAAAACTGTAGATGCTGTATACTCTAATGAGGGGCATATGGTGGGGTAAGGGTTAATACTGCTGCTTAATGAATGCAGCATCCTGAGGTTAAACCCCGTGCCATGTCTGGATGGGTTTTTCTTAAGTTCAAGTTTAAATTTACTGGCATACGTACATGGTGTATTCAATGACACAATATTAGAAAAATACATAATAACAAATAAATAAATAAATGCAACAAATGCAAATCTTTTTTCTCCCATATTCCAAAGACCTGCACGTTAGGGTGAAGAACATTTGCAAACTGGCCCATAATGGAGACCTGAGTGTGATGTTTCCATGTCTTGTACCCAGTGCTGCTGTGATAAGCTTTGGACCCCACAGCTCTAAGATTAGGGATTGTTAATTTATCATTACGGGAAGAGCTCACCGGGCACTTCCCTAAACGCAGAGTAAAGCAGATTTTTCAGGTAAAGCAAAGAAGAGTTTCAGGATAAAGTAGTTAATGTACACTCACTGATCACGGTGCCAAAGAGTGTTAAAGTGTTGTACGTTCATCAGCACATCAAAGTGTGAACTACACATGTGACAATCATCCATCTTAATAAAGAGACAAATGTCTGTGTGCCTGTGTATCTGTGTGTTCATTCGGTCGCTCTGTCTCTGTCATTCCAACAGATGGCACATTATAAACATTTGTAGCAATAAAATGCATTGTATTTGTCATTGCAGCAGATGGCACATGACCAACATTAACACTGCTTTTACACATTCCATACCAAATGGCATATAACAGAGACATATAGTGCATCCGGAAAGTATTCACAGCACATGACTTTTTCCGCATTTTGTTATGTTACAGCCTTATTCCAAAATGGATTAAATTAATTTTTTTCTTCAGAATTCTACACACAACACCCCATAATGACAACGTGAAAAAAGTTTACTTGAGGTTTTTGTAAATTTATTAAAAATAAAAAAACTGAGAAATCACATGTACATTAAGTATTCACAGCCTTTGCTCAATATTTTGTCGATGCACCTTTGGCAGCAATTACAGCCTCAAGTCTTTTTGAATATGATGCCACAAGCTTGGCACACCTATCCTTGGCCAGTTTCATCTATTCCTCTTTGCAGCACCTCTCAAGCTCCATCAGGTTGGATGGGAAGCGTTGGTGCACAGCCATTTTAAGATCTCTCCAGAGATGTTCAATCAGGTTCAAGTCTGGGCTCTGGCTGGACCACTCAAGGACATTCACAGAGTTGTCCTGAAGCCACTCCTTTGATGTCTTGGCTGTGTGCTTAGGGTCGTTGTCCTGCTGAAAGATGAACCATCTCCCCAGTCTGAGGTCAAGAGCGCTCTGGAGCAGGTTTTCATCCAAGATGTCTCTGTACATTGCCGCAGTCATCTTTCCCTTTATCCTGACTAGTCTCCCAGTTCCTGCCGCTGAAAAACATCCCCACAGCATGATGCTGCCACCACCATGCTTCACTGTAGGGATGGTATTGGCCTGGTGGTGAGCAGTGCCTGGTTGCCTCCAAACGTGACGCCTGGCATTCACACCAAAGAGTTCAGTCTTTGTCTCACAGGCCAGAGAATTTTGGTTCTCATGGTCTGAGAGTCCTTCAGGTGCCTTTTGGCAAACTCCAGGCAGGCTGCCATGTGCCTTTTACTAAGGAGTGGCTTCTGTCTGGCTACTCTACCATACAGGCCTGATTGGTGGATTGCTGCAGAGATGGTTGTCCTTCTGGAAGGTTCTCCTCTCTCCACAGAGAACCTCTGGAGCTCTGACAGACTGACCATCGAGTTCTTGGTCACCTCCCTGACTAAGACCCTTCTCCCCCAATCGCTCAGTTTAGATGGCTGGCCTCCTGTCTCGGAGGTCTACAGACAACTCCTTTGACTTCATGCTTGGTTTGTGCTCTGACATGAACTGTCAACTGTGGGACCTTATATAGACAGGTGTGTGCCTTTCCAAATCATGTCCAATCAACTAAATTTAACACAGGTGAACTCCAATTAAGCTGCAGAAACATCTCTAGGATGATCAGGGGAAACAGGATGCACCTGAGCTCAATTTTGAGCTTCATGGCAAAGGCTGTGAATACTTATGTACATGTGCTTTCTCAATTTTTTTGTTTTTACTAAATTTGCAAAAATCTCAAGTAAACTTTTTCCATGTTGTCGTTATGGGGTGTTGTGTGTTGAATTCTGAGGAAAAAAACACATTTAATCCATTTTGGAATAAGGCTGTAACATAACAAAATGTGGAAAAAGTGATGCGCTGTGAATACTTTCTGGATGCACTGTATGCATTTAATTTTGTTATTCCAGTAGATCATGCATCACAAATATTTGAAGTGATGCATTTTATTGATATAAATGTTTGTGGTGTGGCATCTGTTGGAATGATACATGCGATCCATTTTATTACTACAGCATTACAAAATACATTCCAATAGACTGTGCCCTGCAAATGTTAACACTGAGATCTGCATTGATTACTTACATTTCAACCTGTCTTAGACAGGCAACACAGCTGGTGACACGATAAACATACACAGCAGTGCATTTACTAAATAAACAACCTACATGAGGGAAACTCACATTGATGAAAAAGTAATAAAACAGTAAGACAAAAAACTGCTATCCCCACATACACCTTGTCCGTATGGAGGGGTGGCTCACCCAGTTGTTTGACTTTCGAGTATCAGCCTCTTCTCACCCCTGATCACCCTGTCAAGACGTAGACCTTTCTTCCTTCTATTACTTGGCCTTCACCTGAGTTTGTCTCCTATTTTTTTGTAATATGCTTCTGTCCTGAGGTGACACTTTACACCCCACAAACAATTCCAGAGTCAGGGAGAGCCATCTTCAACTATGACACCTTGACACTAGGATTCCCATCACTGGGCCCTGGTGTTTGTGAAAGGACACAGTCTGCAAGGAAAACACTCATGCTGCCTTTTTTCCCCCTTTTGAACACCAGTATTCTGCATCTGCCAGAAGACATAACATCATTGTTCCACATATATAGTAAGGGCATGCTGGAAATGTTTGGCAGAGGCCCCTAAGATCTACAGCTGACAACTCCGGATACAATTTTCTTGCATCCTGAGGGAGGAAGGGGACACTGAACTTGAATGGGCCATGTCCTGTGCATCCATTGCCGTGGTGGCTGTGCAGAGCTGCGGCATCAGGTACAGGGCAGGAACCAGTTCTGAATGGGACAGTAGTTTACTGCATGGCATGCTCTCCTTCGATTGGCAATTCAGAGTTACCAGTCATTCTAACACGCACACTTTTGGGATGTATGAGCAAACCAAAAATATACAGAGAAACCCACAAGGATGTGTATACAACATAAAAACTCAACACACACGGTGATCCCTGATTCAAGTCATTTGAAATAAAAAAAAACCCAAAAAACTCCTGACTTGTTTGAAAAGACTGCTTAAAAAAAGAGTACAAATGATTTAATATATAGGGATGTTACCATCTTAAACTTGCATACTTTAAATTTCATAATCTTTCACACATTACAGGAATACTATATAAAAATTAATTATAACACTCACCAATGAAGGGTCATCATCAGTCCATCTTATACACAAATGACAGACATATTCTGAAATCTGCAGATGAATCTGTCAGTTGTGAGTCTTCTACAAGATAAGGAGGTCAGCCCCTGGACCTGGTGTTGATTAGTTTGTTCAATGGTGTGATCGTTCCTCCATAACGTTTGTGACAAAGACACATTTTTCCTTAATTTACTCCTCCGGTTCACACTTTAAAATTACAAATCAAACAATTGAGATGTGATTAAAGTACACCTTGCAGACTTTGATACATTTTGGCCACACTATCTAGAAATGGCTTCTACACTTTGGAGTTTGTAGTTGCCATTTTTCAACATGAGGACAAGAGCTGTGCCAATGAAAGTCAAAGAAGCCATTATGAGGCTGAAACACAAGAATAAAACCACTGCACACCTTGGTAAAACCTAAATCAACTGTCTGGAATATCATTAAGAAGAAAGAACACACTGGTGAGCTCAGTAAACGCAAATGGACTGGTGGGCCAAGAAAGACCTTCACTGCTCTTTACATAAGAATCCCCACTATGGCAAAGAAAAAGACCAAATGACTTTTTATTGTCATTTCAGCCATATACAGTGACTAAAGTACACAGTGAAATGAAACAGTGTTCCTCCAGGACCGCGGTGCTACATAGAACACAGGACTACAGAAAAAAACAAACACATTTTAACATAAAGTGCATGTGTTCAAGCTTTGTGAAAACATTGCAGACAGTGGTACAAACGAAGACAGTGCAGCACCAGCCAGTACATATTTATGACATCTACAGGTACAAAAAAAAAAAAAAGTAGCAGGTTATGCCAAAATGTGACAATATCTTAATATAAGGAACAAATGTAAACATGACACTGCATGTAGGAAGAAACTAGCAGTTTGATAAAAATATAACCATAAATATAAAGACACGATCTACTTAGTGGGAAGGTTGTGTGTGTGTTGTCAGTCTAGTACCTGAGTGTTTAGGAGTCTATACCTTGAGGGAAGAAACTATGACACATTCTGGTGGTGAAGGCCTGAATGAGTGGGTACTTTTTCCCGCACGGCCGGAGAGTGAATAATTTATGTGAGGGGTGCGTCAGGTCCCCCACAATGCTGGTGGCTTTGCGGATGCAGAGTGTAGTGTACATGTCCATAATGGAGAGAAGAGAGATTCCAATGATCTTGTCAGCTGTCGCCATTATCCTCTGCAGGGTCTTGCGATCCACAACAGTGCAATTCCCAAAGCAGACAGTGATGCAGCTGCTCAGGATGCTCTCAGTAGTCCCTCTGTAGACGGTGGTGAGCATGACTGATGGGAGATGGGCTTTCCTCAGCCTTCGCAGGAAGGAGAGACTTTAATTAAAACTTCAATCAAAAGGGAGACAGTAGAGATAGGGGAGTCCAGCTGATATCCAGGGGTAATCATTGATAACAGACTGAATTTTGATCTTAACACAGGAATATTTTGTTAAAAAGGGCAGATGCAACATTTCTCTCTTAAGAAATTCAATTGTTTTAAAGTCGACAAAACCATAATGGCACTTTTTAATGAATCTGTTGTTACTTTTGCTTTTATCTCTTGGTTTGACAACCTCAGCATTAAGAATATAAACAATCTTAACACAATTCTAAAAATGAGCAGCTTACCTCTGTCGCTGAACCGTATTACAAACTGGTTAGAAAGAAGGCCAACTCAGTTCTGTCAGACAGATGCCATGCTCCTTTTTCTCAATTTCAGGTGAACATGGTGAACATCAGGCTGGAGATTTTCGTTTCCGAGGTTAAAGAGTAACAGATTTCAGAACTCTTTTATTACTAGAGCTATTACGTATTTAAATCATATTATTTGTAAGGATGATGCCAAGTGCTAAATTCTGAATAATTATTTTGTGTACTGTTAAAGGTGATTATTCTTCTTTGTATTGATCTTGAGAGTGTGTGTGCTTGTAACAATGTCTTATGTTTTGTACTTTGTACAAACAAAGTTCCCTCTGGGATAATGAAGTCTGCTTAAACTAACCAAATCCATTTCCGTTTTCTGAACCCTCTTAAACTATTCATTAGGGTTTATTTGTACTTCGCCTGGCTGTAGTCACTCTCAAATCCAGTAGATGGCAGCAGTGCGTCTAGTTGATAATCTCGGCGCGCCAATACTAACGCGCGGTCTATACGAGACGTAGCCGGTAGGCGGCAGTGTTGCCCTTTTGGCGCAGGCTTTACTTTTTCTTTTTCTTTTTTTTTTCCTTTAGCTCAGTTCTTTTTTAGTAACGTCCATGTGTCTAATCTTTTAAGTAAATGTTGGATTGTTTTTGAAAATTGTGCTCCCGACCATGGGGAAAAGAGATAACCGAGTGGTAAGCATGCTTTTATTACGTTGTGTAAACCGTAGGATTTAGCCTGGTTGGCATTGACAGTCGCTGCAGATTACGTGCCCTCAAGCACACAGCGCTACTTGGGGGTGGAAGGCGTTACGCGAGTCCGGTGTTTAAAGGCCTGACCCAACTTATGTCGTACAATTAATACGTAGTTAAGTGGATAAAAAAAGAGAAAGAAAGTGTAAGGTGTTACTAATTCTGTGGACTTTTATGGTGCATTAGTTGTTTATTTTAAGAAGATTGCCAAAATATACTCGGGTGGAAATCCATTGTCTGAAATCGTCCGTGCAATAAATCTGATTGCATATTAAAGAGTTTTTATGTCGCAATCTTGATGTTAGAAATGTGTGTATCTAGAAACTTTTTCATTTGTCACTTGCTTAAAGTAACGGGTATTGCAATGTATTATATATGAAAAGAAAAATTAGTCAGATTTGAGACCGACATTTTTAAAATTTGCAGATTAAGCTGGAGGAGCACGTTAAGAAATAGTAATTTGTATTTCTGTATTTTTTTTTTTATACGTGTGCCAGTGTGGCCTTGTGGTTAAGAGTTTTCACTGTAAACCACTCGCAAATCAGTTCAGATTCCTGGTATGCAAAGAAGAATAAAATACAACGAATATTTTAAATATTTAAGTTTCACACGATTTAGGAAACCTGACATAAATTTGATGATACACTGCCATGTAATGATTGCTGCCTCTTGATAATACTTAATGACACTTGTATAGTGCTTTACCAGGGGTGTGGAGGCGTCCACCTGGATGATGACAGCAGCCATTCGTGTGGCAGTACGCTCACCACAGAGTAGCCGTGAGCTGGTGAAGGGGTGAGTTAGCCAGTTAGGGATGGCATGTTTAGGTGGGCAGTTTAGCCAGGACACTGGCAAACACACCGTCGTTTTCAAAAGACACCTCTTTTTTGACCACAGAGTTTCAGGACTTTGGTTTTACATCTCCTCTGAAGGAAAGTGCCAGATTTTACAGCACAGTGTCACTGCACTGGAGGACTGGGATCCTAAGCACACCCGATGGCCTCACTATTACCTCTTCCAGCAACAACCCAAGCTTTCCCGGTTGGTCTCCTATCCCAGTACTGGCCAGGCCCAAACATGTTTAGCCTCGGGTCGAATATCTGTTGTGAAGAGAAGGAGTGCATAAGGAAGAACTTGTCCATGACTTGTGATAAAACATTTATTGTGTAGAGTTCAAGAATATCGCTAACCTATAAATGTGTCTGCTATATAATAAAACACTAAGGTGTTGGTGTGTGTCTGGTTCCTCCCAGCAATCTGATTGGTCAGTTTAGCTTTTGTGGGATTGGTCTTGTTTGGCTCTGGTGACACAATTAAAAGAGGAAGTGTGAGTGTTAGACACACGAGGAAGAGTAAAGGCGTAAAAGGCAGAGCAGACTGAAGGCGAGCAAGGCACCCCAAAATGACAGAGTCTAAGACGTGGGCTTTATGGGAAGAGCTCAAGAGAGGGTCAATCACATTAGGATTTGAAGGAGGAAAGGTGCCCGAGGCACATAGGGCAAGAGAAATCAAATATTTTTACATGTATTCTATGACAGGTCACGTAACTAGTAGTTAAATAATATACAGGTGCCGGTCATAAAATTAGAATATCATGACAAAGTTGATTTATTTCAGTAATTACATTCAAAAAGTGAAACTTGTATATTAGATTCATTCATTGCACACAGACTGATGTATTTCAAATGTTTATTTCTTTTAATTTTGATGATTATAACTGACAACTAATGAAAGTCCCAAATTCAGTATCTCGAAAATTAGAATATCAATTAAGACCAATGCAAAAAAAAGGATTTTTAGAAATGTTGGCCAACTGAAAGGTATGAACATGAAAAGTATGAGCATGTACAGCACTCAATATTTAGTTGGGGCTCCTTTGGCCTGGATTACAGCAGCAATGTGGCGTGGCATGGAGTCGATCAGTCTGTGGCACTGCTCAGGTGTTATGAGAGCCCATGTTGCTCTGATAGTGGCCTTCAGCTCTTCTGAATTGTTGGGTCTGACGTATTGCATCTTCCTCTTCACAATACCCCATAGATTTTCTATGAAGTTAAGGTCAGGCGAGTTTGCTGGCCAATCAAGAACAGGGATACCATGGTCCTTAAACCAGGTACTGGTAGTTTTGGCACTTTGTGCAGGTGCCAGGTCCTGTTGGAAAATGAAATATGCATCTCCATAAAGTCTGTCAGCAGCAGGAAGCATGAAGTGCTCTAAAACTTCCTGGTAGACGGCTGCGTTGACCTTGGACCTCAGAAAACACAATGGACCAACACCAGCAGATGACATGGCACCCCAAACCATCACTGACTGTGGAAACTTTACACTGGACCTCAAGCAACGTGGATTCTGTGCCTCTCCTCTCTTCCTCCAGACTCTGGGACCTTGATTTCCAAAGGAAATGCAAAATTTACTTTCATCAGAGAACATAACTTTGGACCACTCAGCAGCAGTTTTGTCTTTAGCCCAGGCGAGACGCTTCTGACGCTGTCTCTTGTTCAAGAGTTGCTTGACACCAGGAATGCGACAGCTGAAACCCATGTCTTGCATACGTCTGTGCGTGATGGTTCTTGAAGCACTGACTCCAGCTGCAGTCCACTCTTTGTGAATCTCCCCCACAGTTTTGAATGGGTTTTGTTTCACAATCCTCTCCAGGGTGCGGTTATCCCTATTGCTTGTACACTTTTTCTACCACATCTTGTCCTTCCCTTCACCTGTCTATTAATGTGCTTGGACACAGAGCTCTGTGAACAGCCAGCCTCTTTAGCAATGACCTTTTGTGTCTTGCCCTCCTTGTGCAACGTGTCAATGGTCGTCTTTTGGACAACTGTCAAGTCAGCAGTCTTCCCCATGATCGTGTAGCCTACAGAACTAGACTGAGAGACCATTTAAAGGCTTTTGCTGGTGTTTTGAGTTAATTAGCTGATTAGAGTGTGGCACCAGGTGTCTTCAATATTGAACCTTTTCACAATATTCTAATTTTCCGAGATACTGAATTTGGGACTTTCATTAGTTGTCAGTTATAATCATCAAAATTAAAAGAAATAAACATTTGAAATACATCAGTCTGTGTGTAATGAATGAATCTAATATACAAGTTTCACTTTTTGACTGGAAGTACTGAAATAAATCAACTTTGTCATGATATTCAAATTTTATGACCGCCACCTGTATATGCAGTTTTGTCCTCTTTCCTGACTTTCATAGTATATGCATATATAAGTTTATAGTGTTATGTGTGTAGAGTACAAAGAAATTCTTGCTGGACAATATGGAACATGTTCCTTCCCTGCAGCACCATGATAGTCTCGTCTCTCCATCCTTCCATTATTGAGCCTACTGAGCAGTTTGGCTTGGGCCTATGCCAACAAAATCAAACTGGGTATACCAATCCATTGCTGGACCTATTCTTGCTTAAACCTACTCTTGCCAACAAAGGTCAATTGAGATTCACCTGTTAACTTAACTTAATACATGACAGTCCTGTTCCTTAAACTGGTGCTTCTTAGGGTGTCCTCACACTGGCAATTTGCTCCATGCCCGAGCACATTTGTCCACATGTAACCCTGCAAAGTCTACTTTATTTGCCTAGAGTGATTACAATGTCCCGGGCCAATTGTACTGTGCCTAGGCCCGCTTGGAAGAGGTGGACCTGAGCACAGTTCAGTAGGATTTAGGAACAGTGTGATAGCTAAACGTGCCCAAGCATGGAAAACAGACATGATGACAATGATGCAACAAGTCAATTAGTGAAATTCTCATTTCATTAATACCATTTGAGTTAAAATTTTTATTCTTGCCTTACACATGACCATGAATTGTAGTTGGCAAGTAAAGTTGCAAATTTCTCCCATAACTTCATTTGTCACCTTAAAACTTTCTCAGATGTGCAGCACGGTTAACAGCAAAACGCTGCGTTGCACACTCAGTAAATCTGTAAGAGGGTAGAGCATTATCCTACCCTACACGACTCCAAAACTACCACAAAATAAGTAAAATCATTTTGACATGCATGCTGTCACACAGTGTTCAGATCTTGTTTTAGCTTTGCACAAAGTCGCATGATCATGACGTGCCCTGGCCATGAACGTTAAGCACAGTGTGAGTGCAGGCCAGTAGGGGAGTAGGGAGGGGGAACAATTGCGCTTGGGCATGATACAGAACAAACGTGCCATTTAAGGTTTGTTTTATTCCAAGACATTCCACGTCATTAATGCATTCGGCCTCTACATCCTTTCCTTACACCAGTGTTTCTCAACCTCCATGGTCCTGCGACTCAGTTTTGCCTTTTAAAGTTCATTGTTGACCCACTGGCAACAAGTGCAAACTGCCCCATTGGTGAATCAAGTGTCCGCCTTGGAGAAAATAAGTTCACTTGGAAACAAGAAAACGTTTATGCAGTGCTGCACACTGGTTAGTCGGCCCACATGCGAACCAACAACCATAACCTGTGACACAGATTACTGCCACAGTACTTGAGAAATACTGGTGTAAGCGACCCACTGCAACCCATTTACAAAACACCAAAGGTAACCTGCAGCCCATGGATGGTGCGATCAAAAGGTTGAGAAAACACTGTCTTACCTGGACTTGCCATGCGGCCATTGAGACATGAAAATCGGTTTGTGCTACTTTATACTGGCAGCTGAAGTATGCACACCGGTAACCCACACCAGACATGCAGAGCATCGGCTGCAGTGACCTGTGTACTTCATGACTGATGGCAAATTTGACTAATGGCCCGTCCCAAAAGTAGCCGTAAGGTGGCGCATGACTGTACTGTTCATATACAGATAGTAAATGAGCTAATTATTTCGACTTCTTTCATTAATTATAAAATTGTATTTTATTTTATTCATTTTTTATAATTACAATTGGTATCTAACTGCATAGATAATATAATTTAAAGATTATACAGTGGTGTGAAAAACTATTTGCCCCCTTCCTGATTTCTTATTCTTTTGCATGTTTGTCACACAAAATGTTTCTGATCATCAAACACATTTAACCATTTGTCAAATATAACACAAGTAAACACAAAATGCAGTTTTTAAATGATGGTTTTTATTATTTAGGGGAAAAAATCCAAACCTACATGGCCCTGTGTGAAAAGTAATTGCACCCTTGTTAAAAATAACCTAACTGTGGTGTATCACACCTGAGTTCAATTTCCGTAGCCACCCCCAGGCCTGATTACTGCCACACCTGTTTCAATCAAGAAATCACTTAAATAGGAGCTGCCTGACACAGAGAAGTAGACCAAAAGCACCTCAAAAGCTAGACATCATGCCAAGATCCAAAGAAATTCAGGAACAAATGAGAACAGAAGTAATTGATATCTATCAGTCTGGTAAAGGATATAAAGCCATTTCTAAAGCTTTGGGACTCCAACGAACCACAGTGAGAGCCATTATCCACAAATGGCAAAAACATGGAACAGTGGCTTAACCTTCCCAGGAGTGGCCGGCCACCAAAATTACCCCAAGAGCGAGACGACTCATCCGAGAGGTCACAAAGACCCCAGGACAACGTCTAAAGAACTGCAGGCCTCGCTTGCCTCAATTAAGGTCAGTGTTTACGACTCCACCATAAGAAAGAGACTGGGCAAAACGCCTGCATGGCAGATTTCCAAGACGCAAACCACTGTTAAGCAAAAAGAACATTAGGGCTCGTCTCAATTTTGCTAAGAAACATCTCAATGATTGCCAAGACTTTTGGTAAAATGCCTTGTGGACTGATGAGACAAAAGTTGAACTTTTTGGAAGGCAAATGTCCCGTTACATCTGGCGTAAAAGGAACACAGCATTTCAGAAAAGAACATCATACCAACAGTAAAATATGGTGGTGGTAGTGTGATGGTCTGGGGTTGTTTTGCTGCTTCAGGACCTGGAAGGCTTGCTGTGATAGATGGAACCATGAATTCTACTGTCTACCAAAAAATCCTGTAGGAGAATATCCGCCATCTGTTCAGTCAACTCAAGCTGAAGCGATCTTGGGTGCTGCAACAGGACAATGACCCAAAACACACCAGCAAATCCACCTCTGAATGGCTGAAGAAAAACAAAATGAAGACTTTGGAGTGGCCTAGTCAAAGTCCTGACCTGAATCCAATTGAGATGCTATGGCATGACCTTAAAAAGGCGGTTCATGCTAGAAAACCCTCAAATAAAGCTGAATTACAACAATTCTGCAAAGATGAGTGGGCCAAAATTCCTCCAGAGCTGTAAAAGACTCATTGCAAGTTATCGCAAACGTGTGGCCCAATAAGAAATCAGGAAGGGGGCAAATAGTTTTTCACACCACTGTACTATGCATTTATGTGTTCTTAATGACTTATATACTCAATATGTATGTAAAAGACCACAAACCTAAAACATTGGCTATCTGTAAAACATTTTAGTATTTTTTTTTATTTAGCCAATGTTAAGAAAATGTTGGTGGTACCATAATTAAAGAGTCATTTGAATCTCTGCATTTATAATTGCACTCTTAAGTTTATATACACTTGGCAAGACTTGTAAATTGTTGGTCTTTTTGGATAATATGAGTAATAATACAAAAAACAATTCTTTTATTTAGGAATAGTTGCCAGGGGGAGCTATTCAGCATTGCAGAATTGTGTTTGTCATTAAGTATTATAATGATAACTGAAATCGGACAGATTGTCCTGATACCCTTGAATGTTTGGCAAGTTGACATGTGCAGCTTGAAATGGCTGTAAAAGGTAAGTGTTCACACCTCTGCCTTTTTTGATTATAATTAGTGCCTGTGTATAAATAGTCAATGAACCTCTTAATTGTTGGGGTACCCTTTTGCATTTCGTCCAGTGCTGCAGTGACTTTATTGGTTACTGAATCCTGGAGACAGCAAAAGAACTGTCAAAGGATCTTCAAGAACAAGAAAAAGTAGCTCAACTTTATAATTCAGGAAAAGGATATAAAAAGATATTCAGAAAGATATGAAACTGCCAGTCAATAGGGATATTATCATCCTGTTAATATAAAAACACCATCACTTTGTATTTCCAAGAAGGGGCTTATGGATTTATATAGATTTCTAAAATTTTGTTTGTTTTTTATGTATATGGGCATTGTTTAATTCCACTTGGAAAAGTTGACCTTTGTTTAACAAGAAAATTGAAGGGCACTGTTTGATTAAAGAAAAGAAAATGTCTCTCTCTGAATTAGACACCTCAGGTAGATTTTTATAATTCAGTCTCTAGAAGCATTGTATATACTATAGCATAATTTCAATATGAATGTCCAAAGACAAAACTGAACTATTTTTTAATTTAAAATCGCAAATCTTCTCTGAGCTAGAAGCTTCAGTGTAGCTCAATTTTAAAAATACAGTGTGACCCTCCATCCATCCCTTTTCAGTAACAGGTTTTTTTTTTTTCTTTCACTACATACACAGAGGTATTCATCTATACCAGGGGTCGGGAACCTTTTTGGCTGAGAGAGCCATGAACGCCACATGTTTTAAAATGTAATTCCGTGAGAACCATACAATATGTTTAAAACTAAATACAAGTAAATGTGTGCATTTTATGTAAGGCCAACACTTTTAAAGTACAATAAGTCTCTGAATTCTTTTTAATAACGTTGTTATGCTGTTGCTTACCCATGATGAATAAAGTACTTCTTACCATTAATGCGACTTCTGGTGCTGCATGGTTTTGCTGATGGTTTTGTCGTCTGCTTGATACGTGGTGAGGTTAAGCTTCATGCAGGCCATCCGTTAAACGTGATCGTAGGTTGGTCTTAATGTTCTTTAGATGTGAGAGAGACTGCTCACATGCATACGTAGAGCCAAACATTGTCAGTACAGCCGTACTCGCATGCTGCAGTATGTGGTATGTGACGGGAAGCGCGTTCCAAGTTTTGACAATCGGCTGGTCCGCGGGTTGAAGTTTTTTCATTTCTCCCCACTTGTGTTTGCTCGCCAACTCTGCTTGCTGTCGCAAGTCTTTCCAAATCTTCATTCGGTGACTTGAACTTATTCACCCTCATGTCTGAGGCCTTCAGGTCAGCAGCTCGTAGCTCAAAATCTCTGACGGAGACACCGGGGATGTAACTCAGGTCGGCGATGTCCACTGCACACTCGTGTGGATGGGTGATGAACTTAAAAAGACGAGTGCGCTCACGAAATTCTCCAAAGTGCGCTTTGAATGACTGCAGGAGATTAGATGTGAAGCCCGCCAGCTGTTGAAGATCAAGATGTTGAGCAGGGTCACTTGCTGTGCACGCATCGTTAAACTGTCCCAGTTTTTCAAAGTGTAGTAGACGACCTGTTTCAATGTCGGCGATGAAGAGTTCTAGCTTGTTTTCAAATGCAAACACTGCTTGTTGAAGGGATAAGACTGTATTTCCAACGCCTTGCATTTTCACATTGAGTGGGTTCAGATGTTCAGTCATGTCCACGAGATAGTAGATCTTCAGGAGCCACTCAGTGTTAGCTAACTCAGGATGCTCGACGTTTTTTATTTCAAGCAAAGTCCGGATTTCGCTCAGACAAAGCCAAACGGCTGAGCACCTTCCCTCTTGACAGCCAACGCACATTGCTGTGCAGAAGCAGACCAGGATAATTATTCCCAACTTCATCCAGCAGTGTTTTAAACTGGCGATCATTTAAAGCTCGGGCAACAATACAGTTGACCACCCGAATGACCAGCGACATCACCTCACCAAGCTGCTCGCCACACATCTGAGCACAAAGCGCCTCCTGATGTAGGATGCAGTGAAAACTTAGGATGGGTCTCTTTTCATGTTCACAAAGAAGCGCTGCGAATCCTCTGTTTTTCCCCACCATGCACGGAGCACCATCAGTACACACCGAAATAAGTTTATCCATCGGTAGATTTTTTTCTTTAGCGAGCTCAGTGAAAGACTTGAATAAATCCTCCCCTCTTGTGGTCCCTTTCATAGGCAAAACAGCAAGGCTTTCCTCATGTAGTGCGTCACTGACAGCATACCTTGCAATCACGCTGAACCGGGATAAATGGCTTACATCTGTTGACTCATCCAAAGCAAGAGAAAAGAACGGGACTGCACTTAAGTCCTTCACTTGTGTTGCCTCAATTTGATTTGCCATCATGATGGTACGATCGTGAACAGTTCTTGCCGACAGAGGCATGTCTTTTATTCGTTTGATTATCTTGTCTTTATCCGAAAAGTCGTCAAAAGTTCATTGGCAACATCAAGCATGAATGTTTTGGCATACTCCCCATCTGTGAATGGCTTTCCATTTCTCACAATCGCTAAAGCACCAGCAAAGCTAGCCGAATTCCAGTCACCTTGTTGGGTCCAAACACGGAGTTGCTGCTGACTAGCTTGCACTCTGCACAGTAGCGCTTGACATGCTTTCTTCCTGCTGTCCCCCGCAGGATATTTCGATGCAAATGTAGTATGGCGTGTGTCGAAGTGCCGCTTTATATTTGACCATTTCATCGATGCAATTTTATCATTGCATATTAGACACACTGCAGAACCTGCTCTCTCCACAAAGGCGAATTCCTCTGTCCATTCCTGCTGAAAAGTACGATACTCCATCTTTTTTTCTTTTAGCCATCTTCTTCGATAAAAGGTTTTCTGCAATTAGCTAGCTGACTACTTGATTAAAAGGAGGGAAGTTTACTTCCTGACCTCACAACGACCGTGTATGTTATGCATTATCCAATAAAAAATTGGTGTTGTCCCGGAGGACAGCTGTGATTGGCTCCAGCCACCTGCAACCATGAACATGAGCAATAGGAAATGAATGGATTGAAATACATAAGAATGTTTTATATTTTTAACCTTATTTTTTATAAAAGATTTGTCTGCGAGCCAGATGCAGCCATCAAAAGAGCCACATCTGGCTTGCGAGCCATAGGTTCCCGACCCCTGATCTATACTAATAAAAGGCAAAGCCCTCACTCACTCACTCACTCACTCACTACTTCACTAACTTCCAACTTCCCGTAGGTAGAAGGCTGAAATTTGGCATGCTCATTCCTTACAGCTTACTTACAAAAGTTAAGCAGGTTTCATTTCAAATTCTACGCGTAACGGTCAACAACGTCCGCCATGTTGAACTTTCTTATTTATGGCCCCATCTTCACGAAATTTGGTAGGAGGCTTCCCTGAGGTAACTGAAACCAATGTACGTACTTATTTTGGTGGTATGACGCCACTGTCAGCTGCCGTATTGAACTTTCCAACGTCACTAATTCTCCAACTTCCCGTGTAGGTAGAAGGCTGAAATTTGGCAGGCTCATTCCTTACAGCTTACTTACAAAAGTTGAGCAGGTTTCATTTCAAAATTCTACACGTAATGGTCATAATGGTCGACAATGTCCACCATTTTGAACTTTCTTATTTATGGCCCCATCTTCACGAAATTTGGTAGGCGGCTTCCCTGTGCTAACCAAAACCAATGTACATATTTATTTTGGTGGTATGATGCCACTGCCGGCCGCCATATTGAACTTTTCAACGATCTTTGTACTTATGGGCCCATCTTCAAGAAATTTGGTACGCGGGTTCCCAACGCTAACTGAATCCTACTTACGTATATATATACGTCCATAGCCTGCAGCTCGGTCACCGTGTGAGGTGGCGTTGGGTCCAAGATCCCAACGCCTCCCACGTTGTTGGCTGCCTGCCTATATAAGACCGTCCGTCGCTCCAATCTCTACATTCCCTTCCTTGCTTCGCCACGGGATTCATGTCTCCCTGCTGATAACTACAACCTTTTTATTTAATCCATGGCTTCTCCGCTGTTTTATTGTTCATTTATTACGATTATAGTTATTGTGTAGGTATTTTAGACTTACTTTACATTGTTCAGGTACCCATTTCCTTTATCATTCCAACTGTACCCCCATTAACATGTCTATCAAGGTGATCACCATTGATCAAAGAACTGTCACTTACCAAGTGGTTTCCATGCCCAGAGATGGCACCTGCCTTTTCCATTCTCTTTGTTACATATTGCACGGCCATATCAGGCTCACTCTTGATATCCGGAGGAACATTGTGCCTTATGTATTGAATGACTGGGACAGGTTCAAGGTGTGGACTGATGACGGTACAGGAGATAATTATTCTACACAGGAGCACTAGAAGATTGAAATGCTTAAGCCCTTCATCTATGCATCTGCATGTGAGTTGATGGCTGCCGGTGAATTGTTCGGTTGTCGCTTTCAAGTGTACCAAATGGCCAAATATTTTACACCTTTGACAACCGCCAATGCCTCTTAAACATCTTAGATTCACAGGTGACGATTTCAGTAGTGGACACTTTGATGTTTATGAATGTTTAAACTCTCAAAAGCTGGATGTAAAGTTATCGATGAAACCGTTTGTATACTTACAACGCTTGACAGATGCCGAATGTCTCTTCAACACAAGTCCTACAAATACCGTCGTAATTGAAAAAAACCATGAAACTCAAACCGATTATGACAGCAGCAATCCAAGCGGTGAGATTTGAAACAAGATTACTGTTCACATGGCCAACTGTACGTTGCATGCTCAAGAGTAAGCTCAGCGCACAGCTTGGTCATATTACAACCGGAGGGCCGAACTCACAATGTGGTATACAAAGAGATCCTTAACAAATAATTATTGGTATATTTTCCCTCAGTTTAAAAAGGTTTAATTTTCTTCTTAATAAAAATTTTAAGGCAGTTCTTCTCTGCTGCGAAGCGCGGGTATTTTGCTAGTTTAATTATATATGAGAGGGAAGGAGAAATTATTGTGATGGGTCCAAATCTTTCAACAGATATACAGATTTTGGCAGCACTGAATATTATTTGACTGCTTTCAATACAGGCAGCCCTTGGGTTAAGAATGAGTTCTGTTCCGGCTGATTATACGAGTTGGATCTTGCACTGAAATTGCACATTAATGGAAATATGCATAATTCTTTATTACTTAAGTTTACCGAAAAAGGTTTAGATAGATAGATACTTTATTAATCCCAAGGGGAAATTCACATAATCCAGCAGCAGTATACTGATACAAAAAAAAAATTAAATTAAATAGTAATAAAAATGCATGTAAAAGCACTTTCAAACTTCTTGATAAACTAACAGTGAATCAATATTACTGTATTTTAAATCACAAAGCACTAATGATTTAAACTAAAATGACCTATTGGTACAGTATGTTGAGTTTATAATTAGACATCCTATAGTTTTTGATGAAGACATATAGCTCATAGAATTGGAAAAGGTATAATGATGACATGGAAAGCCACCAAACTGACTGTTGATCCCTTAGCAGAGACATGCTGTCTTTGCCGAGAGATTGTTAAGAGTGTCAATTTTACCTCCCACCAGCTATACTTCCTGAAACAGTATGGTTGTAAGGCATACTTAGGATGCTGTGAAATATGAAAAGTAGGTTTTCCCTGTTCTCCGCTAAATGAATGGATGCATATCTAGCTGTTTATCTGTGACAAAGCTTATTGCACAGCTGCATATGCTGCTCTTTACATTGGGTGACACAGGCTGTCTTTACAGAGTGATCATTAAGTCCCCCAATGGCAAGCTGGGACATATACTTCGGACTCTGGGGACTGCTCAATTAAATAGCTAGGTAGAGCTTGAGCTGTTTACCTGTACCTGAGCTTACTGTGTTTTTTGTGAGTTACATTCTACAACATGTGCACATTAAAGCACAAAGTGATTGTAAATGGTGACAAAGTCCAAAATCTGCAGTACTATTCCACATTGCTAGTGAAGGCTACAATGTATTGTCAGTGTCAGAGCTACTTTGCTTTTTTGCATGTAAAATCTTGAATTTGTTATATAAAAATAAATGGAAATTAAGTTAAAAAAAAAAAAAACTTTTGGGGTTTTATGTACCATTTGTATCTGCAGCATTGCTATACCCCAAGACCTACTTTTATATGTATATGTAACGTTTTTCAACAAAATGTCATTTTTACATTTCATTACAAACATAATGGACTGTAACAAAATATCTGTCTGTAATATTTAACTATTAACCTTGCCTCTATTTGCTTGACTCATTTGTTTTATTAAATACACTGTTTCTACTTCTCCAAAGACTTTGAGTACAGAATATATCTCCAAGGTTTAATTATGGCTGTGTGTTGTCACATATACACTTTTTGCAAGCTTCCTGATGGAGTGATTTTTGCAGGTAGTGCCTGTAGTTTCCCTTTGTTTTTTATTCATAAAATTGATAACTTGCTACTGACATGCTCATAGAATCCATCAATACATCCATTGTTTGTTTGTTTTTTTTTTAAACCATTTTATCCAGGAATAGAGTTATTCAAATCTAATTTAATTAATCCATAAAAATAGTGAAATTAGATTCTATAACTTTTTTTACTTTTTTTTTTTGAGTAATTTAGTTTTTGGAGGTTCAGAAAGCAATTGTATATATTTACCTGAACTTTTATGACTTAGTCTTAATGTTTCTTTAAATTAATCTTTAGTAATGAACTAATCGATAGGAAGTACATGTTTAATAGAGTATATACGTTGTTTTGCATTGAATATTGATATATCTTGTTTTTCGTATGGTTTTTACAGCGTAAAAGAATCCAGTGAAAAGCTGCAATGGAAAAGAAATGCAGTCCTCAGTACTGACATCTGAGCATAGTGTTTTCACAAGTTACTATTTTTGATGTCAGTGAGAATGTGTATATCTGTTGTAAACTGATAACACTGTAATTAGTACCGAAGGTACATCACAGCTATGTATTCATTTGTGTTTAAAAAAATCTGAATAAATATTAATATTTCAATTTTGATTGAAGCTGATGCTATCTTAAGCAGTGCCTGAAGTCAAAACTGTTACATTTTTGCAATGCATTTGGTTACTCCAAGAGGCCCTTAACAATCAAGTAAAATTTATATTGTCGGAAAATTAGTAGCGCCAGTTTAAATGTTTTGTTTTTTTACATTAAGTCTAGTTTTCAGGGCAATGTTCAGATGTACTATTTGAATTAAATTCAGAGCATGACTATTAGATAGACAGATTTAATTTAATTATGGGCAACCCCGGAAAAAAATCCCAGATTTAAACCCTCAGATATGCAGTTTTCCAGTACATTTTTTCAGGGCTGGTTAACTCCAGTGTTGAATGTTAAGATCCCTGATGTTAATATAGGCATTTTTTTTTATATTAATTGCAACAAACTGTAAATTAAAGGTGCATAAAGCTGTGGATGCACTTTATAGTCTACAAATTGTTCTATTTGTTGTGGATACAAATTACGGATATATTGATAACTGATAGTATCAGATTTGAATTCTAAATGCAAAAATAAAGTGAATACATTTAGTGCTATTTGAAAACAATCGACTTTCTGCTCACATCCAGTCATTTACTGTGTTTTTAAAGACATGCATTAATTGTTTGCTACACTTAATGTTTCTTTTTACAGTAGAATTTTGATGGGGATTAGCTAAGTTATACACATTTTCTCAAAAAAAAAATGACATTGAAGTTTCTGGTTGTGTACAGTATTAATTAACGTATTTCTAAGAAGCACGATAAATGTATCACTTTTAGTGTTTCTGTAGTGTGTCAGCAGAGAGCCCCAGTGGTCACCTCAAAATCTCCAGAAAGAGAGAATTAGTAGTAGTGGGAGCCTAAGTGATTAAGGGGTTAAGACTCAGGTGTGCTCCAGAGGCAGAAAATTTCATATCACATTCTGCATCCCAGGTACACAGATCGAATACATCATTGGTGGATGGGCACTTGGCCATAGCAGGGGATGGATCCAATTGTCATTGTCCATGTTGTAATAAATGACATACATAAGGAAAGGCTGTCGGTTCTGCAAACCATATTTAAAGAGATAGGTTCCCAGCTGAGGCACTGAACTGCAAACGTGATCTCTGAAATTCAGCCTGTGCCAAGTGTCAGTCCATTTAAGATTGAAGAGATTAGACGGCGCAACACATGGCTCAAACTTAATGTAGGATAGAGAGGACTGTTACGGCCCATGGCAGGTAACATTAAAACAGAAATGTACTAACATATTGGGGATGTGTGTGAATAGGTTAGCTAAGAATTATTTAAACTAGGTAAATGGGACTTGGGGTGGGATTGGGGTTGAGGGTGGTAGGAAGTTTAGAACAAGCCATATGTACATACAGGGACAGGTAGTAGTACAAATAGAAATATACAAGATAATTGGGCTTTTTATCAGTGCACTAGAAGTTTCAAAGTAAAATATGTAATACATTAAAATTACTTGCCTCAGTGGTAGGAGTAAATTTATATGTAAGTAAAATAAGTAATACATTAAAATTACTTGTCTCAGTGGTAGGAGTAAATTTATATGTAAGCAATTCTAGAAAGGGGAAGATGACATTGTGAGAAACTGCCAGTACCGTGTGGGCCGAAAGGGCAAATTGCAGAGTATTAGTGCATACTGGCCCACTTTAAGCACTTGTTTTCTCCCTGTAAAAGTATTAACCACTTCATGGATAGAGGAAAGAAGTCACAGTAGTCTCAAATGTAAACATCTATGAGAAGAACTTTTTTGTGAAGGAGTAAGGTTCAAATTAAGGACTGTACAGAAGAGAGCAGGTAAAAAGAAATATCATGAACTATATGTACAGTGTCCACTCCCCTCTCTTGGATGCGAGGAAACTGCTGGCTTGTGTGTATTTCTGTCTTCCTCCCTGGCACCCCAACACGAACTTTAGAGTTTGCTAAACACATCTTACTTGAGTTCCACAAACATTTCCTCATTCCACCACCTTTTAACAGCCCATGGCACATACTATCTCGTCTCTTCTTTCTGTACTGTATATCTCCCCTGCTTCCCGCATCTATCGCACCCTGTAAGTCAGTGGCAGTGTTCGTATAGTTCGTCAGCTGCTTTCATTTGCATAAACAGGTAAGCCCAATTTCTGTGCATGATCAGAGTGCTAAGCCAAAAAGTGCCTTACAGTAGTCCATTTGCTGCAGCTCCATCCATCCATCCATCCATTATCCAACCTGCTTTATCCGAATCACAGGGTCACGGGGGGTCTGCTGGAGCCAATCCCAGCCAACACAGGGTGCAAGGCAGAAAAACAAACCCCAGGCAGGGCGCCAGCGCATTATTATCAAGAAAAAAAAAAAAATATACATCTGTTAATGTTCCTTTTTCTATAACGTCACCAAATTTTCAGTCAAATTAATCAAAGCATTTTGGGATTACTTCTAAATATTCATATATCAAAATGCCCTTTCATAGCAGATACTTACTACCCTAAATGTACTAGCCATTCAAATTTCTGCTTTTTAAATCCTGTTAAAAAGTAAATTTAAGTAGAGCTTATGTAAGTTTAAAACCAGGTGGTTTTCTCTGTACTTATAGCTAGTCTACAACAGTGACAAAGTGAGCTGGTCCATATGTTCATTCCAAAATAAATTTTATTTACTTAGTTTTTCAAAACCTCCACATTAACTAGAAATTAATGTTGCTTACCTCATAACTGAAGTGCAAGGCAAATCTAATGATATGACCTGTAATGTTTAAAATAGACTAATCTGCAAAAAATAAATCCACAAACACTACATTTGTATGGTTAGTTATGTTTTTGAGGTCGAAGTATTTTTTATTAGTATAACAACTACCTTGTTGATGAGTGTAGTGAAGGGACATACAGTGTATTTTGATGGTACAGAAATGAATTAGGTTCCTGTTCATTAATATTCAGTTGAATATTAGATAAAACAGGGACAGCCTTGAAGTTAGGACACACATGGGGGGAAAAAAGAAGAGATTTGGAAAATTAAAGCATCAGGAGTTTGTATCATTTGACTTTGATTGCCCATTTATTATTACTCTTGTTACTCGGTGTTATTAATCAACTATTGGCCCCTTCGTATATGCAAACGTAACTCTCACAAGAGCAAATGTCACAAACCTTGTGACTTGCTTACAAACTCAATTATAACAGTATTTCGTTATAAAAGAATCTAAGAAGAATTCATATATATGAAGTATCCTGAATAATCTTGTTATTCATTGATGTGGTACTGACCTCATTTTTAAATTTATATTTTTTGCACTGATTTCTAGCAGAAAACTCTAGTAAATAAATTTAGCAAATACACCTATTAAGATAAATATGGTAGTCCATGATGATCATATCATTCTTTATAAACCCTATTCTGAAATCCACCAATCTCCCCCGCCTGCCCCCACCCCAAATGAAATTCATGTATTGTGTATTGTGATCATTATCAATATTTACTAGTGTGAGCTCTAGTTAAAATGGTGCTTGTTTTGTTTTCAGGCATATATCAATCCAATAGCTGCTGCTAGAGCACGTGGGCCACCCACCTCATCTGGTCCATCAATACAGGATTATCTTAACAGACCGAGACCAACCTGGTGAGTAACAAATGTATTACAGTTATATATTTAATTCTAATCGTGTGTGTGTATGTTTTTTCTCCCAATCACAATGAATAATTATATCTTAATTTTGTTGTGTGAATTTTAGTTTCTTTAAATTGACTGATTACTTTTGTTATTTCAGCAAGTTTAATTAAAATATAAATAGCTTTTAGATATTTATGTAGTTATTATGTCACATCATAGTGGGAGGCTATAAAATGAAAATTTGAGAGCAGGACCTCATATAGTATGTTTGATGAGACTGTTGACATTCTGAAAATTATCTTCAATTGATGGTGTACTTTTAATGACTATTAGCTCTGCTACCCATTTTAAGACTAGTTAAAATCTTTAATCAATGTATACCTCATTATTTTTTACAGTGCACCATTTGTTGGAATGTTTTTTGTAATGCATGTAGTAATAAACAGCATATCACAAACATTAGCATTGCTTTTACAAATTATATACCAAATCCAGCTTAATAAATGCACAAGTGTCTGAGTATCTTTGTATCTATCCAGTTTCTGTGTCACTGTTATGCCAACAGATGGCATATCACAAATACTTGAGTAATGAAATGTATTGAATTTGTCATTTCAATAGATGGTGCACCACAAACATTAACACTGTTTTTACGAATCACATACCAAATTGCATATAACATAGACATGTGTTGCTTTTGTCATTCCAGCAGATGGCACTTCACAAACATTTTTAGTTATGCATTTTACTTCCCAAAGAGATGCATGTTAGATGATCTGGTCACTCAAAATTATCTCATGCATAAGTATGGATATCTTTCAGCATTGTGTCATTTTCAAGGTAGGTTCCTATCTCATGACCAGTGCAGCCAGGATCCTGCATCACATGAGAAGATGGGAGGATATTTCTGTCATTCAATTTTATTATTAAAGAAAAAATTGCATCACTGTTTTTGACTTTGATTAAACTTGCCATGTAAACTACACCAACCTTATAGAGCTCAGAAATATTCTTTATTTAAAAAATTTCTACTACTACTTCTTTCGGCTGCTCCTGTTAGGGGTCGCCACAGTGGATCATCTTCCATATCTTTCTGTCCTTTGCATCTTGTTCTGTTACACCCATCACCTGCATGTCCTCACTCACCACATCCATGAACCTTCGCTTAGGCTTTCCTCTTCCCTAGCAGACATAGCTGGTCTCACTACCATCTTGTAGACCTTCCCTTTCACTCTTGCTGATACCCGTCTGTCACAAATTACTCCTGACACTCTTCTCCACCCTGCCTGCACCATTCCACTGACCTCCCTCTCATTTACACACATGTATTCTGTCTTGTTCCTACTGACCTTTATTCCTGTCCTCTCTAGGGCATATCTCCACCTCTCCTGGGTCTCCTCAACCTGCTACCTACTATTGCTACAGATCACAATGTCATCAGCAAACATCATAGTCCACGGGGACTCCTGTCTAATCTCGTCTGTCAACCTGTCCCATCACCATTGCAAATAAGAAAGGGCTCAGAGCCGATTCCTGATGTAATCCCACCTCCACCTTGAATGCATCCGTCACTCCTACTGCAGACCTCACCACGATCACACTTCCCTCATACATATTCTGTGCAACTGTTTCGTTCTTCTCTGCCTCTCCTGACTTCCTCATACAATACCACAGCTCCTCTCAAGGCACCCTGTCATATGCTTTCTCCAGGTCCACAAAGACGCAATGCAACTCCTTCTGACCTTCTCTAAACTTCTCCATCAACATCCTCGGAGCAAACATTGCATCTGTGGTGCTCTTTCTTGGCATGAAACCATACTACTGCTCACTAATCATCACCTCACTACTCTACCTAGCTTCCACTACTCTTTCCCATAACTTAATTCTGTGGCTCATCAATTTTATTCCCCTGTAGTTTCTGCAGTCCTGTACATCCCCCTTATTCTTAAATATCTGCACCGGTACACTTCTGTTCAACTCCTCAGGCACCCTTTCCAAGATTCCATTAAACAATCTGGTTTAAAAACTCCACTGCCATCTCTCGTAGACACCTCCATGCTTCCATAGGTATGTCATCTGGACCAACGGCCTTTCCATTTTTTATCCTCTTCATAGCTGTCCTTACTTACTTCTTGCTAATCCATTTAACTTCCTGATTCACTATCTCCACACCATCCAACCTCTTCTTTCTCTTGTTCTCTTCATTCATCAGCCTGTCAAAGTACTCTTTCCATCTGCTCAACACACTCTCCTCCCTTGTGAGTATGTTTCCATCTGTATTACCCTAATGTGCTGCACATCTTTCCCAGCTCGGTCCCTCTGTCTAGCCAATCGGTACAGGTCCTTTTCTCCCTCCTTAGTGTCCAACCTTTCATACATCTCATCATACGCCTTTTCTTTAGCCTTCGTCACCTCTCTCTTCACCCTGCTCCTTATCTCCTTGTACTCTTGTCTACTTTCTGCATCTGTCTGACTATCCCACTTCTTCTTTGCCATCCTCTTCCTCTGTATACTCTCCTGTATTTCCTCATTCCACCACCAGGTTTCTTTTTCTTCCTCGTTTCAGATGTGATGCCAAGCACCTTTCTTGCAGTCACCCTTACTACATCTGCTGTAGTCTCCCAGCTGTCTGGTAACTCTTCACTGCCACTCAGTGCCTGTTTCACCTCCTCCCTAAACTCAGCCTTGCAGCCTTCCTTTTTCAACTTCCACCATTTGATCCTTGGCTCTGCCCTCACTCTCTTCCCCTTCTTGATCTCCAACGTCATCCTACAGACCACCATCCTATGCTGCTTAACTACACTTTCCCCTGCCACCACTTTGTAGTCTTCAATCTCCTTCAGATCAACTCTTCTGCATAGGATGTAATCTACCAGTGTGCATCTTCCTCCACTCTTGTTTGTATCCCTGTGTTCCTCTCGCTTCTTAAAATACATATTCACCACAGCCTTGTCCATTCTTTTGGCAAAATTCACTATACTCTGACCTTTTTCATTCCTCTCCTTGACACCATACCTACCCTGTTACCTTCACCAACATGCCCATCGAAATCCGCTCCAATCACCACTTTTCTGTCCCTTGGGTACACTGTTCATCACTTCATCCAACTCACTCCAAAAATCTTCTTTCTCATCCATTGCACACCCAACTTGCGGTGCACTAACAACATTCATCATCACACCTCCAGTTTCCAGCTTCATAATCATTACTCTGTCTGATACTCTTTTCATCTCCAAAACACTGTTGACATACAGTTCCTTCAGAATAACCCCTACTCCATTTCTTCTCCCATCCACACCATGATAGTTCTATTTGAATCCTCCTCCAATCCACCTGGCCTTACTCCCCTTCCATTTTGTCTCTTGCACGCACAATATATCAACTTTCCTGCTCTCCATCATATCTGATAACTCTCTCCCCTTACCAGTCATACTGCCAGCATTCAAAGTTCCTACCTTAGTGGTGGGGATCGATCTGTTCTTAACTCGATTTTTCTTTTTGTAAAAACTTAATTGCTTTGTATGGATTGCAATAAAATTAATAATAATAAAAAAAAAAAGTTCCTACCCTCAGTTCCACTCTCTTTACTTTCCTCCTCTCCTCCTGCCTCCGGACATGTCTCCCCCCTCTTCTTCTCCTATTCTTCTTCGGCCAACAGTAGCCCAATTTCTGGCAGCACCCTGTTGGCTAACGGTACTGGTGGCGGTCGTTGTTAACCTGGGGCTTGACCAATCCGGTATGGAAATTTGTATTGTTGTCTACATATTGATTTGGCAAAATTATACACCGGATGCCCTTCCTGACGTAACCCTCCCCATTTATCCGGGCTTGGGACCTGCACAAAGAAACACACTGGTTTGTGCATCCCCTGTGGATGGGTTTAAAAAATTTCTACATGATGTGACAATTAATGTATGCAAAACCCCTTAAATTAAAGTCTGCGATATGCACTATAATCAAGTCTGAATTACTTGATTTGTAATTTTAACCTGGAGCAGAGGGGTAAATTAAGGAAAAAAGTGTCTCAAATCCCAAACAGTATGTAGGGAACTATAACTCCATCTGGTTTACTATCTTACAATGTTTTTTTTGGTTACATTGAGTCCAGTGAAATAAAAATGTAATTTTCTTTTTCTGTGTTTTTCTAGGGAGGAAGTAAAGGAACAACTTGAAAAGAAAAAAAAAGGTTCCCGAACACTGGCAGAATTTGAAGAAAAAATGAATGAAGTAAGTTATTAAAGGAGTAGACTTATTTTTCACATAGCCAAAAATTATGATGATGCCAGGTAAGTCAGACTACAGGTCCCATTATTAAAACATAAGTTAGATATCTATTCCCAGAATGTGTAATTTGTTATATGTTGCTTTTTCTTACGTTTGTTCTAGCTTACAATTTTATATATATTTATATGTTGTTTGGTCTTTTTCTTTTTAAAGATATTCTTTCACTGTCATGGTTTCATTAATTTGCTGTAAAAAATGTGTTCTTAATATAGTGCCTGTGTTTGCAATTTAAAATGAGGTCCAAAGATTCTTGTAAAAGTCCAAACAGTATGTTTTAGGGGTTTTATTTTGTGTTAATTTGTCAAGTCAAGAATGCTTTAGAGTATTGATCTGCATCTTCAGATTGCACAAATGCTGTTAATCAGTGCATTTGTGTTATTTTTTTTACAAAAAAATATTTTTGTGAGATTTCACGCAGCTTGTGAATGCTGTTATTGTTATTCTGAATGTTTCCAGTGGGGTTAGAGTGAAGTTTTCTTTAAGCTCGGGTTTACTGTCTTTTGTATACAGTGGTCAACTCAAAACAGTGCCAGTAATACATTACTAACTAATGACTCGCAGCATATATATAGTGTGTGGATTTGTTTATACAGTATATGTATTATTTATATTCATTACAATTAACTGTTTTGTATCCTTAAGGTCTGTGGATGTAAAATGTCTGTGCCTCTATTGGTATACGTTTGAATGGTACAATGTTGTTTGTTATTAGGGAAGAGAAAAAAAGTAACTGTGCGGAATGGCTGACATACTTAATAATTTTGTTTGCCTTTCTAAGGAAGAGTGTATTATAGATGACCTGAACAGAAAGCCGTTTGGTGCCATTAGTGATCTATGCTGCCTGCAGTCTACACAGTGTTATACGATCTTGAGCTGAGGAGGTGCAATATACCAGGATGTTAAGCAGTCAGTAAAGATGTCATAAAAATTAGCAAGAGCTGACAGAGAAATCCGAGCTTCATCAGATATATGAGGAATTAAAGATGCTGGTTAGCCTTGTTTAAAATAGCTGAAATGTGTTGTGCTGTCATTTTATAACAGCAATATTTCCAACTTTGAATTAGAAGAAACATTTAGCATCCCCAATGAACCATATTATTCTGAACTGAGTTTTGGGATTCCTGTTTACTATTTCTACACTTTTAGTAGATATATTGAGTGGTACATTAAATATTAATAAATTGTTATGATGTCATGTCCCTAGAAAATTACCTAATTTGTTCTTTTGTGTGCAACACTGTTTGGCTTAACCATCACCATGTTGTTGTGTGTATTAAGCTTTTGACAATTGGTACCTTGGACTTTTCTCTGGTATTTTGACTTTTTTTTTTGCCTACCTCTGACCTCATCTCTCCTTTGTTGGGCATTTTGCAGTCTACGTTACTGTTAGAAGAAGCGAAAACATGCTACCTATAAGACTTTAGTGCTAGAATGTTTAAACAATCAATTCACTATGACTTTCGCTTTTGTTTCTGAATAGTCGGCTCATGTTCTACTTCCTTATTTACATCAAAATTTAACCTTAATTAGTCAACTCTGATCAGACGGGCATTTACTCACTCCAGGAAAAGTATCATATATAATGCAAAGTTAACTGACTGACTCACTCAGTCACTCATCAACAAAAACTGTATTTGCTGCAAGGTTATTATAGTTAATAAAGACTAAAATCAAAACTGAAACTATTATTATAAAAACATTTTCGTAAACTGAAATAAAATAATTAACAAAACCGAAATGAAAAACTAAAACTAAAGGAAACTATTAAAGTAGCTGGAAAGACTAACTCAAATAAAATAGTAATTTACTAAAATATTTTTATTTTTGATTTTTGAGTGAATATTTTTGCCGTTAGTCTTTAACCCTTGAAAGTTTTAACTCTAAAACAGAAAGTCATCCACAATGAGCCACCCGCACTTACTCATTCAGTGAACAGTGGCTGGTGACGGAGGGCGGCTGTTCACACAGCATTTGCAGTGACAGAGCAAGCTGAGTGTGGGTGCGTAAAGCATGAGAAATAGAAAGCGATTTGTGTGCTGCCTTTCTTTGTGCTTGTTGTATATAATAATTTGATTCAAATGGCTGAAATCAGAATGTGCTGGTCAAGAAAACATTTAGCATATGGACCGAAAAATCACGAGTGAGTAATGTATCAGTTTATTTCTCAGGTGTCTGCTTTTTGTTGATCCCAATTCTCCTGCCACTTCACACAGGAGAAATAGTTTTTACTTTCTCATATACGAAATATAGAGAAAGTTTAGTAATTATGAAAAAATTCATCCTCGATATTTTGATTTTGGAATTGTATGCGTGCGTGTTTGTGTAAAAACGATAACTCAAAAACACAACTAGTTAGATGGATGAAATTTGGCATGTGGTTGTTACACCACAATTGTAGATCTGTATTAACTTTTGGGTCAAATCCATCACCCGGAAGTGGTACCTGAACACATACTCTATTTTTTTTTTTTATTCATGCAGCTGCAGAGTCCGATTTATTCAACTTTACTTTTATAATAATTGTTCAATATATTATTAATTTGATTTGTTGTTGATGGTTCCTTAATATACATAATATAAAAATACAATCATTGTCTTCGGCTTACTCCTCAAATATCCATCCCCATATCTGAGTGTACAAGAAAGTCTAGGGAGACCACTCCCGGTTTTTGAAAATAAAATGACACTGATTGAGAGATTCACAAGGTCATCATACAAGATGAACATATTGTTCTTGACCAATCACTTTTGTTTTAAAAACATTGTTTAACAATGAAGCGAACAAACAAAGGTAGGTAGATGAAGAGAGTTTGCCAGGTGATGAAAAACTAAACATACTAATGGTTTTTCTATTTATTGTATATTTATTAATTTATCTTTTTTAGTTCATATTCACAACTCAAAATACCTGATATTGTGAAAGTAATCCATCAGCAGAATTATATTTTAAAATATTTGTCTCTCTTTTTTCAATGTTTCTCTCTCTCTCTCTCTAAATGAAAATATCATATTCTTTTTGTTATTAACATCAGTCTTATCGTACATATTGCATACCAGGGATTTTTCCTGCCTTACATACAAACCTGCTGCAGTAGGCTCCAGGTTTCCTGCGATCCAGCTCTGGATAAACAGGTTTAGACAGTGTATATATTGTTCCTAATCTCAGATGCTGTGTCTGTTGTTTTATGCCTGTCCGTACTCTTATTACCTGCTGTTGCTCACTGCCCCTAACCTTGACACTACATGCTTGTTTTTCTTTTTGTTTCCCTCAATACAGCTAGGTTGGGTCTGCACAATGATTCAAGTCTAAGAGCCCTGTTCTTCCTAAGCCCCCGTGATTTTCATGAGAAAATATTTTAAAAATTATAAAATTGTGTAAAGTTGTTCATATTTAGTATCTAGTTTTGATTATGCTTGTTTTTATCAGACAAAAACAAAACCAGATAGTAAACCATGTAGTGTAGTAAGCTTCCACTAACATTAAACTTGTATCCAAATCTGTTAAGTGTACAGTTCTGTCTGATTGTGACACAAAACTAAACTCTGTAGGAGCTTCATGCCATAAGTACTAAAACTAAACTGAAACTAATAGATATAATATTAATACCATTTTACCCCACAGACTGGTGACCAAACTCAGACATAGGACTTCCACACTCCACTTGCCTTTGGATTAAGGACTTCCTGAGTAATCGCACTCAGAGGGTTATAGTGGGCCCCTTCTTCTCCACACCCATCAACCTCAGCACTGGCTCCCTACAGGGCTGTCTGCTGAGCCCCCTGCTCTATACCCTCTACACCCGTGATTGCATTCCTGCCCACTACAGTAACATCATTATTAAGTTCGCTGACGATACCACAGTAGTAGGACTCATCTCTGGGGGGGGGGTTGAGTCCGCCTACAGGGATGAGGTGGAGCGGCTGTAAACTTGGTGTAGGAATAACACTTGCTTCTAAATATAGCCAAGACCAAGGAGCTCATCGTGGACTTCAGGAAGAAGGCAGACAACATCTAGCTACTTGTCATCAACGGAAACTGTGTAGAGAGGGTCTCAGACTTCCACTTCTTGGGAGTCACCATTAGCGAGGACTTTACCTGGGGAACACACACTGCTGAGGTAGTGAAGAAAGCCCAAAAGAGAGACTACTTCATGAGGGTCCTCAGGAAGAACAACTTCCCTGAGAAACTGCTGGTGTCCTTTTACTGCTGCACAGTAGAGAGCATCCTGATCTACTGTCTCTGTGTGTGGTTCTCCAGCTGCACAGTAGCACAGAAGAAAGAGCTCCACATTAAGGTCGCCCAGCGGATAGTCAGCTGTCCTCTTCCCTAACTAGAAGAACTACATAGTTCCTGTTGCCTCAGAAACGTCAAGAAAATTTTTCAGGACCCATCACACCCAGGACATGCATTGTTTGAATGCATTCCTTCAGGCAGACGTTTCAGATCCATAAAACAAATGGACTGAGAAACAGTTTCTATCCTTCAGCCATCACCATGCTGAATGTCAATGTCAACTTTATTTATATAGCACATTTAAAACAACATAGGAAATGCTGTGGCCAAAGTGCTTTACAATAATAGAATAAAAGAATAACATACAATCAACATGAATAACATAAACAGAAATAAAATAAAATGAACATAAATAAAATAAATAGAAGTAATGTTACATAATCACAATGAGGAAACCATCAGTATTACTGAAGGTCATGGAATGCAAGTGAATAGAAATGAGTCTTTAATCTTGTTTTGAACAGTTTAATTTTAGACGATTCTTTTATGTAATGAGGTAAAGAGTTCCACAGGCGAGGAGCAGCAGCTGCAATAACCTTGTCCCCCTTAGTTTTACTCTTGGTATGAGAGACAACTGACCAGAAGATCTAAGCACTCTGGATGGCTGGTGTAAAACACACAATACGGATAAATAGGCAGGAGCAAGCCCATGTAAAGATTTAAAAACTAGCAATAAGATTTTAAAATAAATTTGAAAACTGACGGGTAGCCAGTGTAAAGAAGCTAATATTAGAGAAACAGAGTCATACTTGCCCCAACCAGAAAGCGAGCGGCAGCATTCTGGACTAACTGTAACCTGTGTATCAGGGATAGCTGCTAAGTAGTCAATCTGACCTAGTGCACCTTCATGTTTACAGTACAATACACTCTAATGTTTACAATACAGCTCTAATTTAAAATTGTTCTGCTGTTATGGACTATTTTGGTACTTATTTTATTCCCTTTTTATTTTAGTTTTAACTTGAGTAATTGTGTTTTTTTTTTTTTTGGTTTTTTTTGCACTGGAAAATTGCACCTAAAATTTTGTTGTACAATGTCTCATTGCTACAATGACAATCAAGATTTTGATTTGATTTGATATAAAAATAAAATGGAAATGTCGTTGTGAAATAAAAACTAAACTAAAACTAAAAATACACGATGAAGGAAAACTAAAACTAAACTGAATTTCCAAGTAAAGACAGAAAAAATATAGAAATAAAAACAAATATACAAATGCAAAACTATAATAACTTTGATTTGCTGTTTATTTAAAAAAAAATTAAATTTGGCTGGATGGTACATCAAGAGCAGAAGGTATCCACTAAGAAAAGGATATTTAGATATATCAGTATTTGGGAGTAAAACAACAAATATTGATTAATAGTACTGTACACTAACTTGCATGCTATGTGGTGAGCTGAGAATGTGCTTTGTGCAGTCGAATGATGGAGCACAATTACTAACCAATAGGGTGAATGAATGACTGAAGAAGGGCCAGTGTTCTTGAAAAAAGAGACTTGACCATGTTTGGTATATATAGTTAGGTGTGAAATGGAAGGAGAACATTTGGTGAAGCTCACAGGAGGTGTGAAGGTCAATGATTAGCAAGGATGTTAAACCTTGAGTGCTGGTGCCAGGCAGTATGGCTGTGAGCAGGTGTTGCTTCACTAGAAACAAAAAGGAATTGAGAGATAAGCAGAGGCAAAAGTGTTGTCCTCCGATCCAAGACCACCTAAGAACAATGCAGTAGTGTCAGGAGAGGGGTAGGGGCTTCAGAGGTTTAAGCCTCTAAACTATTGTACCCAACCCCTGACCTTTTTCTGAATTTTAAACATGACAATAGCAGTAAGCCCATTATCCTTTGGTCTATCATATACAATGTAGCCCCCAATTAAATGTTACACTATTACGTAAATATGGGCGAAAGCCAAAAGAAATTCCCATCACTCGTCAATTTTATATACAAGAAGACTGTGCATGACAATCGCAGAAGGGGCTAAGACCCTACTACCTGCAAACCCTAAAAATGCCCCTGAAACAACAGCATCAGTTTAAACTTCATATGTTCCCCCACAAGCAACTCCACTGTAATGTACTTTATCATCTTTGGACATTGAAAGAGAAAAACAAAACCCTGCTCTCTGAAAACATTTACAATTACTGTATATGCATGTCTGCTTACTTTGAATAGGGATGTTTCTAAACTCTCTGTTTCAAGTCAAAAGAATACACTTTCTTGTAAACTTGTGTTTTGCCATTAAAAAAAAAAGCCAAATCACTAGGAAAAGTAGGAGTTGATCTGATGCATGAATGTTTACTGATGGACAGTTTTATATGGAAGCTGCTGAAATGGAAACTTTTGCTCAAAGTGCATGTATTTGGTCAGTTTGAACGGTTTTGTTCAAAATTTGAAATTGTGACCTTTGGACCCTTTTTTAAACGGCAAAGAAACACACTTCATTTTAGAATACAATTTTCCATGACAAAGCATTGTACAGCATGATTGTGGAAATATAAATTATAAACCTAAACAAACTTAAAGAAAATTAATAATGTTTAACAAATTATGTATTCTGGGAATGTGGATGTTTAATATATTAACTACTGCATAATGTATCCTTTAAGTTGATTAAGCAGTTTGTTATCTAAATAAATAAATCATCTATAACTTAGTAGTCATGTCAGGGATTGTTATTTTCTTTCTGCCAATTTAGGATTTCTCTTCCTTTCAGGAATGTGTATTTTAGTAACATAAACACAACTTTTTGGATATGCAGTGCAAAGTCAGTTTTAGCTTTTACAATATATTTTGTTGCTTATATCCCTTTTAAGAGATGGAAAAAAGAACTTGAAAAGAACAGAGAGAAATTACTTGGTGGAAATGAAAGCCTGTCTAAAAAGAAGGAGGTATGTTTTTTCCCCCCTCTATGTGCACCCTTTTTCATATTGCTTATTTCATGTTATTGTTATGTACTGTAATACCATATCTCTTTATTCTTACAGAAGAAAAGAAAAATTAAGAAAAAGCATAGCAGGGTGAGAAAGGTTTTTTAATTTTAAAACTGTGGAAAATCTGTTTGCAAATTGTTTCAGATTGCAGGTCATTCACAAAGGTTTTGAGCAACTATTCAGATTAATTTCAAAAGTTTTTATATTATGTATTTTTATTCTTTGATTCAGCTTATTTGAAAAATAATTTGGTTATAATTAATAATTAACTTAACATCTTCATAAGAGAATATGAACATTTAAAAATAAGTTTTACAAAATAATTGGCTTTGGAATCTTGTTTATTAATTTGTCTAATTTATTTTGGCTCAAAATGTTACATTTAATTTTCATTATATACTGGAAGAGCAATATGTATAGTATTTTCAATACATTTGTACTTTATTAGAACAATATTATTTGATGTCGACTATTTAATCTCATCGGCTCTGCTTTTATTATCTTTGGTCAAGCATTCTTCATCTTCCTCCTCTTCATCCACTTCTGATTCTTCCAGTTACTCGTCAGATTCTGATGAGGAGGTAAGAACATTTTCAAAAGTCTACACATAATTTTTGCAGGTATATGGAATAAATGCATTATGTTGACTTCTTAATTTAGTTTTTGATAATTTATTTGTCTGTGGGTTCTTTGAGATTTTTTTTAAATTGAAAGATGGTATATTTCTGTGCTTCTGAAATATTGCTTTCCCCACTTTTGAGTTTCACTTGGAAATCTGTGTATTTTTACTATTTAACTAAAAAAACAATCATGGAAAATATTTGGCTCAAAAATTGTTTTTCTTGTTTAGAAAGAAGAAAAGAGCCATATTAGGAAGAAGCGAAAGAGAAAACATAGTTCTGCAAAAATTTCAGGAGATGAATATCGATCTGAATCAGACTCTGAAGCAAAGGTAAACAGTAGAAGAAGAAGTAGTAGAATTAAAATTGTACTGTAATAGATAGTTAGGTTTAAAGTAGCAAGGCTGTAGCACAAAATTCCCTCATAAAGGAACAGATGCTATTAAGCTCATTACTGTTGAATATACTAATAAAAACTGAGATCCTATACCTGACACTAGGATACTGCATGTTGGATGTTTGTTTTCATTAACCATAAGTAGTCAGATTCTGCTTTTTTTCCTTTTTTTTTTTTCTTTTTCTTTTTTCTAGATTTGTGATTTTACAAAAAAAAAATTTAGGGGAAATTCACTGTGCCTTTGTAATCTTCCACTGTAAAATAAGTAACAATTTTTCTCACTATTTTCAGTGTACAGTATGTTAATATAATACTCCCTCATTAACATCCACATGATTGATTTAATAGATAGCAACAGGGAGCTAGTGGGAGGTGATCAACTTGTATCCACATAATAAATAGTATTTGATTGTTTTTTTCTTTTTTCAATGGGCATATTGTTTAATATAAATGCATGATACACACAGTGGCCATTTGCTTATTTTTATTATTTTGTAACTTGATAATTATAGCTGTTTTCTCAGATAACATCTAAAATATTATACCATCCTTTGTTCATAATGTAAATGAGACATTTGATTGTGTTTTATTAAACATTCATGGATAAATGTGTAATGGTGAGATTACTACTAGTATGGTAGCAGTAAGGGATAGACCCATGGAAGCAGGTTGGTACTGAGAAAAGAGCTCTGAATTGATGATGCTTTAACCGATGGGTATTCATCCCTGCACCCACTGGGCTACAGTTGCTGAATGCTTTATTTCTAGCTGATCTGTTAAAGTCCAATTTAATTCGCTATGTTTTTCCTCATATTTGATTGTATTCTGCTGTGTGAGAAATTCATTGCAACGTATTTTCTTTGAAAATGTAAGTAATATTCCCCACTTTTTTTTTTTTTTTCTTCAAAAAATATTTGTTGTGGATGATAACTGGTGCAAAAATGTGTTTACTAAAAGTCATATGTGCAATAAGAGGCTTTATGTATTTGAAGAAGAAATAAAAGTCCACTATTACATCTGTTATATCATTTTCATATTTATTATAAAGGACAGATCTCTATTTTGCAGCACCTTAGCTGTCTTCTTCAAAACAATTGGTTGTTAGCTGACAAACAGCAAAACAGTACATAAAATATCTTTCCGTGCTCACCAACAGCGTCCACTTAAAGGCAGTGGGTTATTTTATTTTTATTTATTTATTTATTTATAAAGCACTTTAAAAACAACATCAAGGCTGACCAAAGTGCTGTACAATAAAAAACCCAACATATCAGACACACAATAACCAAGGGTAAATGAAACGGAAACATATAAACACATACTGTAAGAGCTGAAGAGATTCATAATAAAAAGTATACAGATAGCCAACATATCATACTGGGTTAAAAGCCAGAGAGTAAAAGTGTGTTTTTAAATAAGATTTAAAGACAGCTATTGAAGGAGCCTGCCTAATGTGCAATGGCAAATCATTCCAGAGTTTTGGGGGCTGCAACTGAAAAAGCCCCATCACCTCGGAGTTTGTATCGTGCCTTGGGAACACATAAAATTTATTCTAGTAGTAGTGTTACATGTACAATGACATTTTAACATGCATGTTCTGCAAATTCTTGATGAATTCATAAATTATTTGCTCACACTGACTATTCGTGTGTTTTCCAAAAGCAGGAATATTGCAGTCTTGTCATTTTCACAAAACAAACTCTCTAATACAGGATGCAGCAGGGGTCTTTCTTTAATCAACATTTTTATTGTGCAAATGGTGTATTGATAGCTCAGTTATCTGACAGGATAATGTTAAGCTGCACTACATTATCAGCATGCCACATCAAGTGATGCAGGTACGATTCTGACTGACAGGGCAGATTCACAGCTGATATCCAAATGTGCAACAGCAGACGAGGTAATCCATCTAGATTCTCTGATGAAAGCATTTGCCATGTTCATGTGGACTTGTGTGCGACCAGATCGAACTTTGCCAGTTACACTTGTTCTTTACATTTGAAACCTTTCTACCCATTCATATACTTTTTGTTGAGTTATGCTGTTTGTGCTTCCATACTGAGCCAGCATCCTAGGGTGAATTTCAGTATGTGTCACACCATCTGCCCAAAGAAATCTCTCTATGTGCCACCTCAAAGTTATTCAGCAATGCGTTATTCAACAATGGTGCAATCCTGTAGAATAGCATCCATGATCATTTGACCATGGTTTCAACTAGATTAATGGCAGAGTGTTGCTCTGTACTTGTTTTCGAAATACCTATAAGCCATCGCAAACATGTTGTATTACATTAACTTCTGTCTGTTGCGGTTACTGTGTAATTTTGAAATTGCCTTTCAGTTTTTGAATTGCTCTTGTAATGAATTCATTAAACTTCCACTCAATACAGTTAGGAAGAGGAAATTACTCCATTCCAATCGTGGTTTCCAAGTCAAAGTGACGACACCCAGTTTCATCATCTGTCACAGTACTTTTTTTAAACATATTTTATGCTGTTCATTCAGCAAATATGATACCCAGGAGATACAATTATTTAAGTATACCCTTCTTTGCACTATCACCTGGACAGCATATAGCACTATTCCAGCCTCAGTTCTCCGTGTTCAGTAAATTTCCTTTTTATATTTCTTTCAGAGGCAGTTTTAGGGAAACTCGCTGTGGAACAGATGGGAGATGTCTTTGTTCCCATTTTGAAAATGACATGCCCATCATCTGATACTGCTAGTGCCCATGTAGGTGTCTCCATATACTCTCTTGTCATGCCTGTATGTCAGTGGGAGTAATTTCCTGATTCACAAAAAACGTAATCATTACACTTTAAAACCTGTTTTTGATCAGTTATTTTCTGGAACTCAACTATGAATCTGTGACTACAGAAAGCGATATTTATTTTTTTTGTTCATTCATGAGATGATAGGTGAAACTACTAGTTACAATACAAACACTTATCAAGTTATTTTTGATAGTTCCAGTATACTAATTCTATTTCATACAACCATCATACCAAACAAGATATTGCAATCGGTCCTGTTCAAAGGAGTGGCATGTCATAGGAGTGACATAACGAAGGAGTGAAACCTCACATATAAATTTCAAAGGAGTGACAACCATCCAAATGGTAGGTGAGGTTACAGCGATTTTTTGAAAAGCGTACCTTCAGTTGTGTGTGGTAGGTGAGGCGACAACGATTTTTTTGGCAAGTATACTTTCAGTCGTGTGTGGTAGGTGACTTGTTATGTCACTGCAATAAAATGTCACTCCTTTAATACGGTATTTATTTCACTCCTATGAAGTGTCACTCCTTCAATACAAACCCAATGCAATGAGTGTCAAAATTTACATTTTTGCAATATATATAACTTGTGATTATGGGGTACATGCATTTTTGCAGCACTGTTATTAAATGTTAAGTGTATATCTAAAGTGTAATTTACTTATTAGGAGTCTGCCAAGAAGAAAAAAAAGAAATTTAAAGAAGATCCTGAAAAGGAAAAGGTATTGTAATTTAGTTTTTTATTAATGCTAATAGTTTTGAAATACATTCATTTTAATCTTCTTGGATGTAGGTAGAGACAAGCATTGTCATATTTTAATATTTTAACATGTATTTTATTTTAGCTCAGTCCTGCTGATGAGAAACTGAATATAATCCCATTGCAAAGAAAAACCTTTTTTGTTATGTTGATTCTGGACTGGCAAATTAATTTCAATTATCTCTTGTGACAGGAGGATAAGACTGCAGGCAGCAACAAAAAAAAGAAAAATGACCGAAACTACAGGCAGTCTTCCTCTGAATCAACTTCTGAAACTGACATGGAAGAAGATGTAAGTGAATACAAATCTTGTCTTCGTTAAAAATAATAAAAAATAAAAACACATATCTTTGTGAGCACTGCCCTGCCTTGATGTTACACTTTAGCAAAACATAGGACTTCTGAATATTAAAATGAAAAAAGTGACATATCTCTTCACAGTTTATCATGGAACAACTTGCGGCTTTCTTTTCTGCTGCTCTTTCTGGATGTATATAAATAATGTGATTGCTTTAGTTTGTGCATGGAACATGAATGAGCCATTAGGTTCCACCTTACGTGTCAACTGAAGTTTAGAGGTTGAGGAGAGGGAGCCATTTGAATTGCTGGGTCGAACCATGTTGTAATGCAAACATGCATTATCTAACCAAAAAAAATGTGAATGGGCTATTCCTGGAATGCTGGACAGTCAATGGTAACTTCTACTCAGGTGCTTTAAGAAGGAAGCTTTCGTACTGTATTGGGTGAAGCCCCTATCCCAAAGTATGCTATCCTCCAAAAACATAAAGTAGTTTATATTTGCCAGTCAAGTGCAGGTTATCTATTGTAAACAGAACATCTTACAATTTAGGCACTGACAAGTTCAATGGCCCAATTCTAATTCTAATACTTCCTTGTTTACATTTCAGATATGTTATTAATCACAGAATATTCACACCCAGTTCATATTTCAATAACAGGCTTAAACTTGTACATGGTTTTAAAACTCGCTACAGTGGAGATTGTAAAGAGTGTAAAGATAATGTGATTATGTGAATAATAATTGCATGGATAGAGACACATGAAGATGCCTGGCAATGTGCAGATGATCCCAACTGATTATAAAACTTTCCAGTCACATTAGCCTGGCACCCCTCTAATATGATGTCTTTCTAAACTTGGAATCTCTGCAGTGCATTGCCGGCTTTGAACAATCAGCAGTATCCTTGTAAAGAACATTTGTTTTTATTGTCAAATAGGGTTGCATGGTATACCGGTACTGAAAAAAGTAACAAAATAAAATTTTAATTGGTATGGTACAAGAATTTGTTTACTTTCAGTACTTGAAGTAATTTGGTAGTTTTCAGGCTCCCCATACTCAAGTTGTTTTTTAGTGCAATGATAACTTCAAGGAGGAAAACTGTTCTTCGATTGTTAAATTGAATACATGCATTAAATTTTGCTTGAATCACCAAGGTGGATGGCTCTTGCCGTTCTTTGAATGTACAGTTGTGGCCAAAAGTTTTGAGAATGACATAAGTATTGGTTTTCAAAAGGTTTGCTGCTTCGGTGTTTTTATATGTTTTTGTTAGACATTTTTATGGTATTCTGAATTATTATTACAAGCATTTCATACGTTTCAAAGGCTTTTATTCACAGTTACATTAAGTTTATGAAAAGAGTTAATATTTGCAGTGTTGGCCCTTCTTTTTCAAGACCTCTGCAATTCACCCTGGCATGCTGTCAATCAGCTTCTGGGCCAAATCCTGACTGATGGCAGCCCATTCTTACATAAACAATACCACTTAGTTATCACTTTTGCCTTATGCAACGGTGCTCCATCATACTAGAAAAGGCATTGTTTGTCACCAAACTGTTCTTGGATGGTTGGGAGAGGGTATTCATCAGAGAAAATGACTTTACCCCAGTCCTCCGCAGTCCAGTCCCTGTACCTTTTGCGGAATCGGTCTGTCCGTGATGATTTTCTTGGAAAGAAGTGGTTTCTTTGCTGCCCTTCTTGACACCATGCTATCCTCCAAAAGTCTTTGTCTCACTGTGCATGCAGATGCACTCACATCTGCCTGCTTCCATTCCTGAGCAAGCTCTGCACTGGTGGTGCTCCAATCCCCCAGCTGAATCAACTTTAGGAGACGGTCCTGGCACTTGCTGGACTTTCTTGGGCACCCTGAAGTCTTCTTCACAACAATTGAGACACTCTATTCCAACTCAATCAGCATGACAGAGTGATCTCCAGCTTTGTCCTCATCAACACACTCACTTGTGTTAACAAGAAGATGACTGAAATGATGTCAGCAGGTTCTTTTGTGGCAGGGCTGAAATGCTGTGGAAATGGGTTTCTTGGGATTAAGTTCCTTTTCATGGCAAAGAGGGACTTTGCAATTAATTGTCATTTATCTGATGACCCTTCATAACATTCTGTAGTATATGCAAATTACCATCAAAAAAACCGAGGAAGCAAGATTTGTGAAAATTAACATTTGTGTCATTCTCAAAACTTTTGGCCACCACTGTATATATTAATATTAACCTGCCGAATACTCAAAGGAAAGGAATAACCCCAGCAATGCGGAGTGCGGCAGAGCAGGGAGGCATGTAATTGTGAAGCAGAGCAGGGAGATGTGAATGTTTGTGGGCTGGGGGAACGAATTAGCTGTGAGATGTGTTGGTCTGTTTATCTGTTAGTTGCTTCTGACATGTTTTGTACTGGTGCCGAGGTCTGAAAGCTGGTATCAAGACCAAAGTCAAAATTCTAGTACTGATCCAACACATTTATCAACTCGGATCAGTTGTCTAAATTGAACAATTATTTCAGTTTTGAGATTTTCCAGTAATAATTGGAGCTGAGTCATAAAGAATCAGGCATGATTATAAATTGTTAAAAACCAATAATGTGAATTTAGATGACTAAAATGAAAAGGGGCACGATTGTCTTTTATAACAGTACCTGTTTTTCAATAATTATACATATTTCAGGCTGAATCAAGGCTCAAAAGAATTAAGACAGAAGAGAAAGATGGATCTAATGTAAGTATTTGGATGTAAATTATAATTTTTTTTTTGTCCTGCCTTTCTTAAAGTGCAAAGTTTAGGTCAATGTACCATATTTTTATAAGATATGTACAGTATTTAACTTGTCTGTCTTTGGATATGTTTTAGTCATCACAATATCTAATTAAGTTTTTCACAGAAAGTTTTTTTTTTTTTTGCTGTATACATATTTAAAATCTATACTAATAAAAGGCAAAGCCCTCACTGACTCACTCACTCACTGACTCAATTATCACTAATTCTCCAAGTTCCCGTGTAGGTAGAAGGCTGAAATTTGGCAGGCTCATTCCTTACAGCTTACTTACAAAAGTTAAGCAGGTTTCATTTCGAAATTCTACACGTAACGGTCGATAACGGTCGACAACGTCCGCCATGTTGAACTTTCTTATTTATGGCCCCATCTTCACGAAATTTGGTAGGCGGCTTCCCTGCGCTAACCAAAACCGATGTACGTACTTATTTCGGTGGTATGACACCATTGTCGGCCGCCATATTGAATTTTCCAACGTCGCCAATTTTCAAACTTCCCGTGTAGGTAGAAGGCTGACCCCATCTTCACGAAATTTGGTAGGCGGCTTCCCTCCACTAACTGAAACCAATGTACGTACTTATTTCGGTAGTATGATGCCACTGTCGGCCGCCGTATTGAAATTTTCAGCAGTCTTTGTTACTTATGGGCCCATCTTCAAGAAATTCTATCGATCAAAGAACTGTCACTTACCGAGTGGTTTCCATGCCTGGAGATACCACCTACCTTTTCCATTCTCTTTGTTACATATTACACGGCCATATCAGGCTCACTCTTGATATCTGGAGGAACATTTTGTCTTATGTATTGAATGACTGGGACAGGTTCAAGGTGTGGACTGATGATGGTACAGGAGATAATTATACTACACAGGAGCACTAAAAGAGTGAAATGCTTAAGCCCTTCACCTATGGTTCTGCATGTGAGTTGATGGCTGCCGCTGAATTGTTCGGTTGTCGCTTTCAAGTGTACTGAAATGGCCAAATATTTTACACCTTCGACAACCGCCAATGCCTCTTAAACATCTTAGATTCACAGGTGACGATTTCAGTAGTGGACACTTTGATGTTTATGAATGTTTAAACTCTCAAAAGCTGGATGTGATTTTATCGATGAAACCGGTTGTGTGCTTACAACGCTTGACAGATGCCAAATGTCACTTCAACACAACAAATCCTGCAAATACTGTCGTAATTGAAACAAACCATGAAACTCAAACCGATTATGACAGCAGCAATCCAAGCTGTGAGATTTGAGACAAGATTACTGTTCACATGGCCAACTGTACGTTACATGCTCAAGAGTAAGCTCAGCGCACAGTTTGGTCATGTTACAACCGGAGGGCCGAACTGACAACATGGTATACAAAGAGATCCTTAACAAATAATTATTGGCATATTGTCCCACAGATTAAAAAGGATTAATTTTCTTCTTAATAAAAATTTGAATGCAGTACTTCACCGCTGCGAAGCGCGGGTATTTTGCTAGTGCATAAACAACAGGATTTTTTTTTATTATAAGGTAAGCCTATGTAATAATATTGTCTTCTTGTAATCTCGGTGTAACACTTCCTGTTTTGGTTGTTGAAAAGTTATATGTTTTTATTTAAATAATATTAGTAAAGACCCACTATCCTCAAAATTATTTATATAACAGACCCAAAAACAGTTACAATAATTATAATACGATCATATAACAAGTGTACTTTTTTCACTTTATAAGCATAAATGACACCTTTCCCCAGTCGCATTTAATAGTAATTGAATTGTATTTCTCTGGAAACATTTGTTCTTTTCAGTTTATTATTCATTAATCACTACAGTACGTTACAGAGAGATGCATCTAACCACAGTGACCATCATACATACTGAAGACCAACTGTGTGTGTTTCTAATCCTGCAGGATAGCCATCTTAGGGCATTTTACTCATACCACATTGTCATTGTCTATTTAGCACTATCCGGCTGCTTTGCCACAGCTCTTTAGTAGGCCAATAAAGGTAGCTGAAATTCAGTTCAACAACAGCAACTGAGCAGCACTAGTGAGCAAGGAAGTTACGCAAGCTGCTTGCATGCCCCCCGAGATAATATAATAAAGTGAATATTTTAAGTTTCTAGTATTTCTATTTTATAATTCAGTAGTCCACATTTTCAGCATTCTCTGGTTTGTTAGGCAGATAAGCACTGCAATGTTAAACTTCAGCTGTGAAACTAGCTGATCATGCTTCTTGTTTGTGTTCTAGTTGCGTCCGTAATTCATTCAGATATTTTGTTCATGTAATAGATGGTACTTCTTATTTGAAACATGGTAATACTGAATATCAGGCACAAGCATTCACGTACAGAAAATGATCTAGTGTGCACGATCCTCAAGAATAAGAAGCAGTGGAATACAGCACTTGCACCCTCCCACTGTAGAATATAAGCAGACAAGCAGACTCATTTTAATTCTCTCACCACTTTGGCCACCACTTCTCCTTTTTCCCGTCCCCATGTCTTCTGATGTTTCAAGGAGGGGCTCCAGCTGCCTGTGACCTTCACCCCGATAGTAGGTATACTGTAAGTAAACAAAATGTACCAGTGGACTGAGCTGTGCTAAGTTCAGCAGAGACTTTATTTCCTGTGGTAAGAAAATTCACTTGTAAAATTTATTATAGAGGAAACCCTTTTTTTTATTAAAAGCACAATTAAACCAAAAACAGCAGTAGCTAGAAACATGGTTAAGAACAACTTATGCAAAATTGTGAAGATGTGGAAATACCAGTTGAGTACTTCCAAATACACACTTTTAAAATTCATATTTTTAATTTTATATTCCTTGCTCCTAAGGGGAAATCAAAGAATAAAAAGAAGCACAAGAAACAAGGGAAGAAGAAGAAGAAAAAGAAAGCATACAGTTCAAGCTCTGATTCCTTATGATGTGGACAAAGACAATTACATGAAGTACGCAGCAGCAAAGGAGCTGCATACCGGTTTTAAGATTTGGCTTTTGTTATTTATCAAGGAAATAAATCCTGCATGATTCTGCCTCAGATGTCTACTGTTGCAAGAGCTGGTTTGAAATGTTTTGGGTTTAGAACTTGGGAGTATTTTAATTCAGTTTGTTACAGTGTGATTCTACCTAACTGCAATAGTAGAAACTGGAAGCTTATAAAACATTTAAAATAACTTTAATGTATATTTTATACCAAATGCTGTGACTTCAGAATAGGGCTTTGTCATTTTTTTTGTTTTACATTTATTTAACTTTGTCTTTTTTTTTTTAAATAAATAAAAATGCCTTTTTTCTAGAGAGTGTTTTTGTGCCGGCCTTCAAATGCTTTAAGAATATTTTATATGGGCATACATTCCTTTTGAGTATGTTTAGCTCTTTTGAGAAGTTCACCTACATGTTTCAACACTTGAAATGCATTACATGGACTGTCTTTGTTATACTACTCCAATGGTCTCTTTATTGGAAATAAATGACTTCCTTCAAAATTATATACTTAGAAGCTTTTGATCTACTTGTGACATCTTTGAAAGTATTGTTCAGCTTTGATTTGGCATTTTTATTATTCAAACTTTGTTATACACTTTGTAAACCTCATGTATGTTAACTTAGAACTGCAGGTTCGTAGTTTAAAAATCATAGTACATTTGTCATTTTATTTTAAATACAGGCTTCATATTGAAGTATGTCCAGACATATATTTGTTTTCAGTAACTGTGTACAGAGTTTTGATTAGATTTATGTCTACAGGTCAATAAAAATCCTGTTTTCTGACTCTAATGCTGTGGCTTGTGTTGAAACAACATAAAAAACTTTCATTAAAGTAATTGCCCAATAAACGGTTTCAGATTTGCTGTAGATGTCACAACAAACTGCTCAACAAGGAGATTAAACTTAACTGATCCATCATTTTACTTCTTTTCATTTTATTCTGTAAAATAAATGCATAATTTTAACTAAACTTCTGTCAATTAAAAAATGAAGCATGTGGTCAGAATATAAAGGAAACTAACTCTGTCTGCATTACAGAAATTGTACTTTCCATTAATGGCACAAATTTGCTCTAGAACAAGAAATATGATTATTTTAGCAATTTTAAGGAACAAACAGTAAAAAAAGAAAAATTTTTCATTAGCATAGGAATTATTAACAGCACCAATTGAATTCTTGCATTTTATCCAAATCTGATTCTTTTTGTGACCTGTTCGGGTTATGATGGAGAGAGTCTGTGATGGGATCAGCCAACATTAATAGGAAATGTGTGATTCATCAATGTTTTTTAAAGAAATGTTAAAACAAGTGTTTAATTCAAGAAGATATGCAAAGTGCATTAGTAGGTATTTATATAAGAATTTATGCCTCTGTTGAATTTTTGCTCCATCCTAGGCGTATTACTTCCCAATGTTGCTGTGTCAGTTGGCCATGCTTGTTCATGTTTCTGATCTAAAAAGGGATCAGCTTAGCTGTTCCCCTTAACATGTGTTGCTGTTTTTTTTTTTTTTTGTTATTCATATGGTTGAACATTAAGGGAGAAGGAAAAAGCAACGCATACATAACAACTTGAACCAAGGAGCATTGGAGTGAATGACAATTCTCACATAACATGTTAGTTATTTCTCAGCGATGTCCGGGGCTTTGATACTTAACACTCCAGAGGTAAGGAGACAATGTGATTTATTGGTATTAAGACTCTTGCTTTGCTGTCTCTGATTTATCATTTGCTTGGTCTTCACCCAGATGTTACAGACTACCAGCGACAGGCACTGAAGAGAGCTGTGCGTATGGTCTGTCACTCCCCAAAATGAGGTGAACTCTTGACATTTGGCTCTCCTTAAATTTGCACAAATTCTGTTTGTTGAAAGCTCTTTAGTTGACATCTGATACTTTCATGAATGAGTCTTTTATGAGTACACACAGGGAAAGATCAGTGCACTGCTTTTTCAGAGTGTAAACCGTAAGTGTAAAATGTGTGATAAGCTCCCCAGAGTTAATATTTAAATTAATTGAATTGATAACATGGTCATGATGTGTGTAAAAGAGCTGTAAAATTGTACTTGCTTTAACCTAATTAATGTGATTTTTAGTTACTGCAGCATTAGTTGTTTTTTTGAAACTGGACAACTTCTCTATTGGACTGAACAAAGCAGAAGTTTTACCATTCTTTAAAAGTACTTTGTATTTGTCATATTGTTAATCATCCATCCATTATCCATCCTGCTCTATCCTAACTACAGGGTCACGGGGGTCTGCTGGAGCCAATCCCAGCCAACACAGGGCACAAGGCAGGAAACAAACCCCGGGCAGGACGCCAGCCCACCACATATTGTTAATCAAAAACCCTTAACATATATTCACCATATATCCCAAAGAAAGAGTTGTAATCATTTTTTGGACCTGTCCCCTTTTTAATATTCCATTTGATTTCTTTCTTTGGAAACAAATGGCTCTGGAGATGGTGGAAACATTTTTCTATAACTTACGAGGTTTCAAATGCATATACAAAGCTGTTTATGGCAGTGGTTCCCAGACTCGGTCCTGGGGTCCCACTGTGGCTGCAGGTCTTTGTTCCAACCAGATGCACAGTCTGTGATAATAATTTGATAACAACTGATCTCATTTAATTAGCTGGTCCTTTTTTACTCTTCACTTATCTGCACTCAGAAAAACACAACAGTATGGTTTTTATATTTATAAGACATTAGAAATATTTAATTTTTTTTTCTAAAACTATAAATGCATAACTCTCTTTTGTTGTTTTCCTGTTATTTTTCCCTTTTCCTGTGTAGTTTGCTCCCTTCATTTCACCCTAATAGTGACAACAATAAACACAGCAGACACTCGGAATGATGAAAGCAGCAACGACTTCAGTGTCAGACCCTTTAATTAGAAAATAATCAATTAAATAACAGAACACCTGGAAAAGCAGAATGAAAATACTGTTAACAACTTTAAAAAATCTACATATTTTTCATATGCTAATTACATTTTAAGAAAAATCTACCAAATTAGTTTTTAATTTCAGCATTGACTCCAAAACACAGAAACTGGAAAATAATGACTGAATCAATTAGGATACGAGTCCAATGTAAAACAAGTTGGTTGGAACAAAAACCTGCAGCCACAGTGGCTCCCAGGACCGAGTTTGGGAATCAATGCTCAATGGTTTGCAAAAATTATTTACTGTCACCAATTTGTTTCTTCATCACTAATCAACTCAAGTTCCCTGTTTTTATTTCCTTTTTATTCTGTTTTTTGTTTGCAGTTGCCTGATGTGGTAAACTTTTTCATTTGGTTTTCCGTTCGTTGCCACAGAGCTAACATTCCTGTACCTTTATTCTGTTAATTTTGATCTAATCAGGTTCCTTTTCCTGAGATATAAAACACCAGTGTGGCCACTGATTGAATAATCATCTTGACAGTTTAAGAGGAGCCATTCACTTCTGTACAAGTTACAGCTTTACACATTTCACTTCATCACAGGAGTTAAGTTTCTTGGCCATTCTCGGACCCAAAGGACCCCCTGCTCATCATCGTCATCTGTCACTTTCATTCCTGCACTTGATGCTTAACAATCCAGCCAGAGACTTTCTGTTTTTAAAGCCTGCTCAAACACATTTCACTACAGTTAGTTCTGTTTCGTTGCTATCCATCCATTTTCTGAACATGTCTGTGCACTCTGGCTAGGTACAGTAAGTACAGTTTAAAATTGTTTGCCCTCTTGGAAGCTTTCACATGTTATTAATATACAACATTGAATCAGTGGATTTTTTAAAATTTTGATCAACAAAAAAAGATTTTGTAATTTCAAAGTGTAAAGCAAATATGTGCAAAGTATTCCAAATGAATTACAAATATAAAATGCACAAATAATTAATAGTCGCTGCACCTTTGGCAGTTATTCCAGCCTCGAGTTTGTGTGTAGGCCTCTATCAGCTTTGTATGTCCAGATGCTGCCATTTTTTACAATTCTTATTTGCAAAGTGGCTCAGACTCTGTCAGGATGCATGGGAGTCATGAGTGAACAGCCTTTTTCAGGTCCAGGCACAAATTCTCAGTTGGATTGAGATATGGACTCTGACTTGGCCACTGCAGGATATTAACATTGTTTTTCAGCCATTCATGTGTAGCTTTGGTTTTGCACTTGTGGTCGTTATCTTGATGGAAAAGAGATTTTCTCATAAAGCACAGTTTTTTTGCAGATTGTTTTAGGTTTTTCTTCAGGATTTCTCTGGATTTTACTTTGTACCCTTCCAAGCCTTCCAAAACCTGCTGCAGAGAAGCATCCTCACAGCATGATGCTGTCACCTCCGTACTTCACACTGGAAATTGTTTGCTTTTGACAATGTGCAGCGTTCAAACATGGTGTTTACTCTGATAGCCAAAACTGTTAACTATAGAACCTTCTTTCAGTTGACTTCAGAGTCTCCCATGTGTCTTTGGACATGATACCTCGACTAGAGTTTGCCAGTTTTCTTTGCCTTTGCCACTCCCTGCATTTGGACAACAGTTGTTTTTAGCACAGTCTCCCCAGATTCGGCTGCTGTAGCTTGTAACTCCTTCAGAATTCTCATAGGTGTATTGGAGACCTCACAAACTAGTTGTTGTCATGTATGATCACTCTGTTTTTGTGCCTGTTGTAGGCAGATTTATAGCTGTTCTGTCCTCATCGTTATTTTTTAATGTTTGATTTAACTGTAATCCAAGGGATATTCAGTGACTCGGGGTATTTTATTATCTCCATATCTTGATGTGTGCTTTTCAGTCCTCCTTTCTTGCCAAATTGCTTGGAGTGTTCTTTTGTCTTCATGTGTAGGTCAAGCCATGATACTGACTCACCACAATTTGGACCTTTTGGACCATCCAGATAAGGTGCATTTATATGCCAATCACAAGTGATCTCCAATGAACTGCGACTTCTGAAACCAATTAGCCACACCAGTGATGATTTAGGTGTTAATGGTTATCAGTCAGTTATTTTGTGTTTTACCTGTACATTTGTAATTCGTTTAGACCATTTCGCAGAGAGTGTTTTTACCTTGACGTTAAAGAGTTTTTTTTTTTTGAGTGATGTCAAAAATGTCCAAATCAGATCCACTGTGATTCAATGTTGAATAACAAAAAATGTGAACATAGTTATTTTTTATTTATTTACAATTAATATCCTGTCTCCTGGTCTTTGATATTTTTAAACAAGTGTGTGCAAATCTAAAGGCAGGTTGTAGAACTTGCACCAATCTGAAAGCTGCTCCACCTCTAACCTGTATGCTGTCTCATTGCTGTTCTTTATGTGGCCCATCACTGTGGTACCATTGGCAAACTTGTTAACGCCGTTTGAGCTGCACTTTGAAACTGAAGATTTCGTACAGAGGTGTCCACCATTGTCTTGAGAGAAGATAGCAAACTGGATCTCGCCAAGATCAAGCCCAGACCTTAACCTTTTAAGTGTTATTGAAACATCCTGCTCTCCATGTTTGCACATGGGCAGCACTACTGATAGACACACGGTTGCTTTAAAAACCTTTATTTTGGCACAATTAAACTACATATGTACATTTCATATATCATTATCAAAACGTTCTTTTTATTAATAAAAATACTTTTGTAAGTGAAAATCACTTGGTTTGTAACAGGATAAAGTAAAATTAAATGTCAGAAGACTAGCAGAGAAGTGAAACAGGTCCTTTGACAAGCCTTAAGAGGATTTGACTTAAAGCGCACAGACTTTCAGAGAAACAGATAAACAAGAGCCCAACTCAGGCCACTGGTGCTAGCGCTGGTCTGAGAAATCCTGAAGAGCATAACAGTTACAGAAAATGACTGACTGCTGATAGCATGAAACCAATTAAGTTATTAGAGCTGCAGTGCTGGGGCCTCATGCGTAACGCTGTGCGTAGAATTCGTACTATAACATGACGTAAGCACAAAAGCCAAAATGTGCTTATGCACAGAAAAATCTAGATGCAGGAATCTGTGCGTTCGCCAACTTCCACGTTCTTCCGCTCCATAAATCACGGTCAGCGTGAAAAGTAACGCTCGTGCACGCGCCTTCTGTTCCACCCCCAACTCCTCCCTGAATTATGCCTCTGTCAATATGCAAATTAATATAAATCGCCCTTAAGCTCAGCCTTCTGTGAAAAGACAAGAGGGAAAAGCACGGGGGAAAACATAAGAATTTCAGCGAATACCAAGTGGAGGCAAAGGAAAAACATACTATTTGTTGATTTAAACAGTTTTATAATCAACAAAAGGAAGTTGATTGACTGACATAGCATGTCAGAGAAACTCGAAAGCTCAAGTTCACAAAGTTGCACAGTGTCAAAATAAAAAAGTCACATATCAAAGTCACAGTGAAAAGGTGAGTTGTAGCCCACCGTCTGAGCTTATTAGGGTACAGACAAAAAAATAGGCACACAGTGTGGGGGGAAAAAAGCATGAAATATCAACTTTAATCTCGAAATTTCCACTTTAATCACGTAGTTTATTTTGTCATTAAAGTAGAACATCATAAACTTCATCTTAAAATCATTTCATTTACTAGTTTCTCAAATCCCATCGTAACTACAGTAGCACGTTAAATGCTTTGTTTTGTATTTGATCTTCAATGTGCTGTATGTGTGTGAATCACTACGGGCTTCTGTTCTTTCTCTTTCTCCGACAGGACACAGAATCCATTACATTTGTGATATTACAGCTCTGTGAATAATTAAAATACTGAGATGTATATGTAATATCATTTTCATGATGATTGAAATGAAAGCATGTTATTAAACATGGAAACACGATGCCACAGTGATTGTTCATGTCTCGCACAAGATGCTGCTGCGCCATGCGCGACCTTCGATGAAGTAATTTATTGCAGCAGTACTGTCTCTTTCAAATGTACTAACCTGCAATTCCTGTCCTTACTTTTCTTTCGCCACACAATCAGCTCTGTAATAGACTTTAAGCCATCTGTAAGCTTACAACGACGATTCTTCAAAACTTTTAAGGAACATTGAAATATCTTCATAGTACGTGTTTAATTATTCTATCCGTCTATCCTTCCAGTGTTGCGCCAGGCTCAGCAAATATATAGCGCAAGGCATGAGTAATACGTGAACTTGCTAGCTCTGCGGCACCGTGTCCTCACATGTTTAATTATTAACAATACAGATTATTTAAATGAAGTTAAAGTTTTATCTGTATAATATAATCAACATATTTTGCTGCATTTCATCTTACAAATGATATCATCATATGTAAATACGTGCTTTATAAAGTGGCGCAGGTTATATTATAACTAGTGCAAGTTTACAGTGGGGTAATTGTACTTATAAGTACAAACAGTTCTACAAGGAGCAGTTGATTGAGTGTGTTTATAGTTCTTGGGATGAAACTGTTTCTGAACCGCGAGGCAGCGTGTGCTTGATGCTGTATACTGATAATTCTCTTTCCGATCAGCTGCTGATGTGATTCCCCATTCAGATACAGTCATATAAATACTCTGAGTGGTGCAGTGAGAGTAATATGGAAAAAGATGATCCGCTCTGGAAACCTTTAAAGGAAGCAGCTGAAAGAAGAAGAAGAAGGTTCAGTGAGAGTAACAATGCTAAAGCAGTTATGGTATTTGGAATACTATGGCTATTCCCTGGACCATTATATTGTTACAAGTTAATTACAATCAGATGCATTACACTAATCAACAATATGCTGTTAGTTTCAGTGTATTTATAAAGCCGCGTCAGGAAAATAAAGAGTAACCACACAGGAACAGTAGCACTGCTTTGACGCTAGGTGCTGCCAGTCTGCAAAACCGAGCGGAGAACTTGTGTATGACAAGGTATGAGGTACCGTGGAAAAGTGCGTGGCTTTACGCCAAGTGTAGGTTTTATACATCGCGATTTGAGCGTGGAAACGTTCTTACGCAACTTTTCTGTGCGTACGCACCGTTTATGCATGAGGCCCCTGGTCTATTGCAGTGTACTGAATTATCTCATGAAAAGTGCCTTTCCTTGTGATGCTGGTCAGAAAGACAAGGTGGTCTCCTTGTGCATTTGTCTATGAATGATGTGATTTGTTTGCTTAAAGATGCATACTCTAACTAAAACCATTCCCCAGAGCTAACGTATTGTATATCTCCTAGTACCTGAGCGAGATTTCAGTGTTCAGCCAACAGTGGAGCACTGACAAGACCCCTTGTTACAATAAGGGTACTTGGCATACAGCTGGAAAGTGATGGTGAAACAGGTACAATAGTTAACTTAAAGGTTCTAAACAATTCGCTGTAAATATTTTTTTTCAAAAATTAATGAAAAATAAATATCAAGTTAGAAATATATATATGCTTATTCCAAATGGCTGTTCTAGTGCTATTTCATATTGCCTCTCTCTTCTTGAAGAACTGGAGTTGAGTTGATTAGATTAGGTAAGCTTATTAATCCCAAAGGGAAATTTAGATGTATAAAGCAGCAGAAACATAAAACAAAGATACAGACTCAATGGGGCAAATGATACAATTAATAAATATGCTAAATAATACATTTTTATTATGCAGAAATTGCAAAATGAGCTTAAAGAGCATCATCATATAGTTTGGATTGTCAGGAGGAAGCACTGAATTATCTGTCAGGCAGAAGACCCCCCAGAAGTGTGTAGTTAGCACACCATGGTGGAATGATCCTGTGGCTAAAAGTCCTCCAAGAAAGCACCTCCTACAGGGGATGGAGGGGATTTTTTATGATGGCATTCAATTTTGCCACCCACTGTTAGCCCTCTGGTCCTGATAAATTTGTTCAGGTATTGTGCATCTTTTGAGCTCAAGTTACTTCTGCAGGGAAAAGTGTAGTACAATGCACTGGCTACATCAAAAGACCTAAATCTCCTCAGACAGTACAGTCTGCTCTGGCCCTTCTCGTTCAGTGCCACTGTGTTATCAGACCAGTCCAGTTTGTTGTCTGTGTGAACCCCCGGATACTTGTAGCTCTGCCCCACTTCCATGTCCTCTCCCTCAATGGTGACTGTTCTCAGAAGATCTCTGGCATGCCAGAAGTCCACCACCAGCTCTTTTGTCTTGCTGATGCTGAGTTGCAGGTAGTTCTCCTTGCACCATAAGACACCGTCCTCCACAAGCCTCCTGTACTCTGACTCATCTCCATATTTAATGCAGCCTATGATAAGGGTGTCATCTGATGATTCCTGTAGGTGGCATGTACTGGTATTATACTGGAAGTCCTTTGTGTTGAGGGTAAACAGGAGGAGAGGTGGGACACCTCCTGAAGTACTCCAGTAGTACACACCACCATTTCTGACACACAGTCCCTGAGCCTCACAAACTTCTGTCTGTTGGTCAGGTAGTCCATGATGTAGGAGATCATGAGGGAATTAACATGCAAAGATTTGAGATTTTCCCCCCCAGTTAATAAGACAGAATGGTATTAAAGGCACTGGAAAAAAAAACAAAATGACCCTGACTGTACTGCCAGCTTTGTCCAGGTGGTATCAAGCTCTGTGGAGCATGTAGATCAGGGTATCCCCCACAACTGTACTGTAAGTTTTCCAACAACAGAAATGACTTTGCTGAATATTAAGACCCACTGATGACCTTCAAATGGAAAACAAATAGCAGAAATATTTTAGAGAAATGCAGGGCTACACAATAAATAAAATTGAGGAAGTACAGAAGACAGCCAGCATATATAAGAAGGCTGTCATAGAGACAAACATCGGGACAAGCCGGAGACTCTTCTGCACGTGTAAGTTGGAGTCGCCTTTTCCACCTTGAACAGTGCTGACTGAGTGACTTGATAAGGGTTTGAAAAAATGCCTTTCTGTACTATTTTCAAACATCTCTCATTTTACCAAATTAGAGTTAAACCAAGCTGCTTAATATTAAATTCTTCAAATTGTAAGCATGCATGTGTTTTCTCTTAGCTGTAAATAATGTGTTTTATTTTCCTTTCAGGAGTAAAGAGAACATCTGTGACTTTACAGGAAGGTGAGTGAAAAGTATTTTTTAAGAGTACACTGAATCAAGTGACTCCTTACTGTACATTACTGTACAGCATTTTAAGTAACACATTTGACAAATGCAAAAAACTAAAAAAATGAGTACAACAAAACCAGAATAAACACTAAGAAAAAACAGCCACCATTTAAGTAAAAGGGCACTGAAATGAAATTCGAGTCCTCTCACAGTGCTTTCAGTAAGAAAGTGAATTACATTAAGAATCGACTGAACAGTACATTGGCTTAGCATGAACATCTGTACACAACAATGGCTGCAGTTTAAGGATGGCAGTTGTCTCTTTTTATTAATGCAGTATGCAGGTAGTTGAGGTGAAATTTTAAATTTCACTCATGAAACCAAGAGTACGTAGCAGAGTGTCTAACATTGTTGCCACACAGCTTCAAGAACTTCAGGAACTTTGTGTTCATGTGGATTTTTCTCTGTGCAATTTGACTTCTTTCTACATCCCAAAGATCGGCAGATATCTTAGCTGATTTCTCTCACTTGGTCCACTATGAGTGAGTGTGTCCAGTGATGGCATCCCATTGAGGATTACACCAGCTCAGAAAAAGAAAATGGATGAATGTTAAAATTCATCATGACAGATACAAAAGGACAGATTTTTGTACCTGGGGTATTACAATACTTATTTTGAAAACAGTGTGTCTATTAACACTACAATAGGAGGATAAGGGATGTTTAATGTGGCTTTGTACCATCTGGGTAATTAAACCAAACGTCATTTAATTCTGATTCATTTTTAAATGTGGGCAACAACTGGCCACAAAGTGCAATAAAATGAGCATTTCATATTATTTAGCATAACATCTGTAATGAAAATACAAGCATGCATATTACTATATCTAACTTTAAAACAAAAAAATTGCTAACAAATGCTGATTTTCATAAGCACTCAGTACTGAAGCATTATAATGGACGTAGGTTTTATTCACCTTAGTGGAAATAAAGTTGTACAGATTCCACAACAGATACAGGGGTGCGGAAATCCAACGCCCTACTTGTCCGACACGGGTAAATTGACCATCGGACAAGCGTGTTTTCTGGTTTCAGTTGTCCGGGGACAAGTGCAATTTTTATGAAGAAAAAAAGGATTACATGTGCAGTGCAGAGCACATTTTTACCACTACTTTCAAATTATAAACATTTGGGTACGTACTTCGTGCGGAAACAGTTTACTTAGGCATGTTCTTCATGTTTCAAATTGGTATTCAATATTGTTAACAAAATGATGGCTGATTTATCAAAGGGGAAGCACTCTTGTGGTCTTACATAAGTATTTTACCCTACTATTTACATGCTTGAAGATGCGGTCATTTTTTTCATGCCGACATTATGATGTAATTTGATGATTTTTCATTATAATCGATAACTTTTATATATTAAAATTTAATTTTTTCTATATAAAAATGCGGTCATTTCACCTACAATGCAATTGTTTTCGCCACATAAAGCTTGTTAGGCATTTGATCTTTTCTGAAATTTGCGATTTCGCGTAGGTTGTGATATATTGAGGAGTTAAGAAATTTATTGCGTGACATCAATTTTGATGAGCTGTCTATAGATCGCTTTTGATTAGATAATTTTTCATATAAAACAAGTTGGTTTCGCGCTGTTAGTTTTTTAAAAATAAAGAAAACATTCTAACGGTTTCCAAAAGTTATGAAATATCAATAAAAATCTTCACTTAGACGCGATTATTTTTTTTCCCGACAACATCGGTAATATTTACTTCTTTGGAAATGTAACCTCTTGCTGAATTTCGAATACGTCATTAGGAATTACCTGGGTAACCCATAATGCACTGCGGTAAGCAAGTTTTTCTCACTATATGCGTGTTGTTGAAACTGAAGTAAGTAGCATCGTGGGTGAGAAATGGATCATTTCTTGATTAAAACTGGCACAACAGGCCTTGAAAAACCTAGGAAAGCATAGTAAGGCCACTGTGAAAAAAATACGGACACAGTGAAGACAAAAAAATGTAAATGTCGAGATTAAAGTCGACATGTTGACTTTATTCTCGCAGTTTACTTTGTCAGTTGAATGTCGCAAACTAAATTTCATTTTAAAATGAATGTTTCATTTACTAGATTTTCTCAAACCCCGTCATAAATTAATGTAGCACATTAAATGCTTTATATTAAGTGTTCCACGACCCAGTTGTTAATCTCTGCGCGCTTCTTAAACTGACTTTCTCTTGCAGTGAGAGGCGCCGGCAGCAATCGGCGCACATTGACTTCATGATATTCCTGCTCAATGAACATTCAGAATACTAAGATAAATACTTGATATCTTTTTCACGATGAAATGCATTATAGCATGTATTAGACGTGGGTGGCGGGGGGCACGGTGGCGTGGCTGTAGTGCTGCTCCCTTGCATTATGGGGTTCTCAGGTCTACGTTCAGTGTAGAGAGGTTTATGGCAGGTGTGATGAGGCTCCAAAAAACGGAATACTGTATCTGAATGGGTATCGCACAGGTTTAACTGAAATATTGTGTAAATGTTGGGTTCGTGATCTGGAGGTCGGAGATACGAACGAAGAATTCCATGGATGTTTTTCTGAGCAGGCTTTCTTTATTGCCTGTTTGCTGTGTCTACCGTACGTACTAAACCCCCAGTTCGTAACCTTTGTCTTTCTCCATATAACCAATCACCACACGATAAACGTCTTTGTGAAATTAAAACAAGTTATAAACCTAGACCCCAGTTTTCAGAACTTTAAAAACAATTTTCGTTATACATGTTTAATTATGCCATCCATTCAGAGGTCTAAGCTTATAACTAGTTTTAATTTCACAAATACGTTTATCGTGTGGTGATTGGTTATGTGCAGAAAGAAAAAGGATAGGAACTGGGGTTTAGTACGTCAGATAGAGACATGAGTCTAAAAGTAAGAAAAAAGTTGGTTCAATTGAAAAAGCGTTTTCTAAAGCTGAACGCTCGGAGGTTGAGTGTTATGCTAGGCTGTTCAATACTGCTTCTTTAGAAGAGTTTGACCCACGACCAGCTGTGGAATTCTGGCTGTCACCTGGCAACAGGCACATCACTCATAAAAATCCTGAAAAGTCATCAGCATTCACTTCTGCAGGACCATCAGTCCAGGAACCATGCCGTTCAGCTCAAGCAGAAATGAACAGCATTCAGCCCATGCTGTCTGAGATAGTAAAGATTCTTGGGGGAGAAGATGTTGCAAGACAAAAGCTGAAGAACATGGCAGAAAATGAATCAGGACAGTGTTCTGTTATGTAACTGTAATATATGAAAAAGAACTAGTGTAGCTATAATGAAGGCATTGTTTATTAGCCAGTTAAAATAAGGGAATCTTTTATATAATGTTCTAGAGCAAGGTGGCAAAATACTACTCCCTGAAAGAACTTTTTTCAGTTTTAAAATGAAAGGCAGTTTTGGTATCAATAAAAGAGATCAGAAAAAATAAACTATTTTTCACTTATGTTATTTGTTAATGGGCAAGTGAATTTAACTGGCGGACAAGTGGATTTTCTAAGTTTACTTGTCCGTGGACAAGTAGAAACAAATTTGATTTCCACACCCCTGAGATCCCATGAAGCCAGCAAAAGTGCATGTTTTAGGTAAGAAGGCTTCATCTGTAAATGGATGTGTTCATAGATATAAACATATTGTATGACTTTTGAAAATTCATCCTTGTAATATTTGATCTCTCTATCAAGAATCTGATATAAATAATGAAACATTGATTCAACTCCACACGGGATAAAAAGTGTTTGTCACTAGACTGAATCTCACTCCAGATGAGACACCATTCATCAAACAGAGTGCACTCAAATCATATGCTCAAATACACAGCAATTACATGAAGTAAGTTATATTGTGACACCACAGAAAGGATTCTGCCATGCAAAATCCACACAAAAGGTAGGCCTGGTAGCTGTGAGGCGCTGTTCTAAATGCTATGCTAAAATTACTCACTTTTTATGTTTTCTTTTTTTCTCAGATGCTGCAAGTTGGATTACTTCTTTTAGTCACAGGACTAGTCTCTGCTTCTCAGCTTTGCCAGAATGGCATGATCTGTCCAGAAGGTTCAAGCTGCTGTGAGACACTGAATGGTTATGAATGCTGCCGTGCAAAGGTAAATACAGAAATGTATTGCATGAGTCAAAATGTCACTTGATAGGTTAAAATACAACTAAAACTACCAGGGTGAGTTTACATGACAGCACCAACTGGTTATATTGAAAAGTAGAATGACACAGCAGTCAGTTAGAGGCTACAGTGCACGACCAGAGTGGATGCAAGTCTGCATTAAGCAACCACTGATCAAAGCTTACAATTGTGGAGTAATTTTCATGTTTTTGTTTTTTTTTAAGTAGAGTAACCAGGTCCTTAACTAGCAGCTCACAACCAAATAAACATAATGACAAAAACAATCACCTAGATCCCTCTCAGCTCACCAACAATAAACCTAAGGCACTTAGTATTTTGTTACTACTACCAGGTTTAGAGTTATAAATGATTTGCATATAGGTAAAATCTTTACTAGAGCGCACTAGTTGTGGACTTCTAATGGAACAGAGTCACTTAATTATATGTATCTCAGAATTGTAATTAGTATTTACCTGTCTTTTTCCTCAATTGAAGCAATTCTGTTCTTACATTTTCTTCTGACAGATCCATGCTTTTAGTCCCTGAAATAAGCTCTTCAGCTCTTTTTCAGTTTTTTCTCTTGCATTATTTTTACTATAAAGACAGTTTTATTATAAAGACCATAATGGCACACTGTATTTAAGGCATATTATACAAATATGTTCACACGCACACACACTACATACAAGTATATAAACAGAACTTTGTGTATTCCACATCAAAGGAAACATATATAACAATATAAGTGATCCCAAGGTATTGTTTGAAAATTATTTAAATCGCACAAAACTAAAAAGATGATGAATATCAATGTAAACTCTGAAAGTCCTGAGATGATACTATGTGAACATACACAAGAATGCTCATTCTAGCAGTGTTTTTACTACAAACTTAAAGAGGTGGTCACAGGAGCACTTCATTAGCCACTCTAAATTATAAGCACAGTTTTCACCAAGTCTTACAGAAATCTTAATATTTCTCCAATACTCCTGGCGTGTTCTCCCTATGCTCTTTATAGACACCAACCCACAACACATTTCTGTTTTATATTATGAGCCAAAAACATTGCCTGTTGAGTACTCTTAGATATTAATTAACACTTATGTATATCTGCACCTAGGAATATGCTTCTGTTCTTCCAATTGATTATTTTTTTCCTTCTAGGAAATGCCTCCAGTGCAAGGTCAGGAAATGACATCTTTCGAAAGATCAAATGACAAAGAGGAAAGTCCACAAGTCCGATGCGACAGTTCGTATGTTTGCCCTGGCTTACACACATGTTGTAGGAATGCCAATGGTGGTTGGGGCTGCTGTCGTTTTTCTCAGGTAGGCTTTCCTATTTATTCAAAAACATCTGGTGTCATTACTCCTTCCATCCATTGCATAAACATATTAATAGTATTTAATAAAGGAAAGAAAATCACCTACACATCCAGAAGTTTTGCATTATTTATACAGATCCGTTATGGAAAAACTGAAATACTACTTTGTTCAGCTTGTGCATTTATGACACATTTGTATCCTCACTTCAAACTCATGTGCAATGCTAGTTAAAAAAAATTAACAATTGTACTTTTTTGCCTTTGGATACAACTATCATAGCCTGTGACATGGGCATTCTTGTAGCTCCGTTATTGAGCTTGTCTCAATGGTAAAGGAATTCATAGACCTTCTACCTTGGACTGATGTTTTGGAGCTGGGGCTTCAGGATCTCTAGGATATCAAAGACTATTGGGTCCAGTTATAAATGGGAATTCGATGAACCTGACAATATGTTGCTGGATTAAGCTTTCAGACAGAAATAATTGTGCTTATACATTTATATAATATGTATATAATCTTTTATTATAAAAATAATGTAATTATTCAGAATGAAATTCATCTGTTTCAAATCATTGCTAAAAGAAATAACCGTTGACAACAGTGGCGTAAGAACTCAAGGACTAGTACAGTTGAACCTCGGGTCATGACCGTAATTCGTTCCAAAACTCTGGCCGCAACCCAATTTGGTTGTGACCTGAAGTAATTTCCCCATAGGATTTTATGTAAATACAGTTAATCCGTTCCGGACTGTACGAGCTGTATGTAAATATATACTTTTTAAAGATTTTTAAGTACAAAAATAGTTAAACCATAGAATGCACAGTGTAATAGGAAACTAAATGTAAAAACATTGAATAACACTGCGAAAACCTTGAACAGAGAAAACTAACATTGCAAGAGTTCACGCTATAGCCTTATGAACCGCTCTCTGTAAACACTTTTTTTAATGAGTTTTAAGCAATAGGGAAAAAATGAACATTTGAAAAATCCGTAATTTATACAGAAACTAGCCATAAACAACCAAGAAAACTAACCTTGTATGAGTTGAGTACTAAGTGAGAAGGAACTACAGTTTTGAGGTAAAGTCTGTGAAGGTTCGTTGCATGCTCCCATCTCGCTTCTGGGAGCCCTTAAACCCATCACCGTCGGTAAAGTTACAGATGAGCACGACAGTGAGGCACTACAATGGAGCAATCAGATGGTGCAAAAAGTACCTTTTATTAAAATCAACAAAACAACAATCAAAAACAAAGTCCAAATTAAATAAAGTGCAGTGCTTTCAGAATCCTTCAATTAATAAATGATCCCAAAAAAACAGAAGCGAAGTGGAAGTTAAAATCCAACAGAAAAAAGTCTTTGTTAAATCCAACGAGATTAAAACAATGCTCGAAGCAGTCTCTTTAAAAACAAGCCCGGTGCATTCTTTAACTGCCTTCTCGGCCTTACTGCCTTCTCACGCTGTCTCTCTCTCTTGCTCGTACTGTCTCTCTCTCTCTCTCTTGCTCGCGCTGTCTCTCTCTCTCTTGCTCGCGCTGTCTCTCTCTCTCTTGCTCGCGCTGTCTCTCTCGCTCGCTCTGTCTCTTGCTCGTTCGCTGCACAGGGAATGCACAGGGAGAGACTGAACACGTGCGGAAATCATTGGCGCGTACGAACCGGAAAGAAAACTGGCTTGTTCTTCACCCGTGTGTGTGGTCGTGAACAGATGCAAAAGTTTGGCGAACTTTTTGGTCATAACCCGATTTGTACGTGGTCTGAGACGTTCATGAGCCGAGGTTCCACTGTACTTCTGTCTCAGAGCACTATGGACTCAGGTTTGATACCTGAAATGGTCACCGTCTGTGTTGAGTCTACATGATCTCTTCATGTTTGTGTGGGTGTTCTCCATTTTACATACATATTCATTTTGAATCCCTTGGTTTGACTTTGTGACGAATGAGTGGTTTCTCATGGAGTCCCGAATGAGGCACATTACCTGCATTGTGAGGGAGCGTCAGTTACGGCACTACGGCCATGTGACGCGTTTCCTCGAGGGTGATCCAACTCTCAAGATCCTCATTGTTGGGGACCCAAGTGGCTGGACCAGGCAAAGGGGGTCACCCACATAACACCTGGCTGTGACAGATAGAGGGTCATTTCCAGAGGGTGGGACTGGACCACGTGTCTGCCTGGGGGGTTGCAAACCGTGATGTTTGTTGTTTCGTCGTGTAGTGTGTGGAGATGCTCCCCGACTTGACTTGGTGACCCTAAACTGGCCTGGTATGACTGAGTGCAAGTATGTATGATTGGGCCCTGAAATGGCTTGGTGCACCATCTAGGACTGGTTCTTCCCTACGCTTCTGGGATAGGAGCCTGCTTCCCATTGACTCTAAACTGCATAGGTGTTTTAGAAAAATCAATGGAAAAATAGCTACTATATCCTTTGCATCTCCATATTATAAATACATTACCATATTGCACTAGGCTTGTAACATATGACCGTGCACATTTCAAACAAGGGGATGCCAGGGAAAACTGGAAAACATTAAGTTGGGTATGCCCAATTAGGATCCATGCTGGTAATGTATGTCATCCTTTGCTAGATGTTGATTTTCTCCTCATTGCACAAGAATGTTGTGAATTATCTTAAATAACAAGAAAGCAGTTAGCCTAACATACTGTAAATAAATAACCTTGAAAAAATGATGCATGCAATCAGAGATGTAGATACATGAACCCATCCATCCATCCATTTTCCAACCTGCTGAATCTGCACACAGGGTCACAGAGGTCTGCTGGAGCCAATCCCAGCCAACACAAGGTGCAAGGCAGGAACCAATTCCGGGCAGGGCGCCAACCCACGACAGAGATACATTAATAAGCCTATTAAATGTATTAATGTTATATTAAAATGTAATTTGACTAATACAGTTTACAATGGGCTGCTAAAATGACAGCACAGCAGCTTCTTTGTGCATGTTTCACATCGCAAATTACTACGTTTTTATGAAATACTGTACTTCAAAAAAAGTATTATAACATATTTCTATAATTGTGGTTTTTAATATTTAATAGATATAATTTAGCTTACCTAACACTACTAACTGGCAATATGGTACATGTGCCTTCTCATTTCTGGCAGGGTGTTTGCTGCTCTGATGGCTTAACTTGCTGCCGATATGGCACCACGTGTGGTTCGTTTAACAAGTGTGTTAAAGGTGGGTATGGCATCCTGTGGGCCAAGAGAGAACCTGCTGTGCTGCAAAAGGCTTTGAATCAACCTCTTCTGGAAGTAAGTTCTAATTTAACTATAAAAGGAGAAGTATGAACATTTGGACAGTATAACATTATTAAAGCTCACCAGGCATTCATTCATATACAATAAATAACCTTCCCCTTAGCTTAATATTGCAAAAGTTTGTCACCACAATCTAACTATGTGAATGATACTAGAGCTGTTCTGATCCAAGTCTGCGTGCCTGATAACCCAAGAATCATTTAGCTGTAAACAAATTAAGCAACCATATTTAATGAGTTCTGGAAAATATTTTTTTCTAAAAATATGAACCGGCTCATGTTCACAATAGGCCAGGGTTTCAGAGCTCATGTACTAACTTTGATCTTTGGAATTTATTTTTTTTATAAAGCAAAGCTACATCTGGTTCAATATAATACATTACTGTATATATGTATATTTTATGGGAGTTAATAAGGAACTAATTCTGACTGAACACAAAACAGTAAAATATTTTAAAATTCTTTATGAATGCCGCAATAGGCTACAGCATATACAGTACATTTCAGCACAGTGTAGCTCCATTAATGAAACAAAATATCATTAATTAATTTCCCCTGCTAAAAATATATTAGACTTTGTTGTTAACCTGTTAATTTCTCAGCTACTACCTTAACTTTGCTATCCTTTATTTTTCTGAAGATTAGTTTCATTCAACATTTTCTTGACTAAATCTGAGTTCTTGATCTGAAAGAAGAACATTTTAATTACTTTGTGCAAAGAAAAACATTTTGATGATGGGAAACAAAGCCTGATTCAGTTGTTAGTACAATAAAAAATATTTTCATGGGATATAAATAAAAAAAATGTATTTTTGGGAGACTGTTTTTGGTAGCCATTGGGCATTTGCTAAAATTGAATTATTTTGGTCCATGGAAATCTGCTGTTAATACAAGCATAGGTAAATGGTACAGAATCACACCTTTCCATTTAACTCACATGCTAAGGCCACAGGTTTGGACACTGACCTAATTCAGCTCATTCATCCCTCTAAAACACCTGGAATGTGCTACAACTGTACCCAGAGGGACTTGCTTTTCTGCAGGGGAGATTTTAATTCCACTTCATGTTTTGTATGTTTCTGCTTTCAGTTACATATGACTTTAAATAATTAGTTGATATATTTTGGTTATTTTTTCTCATCTCAAAATCATATGATAAGGCATGAAGTTCAAATTAAGATTATATTCTATGCTCCAAGGGAGCTGAAATACAGAGAATGAAAAAATATTAAATATGCTGTCTTCTTGTTTGTGATTATCTGACAGTTTGTTCATATTTCATTTGCAGGGTCAGTAATGATGTACATCCTGTTTTCTGGAGATTTTGGTTCCTGCTTTTTATTTTAAATTTCTATCCAGTAATTCATTTACAGTATTTTCTGTTTTTTCTGAACATTTTGAATAAAATTCATCATTTAAACAATGGCATTGCTTTTAGTGTTATGCACAAAATGTGGCATACTGATATATAAAACAAAGGTTCTTCCAAGATATGTAGAAAATGAAATAATTTAAATGAGGGCATATAATAGTTAAAAAAACAAGGTATCACAATGTGATCCTCATTGTCTTCATGTTACTCATTTAAAACTGTACTGAAATAAGGAAATAGTGTAATATTAAAGAACTTCCAGAATGAACATTCAGTTGAGTACTATTCTGAACAACATGCAATTTGGGGGAATTATTCAAGAATGCATCAGTGTTGAATTTAGGAAAGCAGAGATAAAAATAAACACATAAAATATCAGTTTATGGTTTCTGTTCAGTTCAAAGCATATGTGAGAACAATCCTACATGTTAGTAGTGAGGTCTTTACATAGTATAAACTCCTAAAATGGCAGAAGTGCATTAGAAGACATAGTTAAAAGTTAACTTTGATTTAGTTAAAAAGCTGTTGCATTGATAAATACACTGCTCGAAAAATGAAGGGAACACTTAACCGTCACAGTCTAACACCTTCTTTTTCTTCTTTTGGGTGTTTCAATTAGGGGTTGCCACAGCAGATCATCTTTTTCCATATCTCCCTGTCTTCTGCATCTTGCTCTGTCACACCCATCACCTCTGCATGTCCCCTCTCTCAACATCCATAAATCTTCTCATACGCCTTCCTCTTTTACTCTTGCCTGGCAGTGCTGTCTTTAACATCCTTTTACCAATATATTCTGCATCTCTCCTCTGCACATGTTGAAACCAATGCAATCTCGCCTCTCTGACTTTGTCTCCCAAACGTCCAACCTGACCCAACCCTCTGATGTCCTCATTTCTAATCCTGTCCATCCTCATCACACCCAATGCAAATATTAGCAACTTTAACTGCCACCTCCAGCTCTGTCTCCAACCCATATAACAAAGCTGGTCTCACTACCGTCCTGTAGACCTTCCCTTTCACTCTTGCTGATACCTGTTGTGCTCTTTCTTGGCATGGAACTATACTTTTGCTCACTAATCATCACCTCCCTTCTTAACCTAGCTTCCACTACTCTTTCCCATAGCTTCATGCTGTGGCTCATCAATTTTATCCCCCTGTGATTACTACACCTCTGCACATCCCATCCCCCTTATTCTTAAAAATTAGTACCAGTAAACTTCTCCACTCCTCAGGCATCCTCTCACTTTCCAAGATTCCATTAAACAATCTGGTTAAAAACTCCACTGCCATCTCTCCTAAACACCTCAATGCTTCCACAGGTATGTCAGCTGGACCAACCTCCTTTCGATTCTTCATCCTCTTCATAGCTGTCCTTACTTCCTCCTTGCTAATGAACTGATTCACTATCTCCACATCATTCAACCTTCTCTCTCAGTCATTCACTTCATTCATCAGCCTCTTGAAGTACTCTTTCCATCTGCTCAACACACTCTCCTCCTCCACTGCCACCACTTTGCAGTCTTTAACCTCCTTCAGATTCACTGTTCTGCATAGGATATAATCTACCTGTGTGCATCTTCCTCCACTCTTGTACATCACCCTGTGTTCCTCCCTCTTCTTAAAATATGTATTCACCACAGCCATGCCCAACCTTTTTGCAGAATCCACTATCATCTGACCTTCTTCATTCATCTCCTTGACACCATACCTATCCATCTCCTCCTTATCTCCTCTTTTCCCTTCACCAACATGTCCATTGAAATCCACTCTAATCACCACTTTCTGCCCCTTGGGTACAATATCCATCACTTCATCCAACTCACTCTGCAAATCTTCTTTCTCATCTATTGCACCCCCAACTTGCAGGGCATATGCACTAACAACATTCATTATCACGCCTCCAATTTCCAGCTTCATATCCATTACTCTGTCTGACACTGTTTTCACTTCCAAAACACTCTTGACATACAGTTCCTTCAGAATAACCCCTAACCCATTTCTCCTCTACACCATAAAAGAACAATTTGAATCTACCTTAGAGTTAACATAATTTTGACTCTGTCTGTATGTGAATCGCAAGTGATATCACAGTATTAACACACAAGTGGTCATGGGTGCAAACTGTACTGGAGTAGCCAGCATATTACCCTGAAGAAAGAAGGAGCTGGATGGGTGATTTACACTGAATTATTACATGGGTACACTGAACTTTGCATTCCACCTACCCCTGGAACATTCCCATTACATTTTGCAAGCTCATGAAGGTTCAAGAAGGCAGGTGGAGACTCCCAGAACTTCAGATAAATAGAGCCTCACAGAAGTTAAGGAGTGATCACGGAGAGAGAGAAAGAGCACAGCACAGTAGAAGACAACTGGGAACATTGGAAGAGTGAATGTTGACTGAAGAAACAGAGCAAGAATAGCTGTGGATAGTTTCAGTAAAACTGTTAGTTTACGAGGCATTTTCTAATTTCTATTAACAGTAGGAAGGTGATTCATCTGAAGTTACAGCTGTGGATCATCCACCCGTTTTCTAAACCTGCATTATCCTGAGCAGGGACGTCGGGAATAACTGGAGCCTATTCCAGCAACCATAGTGCACAAGGCAGGAACAATCCCTGGAGCATTCATTGTGAAATAAATGTGACTGTTATCGGGCTTTACTTTCATTTGGTGTGTGTCTTGGTCTTTCCACCTCAGTGTTCATTAACAATATTATTCAGGATGGTGCAAAGTGGCAGCCATTACATGCAATGTAGCTTATTAGGTTTTCCTCCTCCTACTTTGATAATAAATATTTTCTTTGTGGTGAAGCCTCAGCGTTGCTGTCAGAACACTACAAAACATCATCGTAAGTGTCAAATTACTGCAAGTAGTGCAGTGAATTTGTGACATCATTCATTCTCAGACTTAATTCCTATTTTTCACTGGAACTGGGACTTTGTAAATTTACTTGTTATGTCCTACTCTGAGGAAGAATAGATTTTTATCCTGGTGTGACATTTAGTGCAATTCCTAGGACTAATTCTGAGACGCTTGATAGCTGCTCTTTCTTGAACCTTCACTATGTTGTTTTATGTTTTCTAATATTGAGAACAGAAGTACATAGAGTATCCCAGACATGACTTCACAAATGATTTTCAAAGATTAAGAATAACTGCCTTGATTTGTACTTGACACATCAAGCTATGTAACTTAACATCATGTTAGCCTTACTAATTGCTTCTTGAAAATTGTCCTGATGTAGACAGTGATGAATTCACTGAAGTGTTTCACATAAAATGTACTTTCCAGTTTCAGATCCCCAATATATAATACAAGATTATTTGTATTAAATTTTGTCTGATATAAATTTGCCCTAGTTTGAAACCTGTCCTAGGCCATCTTCAATCATTCAACTGACTCCAATTAGTATTATCTGCAAACTTAACCAGATTGTTATGTGCATTTTTATCAAAATCATTTATATACATTAAAAAGTACAGCAACCCCAGCACTGAACCCTGGGGGACACTGCTTTTAACCTTGCTGAGTAGGAGATGCTTTAAAATTTTCAAATGAACTTTTCAGGTAAGAAGCCAAAGTCTGAAAATTTTGTCATAATGAACAGACGTGCAGTGTTTCCATTGGAAAGCTAAAAAGCAAGCAGGATTCATAGTATATCACATAACTGTAGTTAGACCGTGAAGCAGGATCTTACAATCTTTTATATAGCTAGTCTCTTTGCAGTTTCAAACAGCTCTTGATTTCCATGGGAGTTGACCTTAACTTGGTAATAATGATTTAGTAATATTCCTATGTTTTGAGAAACTGTAAAAATGTTATCCATTCTTTTAGCAGAAAGAAAGCCAGAAAGCTGTGTGCACTAATTTGGGTGAGTAGATAACTGTGGTTGCAGGCGGGATCAGGGATGTTGGTGTGGCTTTTATTACTTTTTTCAAAAGTACTTCTTTTAGTCTAGTTGGTTCTTGTGCCTGTTGCAAAATTGGAACTTTCAGTTGCTTTCCTGCAGCATTTATACAGAGCTCATCTCAGCTGCAAAAAGGGACATTTACAAAGAGCCTTTTAGCTGAATATGGACATTTAAACAAAGCTTGCAATTTCTTTACAGTAGTTGTTGGACACTTTCCAAGAAGCTATGTCTCCAGCAAGAAATCCTTCTTTTCATTTTTCATTTAAGGATATTTAACTAGGTGACTAGGCTATCAGGGAATTAATGAAGATTGACTGGACCCACCCAGATTGTATAATCCTTTGTATTGGTTAAATTTGCTGCTCTTAGTTATTATACAAATATAATCTGTAAATAAAAACTTGAAGCTCGAATAATAAGACTGGTCAGTCCTTTTTTTACCTGCACTCCCTTAAGGCTCAAAAGTATGCTTTTGGGAAGTCTTCTATTAGTTGTAAACTTGAAGTAAAAAACAGTCCCAGTCAGCAAAGCATGGTACCCAGTCACTAAGGCTGAATACGTGAGGTATAATATGGATAGTGAGACAGGTAAAAGGTTACAGCTAACAGTTATATAGCTGTTTTTGCCATTTCTTCCTATCTTTCATCAACAAAAGGGCCTAAAAGGTTAGTCGGTATTCAGGTTAGGTGCATGTCACAGGTCATCTGATAACATGATAAAATAACTGCCTATTAGAGACGTAGTATACCAGTACTGGAAAAGAACTGAAAAGCCTACATTTTAAATTGGTATGGTGCCACTATTTTGGGATTTTCAGTACTGGAAATCTACTTCAGCTGTCCTCACAATCTCTCAAACTCCCCCAACCCTCAATTCCATTGAGACACGGTATTGTACATGTGATGAAATATCCATTATGTACACCTGATGAAATAAAACAATAGACTTCAACTGCAGCTTCCACACAATCGTGATTTCACATGGAAAATATTACTTTGATGTGGTCAAAACTTCACAGGGGGACACTTCCTACTCTCCTGTTATTGCTTTGATAATAGCACGCTTCATGTCTTCATGATATCAAGAGGGTTGCTGTGCATGGCATGGTGCGATAACACAGCACACAAGGTAGACTGGAGTAACAAGGGGGTTGGGGGTTCATAGTTATCCCTTATTTCCTTTGTAATCATTTTGATATCGAGGTCCAAAAGCTAGAATCAATAACAAAGTCAACATTTTAGTACCAATCAAATCCTGCTGCTTAGTTTAGAAAAGCTCCTCTCCCCATGAACATTTACTTTTTTTGAATGAGACCATCTTCCACCCCTATTTGAACACCATCTTCGGTTAGTTTGGTCACTGGCCTTCATGGGGTACCTTTTTTAATTCAAGATAAATAATACTGTATACTCTTCTCTGATCAAACATTTTTTTGCCTCCTAGAATTAAAGCATTTAAGTGAGACACAGTCTCTACATCTAAATCTGCAATGACTGTTTATTAATACACCTGTACTTGACATGCAGTTCTCAGTATTTTAACAATTGTTTCCATTAATTTACCTACAATACATATTAGCTTACTAGTAAATGGTACATAACCTTTTTATATATCGCAACAAAGATGCTGGGGTTCACTTCCCAGGTCTTCCCTGCATGGGGTCTGCAGGTTCTCCCCATGTCTGTGTGGTTTCCTCCCACTAATGGCTGTGCCTAAAGGCAGGCTAAATAGGCCCGCGTGTGTGTGTGCGTGTGTGTCTGTCTTTGTGTTCACCCTGTAATGGACTTGCATCCTGTTCATGGATTGTACCTGCCTTGTGCCCTATGCTTGCTGAGGCAGGCTCCAACTTCCCCATAACCCAGCATCCGGTCTTTAGGAAATTTCCCAGTGTACAGTGATTTCTGAAAAGTACACATTAAGGGTTTACATGTAATCCATAACTTTCTTCCACTCCACCTGTAGCTACCGGGAGGTTATTGACTTTCTCAGTTGTGAAAACGAAGAAAAATAATGAATTTACAGAATATTTCAGTCTCAAATGCAACTAAAGAAAAGAGCGCGGAGTGACTCAAGAAAAGTTTAGCGTAAATATAAAAATAAAGGACATAGCGTTTCGTCACTCAAGACCCGACTCACCTGCTGTAATGCGCGTATTCTCCCTCGCCCTGCTTCCCTTCTATTCTGCGTCCTGCTCTGATTTCATTTTTGCATTCTATAAACTTTATACTTAATTCTAAAAGTAGTAATAGAAGGCAGCCCCATAATTTCCCAAAGTTCCACGTCAATCACAAAGTGTTGCCGCACGACGAATGACTCCCGTAGACCTGGGGTAGGGATTGAGGAGGGGCTTTAAAAGAGAAGCGCTTTGATTGGTGTTACCACAGCAACGGCTTCATCAACACGTGCCGTTCGTCCAGAGCCATGGCGGAGGGTTCGGCGATGAGCCGAAAAAATTTACAAATGTTGTCAGAATCCCTTGCCAAGGTGGCGAAGCATTGTAAGTAATTTACATTTGTGTGTTAATTAGACATTTAAAAACAGAGTCAACTTTAGAAGTAATCATTCTTTAATTTTCTTGCAACCTTCTAAACAGGCGCCGCCACTGAATATTCTGGGTGGCTGTCCAATACCCCTTTTGTTAACTGATTTACTACAACTGTATTTTATCAAGCGGAGAAAATAATCGTATTTTACCAGTGATTATTAAATGGTTTAGTATTCGCAATGAATCCTTTTAAGTGGGAAACGAAAACTTTGCATGACTTAATTACGATTCAAGTGGTTACTTTATACAGCTGGAACTGTTGTCGCTGTAAGATATTCATAATCATTGTATGAAAACAGAATAAAACGGCATTACGTTAAGCTGACGGAAAACTGCATGTCGTTGTATATAATTCATTTTATGCAGTAAATAGCAAACTTAGACAGATGCTATTGCACAAGGTTAAAAATAGCTTCATTTTAGTTGATTGTAGACAACATAATTTTTATTATACAACTACACAAGTTATATTTGTAGGATGACAATTTAAAAGTTTTAAATTAATCCAGAAAATCAGATTTCAGAAAGGTAAAGTTCTCTGTGAAACTCCAACTGAAATTTTGTTCGTCCCAGTAAACAAATAAAAACAGGTTATGGTTAGGAGCAGACACTGAAGTGCTAATCCTGCACCAACCCACACATTTTTTCTACAAGCTAGAGAACCAGCTTCCAGGGCAGGATGACAAAATATTCCAAAATACTTCATAAGTGTTAAAATTGAGCAAGTATGCAGCGTGTTTACTTGTGTAACATACTTACAGTGTAACCAACAAGTCATCAATCAATTTTCAGCTCTGCTTAATTCAGTTCAGGGGACCATCACCTGCCTAGTTGCATTAAGTGCAATACAGGAACCAGTTTCCAAATGTGGTGCCAGTCCATCACAGACCTCATGGTTTACTTCTTTGTAATTAAATATCCTAGAATGACCTTGTGCTGCATTTTGTTTTGTTAAATTAAAATGTTATGTTTGGGCACAGTAGTTAGTGATGCTTTGCCTCAACAGCTTACCAGCCTTGGGTTTGAATCCTGGCCTGGGTACCTTCTGCACAATATGTCCTCTCTTGACTATCATGGTTCACTGGTTTGCCTCCTGTGTCCCAGAGACGTGTAACTGTTATATTGATTAGCTCTTTTACACTGACCTTGTATTAAGGATTGAGGATGTGTACAGTGTGGGAGTGGGAGTGTGCTGTCCACTGGCCTGTCCAGGGTTGGCACCTGCCTTGTACCAGATGCCAGCTCAAGATCCTGTTACCCAGAGCTGGATTAAACATGTTTGATGATGGATTGATGGATGAGCTTTACATGTCTACTTTGTGAAGCATCTTGTGAAGCTATTAAACAATTGCTCAATTAAAGGTAACATATAATATACAGGACTATATACTATTAAACTATCATTGCCATGTTTTCAAACTTTACATTACATGTACACAAAATTAAGTCCTGTGTCTTTTGAGCTTATATCTGTATCAGCAGTGTCACGCCAATTTGTAATAATCTAGTCTAATGTAATATCAAATAAAAAGAAACTGCCTTCTAATGCAATCATCTTAACTTATAATTTTCATTCCAATTGCAATGTTAAATTTTTTCTGTTAATAGGTAAAAAGTGGTAAGTCTTTTACAGGTTCATGAGGTTGCTTCTATCACGTGTTTTAAGATGTCTGTTTATGTCCTCTCTAACATCGTACTTCTGACTTAAATTATGTCATGTGTTTGTTCTTACTCTTCCTTCCCTGAATTAAATGTGTTTAGAAAATGGACGGGTAAAGATTTTATTATTTTCTATCTTATTTTTCAGTCTCATGTTTCTATTTTGCTTAACTGGCACATGGCTGTGCCCATTTTCACATAATTGGTATTCTTTATATCTCATATGATATCATATTTCGTTGGCAGTCACGCTCTAGTTACCAAATATACTTTAGTAGCAGATGTAATTAGAATAGACATTTATATAATCTGAATGTTTAATTTACTTTTTATATTCTTTTTTTGTACATCAGTTAACAAAAAAGAAGTGAAGTGCCTAATCAGACTTTATAATGACTTGGTCGGTGAGCAGAGTGAACGGCGTATGGGAGCTGGTTTGGATCGTAGTAAGTTTAGGAATATTCTACACAACACGTTTGGAATGACCGATGACATGACCATGGACAGAGGTAAATACTCTGAGGGGAAGTCAGCTAGCTGTGTACAGCAGGCAGAGCGCTGGAGTGCCCCTTCCTGGACTTGGCCCTGCCTGGCTCTGGCTGTGTTCTCCTTCTCCCCTCCTGCATGACTCCTTTCCAATGCAAGATGTACTGTCAATTTTGTTAAAGCCAAAAACATTAAGGATTTCTTTAGGGCACAGGTTGTATTTTACTATTGTTTTTTGGCATTGCACTGAGAAACCCGTAGCCCATAGAATAAAATGATATACCTGCCCTCTCAATAGGTGGAAAGACATGCCAATTTCTACTTGTAACACTTATCACCGTAAACAGTTTCTCATGGGTCTTTCCTGTGATCCACTTTGTGATGTGTGTTCCCTTAGTTTTTCTGGCCCTTTCTTCCAATTGTTCTGGAATTGCCCCCCAGTTTTGTCTTTCTGGTTGCAGAAAAGCCAGTTTCTCTCTTCCCTTCTGACTATAAACATCATTCCTATTCCTCAAACTCTACTTCTTTAGGATCTTTCAGAGCTTTTACTCATCTCTCACCAGTGTGAACTGCTGTGTCTTGGCACTACAACGGCCCAATTATTTTGTTGTCTCTGGGAGTAACTGGGCGATGTACATGGGTATATATTTTTCCCTTTTTTAAATTTACCTTTTTATGTCTGTTAAATTCCTTGAATGAATAAAAAAATTCAGCTAGCTGTGTACTTTTTTGGATGGGGTCTACGCAGCTGTGGAAATCAAGAATTACTTTACAGTCATTACAGTTTTGCTCACAAGAAAGTGAGATCAAGGATAAAATTAAACTAGGTATAGTCAAGTGTTTACAATAAAATGGTTAAGGAGAACCATATAAGTGCAATAGAGAAGTGATTAGCACTGCAGCCTCTCGGCTCTACAGTAGTGCCCCAGATTAAAATCCTAACCTGCCGCTGTGTTTATGTTGAGGGTTTTCTGGGTAAGGTGGTTCACTTCCACATCCCAGTTAACTGTAAGTACACAGTAGACTATTTTAAATAAACTACATTATAAGAATAGCTATAACGTATGAAAGTGGCATTTTGTACTATAACCCCATTCAGAGACGGGTTCTGCCTTTTACTGAATGCTTTTGGTATAAACTCCAGATCCTCACGATCCACTGAACAATGAAGCAGGTTCCTAAAACAGATTGATTAGTGATTTACAGCAGGAAAACACATTTTTATAGACCACAAATTTGTTACAATTTTCTGTGTATCTACACTGTTTTGTCAGTTCAGTATTGTAAATTGTTAGAAAAGAGACAACATAATATATAAAATACAAAGTGATTTTATTTTTTAGAAATCTGTCTTGGTGAGGCACACATGAAGCAGTTAAGCCAGCAAAAGCTTCTGGCTGCTCTGTGGGCATTTCCGAGTTGTCCGTGGTCAGTTGAGAGACATGGTGCTTAACAAGTGTCTGAGGCCTACCTCTGTATTTTCCATCAGTGGGCCGTGGTTGATACACCTTTGTATGGTAGGTACAAAGGCCAGATTACCTCAGATAACATAAATGAACAAACCAGCTTAATGTAGTTCAGGATTGTGGAGACTATGACCAAGGCACCAGTCCATCGAAGGCCCACTCATATACTGTACACTGTTGGTCAAACATTTTAAAACATTTCCATTTTTCCAGTTTGTATTGAAGTTTAAGCCATTCAAGTCCAGTCACTAACCTGAAATTATACAAAGGTAAGAGGTAAACTGCAAGGGGTTAAAAGAAGTTTAGGTTACCAAAAACTGAAACATAATATAATTTTATACAAAGAGGGACTTTTTCTGGGTAAAGTAATGAGTTAACAACTTATAGCTTTCTTGCAGCAATGGAAGCTAATTAAACCTTGAAGGTTTATGCAAACAGTTGCTTCAGGTGTCCCAACTTACAAACCCCCTGTCTGTATTAAATCTGTGTTTCAGCATACTGTGTTTTTATACCCTCTGAAGCATTATTTGGACGATACTGCACTGCAGGAAGTAGTATATTACTATCATAATGATGAGAAAAAGGCAATTGACGATGGAACACAAACAGACCATTATATCTCTTAAAAGTAGAGTTGTTGACTAACTTCTGTTAACACGTGCGATTAACACGTTAAATGTTTCAGCAATTCAGTTTTTTAACTCTACCCCTAAATGCGTTCATTTAATTTGGCCACTCTTCATATGTTGTAAATGAAGCACTACCAAATGAATCCAAGTCTATTACTAGTTGTAGCAGGTCACCGGTGATCACTTGATCATTTCCTGTGTTGTTTCTTGATAATCTTCATCCACAATCAGCATTAGAGTTGCCATCCATTACTTCCAACACAAGATCATTCCATACTGGAACATAAAATACTACATTCTGTATTGAATCAAGGGATGCAATCCATCCTGTATTTTCATACACATTGTTTCATATATACTGTACACTAGCTCTTTAAAATGCAAGGGACAACATAAGAACAGTTGAAATCAAATTAGTTATACAAGCGGAGTGATTGTGTTTAATCTCTGTGGCGTGTTGACGTTGCTGGCAGACAAGCTCTGTGCACTCCATGAGACTGAAGGTCAGGATTATCATTGCTGTTCTCAAGCATTGGCAATAAAAAACGTCACAACGTGCAGCATGGCAGAACATCCAAAAAAAACAACACCCAAACTGTGAACATTACTATGGTGACGTCTGCTAATCCTCCATAAAAGAGGTCTGAGTGGGAGACAGAAAGTCAGTGGGTCAGCCCTGTTCCTGAGAGATGTGTGACCTGAAACAGCACAGTACACGTGCTACGCATGCCTGAGCAGCTAAGGAGCAGATGACACAAATTGGAATTGTTTGATTCCTTATACCTCACTCAGACTTCCCTCAAAGAAGACATGGCATGATGATGCTGTTGTTTTATTAATTGTACGTTACCCACTGTAACCTACATTAGCCTGTATTATACTGTAACCAATAAAACTAGACAATTATCAGTGCAAAGTGATCATGTTAATATTTCTGTACATTTGGGCTGAAGGTTTTTTCTAATTTATAAATGATACATTCAATGACAATGTGCAATTTTAAACATCCAAATAAATAACTCTATCGTGCAGTCCTGTGTGATATTTAAAATTTTTTTCAGTCTGTCCTGCTTTATGTTATCATCTTCCTTCATCTGGAATGGAGTAGTAATGAATGTTAAAAAAAAAAAATTTCTCTTTGTTGAAGGAAATACATTAATTTGTCATTGCAAGTAAGGGCTTCAAATCCCTGTTAGAAGAAAAAAAACAAAGAAAAAGCACAGTTTGAAACATTTATTATAATAAGTAATTATATAACATATTTAGTTGCTTTTGTTGTTAGTAATAATTATTGTAACTAAGTTACTTTTTAAGTAACACTTCCCAACACTGCCCCCTTGTGAACATTTGTTTTCTTAAACTTTCACTTGAACAACTAGTTTAAATAAACTGGAATGCTTATGAAAATGGCTGCAAATAAATACTTTTGTCAGAAAATAAATAATGACTTATTTTTCATCTTCTTGTTATTTTAAATTATTGACAGAACCAATCAAAGTGCTAGACTAATTTGCATTGTGATGTGGTTCAAAATAATAAACAAAAAACTTACTTCTTGTTGCAGACTGATTCATGTGTCACTGCTTATTCAGTTGTTTATGTTACACAAAAGGTTTTAATAAACTATTTGAAATAATTTAATTTGCATAATTGGTTAAAATATATTTTATTAAAAATGAATCACAGAGGTATTTCTGCTTTAAAGAAACATTAATATGTTTGAAGGAAATGCAATAAATTGCGATTAATACACCCTCAATTTCGAGAAATTACGATTTAAATGTTTTAATCAAACAACAGCCCTACTTAAAAGTTTAAGTCTCTCCTTCAGAGAAAGATGTCAGTGAGTACAGTTTCCTACACCATCAAAAGGAACTTGGAAACTGGAAGAAACTCTTGACAGGAACAGGTCTGGCAGAGCCAAAGCCCAAACAAAATGAGAAGACAAGTGTCTGAGACTGAACAGCTTGGGTGACGGGCACCTCACAGGACAGTGGGCAAAGTAAGCAAGTGTCACTTTCCACTGTGAAATGAAGCTGTAGGTCTGACTGGTCAAGTGGCAATATGAAAGCCAGGGCTAAAATAGCAAAATATGGAAAAAAAAGGCTTGTTTGGGGCCACTGTTTTGCACAATAGAGGACATTTATTAGTAGCATTTGAATATTCACTTATATGAAACCATTTAATATGAACTGAACTTTATATATTGTGTGTGTATATATATATATATATATATATATATATATATATATATATATATATATATATATGTGGCATATGGCTGGTGTCCATGACTGGCCGGGACACCCCTTTGTTATATGCTCAGGGGGAGCAGCCATGGACGGTGCAAAACCTCCCCCAGGTTGGAGCGGTGCCTCAGTTTCCCACAGGGCTCCATGGGATTTGGAGTTGGGTGCAGCCCTGTTGGATCCCACAGGAACCGCCAGGGGGTGCTGCAGCTGGGACTCCTGAGCCCATATGGGCAGCGTATTCGCCACACCCGGAACTGCAGCCGGAACTCGGCGATCAACCACCTGGAGCACTTCCAGGTGGACTATAAAAGGGCCCAGCAACCACCACTCAATGGCCAGAGTCGGGAGGAGAAGGACTACGCTTGGAGAAGGTGTGGTGATGCAAAGGAGAAGAGTGCTTGTGTGTATTGACTGTGTTGTGGCTGTGGGGATTACAGGGAAGACGTGCCCCACAGGTGAAGAAAATAAAAAGTTTCTTTATTTTTATACGTGCCTCTGGTATGAGTCTGTGTCGGGTCAGGCACCTATATAGTGACTTTTTACTATATATATATCTACAGTGCATCCAGAAAATATTCACAGCGCATCACTTTTTCCACATTTTGTTATGTTACAGCCTTTTCCAAAATGGATTAAATTCATTTTTTTCTTCAGAATTCTACACACAACACTCCATAATGACAACGTGAAAAAAGTTTACTTGAGGTTTTTGCAAATTTATTAAAAATAAAAAAAACTGAGAAATGACATGTACATAAGTATTCGCAGCCTTTGCCAGGAAGCTCAAAATTGAGCTCAGGTGCATCCTGCTTCCCCTGATCATCCGTGAGATGTTTCTGCAGCTTAATTGGAGTCCACCTGTGGTAAATTCAGTTGATTGGACATGATTTGGAAAGGCACACACCTGTCTATATAAGGTCCCACAGTTGACAGTTCATGTCAGAGCACAAACCAAGCATGAAGTCAAAGGAATTGTCTGTAGACCTCCGAGACAGGATTGTCTCGAGGCACAAATCTGGGGAAGGTTACAGAAAAATTTCTGCTGCTTTGAAGGTCCCAATGAGCACAGTGGCCTCCATCATCCGTAAGTGGAAGAAGTTCGAAACCACCAGGACTCGTCCTAGAGCTGACCGGCCATCTAAACTGAGTGATCGGGGGAGAAGAGCCTTAGTCATGGAGGTGATGAAGAGCCTGATGGCCACTCTATCAGAGCTCCAGAGGTCCTCTGTAGAGAGAGGAGAACCTTCCAGAAGGACAACCATCTCTGCAGCAATCCACCAATCAGGCCTGTATGGTAGAGTGGCCAGACGGAAGCCACTCCTTAGTAAAAGGCGCATGGCAGCCCGCCTGGAGTTTGCCAAAAGGCACCTGAAGGACTCTCAGACCATGAGAAACAAAATTCTCTGGTCTGATGAGACAAAGATTGAACTCTTTTGTGTGAATGCCAGGCGTCACGTTTGGAGGAAACCAGGTACTGCTCATCACCAGGCCAATACCATCCCTACAGTGAAGCATGGTGATGGCAGCATCACGCTGTGAGGATGTTTATCAGCAGCAGGAACTGGGAGACTAGTCAGGATAAAGGGAAAGATGACTGCAGCAATGTACAGAGACATCCTGGATGAAAACCTGTTCCAGAACGCTCTTGACCTCCGACTGGGGCGACGGTTCATCTTTCAGCAGGACAACGACCATAAGCACACAGCCAAGATATCAAAGGAGTGGCTTCAGGACAACTCTGTGAATGTCCTTGAGTGGCCCAGCCAGAGCCCAGACTTGAATCCGATTGAACATCTCTGGAGAGATCTTAAAATGGCTGTGCACCGATTCTTCTCATCCAACCTGATGGAGCTTGAGAGGTACTGCAAAGAGGAATGGGCAAAACTGGCCAAGGATAGGTATGCCCAGCTTGTGGCATCATATTCAAAAAGACTTGAGGCTGTAATTGCTACCAAAGGTGCATCGACAAAGTATTGAGCAAAGTCTGTAAATACTTAATGTACATATTATTTCTCAGTTTTTTTTATTTTTAATAAATTTGCAAAAACCTCAAGTAAACTTTTTTCACATTGTCATTATGGGGTGTTATATGTAGAATGCTGAGTAAAAAAATGAATGTAATCCATTTTGGAATAAGGCTTTAACATAACAAAATGTGGAAAAAGTGATGCGCTGTTAATACTTTCCGAATGCACTGTATATATATATATATATATATATATATATATATATATATATATATATATATATATATATATACTGTACAGCACAGGTGTCAAACTCCAGGCCTGGAGGGCCGCAGTGGGTGCAGGTTTTCTTTCTAACCCTTTTCCTTATCAGTGTCCAATTTTCACTGCTAATTAACTTCTTTTCCCTCTATTTTAGTAGCCCTCTTTTTAAGGATTAAGTCTTCTAAATTAATTCTTTTCTTTATTAAATGACAGCCAAACAGAAATGAGCCAACAGATGACCAGCTAAATTGGGGCTTCAAACAAACTCCAACCAGTTCCTTAATGAGAAGCTGATTCTTACTGTTAATTAAACCCCTTTTATTCAATTCCATGGCTTGTTGCCACAGCAGACATTTTCAAAACTGTTGATATTCTGTTTTTTTCTAAGAACTCCTAAAATGTTTTGGTAACCTGAGGGATCAACCTAACTGAGACCTTCATCTTTATTTTCAGATTTTGTTTGAAGGGTACAGGTGAGCTGGTCATATCCTGCTTGTTTTATGTCTCATTACTGCCCAGCTGCTAATTAAGGAATAAACAACTAAGGGGCCAGAGTCAAGCTAATTAAAACCAAAGATAAAGAAGTTAATTAGCATTACAAACTGGTCCCTAATTAAGAAGATGGTTGGAATGAGAACCTGTAGCCACTGTAGCCCTCCAGGACTGGAGTTTGACACCCCTGCTGTACAGTATACTACTGGTCAAAAGTTTTAGAACATCTCAAATTTTCCAATTTTTCTTCAAATTTAATGAGTTGAAGTGCAATAAATGACCTACAATGGTGAAAAGCTAAGCAGCAAACCAGAGGCCAGAGGTTTAAATTTAAAGTTTAGGAGAACCTGAAAAAGGAAATTTCAGAATATTACAGATGGTCCTCCTTCAGGGAACAGCTAAATGGTTTCAACCTGCAGATGTTCTGCTGCAGTTAAAGTACATTAAGCCTTGCAAGTTAAAGAAAACAATTTGCACAGGTGTCCTAACTGTTCTTGATTACTTAAAAATCCTCTATCTGTCTTAATGTAGGGTTGGAACAGACAGTATATACTGTATATAACAAATAAGTAATAATTTAAAAACTAATAGTTTAAATAAAATTTACCCAGAATCTAAATTTATATATTTTTTTCAATTATAAAGGAGGTTTAATGTCACATATTTGTGTACAAACTTGAACACATTTTTGATTCCTAAAGTAAGCAATAAAACTTACTTTTATAATACTTTTTTTAAAATTACTTTTACAATAAATGAGTGGCGGATTTTTCAGCTTTAGGTTTTACAGTTAAAATTTTCAGAGAGACAAGAACAGTTACAAGATGACTGCTGAGTAAATACTAGCCACATGCATTGTGCCTGATGTACCACCCACCAGTAGGTAATGTGTCTCGTATCCTTCAATAGAAGCAAACATCATGGATTAGTCTCACATGTACAAAGCCTTCTTGAAGGTTAATTTTCTTACTTTTTGTTCATTCTGTAGTATGTTCAGACAATCATGTGTGTGTGTATTATAAAGTAATACAGTATATATATGTATATATGTAATATATATATTATTTATCTGCCTATTTATGTATTTACCTCAACAGCTATCTATCTAATCACACAGAACTTCATAATGCTATAATTTAGAGGTTTGGGAACATTTTTCTGGGTTTTATGAATTGCCATTGGTTTTATGATAAATGTTTATAAATGGTTTTTTTTTTTTTTGTATCCTATTTTGTTTTTCGCGCTATTTTGGGACATTTGTCCTGGCCACAGTCATACTGTTGTTTGCAGTGGTGCTTCGTTGTTACCATGTGACAAAAGGAAGTTGCACCGTGTGACGTCTTCAATTAGTCAGTATATAAGATGGTTCCACAGTATTCCTGCTGTCCAAGTTTTTGTTTTATTCATAAAACATTTGGAGACAGTAGCTGAAAACAAGTCATGTTATGGAGGTAAGACTTTGGCCAGTGTCGTGGCAGTGATTCTTGATTTACATGTTGGGCTTTGGAGAAATCACCTAATTGATTTTGATCACTTTTTGTTTGTTGGTGTAAGAGTTCTGTCATTCATCTCCCGATTGTTTCTGTTTTTTGCCTTTTAACTTACCTCTAATTGACTCTGACAAAACACATATTTAATTTAAAATGTAATTGAAAAATAAATGTTTTTGTTACAGATTTTACATAATTGTGTAGTGTTGGACAGTAATTGTTAATGTGACTCATGAAATGTGTTTTGATTGTTGGCTTATTATATTTTGTCTTCATTTAGCATTTCGTGCTTTTGACAAGGACAATGACGGCTTTATTAGCATTAAAGAGTGGATAGAAGGCCTCTCTGTATTTCTACGTGGGACGCTGGATGAAAGAATAAAATGTAAGTTAATTCATTCATGCTTACTGAAGTTATACAAAGACTGAATTACACAACTATGATGGACAAACATGACAGAAGTCACTCAGTTGTCGAGTACCTTATTTCTTCGATATTAGAACATGTGTTAGTTTGCAGAATTAAAACTGTGTTCAGAGACTTTTCATGTAAAGAAGGCAAGTGTTTCAAAGATGAAGGTGGCCATGTGTTGTGTGTTGATTTGCACATGCAAGTAAGCATTTCGCTGTACATGTAACATGCACTGCCTGCCAGTCTAAACATGTTCTTCTACTTAAACCATTTTTATTTTTGTCAGATTTACATCACTGAATTATCAATTATCCATCTATCCTGCTTATCAAATACATAACCCTTCTTTCTATCAGTGCAAGTAATGCATTTTGTAAGTAGCGGGCAGATGTGTCTGTTCAAATCCTCTAACAGAGCAGACTTGAATATTCTACTTCAGAAGAATGAGTCAACTTCGAGGATCTGCTCAGTGTTTTATTAAAACTGTTGCAGTCTTTCAATTGCCTCGCATTTCTTTCCACTTGCGTTCCTGATTCAAGCACTGTGTGTGGAATGTGCACATTATAGCTTTGTCTTCATGTTCTTTCTCTCACATCTCAAAAACATTCATTTTCAGTTAATTGTCAGTTCTACAAATGGCCTGCTTTACATTTTTTGTTTTGTGTAACGGAGAGGAGAATAAGTAAGGAAATATAAGGAAGAATGTTTAAAAAGTGGTATATATTATGGACAGGCTTAAGTAACCAGTCAGTCAAATAATATTTGGTCTACCTAATTTTATCATTTTAAACTTAAGTGCATGCTTTGCTTTGGAGAAGGCAACAAAGCAGTGATATATCACTATAAATACATTTGCTCACTTCACTAGAGGTAATACTGGCCTTCTCAGAGGTTAGTGATTTATTAGTCTTGCTGAAGCCACATGTCCACATAATATATACATCTAGAGACTACCTTCAGTGAATTGTATCTAAAACTGGGAGAGAACAATTAGGCTGCCCACTGAGTTTCGCGTTTCTAAACCAATCCAAAGCCTCATGAAGGCAGCAGAGATGGTCTCGTTAACCTGGTCCAACAGAGAGCAAGCTTCTGTTTATCATCCACAGTCAAAGTCTCCTAAAAAAAACTATTAGACATATACATGTGTGTCGTTTGTACAGAGAGCACATTACTCATTTTAAAAATAAACATAATCTGACTCAAGGGAAAAGGCTTTCTGTAGCATCAGATTCTACACTGGCATTCGACGGCATCAGTGGACGAGTGGTAAACGTGAATGATATGTTGTCGCAGGTGTTGTGTGTGCTCTTTGTTGTTCAGCGTTCTGCAACAACACTGTAGGAGTCAATATGAGCTTGAATGAATTGGTAGCTATTTTCATGAAATTGTGTCACACTCCATCAATGATAGACGTGGACTATGATGTTTGCTGATGACGTTGTGATCTGTAGCAATAGTAGGGAGCAGGTTGAGGAGACCCTGGAGAGGTGGAGATATGAGAGGAGAGGAGTGGAATGAAGGTCAGTAGGAACAAGACAGAATACATGCATTACCGCCGCCAGGATTTAATTCAGGGGGGTGCATAAAGAGATTTTTTTCTTTCTACGCTCCCCCCCGCAACAAAAACTTTTTTTGTATATGTATGTGCTCATTAAATACCTGCCAATACAGTCGCTATCTCTGAACAGTACAGAGCAGTCAGTTTTTGCATAGATAGATTAACCACTTAAGGCATGACCTAATTTTTAATTTTCTGACAAAAAATCATCGACTTTTTTTTGTTATCATATGATCACTGGAATATAGTTAAAAATGTTATTGATGTATTCAGTGGCATAGGTAGTGCTTTTTTCCTTAAGTTTTTAATGTAATTTTGTAAGCACTTACATACAGCTAGACCTCTTTTTACACCGGTTAATAGTTCCGATTTCTGGGAGAACAGTACACTTTAGAAAAATATTTCAAATAAAAATTGTAGACATTGATAAGTTCTACAACTTTTATGATAAATATTTTTCTCTAAAACGTACTGTTCTCCCATAAATCGGAACTATACACGGCGTAAAGAGATCTAGCTGTACACTATAAGAGGCTACGAAGTTTTATCTGGCTGTTTCCGAGGCACTCAAGATTGGCATGACACTTCCTGCAACAACCTGCAGTATTGAAAGATCTTTTAGCACATTACGGCGCGTCAAAACTTGGAACCGATCTACAATGAGTGACGATAGATTAAGTGGATTATGTATGCTTAGTGTACACAAAAAAAGAATAAATAATTGTCCAAAATTTATCGACAAAGTTGTAGACAAGTTTGGACAACAAAAAAGAAGGCTTGAGATGCTCTTTTAGAAACAAAGTGAATGATTGTTTATGTATAGTTGTAAAATGTAAACGTCTAATTGTAATTTAAAAATTTAAAATAAAAACTATTTTTTCGCGTTTTTTCTTATTATTGAAAGATTTATTTTTTTTCTCCATTTCCTTTTTTTTCAAAAGCTAGGGGGGTGCACGTGCACCTACTTGCACCCCCCTGCCGGCACCCATGAATACATGTGTGTAAATGAGAGGGAGGTCAGTGGAATGGTGAGGATGCAGGGAGTAGAGTTGGTGAAGGTGGATGAGTTTAAATACTTGGGATCAACAGTACAGAGTAATGGGGGTTGTGGAAGAGAGATGATAAAGAGTGCAGGTAGGGTGGAATGGGTGGAGAAGAGTGTCAGGAGTGATTTGTGACAGACGGACATCAGCAAGAGTGAAAGGGAAGGTCTACAGGACGGTAGTGAGACCAGCTATGTTATATGGGTTGGAGACGAGGGCACTGACCAGAAAGCAGGAGACAGAGCTGGAGGTGGCAGAGAGTTAAAGATGCTAAGATTTGCACTGGGCGTGACGAGGATGGATAGGATTAGAAATGAGTACATTAGAGGGTCAGCTCAAGTTGGACGGTTGGGAGATAAAGTCAGAGAGGCGAGATTGCGTTGGTTTGGACATGTGCAGAAGAGAGATGCTAGGTATATTGGGAGAAGGATGCTAAGGATAGAGTTGCCAGGGAAGAGAAAAAGAGGAAAGCCTAAAAGAAGGTTTATGGATGTGGTGAAAGAGGACATGCAGGTGATGGGTGTAACAGAACAAGATGCAGAGGACAGAAAGATATGGAAGAAGATGATCAACTGTGGCAACCCCTAATGGGAGCAGCGAAAGAAGAAGTGTCACACTCCATCAAAAGGAGCGTTATGAGAGTTGATAACGGAGAGCCACAGGTGATGCAGATTTCAGTACTCAAAACACCTGAATCAACAAATCTGCCTGACGAGACTAGTAAAGCACAGAGAAGGCTGTACAGCATCCACCTTCTGACTGTGCGTCCAAACGCTAAAGAAATTTAACATTACTGTGCAACTGGAAATGCAAACAAGCCATGACAAAATATCTGCAGTGTTTTAACACTTTGTATATCCGTGGACCTCACTGCTCATCTAAACTCTGTTTGCTGTTATTATGTCATATAGTGATGCACAAATTAAAATAACAGAACAATACTGTAACAGACAGAAACACTTCTTAAATGTATGAAGCCCGGTGACCGCAGTTGTCTACGTGTGTGTGCGAGTCTGTTTCCACCGTCGCAGTGCTCATTACAATGTGCAAACTATTAAGCTTCACTTTGATTGAGCTACTCAGCTCCAGCAATTTTAACTTTTTATTTTCTCTCAGCCTCACATCTTTTGTTCAGCACCTTTTGCTCTCCCCCAGAAACTCTGGTGATTGTTTGAAATGCATGGACTGGAGGAACTGGGGGCTGGTGTTTAGGAAGAAGCCCAGTGGATGTAGTCTTTGCAGCACAGTTCAAATAATCATTTCTTTTAAAAGTAATATAGTCAAAATGCATTTGTTAAAATGCACATCTCTAGGCTTCCAAAGGTTTTTTTTTATTACATCCACTTTATAAATATGCTTTCATTCTTTTTGTGCTTAATGTTTTTGTCCAGACTGTTTTGATGTGTATGACTTGAATGGAGATGGATATATTTCAAGGGAAGAAATGTTTCATATGTTGAAAAACAGCCTCACGAAACAGCCAACAGAAGAAGATCCCGATGAAGGAATTAAAGATTTAGTTGAGATAACCCTGAAAAAAATGGTATGTTTTCAAATTGCAGTATACTGTTGATGGTATACATAAAAGATGTTGATGGTATCAGCAGTATGGTGGCAGAAGGGTTTGTGTTGGTGTCTCACAGTGCTGGTAGGTAGATTGGGTTCATATCCCAGCCTACTGACTGCACATGGTAGTATTTTGGCTTTCCATCCACATCCTAAACATGTGTGTGCTAATTCTTGACTCTAAATTGTCCAAAGTATGTGCATCAGCATCAGCTCTTCTATGGACTGGGCCCTCAAACCAGGACTGGTTCATTCCTTCAAGAAGGAAGTAGCAATGATGGACAGGCACCAGGCCCCATGACGCTGAACTGGCTTAAGGGGATTTAATGATAGCTGGATATATGTTTTAATATTTATACATTACTATTTTCAAAAAGGTCACTGGCCAGGTCACAACTTTATTTGCAATTTAAACTGATAAACACCGGTGATCCGGCACCATTGAACTAACAGGAAACACGAAAGCAGGCAGAAACTTACTTTCAGTTGTCATAGAAGACAGGGGTTTGCTGGCATCCTGACTAGAATGGATGGTACCTTACCCACCCGGGACACCTTTATAATGGAAGGAGGCCCTCCCTGGGGCCCACACGGGTGGCAGCAGCTCTCTGGTGGGTCACCCATATACACTCCCGCAGGGGTTCATGGGAATTGAAGTTCAAATAATAGGCAGCCCTGCAGGGTCTCATTGGAGGTGGCAAAGGGAGCTGTGGGGAGGAGGTTTGTTTTTTAAGGAGGTTCTGCAAACAAACAAAGATAGGTAGATGAAGAGAATTTGCCAAGTGATGAAAAACTAAACATACTAATGGTTTTGTGTTAAAGAAGTTATGAAAAAGAAAAGGAAACATTTTAAAAATAACGTAACATGATTGTCAAAGTAATTGTTTTGTCACTGCTATGAGTGTTGCTGTTATCAAGGATTTGATTATCATTATTTATTTCAATCAGGTTTGTATTTGAAGGACGTGTTGTGTTCAAGTTACATTCCGTGTTTGTCAATCGTTGCAAAGATAACAGGTTTCATTCATCGAAGTGTTCACTACCCAAATCGCTCTGCAAGTATTTAGCGGCAGCGTCTCTATTAACTTGTGGAATGTTCTGCGAGTATTTGGCGGTAGCGTCACAAAGTTGTTTTCGTCTTGCTGCATGAGAAAATGTACCACGATGTCTGACACGCCTCCTTTTTAGTGTTTTCTCACAGCTTGGATTGCTGCTGTCATAATCGGTTTGAGTCTACATACATACATATATATATATATATATCTACATATATATACACATATATACATATATATACACATATACATACACACCTATCTACATTTTATATATATATATATATATACATATCTACATTATATATACATTCACACATATATAATATATATATGTGTGTGTGTGTATATATATATGTAGATACAGTATGTATATATATATGTATATATATATATATAATGTAGATAGGTCTATATATATATGTATGTGTGTGTGTCTATATGTGTGTGTGTGTATATATATATATTGTGATGATTATTCTTCTTCAAAAGAATGCTACACAATACAAAACAAAGTTTTGGGGACCGTCCCCATATATTGTCGTCCAGACAATTAAAGAAAAGAATGATTCAAAGTCTCAAAACAAAACAATGAACAGTTTTCTTGAGTCAAAATGGTGACTTTATACAGGAAAGGATTATGGGACAGGAAATGGTTGGCAAGAAGTGACGTTGAAAACAGGAACCGGAAACAACGTCATCATGATGGGGCGGAAGTGAGGTGGATTGATGGACCCGGAAGTGACGTCATCATGGCGGGCCGGAAGTGACGTCGTCGCGGCCATTTTGGAATCCGGAAGTGGAGGAATTATTTTTCTTCAAGTTTTCTGTTGAGCAAAAGAGATTCAGGTAAGTACCACGTGACAACCCACTATCTCGCGATGTTTCACTCACCTTTAGGCTCTTTGACTGCCTCCTAATTGCACATGTGTGACATGACCCCCCCTCAGCCCAGACCCCTCGGGTCGGGCGACCTGCACCGAGAGGTCGTGGATATGAGAGAGAGCATCTGTGTTGGCCTGCAAGGAACCCTTACGATAAATGACACTGAAACGATAAGGCTGAAGATTCAAAAACCACCTAGTGATGCGAGGGGTAGACTCCCGATGAAGGGACATCCACTGTAAAGCAGCATGATCCGTCACCAGAGTAAACTCACGCCCCAGTAGGTAGTACCTCAAAGACGTGACAGCCCACTTAATCGCCAAGGCTTCTCGCTCCACCGCAGCATACTTGGTCTCCCGGTCCAGCAGTTTCCGGCTCAGGTACATAACAGGGTGTTCAGCACCATCAACACATTGGCTCAGCACGGCACCCAAACCTGTGTCCAATGCGTTGGTCTGGAGGATGAAAGGAACAGAAAAATCAAGAGATCTTAAAACAGGTGCTGAAGTAAGGGCCAATTTTAAGTCACTGAATGCTTTCTCAACCGAATATCCCATACCACTTTTAAAGGTGCTCGTTTCCTTGTTAAATTAGATAAGGGCGCAGCAACTTCTGAGAAATGCGGTACAAAGCGGCGATAGTAACCTGCCAATCCCAAAATGCTTGTACCTGCCGCTTATTCATCGGACGGGCCAATTTAGAATGGCATCAATTTTGGAACATTGTGGTTTAACAACACCCCCTCCTACTAGGTAGCCCAAATATTTGGCTTCTTTTAATCCAAAAAAACATTTCTTCGGATTAATTCGAAGACCAGCAGACGCTAGCTTGGAGAGTATTGTTTTAACCTGCCATACATGATCCTTCCACGTGCTGGAATAAATGACCACATCATCTAAGTAGGCAGCACTATATGAATTGTGGGGCCTTAGCAGTGTGTCTACCAGGCGTTGGAAGGTAGCTGGTGCCCGTGCAAGCCAAAAGGAAGGACCCTGTATTGCCAATGTCCACTGGGTGTACTAAAAGCGTTTTTCTTTGGCGAGTCCGCTAAGGGAATTTGCCAATACCCTTTCGTCATGTCAAGAGTAGTTAGGAATTGAGCGTTCCCCAACCGATCAAGTAAATCATCCACCCGCTGCATGGGATACATCAAATTTAGAGACCTGATTAAGTCGAAAGTCATTACAAAACCTCCACGACCCATCAGGTTTAGAAACTAAGACAATTGGACTAGACCAAGGGCTATGACTCTCCTCAATAACCCCTAATTCTAGCATTCGTCTAATTTCCAACTCTACTTCCGCTTTCTTTGCCTCCAGGAGCCTATAAGGTCTCTCTCTGACAATCACTCCAGGGTTAGTAATAATATGTGAACAATCAGCGCATGCGTCCGGTATCTCGTCCACAACTTTAGGGACAGACAAGATAGCCGTCGAGATCTTGTCGTTGTTTGATGTCAAATCGGGCCAAAATTAAGATGGGCACATGACATTAAAAGAGAACGAGGCTGATTGGACGAGGGATCAGGTTCCCTGTCCTTCCATGGTTTCAGCAAATTAATATGATATACTCGTTCAGTAGGTCGCCGATTAGGTTGTTTAACCAAATAATCAACGAGACCTTTTCTTTCTTTAATTTCATAAGGGCCTTGCCAATGTGCTAACAACTTTGAATGAGAAGTTGGGACGAGTACCATCACACGATCACCCGGGACAAATTCCCGAATGGTGGTGTTTCGGTTATAATAACGGGACTGCGCTGCTTGTGCCTTTTCCAAATTTTCTTTTAGAATAGGTCTGATTTTCTCTAGTCTATCGCATAATTGCGCGATATATTCAAGAATATTTGAAGTTGGGAGGACCTCCTCTTCCCATCCTTCTTTTAACATATCCAAAAGCCCTCTGGGTTGTCTTCCATATAATAATTCAAAGGGAGAGAAACCAGTAGAGGTCTGAGGACTTCCCGATAAGCAAACAAAGCGAGAGGAAGCAACTGATCCCAGTTTCTTCCATCCTCGTTAACTACCTTCGTAACATCTGTTTCAAAGTTTGATTGAAACGCTCCACCAACCCGTCAGTTTGGGGATGATAGTCAGACGTTTTCTGATGTTTTATTCGGAGTAATTTGGCTACTTTCCTGAGCGTCTCCGAAGTGAAAGGAGTCCCTTGGTCCGTTAAAACCTCTTTGGGAATCCCAACACGAGCGAATATCCCTACTAATTCCCGTGCAATGTTTTTCGTATTAGCTGAGCGCAATGGAACAGCTTCCGGAAAGCGAGTGGCATAATCTACTAGCACCAAAATATATTTAAATCCTTTTAACGAGGGTTCCAATGGTCCTACGAGATCGATACCGACTCGTTCAAAAGGGATATCAATAAGGGGAAGGGGAACGAGAGGAGCTCGCGTCCTTCTAGGAATCTGGCGAAGTTGACACTCAGGACAGGAAGCGCAAAATCGCCGGACCTCCTCGTTAATTCCCGGCCAATAGAATCGGAGCTTTATTCTCTCTAATGTTTTTTTGGAGCCCAAGTGGGCTCCTAGAAGGTGAGCATGTGCTAATTCACACACCTTTCGCCGAAAAGTGCGTGGAATTAACAACGTTCGCACTTCTCCCTCGTGTTCTGCCACTCTATATAATAATTCGTTTTTAAGTACAAAGAACGGCATCGGTGGCATGGGATCCAGGGTTGTATAACCCTCGGTAGATACTACTGCATTCCTAATATTTTTTAAGGAATCATCGTTCCATTGTTCCCTTTTAAAAGATGATGGTGTTAATAGAAATTGGGCAGTTAAATCTTGTATAGGGTCTTGTGCGACCTTAAGGGGTGTATTTTCTGTCTCCAAGTCTTCTGCGTTAACTGCACTAGTTCCCACAGAGGTCGATGGGACATCAATTTCTTCACATCGGGTACCTGTATGGGTCCATGCTACTGTGGGACATGGCGTGGAGGCAGTCGGAGCAGTATTCTCCATTACTAAGCCTAAATGTTTCTTAGGTACAGTTACGTTATTACCGCTGGTAATTTTATTCCAGTCTCTACCCAATATAACTGGAAAAGGGGGATCCGGTAATACAGCCATGGCCATGCTCGTTAGGTGATGATTCACTCATATCACACATCTGGCCGTTTTATAATACCGGATATCCCCATGAATACATTTTAGACTAGTTTTTTTCCTAGTCCACTGTTGCGGTAAAACGAAACGGGTGGCAACAATGGAAATGTTACTCCCGGAATCAAACATTGCTCTTACCTTCCTGCCATTTATAATAACTGCACCTGTATATGGAAGAGATAAAGGATTAGTCACAGTGGCACAATACCTTTCTCCCCTAACTAATGAGCAATCCATGGGCTCGATGGTACAGTTGGGGGACAGATGTCCAATCTCCCCACAGCGGGGAAGACTGGCACCTCTGTCCCGTTTACGGACGGCAGGCTCGGGAGCTTGTCAGGTGGGCTCAGGAGTTGCCCCACATGCCTGTTGGGTTCGGCGGGAGAACCGTTCTGATTTCCCTGATTTGCAAGCCGCCCAGTGACGCTCTGTGATCTGGATTAAGGAGTCCATGTCCTCAAAATTATGTTTCCGTACTTGCTGGGCGATATGGTCAGGGAGGGCATGCACAAAAGTTTCACACGCTAGTAGCTCGGCCATTTTGTGTGAATTATTAATGTCGGGCCGTAGCCAGCGACATACTTTTCCCCAGGCTTCAAAGCCCTGGGTTCTTATCGGTCTCTCGGGATCGAACTGCCACTCCCTCCATTCTCTCGCCTGCTGTTCCTGAGATACGCCATAGCGCTTGAAGACCTCCTTTTTTAGAGTATCATAATCAGCTGCCTGCTCCTCAGTTAGATCATAATAGGCTCTCTGCGCCGTTCCCTTCAGGTAGGGAGACAGTATGTACGCCCATTCCGACCTCGGCCATGCGTTCCGCTTAGCGGTACGCTCGAAGATCAAAACGTATGTCTCGATGTCGTCCGATTCTGTTAATGTAGCGATAGCAATAGGTGGTGGCCGAGCGACCTCCGTCCGTACACCTGCAGCAGCAGCACGAGCGTTGGCTTCTGCTACTTGGGTCCTTGTCTCACCCATCTGTATTTCCAGGGTTTGCAGATCGCCCATGATGGTGCTCAGAACGGTGTTAAGGTCCTGTTCCTCCGACATCTTTAAACAGACAAAAAACAATCCTGCCGACTACGCCAATTGTGATGATTATTCTTCTTCAAAAGAATGCTACACAGTACAAAACAAAGTTTTGGGGACCGTCCCCATATATTGTCGTCCAGACAATTAAAGAAAAGAATGATTCAAAGTCTCAAAACAAAACAATGAACAGTTTTCTTGAGTCAAAATGGTGGATTTATACAGGAAAGGATTATGGGACAGGAAATGGTTGGCAAGAAGTGACGTTGAAAACAGGAACCGGAAACAACGTCATCATGATGGGGCGGAAGTGAGGTGGATTGATGGAGCCGGAAGTGGCGTCATCATGGTGGGCCGGAAGTGACGTCGTCGCGGCCATTTTGGAATCCGGAAGTGGAGGAATTATTTTTCTTCAAGTTTTCTGTTGAGCAAAAGAGATTCAGGTAAGTACGACGTGACAACCCACTATCTCGCGATGTTTCACTCACCTTTAGGCTCTTTGACTGCCTCCTAATCGCACATGTGTGACAATATATATATATATATATATATATATATATATACTGTGTATATATATATATATATATATATATATATATATATATATATATATATATTTGTGGAGCCGACCCGGACACAGACAGGCAGACATGCTCTTAATCACCACCACACGTTTATTATATATACAATATTTACAATAATGGTCACTCAGACCCAGTCCAGTGCACACTCACAAACCCCAATATACAGTCCTGGCCACAAATGCCTTCTTCTCAGGCCGCCTCCACTCTCCTCTCTTGCCTCGTCCTTCTTCCACCCGACTCTAGCCTTGAATGAAGGGAGACGGCCCCTTTTATACTCTCCCGGATGAGCTCCAGGTGGTTCTTGGCATTCCCCTCTTGGCCACGCCCCAGCGTGGCGGAAGTGCCGGCTATCCTCCCGGCAGCTCTCCGGGTAACCTTCTAAGTCTTCTCCCCAGCACTTCCTGGTGTGGCGGAAGTGCTGAGGCAACAGGTCCCCAAGGCATTGGGGCGCCTCCTGGCGGTGACCATGGGCCCCTACAGGGTGGGGCTTCCATGCCCTCAACCCGTGGCCCCCAGAGCAACCAGGAAGGCGACCCCCACGTGATGCAGGGTGGGCCTTGACCCTCTTCCGGTCCCTCACGGCGTCCCAGCTGGGTCATTGCCCCTGGCATCCCTGACAGTGCCCCACAGCCAGCGAAGACCACTCAGGAAGAGCGACCCGTCCCGCAAGGGCAGCATAGCCCCGAAGCGGGTCCTACTCCAGGACAGCCGGGGTCCGGTCCTGCTCTCCAGCACCACCACTTGGTGCTCCCCTGTGCCTCGCACAGGTTGCGCTGCCCCCTCCGAGGCCTCCACGCCCCTTTAGTCGGAGTCACTTGCTCCCTTGCAGCCTCCTCCAGCCGTGGTGGCACCCGCACACCAGCAGAGAGATCCCTCAACAGACGGTCCGACATCTGAGGGCAGGTCCCCAACGAAGGGGGTCCTACTGCTAGCCCGGGGTCTGTCCTTGCAATAGAGAAACACAAATGGGCAGAACCGCTGCATAGGCACCCTTCCTGTGCCACGCACTGGCAGCGTTTCCCCCTCCATTCGGCACCCCGGCACTTGCCTGTTCGGCACCCTCTCCGCGGCTTCCGTGTCCCTCTTGATGATGGAACCGCCGGCACCGCCTGCGCTCTCTCCGCCGGCCTCAGGGATTCCCTCTGCCCCTCGGAGGAACCGGCACTCAGCCTGCCATTCCTCCTGTCACTCTGGGACGCCCTGACGGTTTGAGACTCCTTATTACAAAGAAAGAGCCTCCTTCCCGTCTGCGTCCCTACAGTGCGACGCGAGACCGCGGCCGACTCAGGGCAGAGGGCGTTAGGACCCGGGGCACTCAGCAGCCCGTGTCCAGGCAGCGTCCTCACGGACTCCCCCCTCGTCGCGCGCACAGCTCGTTGCGCCGCACCTACTGTCGGAGGGCTGCTTACTTGAAACTGATCTTTTGAATCACAGCCATGTTCCATGTGAAACCTACCTTCCCCGCCGTGCACCCCCGGCTGGAGAATCCAGCGCCATGCCATCGGATCACCAATCTCGGCTCTTCTATTGACGCGACTGCCTTCCTCTCCAGTACCTGCATCCCTGCCCGGAGGGCACATAGCACCTGGAACAAATGCTGCTCCGCGGGCTGCAGGCACGCCTACACCTCCGCCAGAGCAGCCGGCAAAGACAGGAAGTTAACCGACGCGGAGCCTACCTGTCTGTCAGCCTCCGACACCGGCCACTTCCTGTGGGCCTTCTCCTCCGGCCCAATCGGGTCTCCCCCGTGCCCGTGATGGACATTCCTTGGTCCCGCCTCTCTACAGTCATCGGCGGGCACACAAGACACACCGTCCAATCGCGTGCCTGTCAGGGGGAGGGTAAACTACATTTTAAAGACGGTATATCACAACAGGTAAGTAGTACTAACAGCAGCTAAAATGTATATGGATCATTTCTCAATAGTAGATCCCTTTTGAAAGGCGCTACATGATGGCTGTGGTATAGAAATTACATTTTCTATGTGAACATCCAAATTTCTGCCTGTGTTAATGTGCCTTACCAACATTACCAGCAATTAAAGAAAATTAGTTTTGTGTCCTCTGCAGTGTTAATAGAGAGAGGCTTTGGTTTGGGATAAAAGGAAAAAAGGTGTAAAGACAGGAAACTTGCTTTTTGTTTTATATAGTGTAGAGAGACATCTTCGCTGACAATATGAGCGCCTTTTGGGTATCGTCGCGGTGGGTCTCATGTAGACTGGTGAGACGTCCCTGCCATTAACCGGACGGGATGGCACTATCGGTCCTCCACTCCTGTGCGTGTCTTCCATGACCTCATAATCGTATACGTGCAAAAGAAAGTGCGAAGCGCTTTAATATTAGTTTGTCGCGGTCTAGAAAAGGGATCCCGTGTTTGCAGTTTCCTGGGCTATAGCTCAGAGGAAGGAGGAAAAAAATTAAAAGTGCTCACTTTCACTTAAGGCAGAAGCGCAGTCAGTGTCTCAAAGGCCGGCACAGCTATGCACGCGCGTGCCGGCTGCTCGACTTTTATAGTACTTTTGCAGGGCAGGAGATTCCACTTTTTGCAGACACGTTCACGTGATCAAAAGTCTCAGCGCTGTTTGGAGGTCTTGCTTGTTCTCTGCATACTGCGTTCATAGTCAGTTCACGTGAGCCGCTCGGAGTACATGCATCGAAGATTCACAGCTGTGCTTGTGCTATCTCGTGCGATCTCGCGATGTCCACGGCTTTATTTAATGTTAGCTTAGACCCGGCACTTAAAAATTTCACTTGCAGTTTTGCTGAGTTTGTGTCAAAAACCACCCTGACCATCTCATCTTCGTCTGAATATTTAGCAGCAGAGTGTTTCTATTGGATTGCTGCTGATGGACGGCCTTATATGGGCAGGCACTCAATTACGTGGGAGGCGTGACGATGAGGGACGGAACTCCGCCTCACACGGCAACCGAGCTGCAGGCTATGGCCGGTATATATGTACATAAGTTACTTATCGTGAATTTCGAAATGAAACCTGCGTAACTTTTGTAAGTAAGCTGTAAGGAATGAGCCTGCCAAATTTCAGCCTTCTACCTACACGGGAAGTTGGAGAATTAGTGATCAGTCAGTGAGTGAGTGAGTTAGTGAGTCAGCGAGGCAGTCAGTCAGTGAGGGCTTTGCCTTTTATTAGTATAGATTTATTAATCTTTTTTAGTTCATATTCACAACTCAAAATACCTGATATTGTGAAAGTAATCCATTAGTAGAATTATATTTTAAAATATTTGTCTCCCTTTTTTCAATGTTTTTTTCTCTCTCTCTCAAAATAGATAGTTGAAATATATTCTTTTTGTTCTTAACATCAGTCTTATCGTACATATTGCATACCAGGGATTTTTCCTGCCTTGCATCCAAACCTGCTGCAGTAGGCTCCAGGTTTCCTGCGATCCAGCTCTGGATAAACAGGTTTAGACAGTGTATATATTGTTCCTAATCTCAGATGCTGTCTCTGTTGTTTTATGCCTGTCCGTACTCCTATTACCTGCTCTTGCTCACTGCCCCTAACCCTGACACTACATGCTTGTTTTTCTTTGATTTCTTCCTAGGTTGGGTCTGCACAATGATTCAAGTCTAAGAGCCCTGTTCTTCCTAAGCCCCCGTGATTTTCAATAGAAAATATTTTAAAAATTATACAATTTTGCCAAGTTGTTTATATTCAGTATCTAGTTTTGATTATGCTTGTTTTTATCAGACAAAAACAAAACCAGATAGTAAACCATGTAGTGTAGTAAGCTTCCACTAACATTAAACTTGTAAACATTAAAATCGTTCTGCATGCCGGCGTAAACGATATAAGGCACCAACAATCAGAAATCCTGAAGGCTGACTTTGCAGCTTTGATTAAAGACACGAAGGAGAGGACCCCATCGGCAAAGATCTTCGTTTCGGGTCCACTACCTCTCGTCAGACGATCCAACGAGTACTACAGTCGTCTGCTAGGATTGAACGACTGGCTACAGGGTTTCTGCAAGAAGAAGGATGTCGGTTTCATCAACAATTGGAATCTCTTTTTGGAAAGGCCGCGTCTCTTCAAGCGTGATGGCCTGCAGTTTCGGCGCCCGGGTCCACTCTGAAAACATATCGAAGGTAATTCGTTTTTCTTGACAATCTATCTCTGCTCTTAACCCCTTCCGAAATAATACTGTTGTGCCAGGACATGATGAGTGTTTAATAGAGTCTTCCGTTAAAGTGCACAACATCAATACTGTAATAAGCAATCTCAATGCACGTAGAAAACCTAGGAAATACGGCATAAACTCCAATAATCTAATTAAAATCACTATTTTAGAGGAACAATGTATTAAAACTATAAAAACAGATCACAGATTAAACAAAAAATACACACAGAGCGGCGCTAATAATAATTTAGTTCCTATTCCAAATATCAATAACGCATAGTATTCATCTCTGCACCTCGAAACATTAAATATGGCACTATTGAATGTTAGAGCTTTAACTAACAAAACGTTTTTTATCAACGATCTTATTAGTGATAAAAAAATAGATCTTATTGCACTAAATGAAACATGGCTGAATTCAGATGCGCGCAGTTTTAATCGAATCTGCCTCCGGATTACAGTTTTACTCATGCAGACCGCCAGGGAAAAGGGGCGGATTGGCTAACATTTACTCGAGCGATTAAAATGTAAAGATGTCAGTTTTGGTAAGTTCAAGTCCTTTGAGTATCTCGCCGTTGTTATCATGGAGATTCTCAAGTTCTAGTACTATCCGTGTATAGACCTCCTAAATATAACGCGTTTTTGAGGAATTCTCTGACTTAATGTCAATTTTAATTACTAACTATGACACACTCCTAATAGTTGGCGACTTTAATTTTCATATAGATAATCAGTGTGATCTAAAAGTAAAAGAATTTATGAACCTCCTGGATTCTTTTGATTTGAGACAACTCATAAATCAGCCTACACATAAAGCAGGTCATACATTAGACTTAGTGATTACTAAAGGACTGAAAGTTGATATAAAACAGATCATTGATATTGGTCTATCAGACCATTTTCTTCTACTTTTTAATATAGAAATAATGATAAAAACACTCATGAGAAGCATATTGTTAAAAAACGCTTCTTTGATTCGGCAGCAGCTTTAAAACTTACAAACATTTTAAGCAATCAGTCCGTTTATAGTGCCAGCTATAATAGCGAGGATAATGTAAATAGTAAGGTGGAAAGATTTAATTCTAAAGTGAGAGCTGCTGTTGACATAGTTGCACCTGAAAAGACAGTGAAAAAATCTTCTAGCATTGTTATACCATGGAAGACCCAAAGAGTGTCTGATTTAAAGAGAACATGCCGTAGAGCTGAGCGTCAATGGAGGAAGACTAAACTTACTATCCACCACGAAATATTAAAAGTCAAAATAACAGAATACAATAACACTGTCCGTCTTGAGAGACGCTGCTATTTCTCAAGATTATAAATAACAATGCTAGTAATCCCAGAGTCTTATTTTCTACAATTGATCGCCTACTAAACCCAGGTAGCTCAAAGGAATGCCTCCTAAGTGCTTCCAGTGAAACCTGTGAGGCTGTCGCTGTATTTTCAATCAAAAATTAATGATATTAGAAATAACATAGTATATCCCTCCAACACTAAGGATCCTCCTAAACCCCAGCATCCTGTTATAAACAAATTAAACTCTTTCACTAGGATAGATTTACCTGATTTACAAAAAATAATCTCTCAATTAAAACCCTCCACCTCGTCCTTGACCCGATACCAACAAGGTTTTTCAAAGAAGTATCAGGCGTGCTAATTGATAATGTTCTGACATAGTAAATTCGTCACTAGATACTGGGGTCTTCCCAGACTGTCTTAAGACTGCTGTAGTTAAACCCCTACTTAAGAAACATAATCTTGACCCTCGCTCTTGAAAATTTTAGACCCATCTCTAACCTGCCTTCTTAAGTAAAGTTCTAGAGAAGGCAGTCATTATGCAGTTAAATGACCACCTAAATAAACATGCTATTCTTGATAAATTTCAGTCGGGTTTTAGAACAAATCACAGCACAGAAACTGCACTCGTTAAAGTAGTAAATGACTTGCGGTGAATGCAGACAGAGGCCATTTATCTGTTCTCATCCTCTTAGATCTGAGTGCTGCATTTGACACCATTGATCACAACATTCTTAGAAATCGCCTTAGTCAATGGGTGGGCCTCTCTGGCAGTGTCTTAAATTGGTTTGAATCCTACCTGACAGGGAGAAAATTTTTGTTAGTTGTGGGAATTACAACTCGAAGACACATGATATCCATATGGTGTTCCACAAGGCTCTATCCTGGGTCCGCTGTTTTCTCAATCTACATGCTTCCGTTAGGTCAGATTATCTCAGGGCACAACGTGAGCTACCACAGCTATGCTGATGACACACAGCTGTACTTATCAATAGCACCTGATGACCCTGATTCTATTGATTCACTAACACAATGTCTGACTTGTATCTCAGAATGGATGAATAGTAATTTTCTCAAGTTAAATAAAGAGAAAACTGAAATTTAGTGATCAGCAATAATGGATACAATGAGGCTATTAGAAATAAACTGGATACATTAGGATTAAAAGTCAAGACGGAGGTAAAAAGCTTAGGGGTGATTTTTGACTGTAATCTGAATTTTAAATCACATATTAATCAGATCATTAGGACAGCATTTTTCACTTAAGAAACATAAGTAAAGTTAGACCTCTTATATCACTGAAAGATGCTGAGAAATTAGTTCAGCGTTTGTTTTCAGTCGACTAGATTACTGTAACGCACTCCTCTCAGGACTACCCAAAAAGATATAAATCGTTTGCAACTAGTGCAGAATGCAGCTGCTAGAATCCTAACTAGGAAAAGAAAATCCAAACACATTTCTCCAGTTTTAATGTCACTACACTGGTTGCCTGTGTCATTCAGGATTGACTTTAAAATTCTGCTTATGGTTTATAAAGCCTTAAATAATCTCGCCCCATCTTATATATCGGAATGTCTGACACCTTATATTCCAAATCGTAACCTCAGATCCTCAAATGAGTGTCTCCTTAGAATTCCAAGAACAAAACTTAAAAGAAGTGGTGAGGCGGCCTTCTGCTGCTATGCACCTAAAATCTGGAATAGACTGCCAATAGGAATTCGCCAGGCTGATACAGTAGAGCACTTTAAAACACTGCTGAAAACACATTACTTTAACATGGCCTTTTATAACTTCATTTAATCTTAATTTAACTTAATCCTGATACTCTATATGTTCAATTTCCTCATAATAACTATTCATGGTGGCTCTTTTTCCGGTCTTTTTCCGGCCTGCGCCACCACCACCTACTCAAAGCTTCATGATGCTCCAACAATGATGGATGGATTAAAAGGCAGAAGTCTATGTGACCATCATCATCATCAAGCCCTTCCGTGAGAACCCTAAATCCAAAGAGGACTGTTTCATTTATGTTAGGTAGAATGCCCAGAGGGACTGGGCGGTCTCATGGTCTGGAATCCCTACAGATTTTATTTTTCTCCAGCCGTCTGGAGTTTTTTTGTTTTTTCTGTCCCCCCTGGCCATTGAATCTTACTCTTATTCGATGTTAATTAATGTTGATTTATTTTGTTTTATAATTGTGTCTTTCATTTTTCTATTCTTTAATATGTAAAGCACTTTGAGCTACTGTTTGTATGAAAATGTGCTATATAAATAAATGTTGTTGTTGTATCCAGATCTGTTAAGTGTACAGTTCTGTCTGATTGTGATACAAAACTAAACTCTGTAGGAGCTTCATGCCATAATTACTGAAACTAATAGATATAATATTAATACCATTTTACTCCACAGACTGGTGACCAAACTGTCAGACATAGGACTTCCACACTCCACCTGCCTTTGGATTAAGGACTTCCTGAGTGATCACACTCAGAGGGTTAGAGTGGGCCCCTACTTCTCCACACCCATCAGCCTCAGCACTGGCTCCCCACAGGGCTGTCTGCTGAGCCCCCTGTTCTACACCCTCAACACCCGTGATTGCATTCCTGCCCACTACAGTAACACCATTGTTAAGTTCGCTGACGATACCACAGTAGTAGGACTCATCTCTGGAGGGGATGAGGTGGAGCGGCTGGAAACATGGTGTAGGAATAACAACTTGCTCCTAAATATAGCCAAGACCAAGGAGTCATCGTGGACTTCAGGAAGAAGGCAGACGACATCTAGCCATTCTTCATCAGCGGGGACTGTGTGGAGAGGGCCTCAGACTTCCACTTCTTGGGAGTCACCATTAGCGAGGACTTGACCTGTGGAACACACACTGCACAGGTAGTGAAGAAGGCCCAAAAGAGAGACTACTTCATGAGGGTCCTCAGGAAGAACAACATCCCTGAGAAACTGCTGGTGTCCTTTTACTGCTGCACAGTAGAGAGCATCCTGATCTACTGTCTCTGTGTGTGGTTCTCCAGCTGCACAGTAGCACAGAAGAAAGAGCTCCACAGGGTCATTAAGGTCACCCAGTTTATAGTCTGCTGTCCTTTCCCTTCACTAGAACAACTACATAGTTCCTGTTGCCTCAGGAACGTCAAGAAAATTCTTCAGGACCCATCACACCCAGGACATGCATTGTTTGAACACATTCCTTCAGGCAGACGTTTCAGATCCATAAAGACTAAGACAAATAGACTGAGAAACAGTTTCTATCCTTCAGCCATCACCATGCTGAATGTCAATGTCAACTTTACTTACTGTATATAGCACATTTAAAACAACATGGGAAATGCTGTGGCCAAAATACTTTACAATAATAGAATAAAAGAAAAACATACATTTAACATGAATAACATAAATAGAAATAAAATAAATGGACATAAATCAAATAAATAATAAATAGAAGTAATGTTACATAATCACAATGTGGAAACCATCAGTATTACTCAGTATTTAATCTTGTTTTGAACAGTTCAATTTTAGACGATTCTTTTATGTAATGAGGTAAAGAGTTCCACAGGCGAGGAGCAGCAGCTGCAATAACCTTGTCCCCCTTAGTTTTACTCTTGGTATGAGAGACAACTGACCAGAAGATCTAAGCACTCTGGATGGCTGGTGTAAAACACACAATACGGATAAATAGGCAGGAGCAAGCCCATGTAAAGATTTACAAACTAACAATTAAATTTTAAAATCAATTCGAAAACTGACAGGCAGCCAGTGTAAAGAAGCTAATATTAGAGAAACAGAGTCATATTTTTGCTCCAACCAGAAAGCGAGCGGCAGCATTCTGGACTAACTGTAACCTGTGTATCAGGGATAGCTGCTAAGTAGTCAATCTGACCTTGTGCACCTTCATGTTTACAGTACAATACACTCTCATGTTTACAATACAGCTCTAATTTAAAATTGTTCTGCTGTTATGGATTATTTTGGTACTTGATTTATTCCCTTTTTATTTTAGTTTTAACTTGAGTAATTATGTTTTTTATTATTTTTTTTTTTGCACTGGAAAATTGCACCTAACATTTTGTTGTACAATGTCTCATTGCTACAATGACAATAAAGGTTTTGATTTGTTTTGATATAAAAATAAAATGGAAATGTCTTTGTGAAATAAAAACTAAACTAAAACTAAAAATACACGATGAAGGAAAACTAAAACTAAACTGAATTTCCAAGTAAAGACAGAAAAAATTTAGAAATAAAAACTAATATAAAAAGGCAAAACTATAATAACCTTGATTTGCTGTTTAGTTAAAAAGAAATTGGCTGGATGGTACTGTACATCAAGGGCAGAAGGTATCCACTAAGAAAAGGATATTTAGATATATCAGTATTTGGGAGTAAAACAACAAATATTGATTAATAGTACTGTACACTAACTTGCATGCTATGTGGTGCGCTGAGAATGTGCTTTGTGCAGTCGAATGATGGAGCACAATTACTAACCAATAGGGTGAATGAATGACTGAAGAAGGGCCAGAGTTCTTGAAAAAAGAGACTTGACCATGTCTGGTGTATATAGCCAGGTGTGAAATGGAAGGAGAACATTTGGTGAAGCTCAGAGGAGGTGTGAAGGTCAATGATTAGCAAGGATGTTAAACCTTGAGTGCTGGTGCCAGGCAGTATGGCTGTGAGCAGGTATTGCTTCACTAGAAACAAAAAGGGATTGAGAGATAAGCAGAGGCAAAAGTGTTGTCCTCTGATCCAAGACCACCTAAGAACAATGCAGTAGTGTCAGGAGATGGGTAGGGGCTTCAGAGGTTTAAGCCTCTAAACTATTGTACCCAACCCCTGACCTTTTTCCTGAATTTTAAACATGACAATAGCAGTAAGCCCATTATCCTTTGGTCTATCATATACAATATAGCCCCCAATTAAATGTTACACTATTACGTAAATATGGGCGAAACTCAAAAGAAATTCCCATCACTCGTCAATTTTATATACAAGAAGACTGTGCATGACAATCGCAGAAGGGGCTAAGACCCTACTACCTGCAAACCCTAAAAATGCCCCTGAAACAACAGCATCAATTTAAACTTCACATGTTCCCCCACAAGCAACTCCACTGTAATGTACTTTATCATCTTTGGACTTTGAAAGAGAAAAACAAAACCCTGCTCTCTGAAAACATTTACAATTATATGCATGCACCCACTGGGCTACAGTTGCTGAATGCTTTATTTCTAGCTGATCTGTTAAAGTCCAATTTAATTTGCTATGTTTTTCCTCATATTTGATTGTATTCTGCTGTGTGAGAAATTCATTGCAACATATTTTCTTTGAAAATGTAAGTAATATTCCCCACTTTTTTTTTTTTCAAAAATTATTTGTTGTGGATGATAACTGGTGCAAAAATGTGTTTACTAAAAGTCATATGTGCAATAAGAGGCTTTATGTATTTGAAGAAGAAATAAAAGTCCACTATTACATCTGTTATATCATTTTCATATTTATTATAAAGGACAGATCTCTATTTTGCAGCACCTTAGCTGTCTTCTTCAAAACAATTGGTTGTTAGCTGACAAACAGCAAAACAGTACATAAAATATCTTTCCATGCTCACCAACAGCGTCCACTTAAAGGCAGTGGGTTATTTTATTTTTATTTATTTATTTATTTATAAAGCACTTTAAAAACAACATCAAGGCTGACCAAAGTGCTGTACAATAAAAACCCAACATATCAGACACACAATAACCAAGGGTAAATGAAACGGAAACATATAAACACATAAGAGCTGAAGAGATTCATAATAAAAAGTATACAGATAGCCAACATATCATACTGGGTTAAAAGCCAGAGAGTAAAAGTGTGTTTTTAAATAAGATTTAAAGACAGCTATTGAAGGAGCCTGCCTAATGTGCAATGGCAAATCATTCCAGAGTTTGGGGGCTGCAACTGAAAAGCCCCATCACCTCGGAGTTTGTATCGTGCCTTGGGAACACATAAAATTTATTCTAGTAGTAGTGTTACATGTACAATGACATTTTAACATGCATGTTCTGCAAATTCTTGATGAATTCATAAATTATTTGCTCACACTGACTATTCGTGTGTTTTCCAAAAGCAGGAATATTGCAGTCTTGTCATTTTCACAAAACAAACTCTCTAATACAGGATGCAGCAGGGGTCTTTCTTTAATCAACATTTTTATTGTGCAAATGGTGTATTGATAGCTCAGTTATCTGACAGGATAATGTTAAGCTGCACTACATTATCAGCATGCCACATCAAGTGATGCAGGTACGATTCTGACTGACAGGGCAGATTCACAGCTGATATCCAAATGTGCAACAGCAGACAAGGTAATCCATCTAGATTCTCTGATGAAAGCATTTGCCATGTTCATGTGGACTTGTGTGCGACCAGATCGAACTTTGCCAGTTACACTTGTTCTTTACATTTGAAACCTTTCTACCCATTCATATACTTTTTGTTGAGTTATGCTGTTTGTGCTTCCATACTGAGCCAGCATCCTAGGGTGAATTTCAGTATGTGTCACACCATCTGCCCAAAGAAATCTCTCTATGTGCCACCTCAAAGTTATTCAGCAATGCGTTATTCAACAATGGTGCAATCCTGTAGAATAGCATCCATGATCATTTGACCATGGTTTCAACTAGATTAATGGCAGAGTGTTGCTCTGTACTTGTTTTCGAAATACCTATAAGCCATCAAAACATGTTGTATTACATTAACTTCTGTCTGTTGCGGTTACTGTGTAATTTTGAAATTGCCTTTCAGTTTTTGAATTGCTCTTGTAATGAATTCATTAAACTTCCACTCAATACAGTTAGGAAGAGGAAATTACTCCATTCCAATCGTGGTTTCCAAGTCAAAGTGACGACACCCAGTTTCATCATCTGTCACAGTAACTTTTTTTAAACATATTTTATGCTGTTCATTCAGCAAATATGATACCCAGGAGATACAATTATTTAAGTATACCCTTCTTTGCACTATCACCTAGACAGCATATAGCACTATTCCAGCCTCAGTTCTCCGTGTTCAGTAAATTTCCTTTTTATATTTCTTTCAGAGGCAGTTTTAGGAAACTCGCTGTGGAACAGATGGGAGATGTCTTTGTTCCCATTTTGAAAATGACATGCCCATCATCTGATACTGCTAGTGCCCATGTAGGTGTCTCCATATACTCTCTTGTCATGCCTGTATGTCAGTGGGAGTAATTTCCTGATTCACAAAAAACGTAATCATTACACTTTAAAACCTGTTTTTGATCAGTTATTTTCTGGAACTCAACTATGAATCAGTCGTGTGTGGTAGGTGACTTGTTATGTCACTGCAATAAAATGTCACTCCTTTAATACGGTATTTATTTCACTCCTATGAAGTGTCACTCCTTCAATACAAACCCAATGCAATGAGTGTCAAAATTTACATTTTTGCAATATATATAACTTGTGATTATGGGGTACATGCATTTTTGCAGCACTGTTATTAAATGTTAAGTGTATATCTAAAGTGTAATTTACTTATTAGGAGTCTGCCAAGAAGAAAAAAAAAGAAATTTAAAGAAGATCCTGAAAAGGAAAAGGTATTGTAATTTAGTTTTTTATTAATGCTAATAGCTTTGAAATACATTCATTTTAATCTTCTTGGATGTAGGTAGAGACAAGCATTGTCATATTTTAATATTTTAACATGTATTTTAGTTTAGCTCAGTCCTGCTGATGAGAAACTGAATATAAGCCCATTGCAAAAAAAACCCTTATTTTTTATGTTGATGCTGGACTGGCAAATGAATTTCAATTATCTCTTGTGACAGGAGGATAAGACTGCTAGCAGCAACAAAAAAAAAGAAAAATGACTAAAAAAAGCAACTAAAAGGGAAACAAAAATGGATTTGAACCATTGGCCCCAAGAGCCATAAGTGGATATAAACCATTCTTCAAGAGGGGTATCGATGCCTGAGTTTTCAGCCTATTCTAGGGAGAGAGTGGTCAGACCAGCGAGGGCACGGGTAATGGAACCATCAGGGGCAGTATTATTTGGAATGTACGTACAGCAAGCATCTTCAAACATAGCACAAACACCACCTTTTTCGGCTAGAAGCATATCTAGTGCTAGACGATTTTGCCAGGTCATAAGGGAGGTTTTATCTAATTGCTCATGTATTCCTTCAACAGCTTCTTTAGTAAAATTCAGGAAACGCTGTTGATTGTAATATAAATAATTTATCCAATCCACATTTTTATTGATAGTGATTATGGGGAAAAAGAGATTCAAAACCAGCAGCTACTTGATCTTTTGCTTTAAATTTGTTAGGGACACCTCTAGGCACACCTATTGAGTCAATATACACACCTGGGCCATGTAATGAGAAATTTGCAAATGGTGCTAAGAATCTATGAAGACAATGTAAACGGGGAAAGGATGGAGGTTGTTGGCCATGAAGGGGAAGGAGACGGAAAGGCATGACCAATTGTACAAGGGCACAGGTACCAGTCCATTCAGGTGGGAGTATGTCCAGTAATTTAGATCTTCGGCACATCTACCAGACATCTGCACGGGCGGTGGCGTGAGAGGTGAACCAACTAAGGGAAATGTTATTGGGGAAAAAGGTAGAGGCATTGATAGAGACGTTGTAAGTGAAGGAGCACCAGGGGGAGGTAAGGGAGCCAAGGAAAACTGCATTCTTCTTAGGGCCGGCTCGAGTAAAACAAGTGTAATTGCCAATATAGGGACGGAACATATTGGGAGTCATAGGTTGAATTGGGGGAAAAAGGATATTTAAGGTATGACATTTGGGATTCGTTGGGAGGGAAAGCGGTAGTAAATAGGTAAAGCAAGCAAGGAAGGCCAGTGGGGTCTGAGGGATCAGTTAAGGGAAATGGGGTAGTGGCAAGGTGAGGGCGTGCAGTGGCACATGCATAACAGTTGGATTGGTTTATCTGTCGCGCAGAATAGAGGACCCACTGCAGCCATCGGTTCTGGTCACCGTATCCAGTTTCTATGGAGAATGTAGAGGAAAGGGTGGTGATATTTAGAGAAATAACCGGTTGTGAGAGTAAGTCGTCAGGAGGAGGTGTAGCAGGGATATTTGAGCTAGGTGAGATAAAAGCAGGTTGTGTCTCTGTTACCTGTATAATAAATTTTCCAAGGAGATCTGTGCCAGAAACATGGGCCCCTAATATATAGGTTCCTTTATCATGATATGAGGGGTCTTTTATAGTGATAATCAAAGGATTACAAGTTTCTACCTTACATTCATGAATTGGGGTAAACCTTGATTTAATTATAGAAAACCTTGTTTTTAAATCATGTTCCTGGGCTTCCCACAGATTATATCCCCAGTCCTGGTTGCCAGTGTTTGCAAACACATCACTCCAGCTTGAACATTCAGATAGACTGGAGGAGGGATTTAAATCAGTTTTATACCTGGGTCGGGTCACACAAACGTATTTTTCAGAAATATTTCATTTGTCTTGTTCACTGGACCCACAGGGAGCAATGGAACAAAAGTCAATCTGGAATGAGGCAGTTTTCCCTATTTGGAAAGTTAACGTGGGAAAGTCCCCATGTATTTGCTTCAATTGGTGAGTCCGATGGTCACCACCTGTTTGTCCTTGTCCTAAAGTCAGATGGATAGAAAAAATTAGGGCTAGCAAAACTATGAATGCCATTTTTTGCAATGCGACATGTGAATCCAGGCGGGAAGTCCTTCAACTTTAACGGCGTGAGGTGTGGATAGCAGCACTTGGAATGGTCCCCTCCAGTGAGTTTGATGCCAGTGCTTCCTTCGGGTGTCTCTGACCAGTATCCAGGTTCCCAAGGGAATCTGTGACTCTGTTGGTGGAGGACTAGTTCGCCAAGCCTGGTTAACCTGCTCGTGGACCTCCTTTAGGGATGCTCGGAGACCTGTAAGACTGGAAATAAGATCATTGTCCACAGTATGCAAATTGACATTGCCAATGACCATGTGGACATGCATGAGTCGTCCAGTCAGAATTTCGAATGGCGACAGTCCCAACTGCCGGTGTGTCCTCCCTCTCAATCCCATTAAGGCCAGGGGTAAAGCGTCAGGCCAGGTTAAATTCATCTGCTCACAGATCTTAGCCAATTTAGATTTCAGGGTGCCATTGCACCATACATAAGGGTAGTCAAAGAGTTAAATTCAAAGAGTTAGGTACCAAGCTGAGGAGCAGAACTGACAAGGTAGTCTTCTCCGAAGTTCTGCCTGTGCCACGCGCCAGTCCAGGTAAGATTGAGGAGATTAGAAGGCTTAACGCGTGGCTCAAATCTTGGTGCAGGGTAGAAGGGTATAGGTTTATGGGGCATTGGGACTCCTTTTGGAACAGATGGGACCTGTTCCGCCGTGACGGGTTACATCTGAACCGGAGGGGCACCAATGTATTGGGGAGGCGTATGTGTAGGCTAGTCGAGGATTGTTTAAACTAAGGAATGGGGGCAGGGAGTTTAGGACAGGCCTGAATTAGATCTATACATGGAAGAACAAACAATGGTGTAGAAATAAAAATGCATAGTAATGTAAATTTTAAGCAAACACGTAAAGATAGAAGGATTAACACATTAAAAATAGCTTGCCTTAATGCTAGAAGTATCAAAAATAAGGTAAGTGAGTTGGAGTTGTATGTAGCAGAGCATAATTATGATATTATAGCAATAACGGAAACCTGGCTAAATAACAAAGATGGGGATGAGTGTAACATAGAGGGATACACATTTTTTAGGAAGGATAGACAGAACAGAAAAGGAGGTGGGGTTGCTGTTTATGCCAAACAGGAATTAAATGTAAGTCATCTTCAGTTGGATGATGAGCCCCATCTTAGTGAGGACATGTGGCTTGCCTGGAAAATATTAGGGAAAAGGTCTCATTTTAGGAGTGTGTTATAGACCACCCAATTCAGACAGTAATTTCAACACACATCTTTTAGTAATATCAAAAGGCAAGTTTACAGGGGATATTATAGTCATGGGGACTTTAATTATCCAAATATTAACTGGGATAACCTTACAGATGGAGGAGCACAAGAGCAGGAGTTTTAGAAGTAATCAGTGACTGTTTTTAACACAGCATGTTAAAGCACCAACAAGGGGTGAAGCCTGTCTGGATTTAGTATTCTGTAATAATCAGGATAGAATTGAGGGTGTAGAGGTGATTGAACCACTAGGGTCAAGTGACCATAATGTAATACAATTCTCAGTATTTTGTAAGAGTACAGATGCAAAGACTAAAATTGTTAAGTTGAACTTTAGTAGGGCTAATTTTGAGCAGATGCACAAAGTCTAAGTAGGATAGACTGGGATAAGCTTTTAAATGTGGAGACAGTCGAGGAGCAGTGGAACAGGTTTAAAATGTTTTACATGTAATGCAGGACAGATACATACCTAAATTTGGAAGTAATAGGAAACTAAAAAAAACTCCACGATGGATTAATAAAGATTTAAAAAGAAGTTGCAAAGGAAAAAACTGCTGTATAAGGCATATAAGACTAATGACTGCAAAGAGAACCGTAGCGCGTATGAGAACATGAGGGCAACCATTAAGAAGGATATCAGAGAGGCTAAAAGACAGTTGGAGAGGAATATAGCAGATAAGGCGAAAGAAGACCCCAAGAGATTCTTTCAGTATTTTAGTAGTAAAAGAACAGTTAAGGAGGAGGTCAAGTTCATCAGGAATAGTAAAGGGAATTAAAAGATACAGACAATGAAATAGCAGATGCCCTAAACTTACATTTTTCTGAGGTGTTTACAAGTGAGCAAGTGGATAACCTCCCAGAGGTAAACACACTACTAAGGAGGTACTGAGGGATTTGGAAATTGTAGAGGGAGAAGTGCTGCTCAGATTAAATAAGATGAAATCAAACAAATCACCAGGCCCAGATAATATTTATCCTCGTGTTCTTAAGGAGGCTAGTGAGTACATATATAAACCCTTGACACATATTTTTAGGAAGTCACTGTGCACTGGAGAGATTCCAAAGGACTGGAAAATGGCAAATATCATCCCATTATATAAAAAGGGTGACAGGGCAGATCCAAGCAACTATAGGCCAGTAAGCTTAACAAGCATCACAGGAAAATTAATGGAAGGAATTATTAAGGATAAGATTGAGCAACACATGACAAGGACAGGAGTTATTCTGAACAGTCAGCATGGGTTCAGAAGAGGGAGGTCGTGTTTTACTAACATGTTGGAATTCTATGAGGAGGCAACAAAGGATACGATCAAAGTGGAGCTTATGATATTATTTATCTGGACTTTCAGAAAGCATTTGATAAGGTGCCACATGAGAGGTTGGGCATCAAGTTAAAAGAAGTGGGAGTTCAGGGTGATGTTTTTAGATGGGTGCAGAATTGGCTCAGACACAGGAAGCAGAGGGTGATGGTGCGAGGAACCTCATCAGAACTGGCGATGTTAAGAGTGGTGTTCCACAGGGGTCAGTGCTAGGGCCTGCTATTTTTAATATATATAAATGATTTAGATAGGAATATAAGTAACAAGCTGGTTAAGTTTGCAGATGATACCAAGATAGGTGGATTAGCAGATAATTTGGAATCCGTTATATCATTACAGAAGGACTTGGATAGCATACAGGCTTGGGCAGATTTGTGGCAGATGAAATTTAATGTCAGTAAATGTAAAGTATTACACATAGGAAGTAAAAATATTAGGTTTGAATACACAATGGGCGGTCGGAAAATCGAGAGTACACCTTATGAGAAGGATTTAGGAGTCATAGTGGACTCCAAGCTATCAACTTCCAAACAGTGTTCAGAAGCCATTAAGAAGGCTAACAGAATGTTAGGTTATATAGCACGATCTGTGGAGTACAAGTCCAAGGAGGTTATGCTCAACCTTTATAATGCACTGGTGAGGCCTCATCTTGAGTACTGTGTGCAGTTTTGGTCTCCAGGCTACAAAAGGACATAGCAGCACTAGAAAAGGTCCAGAGAAGAGCGACTAGGCTGATTCCAGGTCTACAGGGGTTGAATTATGAGGAAAGATTAAAAGAGCTGAGCCTTTACAGTTTAAGCAAAAGAAGATTAAGAGGTGACATGATTGAAGTGTTTAAAATTATGAAGGGAATTAGTACAGTGGATCGAGACTTGTATTTTAAAATGAGTTCATCAAGAACACGGGGACACAGTTGGAAACTTGTTAAGGGTAAATTTCGCACAAACATTAGGAAGTTTTTCTTTACACAAAGAACGATAGACACTTGGAATAAGCTACCAAGTAGTGTGGTAGACAGTAAGACGTTAGGGACTTTCAAAACTCGACTTGATGTTTTCTTGGAGGATACAAGTGGATAGGACTGGCGAGCTTTGTTGGGCTGAATGGCCTGTTCTCGTCTAGATTGTTCTAATGTTCTAATGTTCTACTATTCTACTATACCTCCGCTTTGAGGGTGGTACTTGCAATAGTGATGCATGTTAATTTGAAGCCAGGTAGTTAGTTCATTGACTACTAAATTCACAAAATGGGTACCATTATCAGTCTGCAATTTTTGTGGTATTCCCCATCTTGGAATGATTTTTTTATCAAGGCTTTTGCTACAGTTTTGGCATCTGCATGTTTGGAAGGGAAAGCTTCCACCCATCGGGAGAACACATCGACAATTACCAAGCAGTATCGGTACCCTTTAGATTGTGTTAGTTCAATGAAGTCCATTTGAAGATGTTCGAATGGACCCATTGGGTTAGGTGTGACAGCGGGACTTACCGGGGTACCCTTTCCTACATTAAATTTTTTGATATAGCGCACATCGCTTGCAGAATTGCTCTGCATACGAAGAGAAGCCTACGGCTTCCCAATGTCTCTCGACATCTTGAATCATGGCATCCTTTCCGGCGTAGTCCAGGCCATGTGCGATTTTTGCCATACCTGGAAAAGAAGCTTTTGGGAGGAAAGGTTTCATATTTTGCTTGTGAGTCCAGACCCCATCAGAGAGGGATCCTTCTTTGGACCATTTTCTCTTTTCTCTGTCCGTGGCTGCAGATTATTTGATTATAAGCATCTTTGTCATCTTTCTGTTGAAATAAAAAGATTGGTGTGTTATTGTAGGCAGCCTGTTTAGCAAAGTGATCAGCCAGGTCATTTCCTTTGCTGACATGATCTTGTTTCCCAGTGTGGGCCTGGCAGTTAATTGTTGCCAGTCTTGATGGTTTTATTATAGCTTCGAGGAGGGATTCAACTAATTTCTGCTGTTTGATGGGCTTACCAGTACTGGTTTTGAATCCCCTTAATTTCCACAATGCTCCATGATCATGGCAGACTCCAAAAGCATACCTGGAATCTGTATAAATGGTTACTGCTTTCCCTTCTGACAGCTGACAGGCTCGGGCAAGAGCAATTAATTCAGCTGCCTGCGTGCTTAAACTTGACGAAATTCGGTTTGCCTCCAGCAGGTGGTCACCTTTGACCACTTCATAGCTGGTTGAGGGTGTTCCATTATCCAATCGCAAGGAACATCCATCTACGTAGAGTACTTCTCCTATTTCTAGTGTAGTTTCCTGCAGGTCTGGTCTGGGTTTTATGACCTTAATTATTTCGTCATGACAGCTGTGTGGCTCCCCTTCTTCTTCAGTTAGAAGAAGAGTGGCTGGATTTAGAGTGGAGCATCTTTCAATTGTGACATTTGACAGAGTACAGAGTACGTTTTGATAGTGTATTGCCCTAGCAGTAGTGAGATGTGAAGTTTTGGCCTATACTAAAATGGAGTGTGAGGCGCCTTTACTGTTAGGGGGCTCATGAGCACTACAGTATATCTGTACTGGCTAGCACGGCTGTTTTTCTCAATGGAGCTGTGTTAGTACTGCATTCATATATCCCCCAGTAGTACATACAGAAAGCAACTGTCAAAAGAGGTGTTAGATTGATTGATGACTTTAAGCCCCGCCCCTAAACATGATTGATGACTTTAAGCCCCACCCCAAATATGAAAATATGATTTATGAAAATATGGATTACGTTAATATGATTTATAAGATATTGACTCATTGCTCTAAGTTATAAACTAACAGTAAAAAAATATACTATTTTCTAAAAACGATATAAGATATTGACTCCCTGCTCTAAGTTATAAGTTCACAATACGCGTCTTTATTTTATAAGCACTTATCTTTCCTGCACAGCCATAAATAAAACGATTTTCACCCCCACTCTAAGTTATAAACTAATAGTAAGAAAATAAATATACAATTTTCTAAAAACGATATAAGATATTGACTCCCTGCTCTAAGTTATAAGATCACGACACGCGTCTTTATTTGATAAGCACTTATCTTTCCTGCACTCCCCCGCTCTAAGTTATAAACTAATAGTAAGAAAATAAATAACTAAAACGATATAAGTTGCACTAGAATCAAAAGGAAGACAATACATAGCCACTCCTAATGCCTGCGCGCCTCTTTGTAAATTTCACCGGTTCAAATCAATTAAGCTAAAAGACTTGTTTTTCAATTACTTTCCCCATCGGAATGCGCCAAATATGATCAATCACAGCCTGTCTCTTTAATTTAATTACCATGCCGTAACAATGCAGTGCCTTTCTGATTACATGATGATAATCTAAAATGCGTACCTGCTGTTTTATGCCTCCGCAATAAGACACCCAGACGTTGCAACAATTATGTCCCCACAGGGAGTCGGTGCCTTTCTGTTTTCATGTTATCGACCTAAGCAATTAACAAAAGTCGTAACCTAATTTAAACGTGTTCTATTTTTTATATCATAAAGTAAAATACTTATTCTCACCCTGAATCAAAGCAATTAAGAAAATATACACTCTTTCTGATTTTTACAATTCTTAACACGCTCTGCGAACTTAATCACAAGACTGTTTTTAATAGCTATAAAGGTCAAAAAAGACTTTTTACATTCCTATGGTCTAAGAACAAAGTTATTAAATGAAATATTTTCCACTAAAGAATCTCTCTTATATTCACAATGATCTTTACAAGCTTGCAAGAAAAGTTATTAAAAAGGGTCTCGCGGTCTATGGTACATGATAAAAGTTGTTTATATACCGAGTAATTTAGCCTCGTTAATCGGGTAAATGTCAAAATAGACTTTACTTCACATTTACAGTATATCAACCTAAAAATACAAGTGGCGATCTAAGAAACGGCTCCACATATCAAACGTCTGCGTTTAGCACAACGATATCTCGGTAAAACATAAAGTATTTGCTTAGATGTGAACCTTACAGCTGTGTGCGTTTGAATGAGGCTTCTTTGCTGCTAGAAAGGGTCACCGCCCCTTAGAGGCGGAACATCAACAACTCGGCACCTATGAGCTTTCTCACAAATGTCCCGCGTGTTTCGCTCCACCCTTCCAAGGCGTTACGGAGCCCTATGCGCAGCATAAAATGTTCTGCTTCGCGGGTATTACCACAATAACTATTCCAGCATTCCAAGTGTCTCCAAGAGCTTTCCATAAGATAGGCATTTTTGCTTTTTCTTCCGCAAGGGCTTGCATGGCAAAAAACACTTAAAATACTTTTGTGGTTGAGGGTAAGTGTAGGTTATCGAAATATATGCCGTTAACGACCGTCTCTTCAAACTGTTGAAATGATATTCTTTTATAAATCCGCTTTCGAATCAGATAGTTCCAGCGACGAAGAGCAATCTCCAAGCAGCCTCTCACCCGGAGGTAGGTTTTCTGCTTTTAAATGAAAAAACTGTACCTAGTCATAACGCCCAGAGTTTATAATTAATGAATTATTTTTCTTATTTCAGAAGGCTGTAGTTTCTGGCCGGTTGGCTGTTCAAAAAGTGAGTCAGATCTTCTTTCGGCCGTACTTTTAAATCGAAATGTTGCTTATGAGACCGCGCCGATTTAAAACGTTTAATATCTTTAAGTATTTACTTACTTATTACTTTTTAATGGTAATATACATTTCATGCTAATTTACAGACTAGCCTTTTATAAATCGAAATGTTGCTTATGAGACCGCTCCGATTTAAAACTTTTAATGTCTAAGTATGTAAAAACTTAGTATTTTTTAATGTTAATGTACATCTCATACTAATTACTTTTAATGGAAATGCATAAACTTATAAGAACTTCCGGCTGATTACTTTTTAATGTAATTGTCTTTAAGTACGTACAAACCTAGTCTTTTATATTTTAGAATCGGAGGGTGAACTGTTTCATTCTTTAAATCTAATTAGTTCGTAATTGGAGGATTTAATAACTGCCACAGATTGTCTTTTTGAGAATAAAAATTCTGCCGCAGACAAACAGTCCCCAGAAACCCGTAAGTATCACTTTCAACTGAGGGTTCATGTGTGTGGGGAAGAAAATAAGGCGTTGGGGTTAAATATGTACTTTTTAGCAGAATACTCGACACACCCAAAGAGCGGTTATTCTTCCGAAGTTTCCAGTCAGCATCTAGAATTGGCGCAAAGGCCCTCGGACAGTCTACTATTGAACATCTCATTCACGCAACCCGGTAAGTTGAACTATTTGTGCGAGTGTGCAGCAAATGTTTATTTTTAAAGAAAACTTAGTATGGCTTGTTTTTTTCAGAACCAGTCTCTCCAGGCTTATTGACTCAGATACTCGGGGGTTCACCGCCGTTTGCATCATTACCCGGACTTCTCACCCAAATACCCAAATAATCGGTGAACCTGAAAGATTTGATCCCGCTGCTAAGGCTGCTGAGCTGAAGGCTGAAATCGAACGAGTGCTGTTGATTTTTCAAAGTGCATTACCGGACCTTTTACCACTGTCTCCAGATATACGTGAAAAGGTTATTTTATTGAATGCAATTTTAGAAAACTTCCCCAAATAATGTCTGGCAAAAGGCGTGCAAGTGAGGACTTGGACGCTGGGAGCGGTTCTCAAAATCCTGGCTTATTGCATGACATGGTGAATGAATTTAGTTATTCTATTCGGCCCCCAAAAATGCCTACTCCACCACCCCAATATTTTAATGAATTGGAATATATTAATTGGCAAAATCAAAACATGATCCAAATGAATAATATAATAGCGACCATGAGAGTTCCTTCACCTGTTACCACTCCCATCGACTTTGACCAACTTGACAGCCTTTTAGAAGCCCTACGTCAAGTAGCCACCCCCGATGAAATGCAAACATTAAATAACTTGTTAGAAAGGGTTCAGTGGTCTTTGAATGAAAATGTGAATGCTCAAACGGGTCATGGTTTAACAAACACATTGGGTTCTGTAAATGCTGCCCCCTCTCACAGTATGGCCACATCAGTCTCAGTTACCCCCTTGGCTACATCTGTACCTTCTGCTCAAGTCTCCTCAGTCTCTGTTACTTCAGCTAACCCTTCTGGGCCCTCTGCTTCAGCACCAGTTGCTAACACCTCTTCTTCAGTCTTGCCCTCTGTTTCTATCCCTTCTGTCCCCTCTGTCTTTTTTTATTTCAGCTATCCCCTTCTGCGGCCAAGCCGTCTACTTTAGTATGCTCCTGTGCCCCCTCTGTCCCAGTCACTGTCTCCTCTGTTCCAGTCCCTGTAGTTCCCACTTCTGCTCCCTCTACTTTAGTATGCCCCTCTGTTTCTGTATCGGCAACCTCTGTTCCAGTCACTGTATCTTCAGGCCCTGTCTCCTCTGTTTCAGTCCCTGTAGCTACCACTTCTGCTCCCCTTGCTTCAGTTTTGTCCCCTGTTTCAGTCATGGTTTCCTCAGTCCCTATTGCACAGCCATTCATGTCCGGTGGTTCTGTGGTATCTAAACCTTCACCCTCGTCTACTTTAGGCATTGCCGGGCCCTCTGCTGTCTCTAGTAATGACAGTCAGGGCGTTTTTCAGCAGATCTGCTTTTCTTCACACTGAAATAAGACACCCCTTAAATTTCGCTGACGCCTATGAACTTGAGTCTTACGAGGAGGTGTTTAGCAGTATTCATGAGATGTTGCAAAGAATTCTGGATAGTTTTTCAGGAACTTTAAATCCGCAAGATGTTGTACAGCTAGAATTGCGTGCTGATTCATAACCATTAGCGTTTTTATACAGTTGACTGGCTCGAATATTAATGTAGACGGTTTTCTTCAGCAGATAGAGAATCTTCTTCAGAGTCATGCGAGTGTGCTGGCTGATGAGTCTCTGATGCTAGTCACCCAGATTGTTCGGTCACCTAGTGGGGGCGCTTGTGGCGCTCGCAAGGCATCATCTCTACTCAATCATGAAATAGTTAGAAAGAAAATGAGGCATTTAATTATTTCTTATAATTACGGGAATCAGCTCTGTTTTGCCTTTTGTCTGCTTAGCCTAATGGATGACCGGTACATGCAAAACCCACAGTTATTGGGTGTAATTGTTTGAACAATTATTGTACACTTTCTGTAAATCCAATAAACTTCATTTCACATCTCAAATATCACTGTGTGTGTCTGCTATATGATATATTTAACTGACATTTTTTATCGTAACAACCAACGATTTATACAGGAAAATAATGACTATTAACAAGGTTGCCCAAACTTTTGCATCCCACTGTGCACACCAGTTCTTTGCCAGATACCGTCACCCCAAGTATCAAGGATATACCTTCATAGCTCACAATTCAAAAGGTTACGATGGGTACTTTTTAATGAAGTATTTGCTTGAAAATGGTGTGAACCCTAGTGTTACTACTCAAGGAAATAAGCTGATGTGTTTCACAGATGATGGTTATCAATTACGTTTTATAGACTCTTTGAATTTTTTAACAGTGAAATTGAGTGCCATGCTTAAAGCCATGGGGTTTGAAGCCGCAAAAGGTTATTTCCCCCATTTCTTCAATACGGCTGAAAATCAGAATTATATCGGCCCCTACCCTGAACCTGAATGCTATGGTGTTCAGAGCATGATGACCAAAGAAAAGGAAGAATTTTTTACCTGGTACGACAGTGTCAAGCATGGTGTTTTTAATTTTAAAAAGGAGATGGCTTTTTATTGTAAAAATGACGTCGAAATTCTTAGAACAGCGTGCATTAAATTCACGAGGTGATCAAAATTGGCAATATTGACCCGTTTCAATGCATGACCCTGGCATCTCTATGTATGGCCATGTACAGGCAAAACTGTATGCCTCCAAAGTCTATCGGTATAATTCCTTCTGACCATTACAGTAGTAGTCAGAAAAACTATTCGAACGCATCTATTCAATGGTTATTGTATCTCTGTGAAACAGAAAAATTGAACATTCGACATGCTCTAAATCTTGGGGAAGTAAAGAAGGGTTCCTTTTATCTTGACGGCTATGCCATAGTTAAAGGTATTCCGACTGCCTTTGAATTTGCTGGTTGTTTTTATCATGGCTGTCCAGAATGTTATGATTTAAACAGTACCCATCCTTTAAACGGTATGACTTGTGTGGTTATGTATCAAAAGTTATGAGAAAATTGGAAATACTTAGGACAAAATTTAATCTAGATGTGCGCATGCTCTGGGAGCATTCTTGGGAGATGATGAAAAAACAAGACCTCAGCCTATAAACTTTCTTAAAGCACTGTAATTTCCCTCAACATATACAACCGAGGGACTCCTTGTTCGGTGGACGTATCAACGGTATAAAATTGTACCACAAGGTAGTGGGCCCTGAACAGATTCACTATTATGATTTCACTAGCTTATACCCGTTTGTGAATAAAACAAAAATGTACCCGGTTGGTCACCCCACTATCATTATTCAGCAGTTTTACGATCCCAGGCAGTATTTTGGATTAAAGCCACCGTCCAGCCTCCACGTGGTCTCAGTTTTCCAGTCCTGCCTCTCAGGTTTTGTGGGAAATTAATGTTCACCCTCTGTCGCACCTGTGCGGAGACAGAAGCTCAAATTGTGGACTGTCGTCACACAGAGGATGAGAGAGCTTTAACCGGTACTTGGTGCAGTGTGGAAATAACAAAGGCCATTGACAAAGGGTATAAAGTTTCAAAAGTATACGAGATTTGGCATTACCCCGAATGTACTTCCGAGTTATTCTCAGACTATATCAAGCTTCATCTAAAAGGCAAGCGGGAGGCCTCGGGCTATCCTGCCTGGTGTACGGATGAGGCTTTCCGAGACCGTTATATTTTAGACTAGCAGAATACCCGTGCTTCGCAGCGGAGACGTAGTGTGTTAAAGAAGTAATGAAAAAGAAAAGGAAACATTTTATTAATAACGTTACATAATTGACAATGTAATTGTGTTGTCATTGTCATGAGTGTTGCTGGCATATATATATATATATATATATATATATATATATATATATATATATATATATATATCAGTCAACAACCTCGTTTATCATGATTAATCCGTTCCAGACTCTGCATGATAAATGAATTTCTGCGAAGTAGGATTCTTTATTTATAAATCGAATATTTTCGCAGTTAGAGCATAGAAAACCTGTTTATGACCTAAATACAGTAATCCCTCCTCGATCGCGGGGGTTGCGTTCCAGACCCCCCCCGCGATAGGTGAAAATCCTCGAAGTAGAAACCATATGTTTGTATGGTTATTTTTATATATTTTATGCCCTTATAAACTGTTAACATTATTAGAGCCCTCTAGACATGAAATAACACCCTTTAGTCAAACGTTTAAACTGTGCTTCATTACAAGACAGAGATGGCAGTTCTTTCTCACAATTAAAAGAATGCAAACATATCTTATCTTCAAAGGAGCACCGTGAAGAGCAGATAATGTCAGAGAGAGCTCGCTAAGAAAAGCAAACAATCAAAAAATCAATACGTGCTTTTAAGTATACAGAAGCACCACGATAAAGCGGCATTTTGTAGAGGAGCGTCCTATCTTCTAGGCAAACAGCCCCTCTGCTCACACCCCCTCCGTCAGGCAGAGAGAATGAGAGAGACAGAGAAAGCAAACAAAACAAGCGCCATGCGGGAAGCATATCTTATAGCATTGAGGAGTTTTAGTTAATATGTAATACATGCTCTGATTGGGTAGCTTCTAAGCCATCCGCCAATAGCGTCCCTTGTATGAAATCAACTGGGTAATCAAACTGAGGAAGCATGTAACCTAAATTAAAAGACCCATTGTCCGCAGAAAGTGGCGAACCAGCGAAAAATCCGTGATATATATTTAGATGTGCTTACATTTAAAATCCAGCGACAGAGTGAAGCCGCGAAAGTCGAAGCGTGATATAGCGAGGATTACTGAATATATATATATATATATATATATATATATATATATATATATATATATATATATATACACATATACAAATATATACTGTGGAGCCAACCCGGACACAGACAGGCAGACATGTTCTTAATCACCACCACACGTTTATTATTTACAATATTTACAATAATTATGTCACTCAGACACAGTCACAGTGCACAAACCCCAATTCACAGTCCTGGCCACTCAATGCCTTCTCTTCGGGCCACCTCCACACTCTCATCTGCCTCGTCCTGCTTCCACCCGACTCCAGCCTTGAATGAAGGAAGAGAGACGGCCCCTTTTATACTCTCCCGGATGAGCTCCAGGTGGTTCCCGGCATTCCCCTCTTGGCCACGCCCCAGCTTGGTGGAAGTGCCGGCTGTCCTCCCTGCAGCTCTCCGGGTAACCTTCTAAGTCTTTCCCCCAGCACTTCCTGGTGTGGCGGAAGTGCTGAGGCAACAGGCAACAGGTCCCCCGTGGCCCCCAGAGCAACCAGGAAGGCGGCCCCCACGTGATCCAGGGTGGGCCTTGACCCTCTTCCGGTCCCTCACGGCGTCCCGGCCGGGTCGTTGCCCCTGGCATCCCTGACAATACATATATATATACACATATACATATATATATATACAAAATATACATATATATACACATATACATATATATATATATATATACACATATATATATATATATACACATATATATATATAGACACATATATACTCAGCAAAAAAAGAAACGTCCTCTGACTTTCAACTGTTTTTCCTTTCAGTAAACTTAATGTGTAAATATTTGTATGAACAGTAAAAGAGTCAACACCATAAGACATAAACTAAAAATGTTTCACAATGTGTCCCTGAATGAAGGGAGGCTCAAAATCAAAAGTACCAGTCAGTATCTGGTGTGGCCACCAGCTGCTTGAAGTACTGCAGTGCATCTCCTCCTCATGGACTAGACCTGATTTGTCAGTTCTTGCTGTGAGATGTTACCCCACTCTTCCACCAAGGCACCTGCAAGTTCCTGGACATTTCTAAGGGGAATGGCCCTAGCCCTCACCCTGCGATCCAACAGGTCCCAGACGTGCTCAATGGGATTGAGATCCGGGCTCTTACACTGCAAGGATGATCAGCTATCCTTCCTGTCTCCCTGTAGCGCTGTCTTAGGCATCTCACAATGCGGACATGGCAATTTATTTCCCTAGCCACATCAGCAGTCCTCATGCCTCCCTGCAGCATGCCTAATGCACGTTCACGCAGATGAGCAGGGACCCTGGGCATCTTTCTTTGGGTGTTTTTCACAGTCGGTAGACAAGTCTCTTTAGTGTCCTGCGTTTTAGAACTGTGACCTTAAATGGCTACTTTCTGTAAGCTGTTAAGGTCTTAACGACCATTCCACAGGTGCATGTTAATTAATTGACTATGGTTAATTGAACATGCATGGAAAACATTGTTTAAACCCTTTACAATGAAGATCTGTAAAGTTATTTGGAATTTTAAAACATTATTGTTGAAATACACAGTCCTGAAAAAGGGACGTTTCTTTTTTTGCTGAGTATATATATTAGGGGTGGGACTGAATTAAAAAAATTAATGTAATTAATTAGAGGCTGTGTAATAATTAATCTTGATTAATCGTATGTAATCACACATGAAAATTTGCCCCAAATTGCAAATGTTTTTGTTTAATTTAAAAGGGTTTTAGTGGGCGACAGAATCAAATAATAGACATGGACATGAATATTGTAAACTCAAGCTCTTTTAATTTCTGAAAAAAAATGCTTTTAAACTGCATTTCAATTCAAAACAGAAACAAAAATATTATCCCTGGCTAAAATTGGGCAGAGTTAAAAATAAAGTGGTATTTTAAGTACTTTAAGTACATTTTCAGAATGGTATTGTCTTTAAATAATAATAACCAAAATTTCAACATAAAGTGCAGTTTTTCTTCTTAAAAAAATAAGTCAGAAACATAAAATGTAATTTGACCAACTTAATCTTTAAACTCTGAGTAACCTTAGCCAAAATTATTTTGTACATTAGGCTAAAACAGTGCGATCATTGAACATTTTGTAATTAGATGTAATTAGAATTACTAGCGGTCACGGAAGTCCAATGATCCCCAGTAAGAGCCACAAAGTCCGCTTTCTGTAATGCATCTAATTTTGCTTGCTTTTCAGTGTGCACAAAACCACGCTTTTATCAAGGCTTCCGTCGGGTAGTCTTTTAAAATGAAATTTGCCTCCGATTAGTCCCAGCAACGCGCTTTCTTTCGACTCTTACATTTTTGTAGCTCTGATGTGTGCATCAATGTAATCGATATACCAGGAAATCATGCATTGACAAAAGTTCCCCTTTGCTTGGAATGCAAACTGTGATTAAATGCGTTATTTTTTTAACGCGTTATGGAGTACATGCATCAAAGCTTCTCAGCTGTGCTTGTGCTAAGAAAAGGAAACATTTTAAAAATAACATAACATGATTGTCAAAGTAATAGTTTTGTGACCGTTATGAGTGTTGCTGTCATCAAGGATTTGATCATCATTATTTCTTGCAATCAGGTTCGTATTTGGAGGATGTGTTTATTTAATGTTAGGTAAGACCCGGCAGTTAAAAGTCTCTTGCTACAGCAATTTTAACTCCGTTACAAAGTGATCCAAAGTCTCGTTTATACCTCGTGTCTTCTTAGTAAACTTGTATGTCTCGAGTACCGTCATTCGCCGTAGGCATGACAAACGGCAGCGGGAGTGTGTCTATAAACTTATTGTAAACTTACGGTTTTGTTTCCGCTGTAGCTGTACTTATGAATATACTTGTATTTATGAATACGCTTGTATGCATCACTTGTTTCATAATATTTTCTGCCTTCTCAATTGTGAAATGGCGTTTTTTGTTCAGCGCTGTTTGGAGGTCTTCCTTGTTCTCTACGTACTTACGTAGGAGGCGTGATGATGTCACACGAAACTCCGCCCCCCCACGGCCATGCAGCTCAACTACATTACAGTATATGGAGAAAAATTAGCTTCCAGTTATGACCATTACGCATAGAATTTCGAAATAAAACCTGCCCAACTTTTGTAAGGAAGCTGTAAGGAAGGAGCCTGCCAAATTTCAGCCTTCTACCCACACGGGAAGTTGGAGAATTAGTGATGATTGAGTGAGTGAGTGAGTGAGTCAGTTAGTCAGTCAGTGAGGGCTTTGCCTTTTATTAGTATAGATTATTATCAGAAGGAAGGTGTACAATTGGACCGCGATAACATCACCATAAATCCAGCCAAGAGACAAATTTCAAAGTTGTTTTTAAATTCTCTTTGGAGTAAATTTGGTCAAAAACCTCTCCATCACACTACTAGCTTTGTCAAGGACGGTGAGGAATTCTTGAAATACATTTTCTCCAAACAGTATAATGTTTCTTATTTTGAATTTATCGGCGATGAGATTGCTCAAATACAATGGAAGTACACCGATGAAAAGTATACCCTACCTGGTAGCGTTAATGTTGTCATTGCTGCTTTCACCACGGCCTATGCTTGGTTAGAGTTGTACGATTTACTGGACAGTCTGGGAGAAAGGGTGTTGTACCACGACACTGACTCTGTCATTTTTACTTCTCAGCCTGGTCAGCACAATCCTCCTCTGGGTGACTATTTAGGAGAGCTCACCAGTGAGTTAAATCCTGGTGATTATATTACTGGATTTGCTTCAGGCGGTCCAAAGACGTACGGGTATAAAACGGCACAAGGCAAAATGTGTATGAAGGTAAAAGGTATCACCATCAATCACAAAACCGGTAAAATTATAAACCTCGAGTCACTAACCAATCTAGTTCAGAATTTTGCGACGTTCATGAAGCCCCTCCTCAAGAGTTACTGGTTCACGGTAAGCAGATCCATCGAAATAAAAAACGTTACACTTTAGAAAACAGACCACTCAGGACGAAATTCAGAGTGGTGTATAACAAGAGGGTTCTCCTAAAAGATTACAACACAAGACCTTATGGCTACCTAAAGAGATTTTGACGCCCGCCTTCAACACCCCTTCGCTAAAATTATCTCGGGACCCTCTTGTTCCAGTAAATCCTATTATGTGAAAAAATTATTGGAACATTCGAACCACGTTGTGTCTCAGCCTTTTTAAAATATAATTTGGTTTTATCGTTGCTAGCAGAAAATGTACGACGAGCTATCGGCTAAATTTCAGCAATTAAAATTTATTGAAGGGCTCCCAAAGTCTTTATGCGACGACAAACTTCTCCCTCCTGAGATGATCTGATGGAATCGGCTAGCGAAAGCCAAGAAATAGAAAAAGCTTTCACAAAATATACTCATCATCAGAATCTGTCTATCATTTACTTGGTTCAAAATTTATTCTTTCAAGGAAAGAAAAGCCGAACAATTAATCTTAACGCCAATTATATTACTCTTTTTAAAAACCCCAGGGACAAATTGCAGATTACTACCTTGGCCCGCCAAATGTATCCGAGGCGTGTTAAGTTCTTTTGGAAGCTTTCGAAGATGCTACAAAACTACCGTACGGGTATCTCTTAGTGAATTTAAAGGCACAGACCCCCGACGAACTGCGTTTAAGAACAGGTCTGTTTTCGCCCGACTGGCCGGTTGTGTACACTGTGAAAAGATAAAAGAAGGTGTTCTGAGTCAAAGTTACATATTCTGTCAGCATGTCGGCCAGAATAAGCAGAAACCTAAAGCCTCTCAAGGCCTTACTCCATTGCTCTTGTCGCCGCCGTAAAATTCTTATCAACGCCTCTTCTGACGATTTAATTAATGCTTTGTCCGAAATAGCCTGTAATACTTTAAAAGGTAATATACCTCTTTCGCCCAAACAGTTTAAGCAACTCAAGAAGCATAAAACATCTGTCCGAAAAATGAGTGACAAAAAACTAACCTTAAAAAAGAAGAAAGCTATTCTGAACCAGAAAGGAGGCATTTTGGGAGCTCTTTTAAGCGTCGCCGTGCTATTCATATCCAGTTTACTAGCTTCTAGAGCATAAACATGGAATACGCTCAAAAAATGTATTTGGTCCCGCAGCAACAAATGTCTCTTTTTCAGCAAAAGAGTGCTACCCGAACGATCTCTTGAGTGCCACGGAAACTGAACTGGACAAAGAAATGAGAAATGTCCTGCAATGCTGTGATATAGGGGCTGACGAGAAGGTGAAGCTTTACACTTCTATCTTGCAGAGATATCTGATGTTAGTTAAAAAGGCTGATAAAGAAACTAGCAGCCTGATGCTCGTATTACCAAAAGAAGAAAATGGCGAGGGGGGCACTGGAACAGTCAAGGTGTCTGAGGACAAGGTTTGGCAAGAGGTTTTGAGAAGCGCACCTGTAAAATCAAAGAAAAATGTTGAATTTGTTTTACATAAAATGTCCGTTAATCCCCATCACGCATTTTGGAATAATTGTGGAGAGATCCAACATGGTGGATTTGGTCCGTAATCTGACCGCTTCTCATACAATACCTGAACATAGGAGACCGCGGGGGTGGAAGGAATTTGTAAACGCCATGGCCGGTTTAAACATTCCATTTTCTGTCGTACCTAATGATGAAACCAGAGAAATCCTTGAAAGTTTTAAGCCACCCCGCCGCCTCCCTCCCTGCTCATCAAACAGAAGTTAGCCCCTACCGACTGAAACCGAGAAAAAAGACTGGAATGGATTGCTTATTAATTTGTAAAATTATTTGTTTATTAAATACAATTTTATGTCATTACAGAGTGTCGTTATCCTTTAACCGTCTATTGAAATATTGTATTTATAGGTCTCTGATCTTTGCAAAGGGTACTGATAAAACAGAGTCCCGGTGAAGGAAGCCAGGAACAAACAAATTTAGAGACCATAGAGTCATTACTGTTCACGTCCTCAGAATACTTTTTTATTACAGAGGTGTACGGGAGACCTTTTCCTCTCTGATGCAGATAGAAGAGGCAGTGATGACCGCATTTGTCCGAGAACCAACTTTGAAGCTGTCGGTTATTGTAAATGATTTGTTTACAGTTTTTGCTTAAGAAATGGTAAATGTCTTTCGAAGTAGATAAAGTCCGGAGGATTTCCATAGGAATCCAAAAACTCCCCTTTCCGTCTTCTGTGAGGTAAATCCCCAGCCAGTGTTCTCCGGTTTGGGTTTGACGGTGAGTATTCACTACAAACATGGCCGGCAAGCCATTATTTTTTCCGTAGTTGATCACACGCCAGCACACACCGGAAATATCTTTCGTGTAGGGGTCTTGGGACAGTAGTTCTGTTAATTGTTTTGTATTCATGGTGTTTATTAGTAGTCATACAGAACATTACGTCTCTGGTTGATTTCAATGATGTTGTCAAAGACCGCATATACTATTAGATTGACGGTCCGAGGGAGAGGGACGCGGAAGCGTAATTTAAATCTCATGTTTCCAGTTTTAACTAGTGAAAAATGATTGCCGCATTCTTGATCGGGGGTTAGATCAAAAGCGAAAAGAGTATATCCTTGCGAGAACTCTGAACGGCTGATAGCCAGAGCTTGATCCTTCAAATGCTTACCAGTGGCCAATACCAGGTTATAATATTCTCTGGCACTATTGCCGCTTACAAAGTCTGGTTGAAAAGGTTTGGCAGGAATCTGTTCACCGTCCATGTACAGAGCCAGGAACTCTACATCATTGTGTTTGAAATTGAACGGGTTCCGTGTATAAGACCCGAAAAGGCCTCATTATCCACCATGCCAATCACCACATACTTTGGTAGTTGACCCAGAAACAGGTTTTCTTGATTGCATACTCGGATTCCCATGGGCATACTGAATACTTTCATATTCACCCTTTCCACAGGGTATTTAGCATTGGCTGATGTAAGGGCATGAGCGTGTCCTAATTTCACGGCCGGTGAAACTTTTACTTTTTTTACAAACAGGGAGGCTGATGTTATGATTACTCTGTAACGTTCGGCATCACCGGACATTAAGCAGAATTCATCTTTGTTCCGAACCATTTTAATCTTCACGTCTAGGCCATTCAATAGTAGTTTTTCCTGGAAAAAGAGATCTGTATGTATGTGCCCCAGAAGTTCAACAGTCCTGCTACCGGCTGTATAGGCGCTTCTGTTATTAAAACCAATGTTTTCTCCGTCGTAGTCTGTCTCTTCCAATTTGTTAAGTGTGTCTATGTAAAAAAAGTCCTGTAGCAAACTGAGAATGAAGAGTCTCTTGGCTGTAATTTAGCAGGCCTTCTAAGACCGCTCGGTAAGGATAACAATTTGAACTCTGTGATATTAGACGGTCCCCAGGGTGACATCAACTTGGGAAAACAAACTGGCTATAGGGTAGTTGACAAATCCGACCTTTGCCCCAGCAGGTATGTTAATTCCAGTCAGCATTCACTATCTTTCCCCTTAGGTGTAGAAGAGTGTTATTCAAGTCCAGGTAATCTTCCCCATTTCCGGCTATGAGAAATTCTAGCGGAGCTACTTCAGAGAGGGCTGAGAGTGGTGGGACTTCAACGTATATACTTTTATCTACACTCGTTTGAGTGAAAGGCACCGTAAACAGATCCAGTTCAGATTTGACACACTCTTCGGACATTCTGTGTACGAAAGCCATCTTTTCTTAAAAAATGTCTCTCTTCTTTTTGATTGCTTTAGTCTTGTTCCTCTTCTGACGACGTTTAGCTAATGCTGTAACAACAGCGCCTGGCCTTTTTAGCTGGCGGGGCCTGACGTGATCCCGGTGGTCTTGTGCGTTTTGTCTTTCTCATGACCATCAAGCCCGCTCCCTCCTGCTTTTCTAGGACTCCACCTGCAGCACTGGATATAGCCCCTATGATCACATCTTTTATAATATTTTTAACCAAGGGTTTGATATGTGGTTTTGCGATGTCGAAGCCTTTTTTCAGGAGAGGTAAAGCTCTTCTAAACAATCCTCGAAATATACCTCCAATCCCCCCACCATACATTACAGGGGATCCAGAGAATCCCGGTAAGCCGTTACCCGCTTGGGTCTGATAATATTGGATGTAAGGTGTCGGGTCCTGGTAAGACCTCATTGTTTCAGTCATGCATGCAATGTCTGACGGGTCTGAAATGCAACTTCACTATCACCTTACCAAACTGAAATGGCACGTTTTTGTTCTGGTCCGTCTTTATTTTAATAGTCACTGTGTCAAAATGATTCTTGCTGGCTGGAGCATAATGTGGTTTGTCATATGTGATGATTGTAATTTTAATCGCCTGATCCCCTATATGAACACACCTCAAAAGGGGTACGTAGCTGTCTCCGACTCTCTGATGAGATACCATATCCCTGTACACGTACAAAGTGTAAAAGCTGGCCCTGATGTCGGCGGGGAAAGGAGCCTTATAAGTTAAACCCCGAGTCTGATCAGGATGCGCTCCTAATATTCGATCCACCTGTCCTTTAAAGTGTATAGTTTCATCCTTTTCACCCGGTACCACGTAGACTCTTTCCACATCATTATAACTGAATTTCGCAGGGTTCTCAGAAGGGACAAATCCAACTGCAACATCTGTCAAAGTGGGCAGGCTTAAGGTTGTCGAATTCATAAAAGACAGTAGGTCGTGAATACCTTCGTAATATCCGCATGGAATGTAGTAATGTTTTTTTACCCCCGGGCTGAAACGTAGAATTCGTTATCCGGTTTGTCTATGGTATTCCACGTATGTGGGTACTGAATTTCGGCTAGACCGACTTCCCAAGAACCTTCTAATTCTATGGGTTTAGTATGCTTCGTCGTGAAATTGGAAATTGTGTTGTTAGGGAAAATGTCTGAGGAAGCGTTGCTCGGTAGAGTCACAATAAAACTTTTGCGCTCCTTCGTATACCGCTAGAGAATGAAGAGTCGATTAGGAGCACTGTGGATTTTATTGAACATCTTGGGCTTGGCTCTCCGGTATCCAGCTGTTAAATTTTTCTGGCCAGCCGAGCCATTTGACTAAAATGAGTCGTTTTTTATTCTTAACTTTCCTAGCCAGTATTTTTTCGATCCTGTAAACGTCTGTGGATCCGACTTTAATTTTCTGTAATTCAGGGTTGTAAAAGGATCCTACACGCTCTTCACCATCGTAGTCTTTCTGTTTGTACACCGCCGGTGCCCTAGGTACAAGTTCAGATACGGTAAAGATTTCATCTGAAAATGTTTGTTCATAACCTTTCTCAAAAGGATGTCTGGTTTTAGACACCCTAACTGTGTCTCCTACTTTGAACTTAAACAACGGCGGACCCGGGGGGTTGGCTACGCTGTATAAATTTTTGAAAACTTTCCAGGAATTTAACGTGTTTACATCGGAAGGAGCCATTTTTATGCTTCGATGATAACTTTTGTTGTAAGAGTATACTAGATTCGGCAATATATTGATGTAGGGTCTCGTGTTATTGTGGAAGACGAATGTTCTCTTCGTTCCCTTGTACTAATTCATGTCTGAGAAGTAAGCTTTACAAAACCATGTAATAGCATGCTTTGTTTTAGCAAACAGTAAAATATCAGAACACACCTCCACTCAACCTGGTTAAATGGCTTAAATCAGTTTTCATCTCTCTTACGGTTGCTTTAATCATTCTCCTGTTTGTAGCTTGCTGTATTGTTCCCTTGATAAGATACACTGTATCCAAGTATTTTACTGCCTCTATGGCAAAGGCTTACTTTTTACACAAAGAAAAAATGCTTCAGATCAGCACAGCCACCCCACACTCCTCCACCCACTCCACTCCATCCCCCTCTCCTACCCTTTCCTACTCAACTCTCCCTGATCAAATATTTTTTGTTTGCTAAAAAAGGGGGGAATGTGGAAGACGAATGTTCTCTTCGTTCCCTTGTACTAATTCATGTCTGAGAAGTAAGCTTTACAAAACCAAGTAACAGCATGCTTTGTTTTAGCAAACAGTAAAATATTTGTGCAAAGGATTCAAGGTCTGAGCATTCCACACATGAGCCTGCCTTATCACGTTTTCCCTTAGCTTACATCTGAACGCCATAACAAAAGGAGACAAGAAATCATGTTTTACAAGGGATGTTAAAGGGGCTCAAGGTTTGTGTATAATAAATGTGTTGACTGTTACATTTTATAATGATATTAAATCACGCATTCTAGGGGTATAAAACTGGACCCCACCCAACAGACGGGGTTCAGAAGAGCCCTGACGCTGTCATGTATATTTGATTGTCTGCTTTTCTGAAACTCTTCTCACCGTGACTCTGAAAATAAAGCTGCTTTATAACCTCACCTGCTGTCGGGTCTGTGTTTTCATCCACATTATAAGCGCTGAAATATTTCCACATTTTAGATTTTAGCGTGCAGTTAAATCTCTCCACCACGGAGACCTTTAATTCGTTTCCTGTGGTGAAATGTTTTATTTCGATCTTCTTTAACAGCTTTTGAAAATCTCGGTTGAAAAACTCTTTCCCCTTATCGGTCTGGAGCTTCTTTGGAGTACGCCCGGCACTCAGAATATCTTGGAAGGCTCTTGTCACTTCCTTACCCGTTTTTTTCTTCAGGGGTCATACCCACGCATACTTAGAAAGTACGTCGATACATATGAACAAATATTTATAACCCAGATTATGCTTGGCCAACCCGATTAAACAGAGTCAGGCTCAAAAAGACAGGTATGCTGCGTCTGGCTGGGGTGGTCTATGAAACAACCTTGACAGCTGCTTTTTAGGTCCCGATCGACTATTATGTCCAGCAGAGCCGCAATCAAACTCTTGATTAGTTTCAGAGTTTTTGAAGTGTTTCACCCAGGGATCCGTCAGTTTGTTCAATGTCCATGCCCTCATAATCAGAATTCTGGGACGATAGCTTCCAAGCGGCCAGAGCATCTACCAAGTCGTCCACAGTCTCTTCTTGATGCATGGTCTGCATGGCTATCTCCTCAGCGACCGTTAGGCTTCCCAGAGCATCCTCAGCAGGGACAAAAAAGTCAGGTACTGTACGGTTCTCTAGGAGACTATCCAGCCAATACATATCATCAGGGGCGGGTAACTGAGGTTCGGGCCAATAGATCTGGTCATTTGAGGGCATCACAAGATCCGGCCAAGATGGTGGGTCTGAAGGAGAGTTGTTAGGAGCAGAGTATCCAGAGTTAGGTACGATGTCGTCGGGCCAAAACAGGCCATTGACTGCCGCTGTCTGTTCCATAGACCAACAGGCCTGATCAGGGACATAATCGGCGGGGTGCTGGTTGTTACCCGCCTAAAACACATCTTTGTTTGTCAGCATCTGGTCTGCAGCAGAGTAGCAGGGCTGTTGGTTAGTGTCGATCATCTCGTCGGGAGTAGAATAGGCGGTGTTGGCTTGAAGGTTAGCTGGCCAAAACAAATCGTTGTCTGTCAGCATCTGGTCTGCCGCAGAGTAGCCGGGCTGTAGGTTAGGGTTGATCATATCGTTGGGAGTAGAGTAGGCGATGTTGGCTCGCGCACACAAAGCAAGGGAACGATGAGAGCACCAGAACTCTGCTCACATCGCGTCGCTTCGTACCTCAAGCCGCAAGTAGTAAGTCTGTAATAAGCGGAATACCGCTACGCTTTGCACTCACGGGACGGAAGGACAATCCCGAACGCTTTTATATAGTAGATTATTGTACTGTACATTTAATTGCACACAAAAACAAACAGTTCTTACACACAACCACTAACCTATGAAGGCACTACCTCAGTAGGAGAGTCTTCAGAGGTGGTGCAGTATCTTCAGCAGGTGCGTTGTTGTCTTCTTCCGCTGAAGGAGTACTAGGAGTAGGCAGTGGGTGTCAGGGTGCGCGGCTGAAGAACATCTTGATAGGCAGTTGCTGGCGCTGTCTTTTCATATGCGTGAGGAGGCTTTTGTAGGGTATTGCCACCTTTAATCATATCCAAGAGTTTCACCTTCTCCTGGATAGTAAGCATCTTCCTACGGCGCTTAGTTTTATTGTCAGAAGGCTTAGAAAAAGCAGCACGTTTAGGAGCCATCGTAGGGTTTAGATAAAAGTTCTCAGAAAGCGCAAGTGTAGTGACGTAAGCGTGTATGAGAAAAAAATCGCGATAGAGTGAAGCCGCAAAAGTCGAAGCGTGATATAGCGAGGGATCACTGTAGTGCACTTTTTAAATCACATAGAGCCTTCTCAGCCTGCTCATTCCACTGTATGTGGCCAGAAAGAGGAAGGTCAGCAGTGTTAGCTAGATTTTGCAAAGGCTGTGCTCTTTCAGAAAAATTTTAAATCCATTGTCGACAGTAACCTAAAATGCCCAATACAGACATAACCTGTTGTTTTGTGACCGGTCTGGGCAGGATTGGAATAGTGGTTATGCTGTCTTTTGACAGAGCTCTGGTACCACAAGTGATGTCATGCCCCAAATATTTGACAGTGGTTTGAACTAACTGCAGCTTGGCTTTGGAGACCTTGTGCACATTTTCTGCAAGATACTTGAACAATAATTCTGTATCTTGTGTGCATGCTTTCTCTGTTTCACTACAGAGTAATAAATCGTCAACGTACTATATCAATGCATTCCCACTGTCAGGCCAGAAACCTTCCAGGTTTTGAGCAAGCGCTTGGCCGTATACACAAGGAGCCTCTGTATAACCTTGTGGCATAACGGTCCATGTCCAACGGCGGTTTTGAAAAGTAAAAGCAAACCAAAACTGAGAATCAGGATGTACAGGAATAGAAAAGAAAGCATTTGCTAAGTCAATAAATAAGAAATAACGCGCAGATGGAGGGATTGCAGACAGAATAGTGGAAGGATTAGGCACAATCGGTGCTCTAGGAAAGATAGCAGAATTGACTTGTCTGAGGTCTTCTTTACTGGCAAGATAGGAGAGTTTACAGGAGAATATTTAATAGGAATTATAGCCCCCTTTTCAACGAGATCTTTATGTACAGCAGCAATTCCGAGTTTAGCCTCGGGAGAGAGAGGATATTGCGCACGGCGAGGACGGAAGGAGGATTTTGGAAAGATTACTAGAGGTTCACAATTTGCTATTCTGCCAAAATCATTTTTCCCTTGAGACCACAGTGTGTCAGGAATCGAAGAGAGCCATGGAATGCTATCAGTTTGCAATGAACATAAAGAGAGAGACGGGTGACACAGGGAACGAACGACTGGCAGATCAATCTGAATTACTACTTTAGTAACTAGATGGTCTGAGGTGTCAAAAATACCTGGCGCAACGTACAGCCAATCAGTTCTATTTAGACATTTTTCAACCCAGTCCCCAATTTCAACCCAGCGAACGGTGTTAGATTTAGCTAGAGAGACATGGGGCACTGAACCACCTAGATAGAAAATACTTTGTGAGCATGTGAGGTGAACTGATGCAGCAGCTTTAGTAGATGAAACAAAAATACATGGAATGTGCAAAGTTTCAGGGCATGTACTGGAGGAAAGAAAAGATTCTAACCACGGAGTGTCTACTTCAGCGGGGAAATATTGGGCAGTACAATGCAGGGTGTCCGGGACTTGTAAGTGGGGAAATAGGCATGAGGGGAAAGAATGAAGAGCTTTCAAGAGGAGTGTGTGTGGTGAGATGTCAAGGGTCCATGCAGCAAAAGAGGGCTTGGGGTGTGTAGTTTAGCATAGGAGCTTAGGAATGGAGCAGTAAAATCCTTGTTCAGTTAAAGAAATTGAGACTGACAACTTAGTCATAAGATCCCTTCCCAGCAAGTTCACAGGGCACAAATGATTTAACAGGAAGCGATGAGTCAATAATGGGCTGTCAGTGCTGAGCTGCACTTGCAGAGATTTTGAGACCAGCAAAGCATGAGGCTGTCCCGAAGGCAGTAAGCACCTGTACTGTATTTTTTGAGGCAGGGACCTCCAACAGCGACAAAGTGGAGCACGTGGCTCCTGTGTCCACAAAAAAGACAGTTTCTTTGCCATTTACTATTAAAGTCAATAAAGGATCAGTATCAGCATGATGAGTAAGCAAAGGAAACTGGAAAAAGTGGCTGGGGGTCCCTGCTAATTCCTAGGACCAAGGAATGTCATTGGGCTCAGGTAGAGGGGGTGGCGGAGGGCGCTTTTGTGGGCAGTTGCGTCTGAAATGTCCAAGTTCACCGCAGCTGTAACAGGCATATGACGCTGGTGTCTGCTCCAAAGGGTTAGGCATCTGAGCGAAAGGATTATTAGGGTTTGATAATTATAACCTGCGTCCTCTTCCGCGCCCTCAACTTCCAAAGAAATTTCTGTGTCCTCTCCCCCTAGCCGGGTCAGTTCCACCAGTATAGTAATTTATTTGTGCAGCCAACAGTTTGGTCTGTATGTCTGTCTGACTCTTTTAATTTAGTCTGTCTCTCAGCATGCTCTGCATGACGCTTGTCTTCCTTGAACGTAGCACTTTCCCAGCCTATGCAGGACTTGCGAACTTTGCTTTGAATGTCACTTCTCAGTCACGAGACAAAAGGAGGCACTGCAGCACGAGTTCTATCGTTTGCATTGTCTAGCCCAGAGTGATTAGCCATCAGATCTTGCAACCGGTGAGCCCATTCATCCACTGTCTCGCCTTTTTTCTGCTTAGCGGCTGAAATTAGTGACTGGTCTGTGCTCTTTTTATATTTTTCTGCCAGAGCTCCTTTCAAAGCCTCCCACTGGCCGAGGAAAGGACCTTCATTCCCGGGGACTCGGGGAAGAGCTTCATTCCAATGCCAAGGGGCACCGTTAAGATCACCATGATTTACAGTTGCCCATGTGGTGCCCAGCTTTCGGCGGAGCACCTGTGTCCACTCTGCAGCATTTGGTTTATACATGTCAGCCAGCTGCTGTAACTGCTCCACAAATTTCAGTCCACCGACCGCTTTGGGGTTGGGCAGTTCAGACACCACATCCTTTAAATCTTGAATGTCCCAATTTCGGTGAATCATTACGCTAGTGGGATTATTATTGCCTGGGGGTTGTGCGGGATCATGTTGGGGATTGGGGACTTCAATGATGCGGCAAGAGAATGTCGGGCCAGAAGGTTTAGGGGAGCCAAAGGGGGAAGTAAAACCACCCATGGGTTTAGAGTAGAGGGTCTGACTTCTCGTGCGCTGGGAGACAGATGACTCTTCTGGTTTCTGCCATTACAACCCAGCAGCATCTTGTGAATGATCTGAATCATCTTCCTCAGGGTCAATATGTGAGGACGGGTCATTAAGATATTGTTCATCGTAAAAACTTGCTCCAGACAGTTCGTCTGTTAACAGGGGTGCAGCTGGAAGAGGGGGTGCAGGAGGTGGAATCGGGGGAGTTTGGTAAGGAGTGGGTGGACAGATTACGGGGTATAGGGGGTCTTTCCTTTCGGTCTTCTTTCTTTTACTTTCAGGCTTGGGCTCTGTCTCTACCTTCGTTTTCTGCAACGCTAGCAATAACTCTTCCTTTTCTTTCTGTGTTTTGACCTCAGCAGCCAGCAGCTCGTTACGCTTCTGCGCCGCTTCCAAGGTCCTATCTTTTATCACCAATTCCCATCTATCAAACATGTCCATTCGATACGGACCTTTGTTACAACATCCTTGTGCATTTCTACATAATATTTTCCTTATTTCTTGTATTTCTGATACGTCCACAGTCCCGTCTATCTGCCACCACTCTGTTTATTCCATTTTTTACATGCTTTCTTAAAGTCTAATCCGGTTTTCTTTTCTATTAATTTTCTAGGTAAACCCCCTTTCGGACCCGAGTGAAAGCTTGTGCTTGTTTGTGTTCTAGTTGCGTCCGTAATTCATTCAGATATTTTGTTCATGTAATAGATGGTACTTCTTATTTGAAACATGGTAATACTGAACATCAGGCACAAGCATTCACGTACAGAAAATGATCTAGTGTGCACGATCCTCAAGAATAAGAAGCAGTGGAATACAGCACTTGCACCCTCCCACTGTAGAATACAAGCAGACTCATTTTAATTCTCTCACCACTTTGGCCACCACTTCTCCTTTTTCCCGTCCCCATGTCTTCTGATGTTTCAAGGAGGGGCTCCAGCTGCCTGTGACCTTCACCCCGATAGTAGGTATACTGTAAGTAAACAAAATGTACCAGTGGACTGAGCTGTGCTAAGTTCAGCAGAGACTTTATTTCCTGTGGTAAGAAAATTCACTTGTAAAATTTATTATAGAGGAAAGCCTTTTTTTTATTAAAAGCACAATTAAACCAAAAACAGCAGTAGCTAGAAACATGGTTAAGAACAACTTATCCAAAATTGTGAAGATGTGGAAATACCAGTTGAGTACTTCCAAATACACACTTTTAAAATTCATATTTTTAATTTTATTTTCCTTGCTCCTAAGGGTAAATCAAAGAATAAAAAGAAGCACAAGAAACAAGGGAAGAAGAAGAAGAAAAAGAAAGCATACAGTTCAAGCTCTGATTCCTTATGATGTGGACAAAGACAATTACATGAAGTACGCAGCAGCAAAGGAGCTGCATACCGGTTTTAAGATTTGGCTTTTGTTATTTATCAAGGAAATAAATCCTGCATGATTCTGCCTCAGATGTCTACTGTTGCAAGAGCTGGTTTGAAATGTTTTGGGTTTAGAACTTGGGAGTATTTTAATTCAGTGTGTTACAGTGTGATTCTACCTAACTGCAATAGTAGAAACTGGAAGCTTATAAAACATTTAAAATAACTTTAATGTATATTTTATACCAAATGCTGTGACTTCAGAATAGGGCGTTGTCATTTTTTTTTGTTTTACATTTATTTAACTTTTGTCTTTTTTTTTTAAATAAATAAAAATGCCTTTTTTCTAGAGAGTGTTTTTGTGCGGGCCTTCAAATGCTTTATGAATATTTTATATGGGCATACATTCCTTTTGAGTATGTTTAGCTCTTTTGAGAAGTTCACCTACATGTTTCAACACTTGAAATGCATTACATGGACTGTCTTTGTTATACTACTCCAATGGTCTCTTTATTGGAAATAAATGACTTCCTTCAAAATTATATACTTAGAAGCTTTTGATCTACTTGTGACATCTTTGAAAGTATTGTTCAGCTTTGATTTGGCATTTTTATTATTCAAACTTTGTTATACACTTTGTAAACCTCATGTATGTTAACTTAGAACTGCAGGTTCGTAGTTTAAAAATCATAGTACATTTGTCATTTTATTTTAAATACAGGCTTCATATTGAAGTATGTCCAGACATATTTTTGTTTTCAGTAACTGTGTACAGAGTTTTGATTAGATTTATGTTGTCACACACGTGTGCATGGGAGGCAGCTAAAAGGCTTGAGGGACGGCAGATCTGAGGCATGCCGGAAGCTGGCAGAGTGCACTGACTCTTTTTCTGTCTTTCCTGTAGACCATTCCCGGGAGATTCCATCTGGCTCCCTTGACGTCACTTCCAGGACTAAGCCAATGGAAGGAGACCTTACCGGCTCAGGCCCCTGTGATGTCACATCCGGGCTCGAACCAATGGCTAAAGAACATGGGCCTGATCCTTATGACCTCACTTCCTGTCTTCCCCTTTAAAAGCCTGTCCTTTTTCCCTAAATCCTCAGTCTTGTTTTAGACTCATTTGTATGCACATCAGTGCTGTTTATTTTGATAAAAAACGACTTTGCAGCCAGGATACCAGAATATACAGGTGGCTGCACCAAACCTTTATCAGAGGCTCATTATTGTGACAATGTCTACAGGTCAATAAAAATCCTGTTTTCTGACTCTAATGCTGTGGCTTGTGTTGAAACAACATAAAAAACATTCATTAAAGTAATTGCCCAATAAACAGTTTCAGATTTGCTGTAGATGTCACAACAAACTGCTCAACAAGGAGATTAAACTTAACTGATCCATCATTTTACTTCTTTTCATTTTATTCTGTAAATTAAATGCATAATTTTACCTAAACTTCTGTCAATTAAAAAATTAAGCATGTGGTCAGAATATAAAGGAAACTAACTCTGTCTGCATTACAGAAATTGTACTTTCCATTAATGGCACAAATTTGCTCTGGAACAAGAAATATGATTATTTTAGCAATTTTAAGGAACAATCAGTAAAAAAATAAACATTTTTCATTAGCATAGGAATTATTAACAGCACCAATTTAAATTCTTGCATTTTATCCAAATCTGATTCTTTTTGTGACCTGTTCAGGTTATGATGGAGAGAGTCTGTGATTGGATCAACCAACATTAATAGGAAATGTGTGATTCATCAATGTTTTTTAAAGAAATGTTAAAACAAGTGTTTAATTCAAGAAGATATGCAAAGTGCATTAGTAGGTATTTATATAAGAATTTATGCCTCTGTTGAATTTTTGCTCCATCCTAGGCGTATTACTTCCCAATGTTGCTGTGTCAGTTGGCCATGCTTGTTCATGTTTCTAATCTAAAAAGGGATCAGCTTAGCTGTTCCCCTTAACATGTCTTGCTGTTTTGTTTTTTGTTTTTTTGTTATTCATATGGTTGAACATTAGGGGAGAAGGAAAAGCAATGCATACATAGCAACTTGATCCAAGGAGCATTGGAGTGAATGACAATTCTCACATAACATGTTAGTTATTTCTCAGCGATGTCCAGAGCTTTGATACTTAACACTCCAGAGGTAAGGAGACAATGTGATTTATTGGTATTAAGACTCTTGCTTTGCTGTCTCTGATTTATCATTTGCTTGGTCTTCACCCAGATGTTACAGACTACCAGCGACAGGCACTGAAGAGAGCTGTGCGTATGGTCTGCCACTCCCCAAAATGAGGTGAACTCTTGACATTTGGCTCTCCTTAAATTTGCACAAATTCTGTTTGTTGAAAGCTCTTTAGTTGACATCTGATACTTTCATGAATGAGTCTTTTATGAGTACACACAGGGAAAGATCAGTGCACTGCTTTTTCAGAGTGTAAACCGTAAGTGTTGTGGTAGAATAAACGTCACAAATACAAAAATAAAGTTTTGGGAACCGTCCCCATATATTGTCGTCCAGGCAATATGAGAAAAATGCAGTGATTCAAAGTCTTGAAAGTACAATGAATGGATTTACTGATATAAAATGGTGGTTATCTAGCAGAACAAAACATGTGACAGGAAATGGTTGGCATTGCAGCAGGAACCGGAAACAGTGTCATTCTGATGAGTCGGAAGTGAGGTGGTTTGTGGGTGCCGGAAGTGACGTCATAAAGGTTGGCCGGAAGTGACGTCATTGCGGCCATTTTGGAACCCAGAAGTTGCTGGATTATTTCTCTTCTTGTTTTCTGTTGATGAAAGAGAGTTCAGGTAAGCACCACGTGACAACCTCTTATCTTGCGATGTTTTACTCACCTTTAGGCTCTTTGACTGCCTCCTAATCGCCCATGTGTGACATGACCCCCCCCCCTCAGCCCAGACCATTCAGGTCAGACAACCTGCACCGCCAGGTCGTGGACATGAGAGAGAGCATCTGTGTTGGCTTGCATGGAACCCCAACGATAAATGACACTAAAACAATAAGGTTGTAAATCCAAGAACCACCTAGTGATGCGCGGGTTAGACTCACGATGAAGGGACATCCACTGCAAAACGGCATGATCCGTCACCAGAGTAAACTCGCGCCCTAATAGGTAGTACCTTAAAGACGTGATAGCCCACTTGCTCGCCAAGGCTTCTCGCTCCACCACAGCATACTTGGTCTCCCGTTCCAACAATTTCCGGCTAAGGTACATAACGGGGTGTTCAGCACCGTTGACGCATTGGCTCAGCACAGCACCCAATCCTGTAGCCGATGCGTCGGTCTGGAGAATAAAAGGAATAGAAAAATTAGGGGATTTCAACACAGGTGCTGACGTAAGGGCCAACTTTAGGTCACAGAATGCTTTGTGAACCAAATCGTCCCATACCACTTTTAAAGGCACTCGTTTCTTTGTTAAATTAGCTAAGGGCGAAGCAATTTCAGAGAAATGCGGTACAAAACAGCGATAGTAACCCGCCAGCCCTAAAAATGCTTGAACCTGCTGCTTATTCATCAGACGGGGCCAATTCATGATGGCTTCAATTTTATTACGTTGTGGTTTAACAACACCCCTACCTACCACGAAGCCTAAATATTTGGCTTCCTTCAATCCAAAGAAACATTTCTTCGGGTTAATGCGAAGCCCTGCTGACGCTAGTGTGGAGAGCACTGTTTTAACCTGCGATACATGATCCTTCCACGTGCCGGAATAAATGACTACATCATCCAAGTAAGCGGCACTATAGGAATTGTGGGGCCGTAGCAGTGTGTCCACCAGACGTTGAAAAGTAGCTGGTGCCCCGTGCAAACCAAAAGGAAGAACCCTGTATTGCCAATGTCCACTGGGTGTACTAAAAGCGTTTTTTTCTTTAGCGGAGTCCGTTAAGGGAACTTGCCATTGTTCGGATGTCGAATCAGAACCAAAATTAAGATGTGCACATGACGTGAAAAGAGAACGAGGTTGTCCGGAGGAGGGACCGATGTCCCTGTCCTTCCATGGTTTCAGCAGATTTATGTGATTCACTCGGTCGACGATTAGGTTGTTTAACCAAATAGTCCACGAGTCCTTTTCTTTCCTTTATTTCATAGGGGCCTTGCCAATGTGCTAATAATTTTGAATGGGAGGTTGGGACGAGCACCATTACATGATCACCCAGGACAAACTCCCGAATGGTGGTGTTTCTATTATAGTAACGAGACTGCGCTGCTTGTGCTTTTTGTAAATTGTCTTTTAAAATGGGTCTAATTTTCTCAAGTCTATCGCGTAATTGTGCGATATATTCAAGAATATTTGAAGTAGGGAGGACCTCCTCTTCCCATCCTTCTTTTAACATATCCAAAAGCCCTCGGGGTTGTCTCCCATACAATAATTCAAAAGGAAACCTGTAGAGGTCTGTGGGACTTACCGGTAAGCAAACAAAATGAGGGGAAGCAACTGATCCCAGTTTCTTCCATCCTCGTTAACTACCTTAGGTAACATCTGTTTCAAGGTTTGATTAAAACGCTCTACCAACCCGTCAGTTTGGGGATGATAGACTGACGTTTTCAGATGTTTTATACGGAGTAATTTGGCTATCTCCCTGAACGTCTCAGAAGTGAAAGGAGTCCCTTGGTCTGTTAAAACCTTGTGGTCCCCGGCCGGGGCTGGGGCCGGCCGGGACGCTTGTGCCTCCCTCCAGGAGGACGAGAGGAGGGCTTGTGCCTCCTCCACACCCCGCGGAGGGGGCGTCCGTCCTGGTTTTGTTGGGGACCACGGGTACAGGGCATGGAAGCCCAGCCCTGTAGGGGCCCGTGGTCACAGCCAGGCGGCGCTCCGATGCCGGTTTATCCCGACGGTCCGCTGGCTGGGGCTGGAGCCCGCCGGGACACCTTGAGGACGTGAGGAGGGCGAGTGCCTCCTCCAGACAGAGTGGGGCGTCCGTCCTGGTTGGGCAGGGGGCCTCGGGTACAGGGCTTTGAAGCCCAGCCCTGTAGGGACCCGTGGCCACCGCCAGGCGGCGCCCCGGTGCCTAATTATCCCGGGAGCCCGGCACTTCCGCCACACCAGGAAGTGCCGGGGGGAAGACTTTGTGTGGCACCCGGAGAGCTGCCAGGAAGACAGCCGACACTTCCGCCACGCTTGGGCGTGGCTAAGGACGGAACACCTGGGGCTCATCCAGGAGCCTTATTTAAGGGGCCGCCTCCCTCCAGTCATTGGTGGAAGTCGGGAGGAAGCAGACTGAGCTGGAGAGCGAGGACAGGAGGCGGCCAGGAAGGCACTAAGGACTGTGGGCCTGGACCTTTGGGGAATTCGGTGCGAGAAGGCACTGGGGGTGCACGTGAGCAAAGACCTTGTATATAGTGTATATAAATAAATAGTGTGTGGGAAAAATATGATGTCCGTCTGTCTGTGCCGGGGCCAGCTGTCACAGTGGCGTAGTCGGCAGGATGCTCCGCCTGGTTCAAGGCGGGGACCTGTGTTATTAAATCAAAAATATTCTGTGAACGGCCCGCAGCAGCAGCGGACCCACACTGGCGGGGGCCGCCTGCACAACCCGCAGGAGCGCTTAAGCCAAGAAACCGCCGCCGGACAGCGGAATGGCTTTCCCGGTGCGGAGGAGAACCCGACATCGCCGGGGGCAGCGGGCTCCAGTCGCGCTGTCGAGACGGACAGCCAGGCCGGCGTGGCAGCACAGAAGGCCACACCGAGGCGGGGCCTCGGCATGACGGGATCCGGGAGGTAAGTGCCCTGCCCTGCAATCATCGGCCCCTCGGGGTCGGTCTTACCTTCATTCCTACAGGGAGGGACGAACCGGATCCGCGTCCGTGGCAGGAGCACGCCGGCCACGGACTGTCGGCAGCGCGGCGGGCGGCAGCAAAGAAGGCTGCGGAGTCGGAGCCGCTGCGGCTCAAGGAATCGCCGCAACCACAACGCGCGAAGAGGCACGCCTCCGCACTCGAGCAGGGGAGGCAAGATGGCCGCGGTCCGGAAGTCCCGCCCGCTGACAGGCACGGATTGGCGGTGTGTCTTGCGTGCCCGCCGATGATTGGATAGAGGCGGGCCCAAGGAACGCCAGTCTCGTGCCAAACCGAGACCCGATTGGGCCAGAGGGAGTGGCCCAGAGGAGGCAGGCGTCGCGTGGAGCTGATGGACAGGTAAGCCCACCGACGTCTGTCTCTCTCTCTCCACCAGCGGCTCGGCGTGTGTCGGAGGAGTCCCTTCGGCCCGCCCAGCCGCCTTTAGAGGAGTTGTTACGTTCTCGCCGCCAGTGTGAGCAGCTGACGGAAAGGCGGTCGCGTGGGAGAGACGCCGCGAGACGGAGGATCGGGCGCGGGCGCTGGAACCGGAGGCCGGCAGAACACGGCGGGGTGGTGAGTATTACCGCCCCGTAAAGCACGGGGGGTTTGCGAACATGGCTGTGACCGTTTACGGGACGATCAGCTCCAAGTAAGCAACCTCCCGACAGCAGACGCCGCGGTGCAGACGGCTAGCGAGGCGAGGGGCTCGAACATGCAGGGGCCGGTAGGATCGGGGCTGCTGAGTGCCCTGGGTCCTAGCGCCCTGCGCTCCAAGTCCGCGGCTGTCACCTGTCGCTCTGCCGGGACGCAGACGGGGCTGGTTTTGAGGTTTCGCTGTGCTCAGACCCAGACCGTCAGCGCGTCCAAGAAAAGAAGGAGGAACCGAAGGGTGAATGCCGGTTCCTCCGATAGGAGAGGACGCGGCGCTGGGTGCGCGCGGTCCGGAGAAAGGCTGTCCTCTGTGCGGGCAGAGGAAGTCCCCTGGGCGGCTGGGCGAGCTGCCTGTGAGCGGTGCCGCGGACGGCGGACGGGCACGGAACCAGCGGCGGAGGACTTCAGCAGGCAAGTCGGGGGCTGTCGGAAGGGGGCGGGAGCACTGCGGGTACGGAGACCGGCAGAGCGCTCGGGATGAGTGTCCTGGCAGTGCTTCTGGCCCTCTTTTTCCTTTTTCCACAGGTCCGAAACCCCGACGAGCGCTGAGGACGACGTCGTCAGGGACCTGCCCTCCTGAAACGGGCCGCTCTGCGGGAGAGCTCCACGCCGGGAGGCCAATAGTGACCCAGCTGGGGGGGACAACGGGGGCGAGAGCGGCGCGAGCCAGAGGGGCACGTTTGCGCCGGCGGGGGTGCCGAAGAAAGATGTCCCAGGGTGCCGTGATGGACCCTGGGGACATAGTAGGACCCTCTCCGGGGACGTGCTGCCCTTTCGGTTGTGCCGCTCGACCCACGTGTCCTCGCTAGCGGTGGGGCACTGTGGTCCCCGGCCGGGGCTGGGGCCCGGCCGGGACGCCCAGGAGGACGAGAGGAGGGCTTGTGCCTCCTCCACACCGCGAGGGGGCGTCCGTCCTGGTTTTGTTGGGAGCCACGGGTCGAGGGCATGGAAGCCCTACCCTGTAGGGGCCCGTGGTTACCGCCAGGCGGAGCCCTGATGCCGGTTGATCCCATGCAGTCCCCGGCCGGAGCTGGAGCCCGGCGGACGCTTGGAGGACGAGAGGAGGGCTTGTGCCTCCTCCCACACGAGGGGCGTCCGTCCTGGTTCTGTTGGGGACCACGGGTACAGGGCATGGAAGCCCAGCCCTGTAGGGGCCCGTGGTCACAGCCAGGCGGCGCTCCGATGCCGGTTTATCCCGTACGGTCCGCGGCTGGGGCTGGAGCCCGGCCGGGACACCTTGGAGGACGTGAGGAGGGCGAGTGCCTCCTCCAGACAGAGTGGGGCGTCCGTCCTGGTTAGGCAGGGGCCTCGGGTACAGGGCTTTGAAGCCCAGCCCTGTAGGGACCCGTGGCCACCGCCAGGCGGCGCCCCGGTGCCTAATTATCCCGGGGCCCGGCCACTTCCGCCACACCAGGAAGTGCCGGGGGGAAGACTTTGTGTGGCACCCGGAGAGCTGCCAGGAAGACAGCCGACACTTCCGCCACGCTTGGGCGTGGCTAAGGACGGAACACCTGGGGCTCATCCGGGAGCCTTATTTAAGGGGCCGCCTCCCTCCAGTCATTGGTGGAAGTCGGGAGGAAGCAGACTGAGCTGGAGAGCGAGGACAGGAGGCGGCCAGGAAGGCACTAAGGACTGTGGGCCTGGACCTTTGGGGAATTCGGTGCGAGAAGGCACTGGGGGTGCACGTGAGCAAAGACCTTGTATATAGTGTATATAAATAAATAGTGTGTGGGAAAAATATGATGTCCGTCTGTCTGTGCCGGGGCCAGCTGTCACAACCTCTTTGGGGATCCCAACACGAGCGAATATCCCTACTAATTCCCGTGCGATTTTTTTTGTATTAGCTGAGCGCAATGGAACAGCTTCTGGAAAGCGAGTGGCATAATCAACTAACACCAAAATATATTTAAATCCTTTTAACGAGGGTTCTAAAGGTCCTACGAAATCGATTCCGACTCTTTCAAATGGGATATCAATAAGAGGAAGGGGAACAAGAGGAGCTCGAGTCCGTCTTGGAATCTGGCGAAGTTGATACTCTGGGCAGGAACCGCAAAATCGCCGGACCTCCCCATTTATTCCTGGCCAATAAAATAGGAGTTTTATCCTCTTTAAAGTTTTATCGGAGCCTACATGGGCTCCTAGAAGGTGAGCATGTGCCAACTCACACACTTGTCGCCGAAAAGTGCGTGGGATTAACAACGATGCTCGCACTTCACTCCCGTGGTCAGCCACTCTATATAACAAATCATTTTTAATAACAAAGAACGGCGTTGGTGGCATGGGATCCAGACTTGTATAACCCTCGGTGGACACTATAGCATTCCTAGCAAATTTTAAGGATTCATCGTTCCACTGTTCTCTTTTAAAGGATGAAGGTGTTAAAAGGAATTGTGAAATAAAAGTTTGAATCGGGTCTTGCGCGACCCCAAGGGGAGGGGCTTCTGCCTCCACGTTAACTGTATTAGCTCCCGCAGAGGACGATGGGACATCGATTTCTTCGCATTGGGTGCTAGTATCAGCCCGTGCTACTGTGGGACATGGCGTGGAGGCAGTCGGATCAATATTTTCCATGACTAAGCCTAAATATTTCTTTGGTACAGTTAAGTTTTTACCGCTGGTAATTTCATTCCAATCTCTACCAAGTATGACTGGAAATGGGGGATCCGGTAATACAGCCATGGCCATGCTTGTCAAGATACCATTTACTGTCCCTACACATCTGGCTGTCTTATAATACCGGATATCCCTGTGAATACATTTAAGACTAGTTTTTATCTTAGTCCACTGTTGCGGTAAAACAAAACGGGCAGCAACAATAGAAATGTTGCTCCCGGAATCAAACATTGCCCTTACCTTTCTGCCATTTATAATAACTGCACCTGTATAAGGAAGAGACAAAGGGTTATTCACTGTGGCACAATACCTTTCTCCCCTCACCAACGAGCAATCCATGGGCTCGTAGGAACAGTTAGGGGATAGATGTCCAACCTCCACACACTTGTAACAGCGGGGAAGAATTGCTGGTCCATCCCGTCTACAGATGGCAGGTTCGGGAGCTTGTTTGCGTGCTCAGGAGCTGCCCCACGTGCCTGTTGGGTTCGGTGAGAGAACCGTTCTGATCGCCCTGATTAGCAAGCCGGCCAATGACGCTCCGCGATTTGGATTAGAGTATCCATGTCATTGAAGTTATGCTTCCGGACTTGCTGGGCAAAATGCTCAGGAAGGGCATGCACAAAGGTCTCACACGCAAGAACCTCAGCCATCTTACATGAATTATTTATGCCGGGCCATAGCCAACGACAGACCTTTCCGCAGGCTTCAAAGCCCTGGATTCTCAGTGGCCTCTCTGGGTCAAACTGCCACTCCCTCCATTCTCTTGCCTGCTGCTCCGGGGATACGCTGTAGCGTTTCAATACTTCCAGTTTGAGAGCGTCATAATCAGCAGCCTGCTCCTCAGTTAAATCATAATAAGCCCTCGACGCCGTTCCCTTCAGGTAGGGAGCCAGTTGGTACGCCCACTCTGACCTCGGCCATGCGTTCCGCTTAGCGGTACACTCGAAGATCAAAAAATAAGTCTCAATGTCATCTGATTCAGTTAGTTTTGTCAGAGCAATGGGTGGTGACCGAGCGACCTCCGTCCGTATTCTAGCTGCAGCACGAGCCTCCGATTCGGCTAATTGGGTCCTCGTCTCCCCCATTTGAATTTTCAAAGTTTGTAAATCTCCCATTATAGTGGAGAGAATGGTGTTCAGGTCTTGTTCCTCAGACATATTGAACAAAAATCCTGCCGGCTACGCCAATTGTGGTAGAATAAACGTCACAAATACAAAAATAAAGTTTTGGGGACCGTCCCCGTATATTGTTGTCCAGACAATATGAGAAAAATGCAGTGATTCAAAGTCTTGAAAGTACAATGAATGAATTTACTGATACAAAATGGTGGTTATATAGCAGAACAAAACATGTGACAGGAAATGGTTGGCATTGCAGCAGGAACCGGAAACAGTGTCATTCTGATGAGCCGGAAGTGAGGTGGTTTGTGGGTGCCGGAAGTGACGTCATTGTGGCCATTTTGGAACCCAGAAGTTGCTGGATTATTTCTCTTCTTGTTTTCTGTTGATGAAAGAGAGTTAAGGTAAGCACCACGTGACAACCCCTTATCTTGCGATATTTTACTCACCTCTTTGATTGCCTCCTAATCGCACATGTGTGACAGTGTATATAATACATTTTTAAAATGTGTGATAAGCTCTCCAGAGTTAATATTTAAATTAAGTGAATTGATAACATGGTCATGATGTGTGTAAAAGAGCTGTAAAATTGTACTTGCTTTAACCTAATTAATGTGATTTTTAGTTACTGCAGCATTAGTTGTTTTTTGAAACAGGACAACTTCTCTATTGGACTGAACAAAGCAGAAGTTTTACCATTCATTAAAAGTACTTTGTATTTATCATATTGTTAATCATCCATCCATTATCCAACCTCCTATATCCTAACTACAGGGTGATGGAGGTCTGCTGGAGCCAATCCCAGCCAACATAGGGCACAAGGCAGGAAACAAACCGCGGACAGGGCGCCAGCCTACCACATATTGTTAATCAAAAACCCTTAACATATATTCACCATATATCCCAAAGAAAGAGTTGTAATCATTTTTTGGACCTGTCCCCTTTTTAATATTCCATTTGATTTCTTTCTTTGGAAACAAATGGCTCTGGAGATGGTGGAAACATTTTTCTATAACTTACGAGGTTTCAAATGCATATACAAAGCTGTGTATGGCAGTGGTTCCCAGACTCGGTCCTGGGGTCCCACTGTGGCTGCAGGTCTTTGTTCCAACCAGATGCACAGTCTGTGATAATAATTTGATAACAACTGATCTCATTTAAATTTAGCTGGTCCTTTTTTACTCTTCACTTATTCTGCACTCAGAAAAATACAACAGTATGTTTTTTATATTTATAAGACATTAGAAATATTTAAATTTTTTTCTAAAACTATAAATGCTTAACTCTCTTTTGTTGTTTTCCTATTATTTTCCCCTTTCCCTGTGTAGTTTGCTCCCTTCATTTCACCCTAATAGTGACAATTAACAACCAACATAGCAGACACTCGGGATGATGAAAGCAGCAACGACTTCAGTGTCAGACCCTTAGTAAATAATCAATTAAATAACAGAACACCTGGAAAAGCAGAATGAAAATACTTTTACCGACTACATATTTTTCATATGGTAATTACATTTTAAGAAAAACCTACCAAATTAGTTTTTAATTTCAGCATTGACTCCAAAACACAGAAAATGGAAAATAATGACCGACTCAATTAGGTTACGAGTCCAATGTAAAACAAGTTGGTTGGAACAAAAACCTGCGGCCACAGTGGCTCCCAGGACCGAGTTTGGGAATCATTGCTCAATGGTTTGCAAAATAATTTACTGTCACCAATTTGTTTCTTCATCACTAATCAACTCTGACAAGTTCCCTGTTTTTATTTCCTCTTTATTCTATTTTTTGTTTGCAGTTCCCTGATAAGGTTGTAATGGCCGCCCCTTACCCGGCCGGCAGCTACACCTCCAAGACCTGTGGCCTGGATTAATTGCTGAGGTTAAATCTTAATCAAGCCATACCTTTAACAAATTAAACCTTTCCCCACAATCGACGGTGGAAATAAGCACAAAAGCAAAACAGATATGTAAACTTAAACTGATAAAATGTATTAAATGAAACAGAAAAGCTAAATAAATTATAAATATCCCTCCACCAAAGCAACACCGTGACAAATCCCTAGATGAATATAACTACTGTCTGGAATCCCTACAGATTTTATTTTTTTCTGCAGCCGTCTGGAGTTTTTCTTTGTTTTTTTTTTCTCCACCCTGGCCATCGGACCTTACTCTTATTCTATGTTAATTAATGTTGACTTATTTTATTTTCTTACTGTGTCTTTTATTCTTCTATTCTTCATTATGTAAAGCACTTTGAGCTACATTTTTTTGTATGAAAATGTGCTATATAAATAAATGTTGTTGTTGTTGTTGTTACCCCTCCCTTGCCCTTGTAACATATAACAAACAACACAAATACCAAAAAAAAATGAATGAAATACGGTAATGAACGGTCGTGAACTTGAGTCCGAGTAACAATTGTCCTGAATGCAGATGACTGGTTAACCAATATATGAAGTGTTTGTAATTCTCGGAAAAACTGGAACAGCCTCACCGTGTATCCTCGGAGGTGGTGGAAAATGATCCGACCCCGGGGTCTCTCGATGATGAGGGTGTTGGAATGAGTCCGGCGGAATGAAAAACAAACTGGATGGAAATGCGTGATGTGAAATACAGTAGGTACAGGTGGTTCGTGTTTGTATATTGAAAAATGTTCTCTCCTCTCCCTTCCTCTTCTCTTGATTGTTTTTATAGTCCTGTGACGAATGTAATTGATTAATTGAAAACCAGTGTTTTCTAGGTTTGGGGCTGTGATCTCCTTCCATCATCCGTCCCCCTTTACGGGGATGGCATTCACTGACATACACAAACAGTAAACGGGACGATGGAAACAAGACGCATGTGGTACGAACACAAACACTATTACTACTATGTAGCCCCGCTACATTGTGAACTTTTTCATTTGGTTTTCCCGTTCGTTGCCACAGAGCTAACATTCCTGTACCTTTATTCTATTAATTTTGATCTAATCAGGTTCCTTTTTCTGAGACCTAAAACACCAGTGTGGCCACTGATTGAATAATCATCTTGACAGTTTTAACTTGTACAGAACTGAATGGCTCCTCTTAAAGCTTTACACATTTCACTTCATCACAGGAGTTAAGTTTCTTGGCCATTCTCGGACCCAAAGGACCCCCTGCTCATCATCGTCATCTGTCACTTTCATTCCTGCACTTAATGCTTAACAATCCAGCCAGAGACTTTCTATTTTTAAAGCCTGCTCAAACACATTTCACTACAGTTAGTTCTGTTTCGTTGCTATCCATCCATTTTCTGAACAAGTCTGTGCACGCTGGCTAGGTACAGTAAGTACAGTTCAAAATTGTTTGCCCCCTTGGAATTATTCACATTATTAATATACAACATTGAATCAGTGGATTTTTTTTAAATTTTAATCAACAAAAAAAGACTTTATAATGTCAAAGTATAAAGCAAATATCTGCAAAGAATTCAAATGAATTACAAATATAAAACACACAAATAATTGATAGTCGCTGCACCTTTGGCAGTTATTCCAGCCTCGAGTCTATGTGTAGGCCTCTATCAGCTTTGTATGTCCAAATGCTCCCATTTTTTCCCATTCTTATTTACAAAGTGGCTCAGACCCTGTCAGGAGGCATGGGAGTCATGAGTGAACAGCCTTTTTCAAGTCCAGCCACAAATTCTCAGTTGGATTGAGATATGGACTCTGACTTGGCCACTGCAGGATATTAACATTGTTTTTCAGCCATTCATGTGTAGCTTTGGTTTTGCACTTGTGGTCGTTATCTTGATGGAAAAGAGATTTTCTCATAAAGCACAGTTTTTTTGCAGATTGTTTAAGGTTTTTCTTCAGGATTTCTCTGGATTTTACTTTGTACCCTTCCAAGCCTTCCAAGACCTGCTGCAGAGAAGCATCCTCACAGCATGATGCTGTCACCTCCGTACTTCACACTGGAAATTGTTTGCTTTTGACAATGTGCAGCGTTCAAACATGGTGTTTACTCTGATAGCCAAAACTCTTAACTATAGAACCTTCTTTCAGTTGACTTCAGAGTCTCCCATGTGTCTTTGGACATGATACCTCGACTAGAGTTTGCCAGTTTTGTTTGTCTTTGCCACTCCCTGCATTTGGACAACAATTGTTTTCAGCACAGTCTCCCCAGATTCGGCTGCTGTAGCTTGTAACTCCTTCAGAATTCTCATAGGTGTATTGGAGACCTCACAAACTAGTTGTTGTCATGTATGATCACTCTGTTTTTGTGCCTGTTGTAGGCAGATTTATAGCTGTTCTGTCCTCATCGTTATTTTTTAATGTTTGATTTAACTGTAATCCAAGGGATATTCAGTGACTCGGGGTATTTTATTATCTCCATATCTTGACGTGTGCTTTTCAGTCCTCCTTTCTTGCCAAATTGCTTGGAGTGTTCTTTTGTCTTCATGTGTAGGTCAAGCCATGATACTGACTCACCACAATTTGGACCTTTTGGACCATCCAGATAAGGTGCATTTATATGCCAATCACAAGTGATCTCCAATGAACTGCGACTTCTGAAACCAATTAGCCACACCAGTGATGATTTAGGTGTTAATGGTTATCAGTCAGTTATTTTGTGTTTTACCTGTACATTCGTAATTCATTTAGACCTTTTCGCAGAGTGTGTTTTCACCTTAAAGAGTTTTTCTTTTGAATGATGTCAAAAATGTCCAAATCAGATCCACTGTGATTCAATGTTGAATAACAAAAAATGTGAACGTAGTTATTTTTTATTTATTTACAAATAATTTCCTTTCTCCTGGTCTTTGGTATTTTTAAACACGTGTGTGCAAATCTAAAGGCAGGTTGTAGAACTTGCACCAATCTGAAAGCTGCTCCACCTCTAACCTGTATGCTGTCTCATTGCTGTTCTTTATGTGGCCCATCACTGTGGTACCTATGGCAAACTTGTTAACGCCGTTTGAGCTGCACTTTGAAACTGAAGATTTCGTACAGAGGTGACCACCATTGTCTTGAGAGAAGATAGCAAACTGGATCTCGCCAAGATCAAGCCCAGACCTTAACCTTTTAAGTGTTATTGAAACATCCTGCTCTCCATGTTTGCACATGGGCAGCACTACTGATAGACACGCGGTTGCTTTAAAAACCTTTATTTTGGCACAATTAAACTACATATGTACATTTCATATATCATTATCAAAACATTCTTTTTATCAATAAAAATACTTTTGAAAGTGAAAATCACTTGGTTTGTAACAGTAGGATAAAGTAAAATTAAATGTCATAAGACTAGCAGAGAAGTGAAGCAGGTCCTTTGACAAGCCTTAAGAGGATTTGACTTAAAGGGCACAGACTTTCAGAGAAACAGATAAACAGGAGCCCAACTCGGGCCACTGGTGCTAGCGCTGGTCTGAGAAATCCTGAAGAGCATAACAGTTACAGAAAATGACTGACTGCTGATAGCATGAAACCAATTAAGTTATTAGAGCTGCAGTGCTGGGGCCTCATGCGTAACGCCGTGCGTAGAATTTGTACTATAACATGACGTAAGCACAAAAGCCAAAATGTGCTTGCGCACAGAAAAATCTAGATGCAGGGATCTGTGCGTTCGCCAACTTCCATGTTCTTCCGCTCCATAAATTCCGGTCAACGTGAAAAGTAAGGCTTGTGCACACGCCTTTTGTCCCGCCCCCAACTCTTCCCTGAATTACGCCTCTATGAATATGCAAATCAATATAAATCGCTCTTAAGCTCAGCCTTCTGTGAAAAGACAATGGGAAAAGCATGGGGGAAAATATAAGAATTTCAGCGAATACCAAGTGGAGGCAAAGGAAAAACATACTATTTGTTGATTTAAACAGTGGTATAATCAACAAAAGGAAACTGATCGAATGACATGGCGTGTCGGAAAAATTCGAAAGCTCAAGTTCACAAAGAACTTGCGTACGACAGGGTATGAGGTACGGTGGAAAAGTGCGTGGCTTTATGCCAAGTGTAGGTTTTATACATCGCGATTTGAGCGTGGAAACGTTCTTACGCAACTTTTCTGTGCGTACGCACCGTTTATGCATGAGGCCCCTGGTCTATTGCAGTGTACTGAATTATCTCATGAAAAGTGCCTTTCCTTGTCATGCTGGTCAGAAAGACAAGGTGGTCTCCATGTACATTTGTCTATGAATGATATGATTTGTTTGCTTAAAGATATGACATGCATACTCTAACTAAAACCATTCCCCAGAGCTAACGTATTGTATATCTCCTAGTACCTGAGCGAGATTTCAGTGTTCAGCCAACAGTGGAGCACTGACAAGACCCCTTGTTACAATAAGGGTACTTGGCATACAGCTGGAAAGTGATGGTGAAACATGTACAATAGTTAACTTAAAGGTTCTAAACAATTCTCTGTAAATATTTTTTTCAAAAATTAATGAAAAATAAATATCAAAGTTAGAAATGTATATGCTTATTCCAAATGGCTGTTCTAGGGCTATTTCATATTGTCTCTCTTTTCTTGAAGAACTGGAGTTGAGTTGATTAGATTAGATGAGATAAGCTTATTAATCACAAAGGGAAATTTAGATGTATAAAGCAGCAGAAACATAAAACAAAGATACAGACTCAATGGGGCAAAGATACAATTAATAAATATACTAAATAATACATTTTTATTATGCAGAAATTGCAAAATGAGCTTAAAGACGATCATCATATAGTTTGGATTGTCAGGAGGAAGCACTGAATTATCTGTCAGGCAGAAAGGACCCCCAGAAGTGTGTAGTTAGCACACCATGGTGGAATGATCCTGTGGCTAAAAGTCCCCCAAGAAAGTACCTCCTACAGGGGATGGAGGGGATTTTTTATGATGGCATTCAATTTTGCCACCCACTGTTAGCCCTCTGGTCCTGATAAATTTGTTCAGGTATTGTGCATCTTTTGAGCTCAAGTTACTTCTGCAGGGAAAAGTGTAGTACAATGCACTGGCTACTGATAGAACATTTCCAGCAGCTTGCTGCATACATCAAAAGACCTAAATCTCCTCAGACAGTACAGTCTGCTCTGGCCCTTCTCGTTCAGTGCCACTGTGTTATCAGACCAGTCCAGTTTGTTGTCTGTGTGAACCCCCGGATACTTGCAGCTCTGCCCCACTTCCATGTCCTCTCCCTCAATGGTGACTGTTCTCAGAAGATCTCTGGCATGCCAGAAGTCCACCACCAGCTCTTTTGTCTTGTTGATGCTGAGTTGCAGGTGGTTCTCCTTGCACCATAAGACACAGTCCTCCACAAGCCTCCTGTACTCTGACTCATCTCCATATTTAATGCAGCCTATGATAAGGGTGTCATCTGAGGATTCCTGTAGGTGGCAAGTGCTGGTATTATACTGGAAGTCCTTTGTGTTGAGGGTAAACAGGAGGGGAGCTGGGACAGCTCCTGAAGCACTCCAGTAGTACACACCACCATTTCTGACACACAGTCCCTGAGCCTCACAAACTTCTGTCTGTTGGTCAGGTAGTCCATGATCTAGGAGATCATGAGGGAATTAACATGCAAAGCTTTGAGATTTTTCCCTCCAGTTAATAAGACAGAATGGTATTAAAGGCACTGGAAAAAAAAAACAAAATGACCCTGACTGTGGTGCCGGCTTTGTCCAGGTGGTATCAAGCTCTGTGGAGCTTCTAGATCAGGGTATCCCCCACAACTGTACTGTCAGTTTTCCAACAACAGAAATGAGGACATGGGGAAAAGAAATAAAATGGATAATCTTGTGTTGTTTAGATAGGTAGTGCTGTTTTTCTTCCAAATGAATGAGAGACGAGCAGCTGTTAACAGTGCGGTTTCATGAGAATGTCAGTAATAAAGTGACCAGGTCCTGTGTTTGATTCTCAGCCTGGCATCCGTCTGTTTGGAGTTTCCTTAGGTTGTTCCATTACCTCCTTCATCCTGCAAATGGCCAATCCTAAACTGATAATGTGCAAGTGGATATGTAAATGCATTCTAACCAAGGTTTGTTCTTTCCACAGTTTTCACACTGTGCTGTGCAAAACCAGATCAGCTTTCTGAACATGTGGTAATGTGTTTGTCAAGCTGCTGTCCATAGTGGCCGGTGTACTGTTAAAACAATGCGGTCTGCCTGGTGCTTAAATAAACTGATCATGAAGTCCAGTTGTTACAACTGTTACAGGACTGACCCTTACTTCACTTATGACAAATGGCGCCCATCATCTCCATGCTGTGTTGTCCTGAAGCTCTGTTAGTCACAAGTTCATTCTCCTAGGGTGTGCTAAGAGCTGCTACTGTGGCCCTTTTTCACCCATTGCCAACAGAAAATGTAATATATCCTACCATCATGCTTTTGTTTACTATAGTAAGATAAACTAGGCACAAGAGCTGAAGAAAGACAATTCTTTGTTTTACTAAATATTAGAAATATTACAGCTCTGCATCTTGCATTCATATGTCATTGTTTGTGCTTGTTTTTATTTCACTGTTTTATACTGTATTCTGTGCTTCTGCTAGAGCAACTGAATAATACTTAGGGAATACAAAAAATACACCTGTTCATGTATTTTATCTAATCTCCGTGTCTTTGGCATGTGGCAGAAAACCACACTTTGGAGAAAACTCACAGAAACGCAGAAAGAATCTGTAAATATGTGTTTGTAGTCTAGAAACTCAAACCTCATTCAAGGAACACCAATGCTTATATTTACTCATTGTTATATTGTAAAGCAAAGGTCAAAAGAGAAGCGTTTACTATTTGTTTGCTCTGTGGGATGTTTACGTTCAGTAATACATTACACACTTTTATGAAACTTTAATACCAAACAGGGAAACTGATTAAGAGAATTGATTTCCTGAAATTGTGTACTTAATTATAGGAATAGTGCAAATGCAGGGCTACAAAATAAATAAAATTGAGGAAGTACAGAAGACAGCCAGCATATATAAGCAGGCTGTCATAGAGACAAACATTGGGACAAGCCGGAGACTCTTCTGCACGTGTAAGTTGGAGTCGCCTTTTCCACTTTGAACAGTGCTGACTGAGTGACTTGATAAGGGTTTGAAAAAATGCCTTTCTGTACTATTTTCAAACATCTCTCGTTTTACCAAATTAGAGTTTATTAACCAAGCTGCTTAATATTAAATTCTTCAAATTGTAAGCATGCACGTGTTTTCTCTTAGCTGTAAATAATTTGTTTTATTTTCCTTTCAGGAGTAAAGAGAACATCTGTGACTTTACAGGAAGGTGAGTGAAAAGTATTTTTTAAGAGTACACTGAATCAAGTGACTCCTTACTGTACATTACTGTACAGCATTTTAAGTAACACATTTGACAAATGCAAAAAACTAAAAAAATGAGTACAACAAAACCAGAATAAACAGCCACCATTTGATAAAACAGTGCCATTAAAGTAAAAGGACACTGAAATGGAATTCAAGTCCTCTCACAGTGCTTTCAGTAAGAAAGTGAATTACATTATGAATCGACTGAACAGTACATTGGCTTAGCATGAACATCTGTACACAACAATGGCTGCAGTTTAAGGATGGCAGTTGTCGTCTCTTTTTATTACTGCAGTATGCAGGTAGTTGAGGTGAAATTTTAAATTTCACTCATGAAACCAAGAGTAGCAAAGTGCCTAACATTGTTGCCACACAGCTTCAAGAACTTCAGGAACTTTGTGTTCATGTGGATTTTTCTCTGTGCAATTTGACTTCTTTCTACATACCAAAGATTGGCAGCTATCTTAGCTGATTTCTCTCACTTGGTCCACTATGAGTGAGTGTGTCCAGTGATGGCATCCCATTGAGGATTACACCAGCTTAGAAAAAGGAATGGATGAATGTTAAAATTCATCATGACAGATACAAAAGGACAGATTTTTGTACCTGGGGTATTACAATACTTATTTTGAAAACAGTGTGTCTATTAACACTACAATAGGGGGATAAGGGATGTTTAATGTGGCTTTGTACCATCTGGGTAATTAAACCAAATGTCATTTAATTCTGATTAATTTTTAAATGTGGGCAACAACTGGTCACAAAGTGCAATAAAATGAGCATTTCATATTATTTAGCATAACATCTGTAATGAAAATACAAGCATGCATATTATATATATCTAACTTTAAAACAAAAAAATTGCTAACAAATGCTGATTTTCATAAGCACTCAGTACTGAAGCATTATAATGGACGCAGGTTTAATTCACCTTAGTGGAAATAAAGTTGTACAGATTCCACAACAGACCCCATGAAGCCAGCAAAAGTGCATGTTTTAGGTAAGAAGGCTTCATCTGTAAATGGATGTGTTCATAGATATAAACATATTGTATGACTTTTGAAAATTCATCCTTGTAATATTTGATCTCTCTATCAAGAATCTGATATAAATAATGAAACATTGATTCAACTCCACACGGGATAAAAAGTGTTTGTCACTAGACTGAATCTCACTCCAGATGAGACACCATTCATCAAACAGAGTGCACTCAAATCATATGCTCAAATACACAGCAATTACATGAAGGAAGTTATATTGTGACACCACAGAAAGGATTCTGCCATGCAAAGTCCACACAAAAGGTAGGCCTGGTAGCTGTGAAGCGCTGTTCTAAATGCTATGCTAAAATTACTCACTTTTTATGTTTTCTTTTTTCCTCAGATGCTGCAAGTTGGATTACTTCTTTTAGTCACAGGACTAGTCTCTGCTTCTCAGCTTTGCCAGAATGACATGATCTGTCCAGAAGGTTCAAGCTGCTGTGAGACACTGAATGGTTATGAATGCTGCCGTGCAAAGGTAAATACAGAAATGTATTGCATGAGTCAAAATGTCACTTGATAGGTCAAAATACAATTAAAACTACCAGGGTGAGTTTACATGACAGCACCAACTGGTTATATTGAAAAGTAGAATGACACAGCAGTCAGTTTGAGGCTACAATGCACGACCAGAGTGGATGCAAGTCTGCATTAAGCAACCACTGATCAAAGCTTACAATTGTGGAGTAATTTTCATGTTTTTTTTAAGTAGAGTAACCAGGTCCTTAACTAGCAGCTCACAACCAAATAAACATAATGACAAAAACAATCACCTAGATCCCTCTCAGCTCACCAACAATAAACCTAAGGCACTTAGTATTTTGTTACTACTACCAGGTTTAGAGTTATAAATGATCTGCATATAGGTAAAATCTTTACTAGAGTGCACTAGTTGTGGACTTCTAATGGAACAGAGTCACTTAATTATATGTATCTCAGAATTGTAATTAGTATTTACCTGTCTTTTCCCTCAATTGAAGCAATTCTGTTCTTACATTTTCTTCTGACAGATCCATGCTTTTAGTCCCTGAAATAAGCTCTTCAGCTCTTTTCAGTTTTTTCTCTTGCATTATTTTTACTATAAAGACAGTTTTATTATAAAGACCATAATGGCACACTGTATTTAAGGCATATTATACAAATATGTTCACACGCACACACACAACATACAAGTATATACTGTAAACAGAACTTTGTGTATTCCACATCAAAGGAAACATATATAACAATATAAGTGATCCCAAGGTATTGTTTGAAAATTATTTAAATCGCACAAAACTAACAAGATGATGAATATCAATGTAAACTCTGAAAGTCCTGAGATGATACTATGTGAACATACACAAGAATGCTCATTCTAGCAGTGTTTTTACTACAAACTTAAAGAGGTGGTCACAGGAGCACTTCAGTAGCCACTCCAAATTATAAGCACAGTTTTCACCAAGTCTTACAGAAATCTTAATATTTCTCCAATACTCCTGGCGTGTTCTCCCTATGCTCTTTATAGACACCAACCCACAACACATTTCTGTTTTATATTATGAGCCAAAAACATTGCCTGTTGAGTACTCTTAGATATTAATTAACACTTATGTATATCTGCACCTAGGAATATGCTTCTATTCTTCCCATTGATTATTTTTTTCCTTCTAGGAAATGCCTCCAGTGCAAGGTCAGGAAATGACATCTTTCGAAAGATCAAATGACAAAGAGGAAAGTCCACAAGTCCGATGCGACAGTTTGTATGTTTGCCCTGGCTTACAGACATGTTGTAGGCATGCCACTGGTGATTGGGGCTGCTGTCCTTATTCTCAGGTAGGCTTTCCTATTAATTCAAAAAAATCTGGTGTCATTACTCCTTCCAAACATTGCATAAACATATTAATAGTATTTAATCAAGGAAAGAAAATCATCTACACATCCAGAAACTAAGTTTTGCATTATTTATACAGATCCGTTATGGAAAAACTGAAATACTACTTTGTTCAGCTTGTGCATTTATGACACATTTGTATCCTCACTTCAAACTCATGTGCAATGCTAGTTAAAGAAAATTAACAATTATACTTTTTTGCCTTTGGATACAACTATCATAGCCTGTGACATGGGCATTCTTGTAGCTCCGTTATTGAGCTTGTCTCAATGGTAAAGGAATTCATAGACCTTCTGCCTTGGACTGATGTTTTGGAGCTGGGGCTTCAGGATCTCTAGGATATCAAAGACTTTTGGTTCCAGTTATAAATGGGAATTCGATGACCCTGACAATATGTTGCTGGATTAAGCTTTCAGACAGAAATAATTGTGCTTATATATTTATATAATATGTATATATACTTTTTATTATAAAAATAATGTAATTATTCAGAATAAAACTCATCTATTTCAAATCATTGGTAAAAGAAGTAAAGATTGACAAGAGTGGCGTAAGAACTCAAGGACTAGTACAGTGGAACCTCGGGTCACAACCGTAATTTGTTCCAAAACTCTGGTCGCAACCCGATTTGGTCGTGACCTGAAGTAACTTTCCCCATAGGATTTTATGTAAATACAGTTAATCCGGACCGTACGATTTGTATGTAAATATATAATTTTTAAAGATTTATAAGTACAAAAAGAGTTAATTATACCATAGCATACACAGTGTAATAGTAAACTAAATGTAAAAACATTGAATAACACTGAGAAAACCTTGAACAGAGAAAACTAACATTGCAAGAGTTCACGCTATTGCCTTACGAACCCCTCCCTGTAAACACTTTTTTTTAATGAGTTTTAAGCACAGGGAAAAAAATGAAAATTTGAAAAATCCGTAATTTATACAAAAACTAACCATAAACAACCAAGAAAACTAACCTTGCCTGAGTCGAGTACTAAGTGAGAAGGAACTACAGTTTTGAGGTAAAGCCTGTGAAGATGTGGGTTCGCTGCATGCTCCCATGTCACTTCCGGGAGCACTTAAACCCGTCACCGTCAGTAATGTTTACGATGCGCATGACAGTGAGGCACTACAATGGAGCAATCGGATGGTGCAAAAAGTACCAAGTGCTTTTATTAAAATCAACAAAATAACAATCAAAAACAAAGTCCAAATTAAATAAAGTGCAGTGCTTTCAGAATCCTTCAATAAATAAATGATCCCATAAAAATAAAAGTGAAGTGGAGGTTAAAATCCAAAAGAAAAAAGTCTTCATTAAATCCAACGAGATTAAAACATTGCTCAAAGCAGTCTCTTTAAAAACAAGCCAGGTGCATTCTTTAACTGCCTTCTCGGCCTTACTGCCTTCTTTAACTGCCTTCTCACGCTGTCTCTCTCTCGCGCTCTCTCTCTTGCTCACTGTACAGGGAATGCACAGGGAGAGACTGAATACGTGCGAACATCATCGTCGCGTACGAACCAGAAGGAAAACTGGCTTGTTCGTCACCCAAGTGTGTGGTCGTGAATAGATGCAAAAGTTTGGCGAACTTTTTGGTCATAACCCGATTTGCATGTGGTCCGAGACATTCGTGACCCAAGGTTCCACTGTACTTCTGTCTCAGATCACTATGGACTCAGGTTTGATACCTGACATGGTCACCGTCTTTGTTGAGTCTACATGACCTCTTCCTGTTTGTGTAGGTGTTCTCCATTTTACATACATATTCATTTTGAACTAGCTGGTGACCCTAACGCCAGTAGCACACGCCGGTAACACCAACAAAACACCGGTGATCCCAGAAAGAAGTGTTTAATCTCGCAGGGCATCCTGGATATCATCGAGATGAGACACAGCGCATGGCTCAATGGCAACTCTGGTCTGTACCGGGAACTGAGAAGGATGGCTGCGAGGGCTCTGAGGGCAAATAAGGAGGCATTTGTTAGAGGAATCTGTGAGCAAGTGACAAATCATCTGTGTTCTAGCGACCCACGTCCTGCTTGCGGAGGAATCGAGGCATTACGCACATCCAAATCTGTTCCTCGGACAGTCGCAGTCAGGGTGTCTGATGGAACAGTCCTTACGGATGACACTGCAGTTATGACCTGCTGGGCTGGCTACTTTGAGCAGCTGTTCAAAGCTGATCCTCCGACTAGGATGTTGGATATCTCTGGGTCCATGGTCCTTGAGGCTGATCCTCCAATTAGCAGTGAACCACCCAATCTCAATGAGATTGCCCAGGTGGTGAACTAGCTGAGGGAAGGAAAGGCTGCAGGGATCTGTGGCATCTGGGATGAACTTCTCCAGGCTGGTGGTAAGGCTGTCCTCCTGGCATTGCAAGCAATCTTTGCTTCTATTTGGGAGACTGGCATCATCCCAATTGACTGGAAAATGGGACTTGTCATCCCTATCTGGAAAGGGAAGGGTGATCGCCTGGATTGCAGCAACTACAGGGAGATAATACTGCTCTTGCTGCTCTGGGTAAGGTCCTTGCTAGGGTCGTCCTCAATGGGATCCGTGATCACTTGCTCACCTACCAGCGACCGGAACAGTCTGGATTTTCGCCTAAGAAGTCTACCATCGACTGCATCCTGGCGCTGAGGGTTCTCGTGGAGCGCAAATGCGGATATCGGCAGAGTTTCTTTGCAGCCTTTGTCGATTTTCGCAAAGCATTCGACTCAGTTTATCGAGCTGCCCTTTAGGGCATTCTGAGGGTTCACAGGATCCCCTTGAGGGTGCTGGATATCATGGCCAGCCTGTACACTGGTACTGTTAGTGCTGTGCAGAGTGGAGGCAGGACCTCTGCATTTTTCCCAGTTGATTCTGAGGTTCTTCAGGGGTGTGTTCTTGCTCCTACTCTGTTCAATGCTTGTATGTACTGGGTGTTGGGCAAGGTCGTGGGGTCCAGCGGCTGTGGGGCATCTGTTGGTGAAGAAAAATTCGTGGATCTTGACTTTGCTGATGATGCTGTGATCTTTGCAGAGTCAATGGAGGCTCTGATCGGGGCGCTCGAGAGACCGAGTGAGAAGTCTGAGTGTCTGGGCTTGCGAGTGTCCTGGATAAAAACTAAGATCCTGCCCTTTAATGACCTCTTGGGCACAGCCATCAGCAGTGTGTCTGTTTGCGGAGAGAGTGTCGACCTTGTTGAGAGGTTTACTTACCTTGCCAGCGACATTCATGTCTCTGGTGACTCTTCCTATGAAGTCAGTAGACTGATTGGGAGAGCATGAGGGGTCATGAGGTCCCTGGAAAGGGGTGTGTGGTGCTCCCGATATCTATGTAAAAGGGCGAAGGTCCAAGTCTTTAGAGTCCTGGTGCTTCCTGTCTTGCTATATGGTTGCGAGACATGGATGCTATCCAGTGACCTGAGACGAAGACTGGACTCCTTTGGCACTGTGTCTCTTCGGAGAATCCTTGGGTATTGTTGGTTTGACTTTGTGATGAATGAGTGGTTTCTCATGGAGCCCCGAATGAGGCACATTACCTGCATTGTGAGGGAGCATCAGTTAAGTCACTACAGCCATGTGGTGTGTTTCCCCGAGGGTGATCCCACTCGTAAGATCCTAATTGTTGGAGACCCAAGTGGCTGGACCAGGCAAAGGGGGGGTTGCCCACGTAACACCTGGCTGCAACAGATAGAGGGTCATTTGTGGAGGGTGGGACTGGACCGCGTGTCTGCCTGGGGGGTTGCAAACCGGGATCCCGAGTTGTTTCGTCGAGTAGTGCGTGGAGATGCTCCCCATCTTGATTTTACTTGACTTGGTGACCCTAAACTGACCTGGTATGACTGAATGCAAGTATGTATGATTGCGTCCTGAAATGGCTTGGTGCACCATCTAGGACTGGTTCTTCCCTTTGCTTCTGGGATGGGCACCTTCTTCCCATTGACTCTAAACTGCATAGGTGTTTTAGAAAAATCAGTGGAAAAAAAGCTACTATATCCTTTACATCTCCATATTATAAATACATCACCATATTGTGCTACATTTGTAACATATGACCGTGCACATTTCAAACAAGGGGATGCCAGGGAAAACTGGAAAACAAGTTGGGTATGCCCAATTAGGATCCGTGCTGGTAATGTGTGTCATCCTTTGGTAGATGTTGGTTTTCTACTCATTGCACAAGAATGTTATGAATTCTCTTAAATAATAAGAAAGCAGTTAGCCTAACATACTGTAAATAAATCATCTTGAAAAAATTATGCATGCAATCAGAGATGTAGATACATTAATCCATCCATCCAGGCTGTAATAGACTGCTTTTGAAGAATACTCTCTCCACGGCATTTTGCTGAGGAGTAATTAAAAGATACATCCATCCATCCATTTTCCAACCCGCTGAATCTGAACACAGGGTCACAGGGGTCTGCTGGAGCCAATCCCAACCAACACAGAGCGCAAGACAAGAACCAATCCCGGGCATGGCGCAACCCACCACAGAGATACATTAATAAGCCTATTAAATGTATTAATGTTATATTAAAATATAATTTGACTAATATAGTTTACAAGAGGCTGCTAAAATGAAAGCACAGCAGCTTCTTTGTGCACGTTTCACATCGCAAATTACTACATGTTTTTATGAAATACTGTACTTCAAAAAAAAGTATTATAACATATTTCTATAATTGTGCTTTTCAATATTTTATAGATTTAATTTAACTTACCTAACATACTAACTGGCAATACGGTACATGTGCCTTCTCATTTCTGACAGGGTGTTTGCTGCTCTGATGGCTACACTTGCTGCCCATATGGCACCAGGTGTGTTTCGTTTAACCAGTGTGTTAAAGGTGGGTATGGCATCCTGTGGGCCAAGAGAGAACCTGCTGTGCCGCAAAAGGCTTTGAATCAACCTCTTCTGGAAGTAAGTTCTAATTTAACTATAAAAGGAGAAGTATGAACATTTGGACAGTATAACATTATTAAAGCTCACCAGGCATTCATTCATATACAATAAATAACCTTCCCCTTAGCTTAATATTGCAAAAGTTTGTCACCACAATCTAACTATGTGAATGATACAAGAGCTGCTCTGATCCAAGTCTGCGTGCCTGATAACCCAAGAATCACTTAGCTGTAAACAAATTAAGCAACCATATTTAATGAGTTCTGGAAATTTTTTTTATAAAAATATGAACTGGCTCATGTTTACAATAGGCCAGAGTTTCAGAGCTCATGTACTAACTTTGATCTTTGGAATTTATTTTTTTTATAAAGCAAAGCTACTTCTGTTCAATATAATACATTATATATGTACATTTTATGGGAGTTAATAAGGAACTAATTCTGACTGAACACAAAACAGTAAACTATTTATACAGTCCGTTTCAGCGCAGTGTAGCTCCATTAATAAAACAAAATATCATGAATTAATTTCCCCTGCTAAAAATATATTATTGTTGTTCAACTGTTAATTTCTCAGCTACTACCTTAACTTTGCTATCCTTTATTTTTCTGAAGATTAGTTTCATTCAACATTTTCTTGACTAAATCTGAGTTCATGATCTGAAAGAAGAACATTTTAATTACTTTGTGCAAAGAAAAAACATTTTGATGATGGGAAACAAAGCTTGATTCAGTTGTTAGTACAATAAAAATTATTTTCATGGGATAAAAATAAAAAAAAATGTATTTTTGGGAGACTGTTTTTGGTAGCCATTGGGCATTTGCTAAAATTGAATTATTTTGGTCCATGAAAATCTGCTGTTAATACAAGCATAGGTAAATGGTACAGAATCACACCTTCCCATTTAGCTCACATGCTAAGGCCACAGGTTTGGACACTGACCTAATTCAGCTCATTCATCCCTCTAGAACACCTGGAATGTGCTACAACTGTACCCAGAGGGACTTGCTTTTCTCCAGGGGAGATTTTAGTTCCACTTCATGTTTTGTATGTTTCTGCTTTCAGTTACATATAACTTTAAATAATTAGTTGATATATTTTGGTTCTCTTTTCTCATCTCAAAATCATATGATAAGGCATGAAATTCAAATTAAGATTATATTCTATGTTCCAAGGGAGCTGAAATACAGAAAATGAAAATATTAAATATGCTGTCTTCTTGTTTGTGATTATCTGACAGTTTGTTCATATTTCATTTGCAGGGTCAGTAATGATGTACATCCTGTTTTCTGGAGATTTTGGTTCCTGCTTTTTATTTTAAATTTCTATCCAGTAATTCATTTACAGCATTTTCTTTCAGTGTTTTCTGAACATTTTGAATAAAATTCATCATTTAAACAATGGCATTGTTTTTAGTGTTATGCACAAAATGTGGCATACTGATATATAAAACAAAAGTTCTTCCAAGATATGTAGAAAATGAAATAATTTAAAGGAGGGCATATAATAGTTAAAAAAACAAGGTATCACAATGTGATCCTCATTGTCTTCATGTTACTCATTTAAAACTGTACTGAAATAAGGAAATAGTGTAATATTAAAGAACTTCCACAATGAGCATTCAGTTGAGTACTATTCTGAACAACATGCAATTTGGGGGAATTATTCAAGAATGCATCAGTGTGGAATTTTGGAAAGCAAAGATAAAAATAAACACATAAACTGATATTTTATGATTGCTGTTCAATTCAAAGCATCTGTGAGAACAATCCTACACATTAGCAGTGAGGTCTTTAAATAGTATAAACTCCAAAACTGGCAGAAGTGCATTAGAAGAGATAATTAAAAGTTAACTTTGATTTAGTTAACAAGCTATTGCATTGATAAATACACTGCTCGAAAAATGAAGGGAACACTTAATCGTCACAGTCTAGCACCTTCTTCTTCTTCTTTTGGGTGTTTCAGTTAGGAGTTGCCACAGCAGATCATCTTTTTCCATATCTCCCTGTCTTCTGCATCTTGCTCTGTCACACCCATCACCTCTGCATGTCCTCTCTCACAACATCCATAAATCTTCTCATACGCCTTCCTCTTTTCTTCTTGCCTGGCAGTGCTGTCTTTAACATCCTTTTACCAATTTACTCTGCACATGTCGAAACCAATGCAATCTCGCCTCTCTGACTTTGTCTCCCAAACGTCCAACTTGACCCAACCCTCTGATGTCTTCATTTCTAATCCTGTCCATCCTCATCACACCCAATGCAAATCTTAGCAACTTTAACTGCCACCTCCAGCTCTGTCTCCAACCCATATAACAAAGCTGGTCTCACTACCGTCCTGTAGACCTTCCCTTTCACTCTTGCTGATACCTGTTGTGCTCTTTCTTGGCATGGAACTATACTTTTGCTCACTAATCATCACCTCCCTTCTTAACCTAGCTTCCACTACTCTTTCCCATAACTTCATGCTGTGGCTCATCAATTTTATCCCCCTGTGATTACTACACCTCTGCACATCCCCCTTATTCTTAAAAATCGGTACCAGTAAACATCTCCACTCCTCAGGCATCCTCTCACTTTCCAAGATTCCATTAAACAATCTGGTTAAAAACTCCACTGCCATCTCTCCTAAACACCTCAATGCTTCCACAGGTATGTGAGCTGGACCAACATCCTTTCCATTCTTCATCCTCTTTATAGCTGTCCTTACTTCCTCCTTGCTAATCTGTTGCACTTCCTGATTCACTATCTCCACATCATTCAACCTTCTCCCTCTGTCATTCATTTCTTTCATCAGCCTCTCAAAGTACTCTTTCCATCTGCTCAACACACTCTCCTCCTCCACTGCCACCACTTTGCAGTCTTTAACCTCCTTCAGATTGACTTTTCTGCATAGGATATAATCTACCTTTGTGCATCTTCCTCCACTCTTGTACATCACCCTGTGTTCCTCCCTCTTCTTAAAATATGTATTCACCACAGCCATGCCCATTCTTTTTGCAAAATCCACTATCATCTGACCTTCTTCATTCATCTCCTTGACACCATATCTATCCATCTCCTACTTATCTCCTCTGTTCCCTTCTCCAAAATGTCCATTGAAATCCACTCTAATCACCACTTTCTGTCCCTGGGTACGATGTCTATCACTTCATCCAACTCACTCTGCAAATCTTCTTTCTCATCCATTGCACACCCAACTTGCAGGGCATATGCACTAACAACATTCATTATCACTCCTCCAATTTCCAGCTTCATATCCATTACTCTGTCTGACACTGTTTTCACTTCCAAAACACCCTTGACATACAGTTCCATCAGAATAACCCCTACCCCATCTCTCCTCCACACCATAAAAGAACAATTTGAATCTACCTTAGTGTTAACATAATTTTGACTCTGTCTGTATGTGAATCACAAGTGATATCACAGTATTAACACACAGGTGGTCATGGGTGCAAACTGTACTGGAGTAGCCAGCATATTACCCTGAAGAAAGAAGGAGCTGGATGGGTGATTTACACTGAATTATTACATGGGTACACTGAACTTTGCATTCCACCTACCCCTGGAACATTCCCTTTACATTTTCTAAGCTCAGGAAGGTTCAAGAAGGCAGGCGGAGACTCCCAGAACTTCAGATAAATAGAGCCTCACAGAAGTTAAGGAGTGATCACGGAGAGAGAAAGAGCACAGCACAGTAGAAGACAACTGGGAACACTGGAAGAGTGAATGTTGACTGAAGAAACAGAAAGAATAGCTGTGGATAGTTTCAGTAAAACTGTTACTTTACGAGGCATTTTCTAATTTCTATTAACAGTAGGAAGGTGATTCATCTGAAGTTACAGCTGTGGATCATCCACCCGTTTTCTAAACCTGCATTATCCTGAGCAGGGACGTGGGGAAGCTGGAGCCTATTCCAGCAAGCATAGTGCACAAGGCAGGAACAATCCCTGGAGCATTCATTGTGAAATAAATGTGACTGTTATCGGGCTTTACTCTCATTTGGTGTGTGTCTTGGTCTTTCCACCTCAGTGTTCATTAACAATATTATCCAGGATGGTGCAAAGTGGCAGCCATTACATGCAATGTAGCTTATTAGGTTTTCCTCCTCCTTCTTTGATAATAAATATTTTATTTGTGGTGAAGCCTCAGCGTTGCTGTCAGAACACTACAAAACATCATCGTAAGTGTCAAATTACTGCAAGTAGTGCAGTGAATTTGTGACATCATTCATTCTCAGACTTAATTCCTATTTTTCACTGGAACTGGGACTTTGTAAATTTACTTGTTATGTCCTACTCTGAGGAAGAACAGATTTTTATCCTGGTGTGACATTTAGTGCAATTCCTAGGACTAATTCTGAGACACTTGATAGCTGCTCTTCCTTGAAGCTTCACTATGTTGTTTTGTTTGTTTTATGTTTTCTAATATTGAGAACAGAAGTACATAGAGTATCCCAGACATGACTTCACAAATGGTTTTCAAAGCTTAAGAATAACTGCCTTGATTTGTACTTGACACATCAAGCTATATAACTTAACATCATGTTAGCCTTACTATTTGCTTCTTGAACATTGTCCTGATGTAGACAGTGATGAATTCACTGAAGTGTTTCACATAAAATGTACTTTCCAGTTTCAGATCCCCAATATATAATACAAGATTATTTGTATTAAATTTCGTCTGATATAAATTTGCCCTAGTTTGAAACCTGTCCTAGGCCATCTTCAATCATTCAACTGACTCAAATCAGTATTATCTGCAAACTTAACCAGATTGTTATGTGCATTTTTATCAAAATCATTTATATAAATTAAAAAGTACAGCAACCCCAGCACTGAACCCTGGGGGACACTGCTTTTAACCTTGCTGTGTTGGAGATGCTTTAAAATTTTCAAATGAATTTTTCAGGTATGAAGCCAAAGTCTGAAAATTTTGTCATAACGAACAGACGTGCAGTGTTTCCATTGGAAAACTGTAAAGCAAGCAGGATTCATAGTATATCACATAACTGTAGTTAGACCGTGAAGCAGGATCTTACAATCTTTTATATAGCTAGTCACTTTGCAGCTTCAAACAGCTTTTGATTTCCATGGGAGTTGACCTTAATAATGATTTAGTAATATTCCTATGTTTTGAGAAACTGTAAAAATGTTATCCATTCTTTTAGCAGAAAGAAAGCCAGAAAGCTGTGTGCACTAATTTGGGTGAGTAGATAACTGTGGTTGCAGGCGGGATCAGGGATGTTGGTGTGGCTTTTATTACTTTTTTCAAAAGTACTTCTTTTAGTCTAGTTGGTTCTTGTGCCTGTTGCAAAATTGGAACTTTCAGTTGCTTTCCTGCAGCATTTATACAGAGCTCATCTCAGCTGCAAAAAGGGACATTTACAAAGAGCCTTTTAGCTGAATATGGACATTTAAACAAAGCTTGCAATTTCTTTACAGTAGTTGTTGGACACTTTCCAAAAAGCTATGTCTCCAGCAAGAAATCCTTCTTTTCATTTTTCATTTAAGGATATTTAACTAGGTGACTAGGCTATCAGGGAATTAATGAAGATTGACTGGACCCACCCAGTTTGTATAATCCTTTGTATTGCTTAAATTTGCTGCTCTTAGTTATTATACAAATATAATCTGTAAATAAAAACTTGAAGCCCGAATCATAAGACTGTTCAGTCCTTTTTTTAGCTGTAGTCCCTTAAGGCTCAAAAGTATGCTTTTGGGAAGTCCTCTATTAGTTGTAAACGTGAAGTAAAAACAGTCCCAGTCAGCAAAGCATGGTACCCAGTCACTAAGGCTGAATACGTGAGGTATAATATGGATAGTGAGACAGGTAAAAGGTTACAGCTAACAGTTATATAGCTGTTTTTGCAATTTCTTCCTATCTTTAATCAACAAAAAAGCCTAAAAGGTTAGTTGGTATTCAGGTTAGGTGCATGTCACAGGTCATCTGATAACATGATAAAACAACTGCTTAGTAGAGACGTAGTATACCAGTACTGGAAAAGAACTGAAAAGCCTACATTTTAAATTGGAATGGTGCCACTATTTTGGGATTTTCCGTACTGGAAATCTACAGGGTGGGCCATTTATATGGATACACCTTAATAAAATGGGAATGGTTGGTAATATTAACTTCCTGTTTGTGGCACATTAGTATATGTGAGGGGGGAAACTTTTCAAGATGGGTGGTGACCATGGTGGCCATTTAGAAGTCGGCCATTTTGGATCCAACTTTTGTTTTTTCAATAGGAAGAGGGTCAATTAACACATCAAACTTATTGGGAATTTCACAAGAAAAACAATGGTGTGCTTGGTTTTAATGTAACTTTATTCTTTCATGAGTTATTTACAAGTTTCTCTATGTTTACAGCCATTGACATGTCGCAGAGGTTAACACGTGAGGAGCGGATAGAAATTGTGTTGATGTCTGGTGAACGCAGTAACCGGGTCATTGCAGCAGATTTCAATGCAAGACACCCTATGAGACCACCCATCTCCCATGCTACAGTTAGCAAACTGCTTGCTAAGTTTCGTGAAACTGGTTCAGTGTTGGATTTGCCAAAATGTGGAAGCATGAAAACTGTCACTAATGAAGAAACATCAGTGGCTGTCCTAGCTTCATTCAGCAAGAGCCCACAGCGTAGCACTCGCCGCATGTCACTGGAAAGTGGCATTAGTCGAACATCCCTTCGGCGGATATTAGCTACTCACAAATGGCACCCTTACAAACTCCAGCTACTGCAGCATGTCAATGAGGATGACCCAGATCGGCGCACTGAATTTGCAGAAAGGGTAAAACAAAAATTGGAACAGGACCCTCAATTTACGCAGAAGATTTTGTTCAGTGATGAGGCAAACTTTTATGTGAATGGTGAAGTTAACAAACAAAACCACCGCTATTGGTCTGACACTAACCCACATTGGATAGATCCCTCTAAGACTGTTGGAACAAAAAAATTGGTGGTGTGGTATATGGGGCACAAAGATAGTGGGGCCATTCTTCATCAATGGAAACCTCAAGGCCACTGGATATGCGAAATTGCTAAATGATGATGTGTTTCCCTCTTTATGCACTGAAGGTGGCACGTTCCCTGAGTTTTTCCAGCAAGATGGTGCACCACCACATTATGGGTGTCAGGTCCGAGCATTCCTAGGTGAACAGTTTCCTGGAAAGTGGATTGGTCGTCGTGGGCCAGTTGAATGGCCCCCAAGGTCTCCCGATCTGACCCGCTTAGACTTTTATCTTTGGGGTCATCTGAAGGCAATTGTCTATGCTGTGAAGATACGAGATGTGCAGTACCTGAAACTATGGATACTGGAAGCCTGTGCTAGCATTTCTCCTGCGGTGTTGCTATCAGTGTGTGAAGAGTGGGAGAAGAGGGTTGCATTGACAATCCAACACAATGGGCAGCACATTGAACACATTTTATAAGTGGTCAGAAACTTGTAAATAACTCATGAAAGAATAAAGTTACGTTAAAACCAATCACACCATTGTTTTTCTTGTGAAATTCCCAATCAGTTTGATGTGTCACATGACCCTCTTCCTTTTGAAAAAACAAAAGTTGGATCCAAAATGGCCGATTTCTAAATGGCCACCATGGTCACCACCCATCTTGAAAAGTTCCCCCCCTCACATATACTAATTTGCACAAACAGGAATTTTATTAAGGTGTATCCATATAAATGACCCACCCTGTACTTCAGCTGTCCTCACAATCTCTCAGACTCCCCCAACCCTCAATTCCATTGAGACACGGTATTGTACATGTGAAGAAATGTCCATTATGTACACCTTATGAAATAAAACAAAAGACTTCAACTGCGGCTTCCACATAATCGTGATTTCACATGGAAAAAATTATTTTGATGTGGTCAAAACTTCACCGGGGGACACTTCCTACTCTCCTGTTATTGCTTTGATAATAGCACGCTTCATGTCTTCATGATATTAAGAGGGTTGCTGTGCATGGCATGGTGCGATAACACAGCACACAAGGTAGACTGGAGTAACAAGGGGGTTGGGGGTTCATAGTTATCCTTTATTTCCTTTGTAATCATTTTGATATCGAGGTCCAAAAGCTAGAATCAATAACAAAGTCAACATTTTAGTACCAATCAAATCCTGCTGCTTAGTTCAGAAAAGCTCCTCTCACCATGAACATTTACTTTTTTTGAATGAGACCATCTTCCACCCCTATTTGAACACCATCTTCGGTTAGTTTGGTCACTGGCCTTCATTGGGTACCTTTTTTTAATTCAAGATAAATAATACTGTATACTCTTCTCTGATCAAACATTTTTTTGCCTCCTAGAATTCAAGCATTTAAGTGAGACACAGTCTCTACATCTAAACCTGCAATGACTGTTTATTAATACACCTGTACTTGACATGCAATTCTCAGTATTTTAACAATTGTTTCCATTAATTTACCTACAATACATATTAGCTTACTAGTAAATGGTACATAACCTTTTTATATATCGCAACAAAGATGCTGGGGTTCACTTCCCAGGTCTTCCCTGCATGGGGTCTGCCGGTTCTCCCCATGTCTGTGTGGTTTCCTCCCACTAATGGCAGTGCCTAAAGGCAGGCTAAATAGGCCCGCGCGCGCGTGTGTGTGTGTGTGTGTGTGTGCGTCTGTGTGTCTGTCTTTGTGTTCACTCTGTAATGGACTTGCATCCTGTTCATGGATTGTGCCTGCCTTGTGCCCTATGCTTGCTGAGGCAGGCTCCAGCTTCCCCATAACCCAGCATCCGGTCTTTAGGAAATTTCCCAGTGTACAGTGATTTCTGAAAAGTACACATTAAGGGTTTACATGTAATCCATAACTTTCTTCCACTCCACCTGTAGCTACCGGGAGGTTATTGACTTTCTCAGCTGTGACAACGAAGAAAAATAATGAATTTACAGAATATTTCAGTCTCAAATGCAACTAAAGAAAAGAGCGCGGAGTGACTCAAGAAAAGTTTAGCGTAAATATAAATATAAAGGACATAGCGTTTCGTCACTCAAGACCCGACTCACCTGCTGTAATGCGCGTATTCTCCCTCGCCCTGCTTCCCTTCTATTCTGCGTCCTGCTTTGATTTCATTTTTGCATTCTATAAACTTTATACTTAATTCTAAAAGTAGTAATAGAATGCAGCCCCATAATTTCCCAAACTTCCACGTCAATCACAAAGTGTTGCCGCACGACGAATGACTCCCGTAGACCTGGGGTAGGGATTGAGGAGGGGCTTTAAAAGAGAAGCGCTTTGATTGGCGTTACCACAGCAACGGCTTCATCAACACGTGCCGTTCGTCCAGAGCCATGGCGGAGGGTTCGGCGATGAGCCGAAAAAATTTACAAATGTTGTCAGAATCCCTTGCCAAGGTGGCGAAGCATTGTAAGTAATTTACATTTGTGTGTTAATTAGACATTTAAAAACAGAGTCAACTTTAGAAGTAATCATTCTTTAATTTTCTTGCAACCTTCTAAACAGGCGCCGCCACTGAATATTCTGGGTGGCTGTCCAATACCCCTTTTGTTAACTGATTTACTACAACTGTATTTTATCAAGCGGAGAAAATAATCGTATTTTACCAGTGATTATTAAATGGTTTAGTATTCGCAATGAATCCTTTTAAGTGGGAAACGAAAACTTTGCATGACTTAATTACGATTCAAGTGGTTACTTTATACAGCTGGAACTGTTGTCGCTGTAAGATATTCATAACCATTGTATGAAAACAGAATAAAACGGCATTACGTTAAGCTGACGGAAAACTGCATGTCGTTGTATATAATTCATTTTATGCAGTAAATAGCAAACTTAGACAGATGCTATTGCACAAGGTTAAAAATAGCTTCATTTTAGTTGATTGTAGACAACATAATTTTTATTATACAACTACACAAGTTATATTTGTAGGATGACAATTTAAAAGTTTTAAATTAATCCAGAAAATCAGATTTCAGAAAGGTAAAGTTCTCTGTGAAACTCCAACTGAAACTTTGTTCGTCCCAGTAAACAAATTAAAACAGGTTATGGTTAGGAGCAGACACTGAAGTGCTAATCCTGCACCAACCCACACATTTTTTCTTCAAGCTAGAGAACCAGCTTCCAGGGCAGGATGACAAAATATTCCAAAATACTTCATAAGTGTTAAAATTGAGTAAGTGTGCAGCGTGTTTACTTGTGTAACATACTTACAGTGTAACCAACAAGTCATCAATCAATTTTCAGCTCTGCTTAATTCAGTTCAGGGGACCATCACCTGCCTAGTTGCATTAAGTGCAATACAGGAACCAGTTTCCAAATGTGGTGCCAGTCCATCACAGACCTCATGGTTTACTTCTTTGTAATTAAATATCCTAGAATGACCTTGTGCTGCATTTTGTTTTGTTAAATTAAAATGTTATGATTGGGCACAGTAGTTAGTGATGCTTTGCCTCAACAGCTTACCAGCCTTGGGTTTGAATCCTGGCCTGGGTACCTTCTGCACAATATGTCCTCTCTTGACTATCATGGTTCACTGGTTTGCCTCCTGTGTCCCAGAGACATGTAACTGTTATATTGATTAGCTCTTTTACACTGACCTTGTATTAAGGATTGAGGATGTGTACAGTGTGGGAGTGGGAGTGTGCTGTCCACTGGCCTGTCCAGGGTTGGCACCTGCCTTGTACCAGATGCCAGCTCAAGATCCTGTTACCCAGAGCTGGATTAAACATGTTTGATGATGGATTGATGGATGAGCTTTACATGTCTACTTTGTGAAGCATCTTGTGAAGCTATTAAACAATTGCTCAATTAAAGGTAACATATAATATACAGGACTATATACTATTAAACTAGCATTGCCATGTTTTCAAACTTTACATTACATGTACACAAAATTAAGTCCTGTGTCTTTTGAGCTTATATCTGTATCAGCAGTGTCACGCCAATTTGGAATAATCTAGTCTAATGTAATATCAAATAAAAAGAAACTGCCTTCTAATGCAATCATCTTAACTTATAATTTTCATTCCAATTGCAATGTTAAATTTTTTCTGTTAATAGGTAAAAAGTGGTAAGTCTTTTACAGGTTCATGAGGTTGCTTCTATCACGTGTTTTAAGATGTCTGTTTATGTCCTCTGTAACATCGTACTTCTGACTTAAATTATGTCATGTGTTTGTTCTTACTCTTCCTTCCCTGAATTAAATGTGTTTAGAAAATGGACGGGTAAAGATTTTATTATTTTCTATCTTATTTTTCAGTCTCATGTTTCTATTTTGCTTAACTGGCACATGGCTGTGCCCATTTTCACATAATTGGTATTCTTTATATCTCATATGATATCATATTTCGTTGGCAGTCACGCTCTAGTTACCAAATATACTTTAGTAGCAGATGTAATTAGAATAGACATTTATATAATCTGAATGTTTAATTTACTTTTTATATTCTTTTTTTGTACCACCAGTTAACAAAAAAGAAGTGAAGTGCCTAATCAGACTTTATAATGACTTGGTCGGTGAGCAGAGTGAACGGCGTATGGGAGCTGGTTTGGATCGTAGTAAGTTTAGGAATATTCTACACAACACGTTTGGAATGACCGATGACATGATCATGGACAGAGGTAAATACTCTGAGGGGAAGTCAGCTAGCTGTGTACAGCAGGCAGAGCGCTGGAGTGCCCCTTCCTGGACTTGGCCCTGCCTGGCTCTGGCTGTGTTCTCCTTCTCCCCTCCTGCATGACTCCTTTCCAATGCAAGATGTACTGTCAATTTTGTTAAAGCCAAAAACATTAAGGATTTCTTTAGGGCACAGGTTGTATTTTACTATTGTTTTTTGGCATTGCACTGAGAAACCCGTAGCCCATAGAATAAAATGATATACCTGCCCTCTCAATAGGTGGAAAGACATGCCAATTTCTACTTGTAACACTTATCACCGTAAACAGTTTCTCATGGGTCTTTCCTGTGATCCACTTTGTGATGTGTGTTCCCTTAGTTTTTCTGGCCCTTTCTTCCAATTGTTCTGGAATTGCCCCCCAGTTTTGTCTTACTGGTTGCAGAAAAGCCAGTTTCTCTCTTCCCTTCTGACTATAAACATCATTCCTATTCCTCAAACTCTACTTCTTTAGGATCTTTCAGAGCTTTTACTCATCTCTCACTAGTGTGAACTGCTGTGTCTTGGCACTACAACGGCCCAATTATTTTGTTGTCTCTGGGAGTAACTGGGCGATGTACATGGGTATATATTTTTCCCTTTTTAAATTTACCTTTTTATGTCTGTTAAATTCCTTGAATGAATAAAAAAAATTCAGCTAGCTGTGTACTTTTTTGGATGGGGTCTACGCAGCTGTGGAAATCAAGAATTACTTTACAGTCATTACAGTTTTGCTCACAAGAAAGTGAGATCAAGGATAAAATTAAACTTGGTATAGTCAAGTGTTTACAATAAAATGGTTAAGGAGAACCATATAAGTGCAATAGAGAAGTGATTAGCACTGCAGCCTCTCGGCTCTACAGTAGTGCCCCAGATTAAAATCCTAACCTGCCGCTGTGTTTATGTTGAGGGTTTTCTGGGTAAGGTGGTTCACTTCCACATCCCAGTTAACTGTAAGTACACAGTAGACTATTTTAAATAAACTACATTATAAGAATAGCTATAACGTATGAAAGTGGCATTTTGTACTATAACCCCATTCAGAGACGGGTTCTGCCTTTTACTGAATGCTTTTGGTATAAACTCCAGATCCTCACGATCCACTGAACAATGAAGCAGGTTCCTAAAACAGATTGATTAGTGATTTACAGCAGGAAAACACATTTTTATAGACCACAAATTTGTTACAATTTTCTGTGTATCTACACTGTTTTGTCAGTTCAGTATTGTAAATTGTTAGAAAAGAGACAACATAATATAAAATACAAAGTGATTTTATTTTTTAGAAATCTGTCTTGGTGAGGCACACATGAAGCAGTTAAGCCAGCAAAAGCTTCTGGCTGTTCTGTGGGCATTTCTGAGTTGTCCGTGGTCAGTTGAGAGACATGGTGCTTAATAAGTGTCTGAGGCCTACCTCTGTATTTTCCATCAGTGGGCCGTGGTTGATACACCTTTGTATGGTAGGTACAAAGGCCAGATTACCTCAGATAACATAAATGAACAAACCAGCGTAATGTAGTTCAGGATTGTGGAGACTATGACCAAGGCACCAGTCCATCGAAGGCCCACTCATATACTGTACACTGTTGGTCAAACATTTTAAAACATTTCCATTTTTCCAGTTTGTATTGAAGTTTAAGCCATTCAAGTCCAGTCACTAACCTGAAATTATACAAAGGTAAGAGGTAAACTGCAAGGGGTTAAAAGAAGTTTCGGTTACCAAAAACTGAAACATAATATAATTTTATACAAAGAGGGACTTTTTCTGGGTAAAGTAATGAGTTAACAACTTATAGCTTTCTTGCAGCAATGGAAGCTAATTAAACCTTGAAGGTTTATGCAAACAGTTGCTTCAGGTGTCCCAACTTACAAACCCCCTGTCTGTATTAAATCTGTGTTTCAGCATACTGTGTTTTTATACCCTCTGAAGCATTATTTGGACGATACTGCACTGCAGGAAGTAGTATATTACTATCATAATGATGAGAAAAAGGCAATTGACGATGGAACACAAACAGACCATTATATCTCTTAAAAGTAGAGTTGTTGACTAACTTCTGTTAACACGTGCGATTAACACGTTAAATGTTTCAGCAATTCAGTTTTTTAACTCTACCCCTAAATGCGTTCATTTAATTTGGCCACTCTTCATATGTTGTAAATGAAGCACTACCAAATGAATCCAAGTCTATTACTAGTTGTAGCAGGTCACCGGTGATCACTTGATCATTTCCTGTGTTGTTTCTTGATAATCTTCATCCACAATCAGCATTAGAGTTGCTATCCATTACTTCCAACACAAGATCATTCCATACTGGAACATAAAAATACTACATTCTGTATTGAATCAAGGGATGCAATCCATCCTGTATTTTCATACACATTGTTTCATATATACTGTACACTAGCTCTTTAAAATGCAAGGGACAACATAAGAACAGTTGAAATCAAATTAGTTATACAAGCGGAGTGATTGTGTTTAATCTCTGTGGCGTGTTGACGTTGCTGGCAGACAAGCTCTGTGCACTCCATGAGACTGAAGGTCAGGATTATCATTGCTGTTCTCAAGCATTGACAATAAAAAAAGTCACATTGTGCAGCATGGCAGAACATCCAAAAAAAACAGCACACAAACTGTGAACATTACTATGGTGACGTCTGCTAATCCTTCTATATAAAAGCGCTCAGGATTGTCCTTCCAACCCGTGAGTGCTATGCAGGCGCGAAGTTTCACACACACCCCGTCCATTTTGCAATGCACAATGGGATTTGTAGTTTCATTTTTCCAGTTAAAAGATGATTTTCTAACCCAGACTGTGCGATATCTTCTTCTTTCTTACTATATAAAAGCGGTCGGGATTGTCTTTCCATCCCGTGAGTGGAAAGCGTAGTGGTATTCCGCTTATCATAGACTTACTACTTGCAGCTTGCGGTACGAAGCGACATGATGTGAGCAGAGTTCTGGTGCTCCCATCGTTCCCTTGATTTTGTGCACGATGCGCTGGAAAAATAGACAAAATTATGTCTCTGGAAATAATTAATGTTGATGGAGTAGAAATACCTCACCGCGTAGTAAATATCAGGGGGGTTCAAAAGGGCGACCTCAATATAGAAAAAAAGTTTAAATTTCATCACAAAAATAACAGAAACTACGAGTATTAAAGTAATACCGCTCAAATGCAATATAACCAAATTAATGAGTTTGTATAAAATATCAACAAATATCTACATGTTGAATTGCCTTAAGAAGTGATCAACTTAAAAGTCGGTCGCCTTAAAAGGCGGGTCAGCCTAGTCCTCCATAAAAGAGGTCTGAGTGGGAGACAGAAAGTCAGTGGGTCAGCCCTGTCCTTGAGGGATATGTGACCTGAAACAGCACAGTACACGTGCTACGCATGCCCGAGCAGCTAAAGAGCAGATGACACAAATTGGAATTGTTTGATTCCTTATACCACACTCAGACTTCCCTCTAAAAAGACATGGCATGATGATGCTGTTGTTTTATTAATTGTACGTTACCCACTGTAACCTGTATTATACTGTAACCAATAAAACTAGACAATTGTCAGTGCAAAGTGATCATGTTAATATTTCTGTACATTTGGGCTGAAGGTTAAGATAGATTTTTTTTCTAATTTATAAATGACTAGCAAAATTCCCGCGCTTCGCAGCGGAAAAGTAGTGTGTTAAAGAAGTAATAAAAAAGAAAAGGAAACATTTAAATAATAACGTAACATGATTGACAATGTAATTGTTTTGTCATTGTCATGAGTGTTGCTGGCATATATATGTTTATACAGTGGTGTGAAAAACTATTTGCCCCCTTGCTGATTTCTTATTCTTTTGCATGTTTGTCACACAAAATGTTTCTGATCATCAAACACATTTAACCAGTTGTGGTATTGTATGAGGAAGTCGTGAGAAGTATGTAAGAGTGGTACAGGATAAGAGTGACCGCCATCCTATGCTGTCTAACTACACTTTCCTCTGCCAACACTTTGCAGTCTCCAATCTCCTTCAGACTGACCGTCCTGCATAGGATGTAATCTACCTGTGTGCATCTTTCTCCACTCTTGTATGTCACCCTATGTTCCTCCCACTTCTTAAAATATATACAGTGGTGTGAAAAACTATTTGCCCGCTTCCTGATTTCTTATTCTTTTGCATGTTTGTCACACAAAATGTTTCTGATCATCAAACACATTTAACCATTAGTCAAATATAACACAAGTAAACACAAAAGTTTTTAAATGATGGTTTTTATTATTTAGGGAGAAAAAAAATCCAAACCTACATGGCCCTGTGTGAAAAAGTAATTGCCCCTTTGTTAAAAAATAACCTAACTGTGGTGTATCACACCTGAGTTCAATTTTCGTAGCCACCCCCAGGCCTGATTACTCCCACACCTGTTTCAATCAAGAAATCACTTAAATAGGAGCTGCCTGACACAGAGAAGTAGACCAAAAGCACCTCAAAAGCTAGACATCATGCCAAGATCCAAAGAAATTCAGGAACAAATGAGAACAGAAGTAATTGAGATCTATCAGTCTGGTAAAGGTTATAAAGCCATTTCTAAAGCTTTGGGACTCCAGCAAACCACAGTGAGAGCCATTATCCACAAATGGCAAAAACATGGAACAGTGGTGAACCTTCCCAGGAGTGGCCGGCCGACCAAAATTACCCCAAGAGTGCAGACACGACTCATCCGAGAGGTCACAAAAGACCCCAGGACAACATCTAAAGAACTGCAGGCCTCACTTGCCTCAATTAAGGTCAGTGTTCACGACTCCACCATAAGAAAGAGACTGGGCAAAACGGCCTGCATGGCAGATTTCCAAGATGCAAACCACTGTTAAGCAAAAAGAACATTAGGGCTCGTCTCAATTCTGCTAAGAAAAATCTCAATGATTGCCAAGACTTTTGGGAAAATACCTTGTGGACTGATGAGACAAAAGTTGAACTTTTGGAAGGCAAATGTCCCGTTACATCTGGCGTAAAAGGAACACAGCATTTCAGAAAAAGAACATCATACCAACAGTAAAATATGGTGGTGGTAGTGTGATGGTCTGGGGTTGTTTTGCTGCTTCAGGACCTGGAAGGCTTGCTGTGATAGATGGAACCATGAATTCTACTGTCTACCAAAAATCCTGAAGGAGAATATCCGCCATCTGTTCGCAACTCAAGCTGAAGCGATCTTGGGTGCTGCAACAGGACAATGACCCAAAACACACCAGCAAATCCACCTCTGAATGGCTGAAGAAAAACAAAATGAAGACTTTGGAGTGGCCTAGTCAAAGTCCTGACCTGAATCCAATTGAGATGCTATGGCATGACCTTAAAAAGGCGGTTCATGCTAGAAAACCCTCAAATAAAGCTGAATTACAACAATTCTGCAAAGATGAGTGGGCCAAAATTCCTCCAGAGTGCTGTAAAAGACTCATTGCAAGTTATCGCAAACGCTTGATTGCAGTTATTGCTGCTAAGGGTGGCCCAACCAGTTATTAGGTTCAGGGGCAATTACTTTTTCACACAGGGCCATGTAGGTTTGGATTTTTTTTCTCCCTAAATAATAAAAACCATCATTTAAAAACTGCATTTTGTGTTTACTTGTGTTATATTTGATTAATTGTTAAATGTGTTTGATGATCAGAAACATTTTGTGTGACAAACATGCAAAAGAATAAGAAATCAGGAAGGGGGCAAATAGTTTTTCACACCACTGTATATATATATCTCCTTTGAGGTGTGAGGAGCTGTTGCTGGGGGTGCCAGAATCCATCGAGGAAGAAAAATTAAAAACATTATTTGTACAAAATCTTAATTTATCTATCCATTACTAAATAATTAAATGGGCAGGCTATTTCATATCAGTGCAATATGCTGCTTGTTAAAACGGATGACTCCTGCTCTTACGTGCACTTAGTGCTGCATGGGTATTATGAACTATCGTATCTGTTCAAGTTCTATTTAAATTTTAAATATAAGTAATTTTTATTTGGTCAACAGAAATATGTTTAGTAGGAATGTAAGTTAAATTTAGTCATCATTGCACAAATTTTTCTTCACCATAGAAATTTAAAGACTAAATTCAACTTCCATTCCTACCAAAGATATTTCTGGCGACTAAATAGAACCTACTTATATCCAAATTGAAGCTATTGAGCTGTCGCCTGCCTGCCTGAATAAGTCACCGTCGCTTCGCTCTTACTTTTTTACCGTTCATTTAATCATGGCTAGTCGCAGAAAAATTATAACATGGAAGGAGGATTACACTGAGTATGGCTTTACCAAAAGAACTATTGACGGCGAATAAAGTATCCATTATTCATAAAGCTTCAACTGGTGATCTGTTTTTCTGCGTTAACCTCATATTTTTTCATACTTCTTCTCAAACCAAGGGGGTGCGAGGGTAAAATGAATCGGGAAGCGCTGATATATATATATTGAATATATTGAAATAGTTTTACTGTCAAATAATGCAAACAGTACGCGGCACGTGTTTCACCCTAATTCTGGGCTCATCAGGCAGTACACACTCACTGCACCCCCTCTCGGGAATCGAACCTCAGACGTCCGCGCTAGAGGCAAAGCGTCTCATGTTGCTCCACGGTGTCTGGTTCGTTTATTTGACAGTATGTAGGTAATCCCTCGCTATATCACGCTTCGACTTTCGCGGCTTCACTCTATCGCGGATTTTAAATGTAAGCATATCTAAATATATATCACGGATTTTTCGCTGGTTCGCCACTTTCTGCAGACAATGGGTCTTTTAATTTATGGTACATGCTTCCTCAGTTTGTTTGCCCAGTTGATTTCATACAAGGGAAGCTATTGGCGGATGGCTTAGAAGCTACCCAATCAGAGCATGTATTACATATTAACTAAAACTCCTCAATGATATAAGATATGCTTCCCGCGCGGTGCTTGAGATTGTTTGCTTCTCTCTATCTTTCTCACTCTCTCTGCCTGACGGAGGGGGTGTGAGCAGAGGGGCTGTCAGTGTTGCCAACTTAGCGACTTTGTCGCTATATTTAGCGACTTTTCAAATCCCTCTAGCGACAATTTTTTAAAAAAGCGACTAGCGACAAATCTGGCGACTTTTTCTTGTGTTACTGGAGACTTTTGGAGACTCTGATGTGTCTGTACTGACTCTTCTCAACTTGCCACAGCAGCTGCCGCTGCCGGCCCCTCCCCCGTCCCCAAAGCACTCACAGACAGGCCCGTCCTCCTCGCAGGAGTCCCCCAGCTGCAGTTACAGCAGGAGATGCTCACTCCTACGAGTCTCGACTGCAAATGAATTGCCCATGCGCGAATCCGCGTTAAGTGATCCCGCCCTGGCTTGTAAGCGGGATGTAAATTAAAAATATCCTGTTCCGATGCATATTAAAAAATGTTCTTTGTCTAAAATAAATTGCTGCACAAGAATAAATCGCTGCATTTGACTCAAACAGCCTCATTACTTACCTCATCCACTGTGTGTGTGCTTCTCTGTGACTTTAGCATAAACATATAGCTCGCTAGTTCATCATGTCTCAGTCAAAACTATACTCTCAGAAATTCAGAAAGGAGTGGGAATCAAATCCTGAATTCAAAGGATGGTTGAAGCCTTTATTGAGATAATACACGGGCATACTGCCTGTATTGCAAGACTGATTTTTATGCCAAACTTTGTGATATAAAAAAACACATGTCAACTCAGAAACATACACAAAACACAAAGCATTACAATAGTATCACACAAAACAAACTGCCATTTATTTCAAGCTTCAAATAAGTGTCACGTAACTTTATGAAAGCCATATGACAGAATTGTCTCTTACTTTCGGTTTCTGAATTTGCAAATAACTTTCATGTGCAGCGTGCATTATGCAAATTACGTGATGACGTCATCTAGCGACTTCTAGCGACTTCTATGACAGCCAATAGCTACTTTTCTTACTGACGAGTTGGCAACACTGGGGGCTGTTTGCACAGAGGACACGGACGCTCCTCTACAAAATGCCGCTTTATCGCGGTGCTTCTGTATACTTAAAAGCACGTATTGATTTTTTGATTGTTTGCTTTTCTTAGCAAGCACTCTCTCTGACATTCTCTGCTCCTGATGGCGCTCCTTTGAAGATAAGGTATGTTTGCATTCTTTTAATTGTGAGAAAGAACTGTCAACTCTGTCTTGTCATGGAGCACAGTTTAAACGTTTGACTAAAGGGTGTTTTTTCATGTCTAGAGGGCTCTAATAATGTTAACAGAGTGGGAGAGTTTATAAGGGCTTCAAATATATAAAAATAACCATACAAACATATGGTTTCTACTTCGCGGATTTTCACCTATCGCGGGGTCTGGAACGCAACCCCGCGATCAAGGAGGATTACTGTATATATATATATATATATATATATATATATATATATATATATATATATAGTGGTCCCCGGCCGGACGCCCAGGAGGAGGAGAGGAGGGCTTGTGCCTCCTCCAGACCGCGAGGGGGCGTCCGTCCTGGTTGTACTGGGGACCACGGGTACAGGGCTTGGAAGCCCAGCCCTGTAGGGACCCGTGGTCACCGCCAGGTGGCGCCCCGATGCCGGTTTACCCCGTGTGGTCTTTGGCCGGGGATGGAGCCCGGCCGGGACGCCTTGGAAGACCGGAGGAGGGCGTGTGCCTCCTCCAGACCGAGAGGGCGTCCGTCCTGGTTATGCGGGAGGCCTCGGGTAGGGGGCTTGGAAGCCCAGCCCTGTAGGGACCCGTGGCCACCGCCAGGCCCCAGTGCCTATTGATCCCGGGAAGACGAAAGAGGATACACGGACGGCTTCCGGGTGCGCAGCCGGCACTTCCGACACACAGGGGTGTGGCCAGGACTAAGTGCCGGGAAGCAGCTGGAGCCCATCCGGGTTCCCATAAAAGGGTGGGTGGAAGTCGGGAGGCAGTATGGACTGAACTGGAGAGAGAGGACGGGAGGCGGCCAGGAAGGCACAAAGACTGTGGGCCCTGGACTTTGGGGAAATCTGTGCAAGAGGCACTGGGGATTGTGAGTGCATGTGACTTTGAATATTTGTATATAGTGTAAATAAACAGTGTGTTAGGTGCAAAAATGTTGTCCGTCTGTCTGTGCCGGGGCCAGGTTTCACAATATATATATATAATGACTTTTGAGAATGCAACGTATAGTTTTGTCCAGGAGGAAAGCAATGTTGCCTCAAATCAATGGCAACCTTTTGTAGGGTGTGTCCCTGAGACTTTTTAATTGTCATCGCGAAGCAGAGCCTTACTGGAAATTTGAGGCATTTCAGTTTGAAATGGGAGATCAGAGGGTATAACGGTGATGCCAGGAATACATTCAGAGTGTGGCGCTCTGCTGTTTATTTTGTGTAGCTGCCTTCACACAGCTTCTCCGTTGCTTTATAAACGAATGTTGTATAAGGCCATCGTTTCTCCTTGCTTTGCGGTTCTGTACTGTTTTATTGTTCGTTTATTACGATTCTTATAGTTATTGTGTAGCTATTCGAGACTTATTTTACTGCTCAGGTACCCATTTCCTTTATTTAATCCGCGGCTTGTACAGAATTTTTTGCTCGTTTATTACGATTATATAGATATTTATTGATTCCCTTCTTTAGCTGACTGCCTGCTCATATAAGACGCTCTGCTGTTTTTTTTGTGAAACAGCCTTTACACAGCTTCTCCGCTGTTTTATAAACGAACGACATATAAAGCCATCATCTTGTCAATTGTGTAATGCGTTTTTTGAACAGTTTTGATGTATGGAAGTGATCACTCGTACTGCGTTCAGGCAGTTACGTGAGCTGCTCTCTTGTGTGATGTTGCGATGTCCACGGCTTTATTTAATGTTAGCTAAGACCCGGCACTTAAAAGTTTTTGACTGCACTCCGGATGTAATATGACGAAGCTGCGCAAGCTCACTCTTGAGAATGCAACATATAGTTGTCCAGGAGAAAAGCAATCTTTGGGAGCTCTTCCTTCTTTTCTACATACTGTGGTCACAGTCAGTTCACGTGATTACGTGGGAGGCGTGATGATGTCACACGCAGCTCCGCCCCCCCACGTCCGTCAAGCTAACGTCCATTACAGTATATGGAGAAAAATAGGTTCCAGTTATGACCATTACGCGTAGAATTTCGAAATGAAACCAGCTTTTATAAGTAAGCTGTAAGGAATGAGCCTGCCAAATTTCAGCCTTCTACCTACACGGGAAGATGGAGAATTAGTGATGAGTGAGTCAGTCAGTCAGTCAGTCAGTGAGGGCTTTGCCTTTTATTAGTATAGATATATTCAATGACAATGTGCAATTTTAAACATCCAAATAAATAACACTATCGTGCAGTCCTGTGTGATATTTAATTTTTTTTTTCAGTTTGTCCTGCTTTATGTTATCATCTTTCTTCATCTGGAATGGAGTAGTAATGAATGTTAAAATGTTTTTTTTTTCTCTTTGTTAAAGGAAATACATTAATTTGTCATTAAAAGTAAGGGTTTCAAATCCCTGTTAGAAGAAAAAAATAAAGAAAAAGCACAGTTTGAAACACATTTATTTTATAATAAGTAATTATATAACATATTTAGTTGCTTTTGTTGTAATAATTATTTTAACTAAGTTAATTTTTAAGTAATGCTTCCCTTGTGAACATTTGTTTTCTTAAACTTTCACTTAAACAACTAGTGCAAATAAACTGGAATGCTTAAGAAAATGGCTGCAAATAAATACTGTAGTCAGAAAATAAATAGTGACTTATTTTTCATCTTCATATTATTTTAAAGGCACAATTATTGACAGAACCAATCAAAGTGCTAGACTAATTTGCATTGTGATGTGGTTCAAAATAATAAACAAAAAACTTACTTTTTGCTGCAGACTGATTCATGTGTCACTGCTTATTCAGTTGTTTATGTTACACAAAAGGTTTCAATAAACTATTTAAAATAATTAAATTTGCATAAGTGCTTAAAAATATTTTTTATTAAAAATGAATAACAGAGGTATTTCTGCTTTAAAGAAACATTAATATGTTTGAAGGAAATATGATAAATTGCGATTAATACATCCTCAATTTCGAGAAATTGCGATTTCAATGTTTTAATCAAACAACAGCCCTACGTAAAAGTTTAAGTCTCTCCTTCAGAGAAAGATGTCAGTGAGTGCAGTTTCCTACACCATCAAAAGGAACTTGGAAACTGGAAGAAACTCTTGACAGGAACAGGTCTGGCAGAGCCAAAGCCCAAACAAAATGAGAAGACAAGTGTCTGAGACTGAACAGCTTGGGTGACGGGCACCTCACAGGACAGTGGGCAAAGTAAGCAAGTGTCACTTTCCACTGTGAAATGAAGCTGTAGGTCTGACTGGTCAAGTGGCAATATGAAAGCCAGGGCTAAAATAGCAAAATCTGGAAAAAAAAGACTTGTTTGGGGCCACTGTTTTGCATAATAGAGGACATTTATTAGTAGCATTTTGAATATTCACTTTTTTATGAAACCATTTGATGTGAACTGAAGTTTATATATTGTTTTGAGAACTGTTATTAAATGCTTTCACTTTGTCTACAAGAAAAAATTGTGTGTGTACAGTATGTGTATGTGTGTGTGTGTGTGTGTGTGTGTATGTATATATATATATATATATATATATATATATATATATATAGTGGCATATGGCTGGGGTCCATGACCGCCCGGGATGCCCCTTCGTTATATGCCCAGGCGGAGCAGCCATGGACGGTGCAATACCTCCCCCTGGACGCTAGATGGCCGCCCCCCTGGGTGAAGAAAATAAAAAGTTTCTTTATTTTTATACATGCTTCTGGTATGAGTCTGTGTCGGGTCGAGCGCCTATATAATGCCTTTTTACTATATATATATATATATACACTGTATACTACTGATCAAAAGTTTTAGAACATCTCAGATTTTCCAGTTTTTATTCAAATTTAATGAGTTGAAATACAATGAATGACCAACAATGATGAAAAGGTAAGCAATAAAACAAAGGTTTAAATTTAAAGTTTTTTTTGTTTTTTCTGTCCCCCCTGGCCATTGAACCTTACTCTTATTCGATGTTAATTAATGTTGATTTATTTTGTTTTCTTATTGTGTCTTTTATTTTTCTATTCTTTATTATGTAAAGCACTTTGAGCTACTGTTTGTATGAAAATGTGCTATATAAATAAATGTTGTTGTTGTTGTTGTTCATGTCGTCAGTTTGCACACTTCTCAATGGTCTGGGATTTTCTATGTAATAAACGTAATAAGTTATAGCGTAATGAACATTGCATAATTAGACCTGGACCACCCTATACAGTAATATATATATATATATATAATATTATTTATCTGCCTATTTATGTATTTACCTCAACAGCTATCTATCTAATCACACAGAACTTTATAATGCTATAATTTAGAGGTTTGGGAACATTTTTCTGGGTTTTATGACTGGCCATTGGTTTTATGAAAAATGTTTATAAATTTTTTTTTGTATCCTATTTTGTTTTTCGCGCTATTGCCGCTATTTTGGGACATTTGTCCTGGCCACAGTCATACTGTTGTTTGCAGTGGTGCTTCGTTGTTACCATGTGACAAAAGGAAGTTGCACCGTGTGACGTCTTCAATTAGTCAGTATATAAGATGGTTCCACAGTATTCCTGCTGTCCAAGTTTTTGTTTTATTCATAAAACATTTGGAGACAGTAGCTGAAAACAAGTCATGTTATGGAGGTAGGACTTTGGCCAGTGTCGTGGTAGTGATTCTTGATTTACATGTTGGGCTTTGGAGAAATCACCTAATTGATTTTGATCACTTTTTGTTTGTTGGTGTAAGAGTTCTGTCATTCATCTCCCGATTGTTTCTGTTTTTTGCCTTTTAACTTACCTCTGATTGACTCTGACAAAACACATATTTAATTTAAAATGTAATTGAAAAATAAATGTTTTTGTTACAGATTTTACATAATTGTGTAGTGTTGGACAGTAATTGTTAATGTGACTCATGAAATGTGTTTTGATTGTTGGCTTATTATATTTTGTCTTCATTTAGCATTTCGTGCTTTTGACAAGGACAATGACGGCTTTATTAGCATTAAAGAGTGGATAGAAGGCCTCTCTGTATTTCTACGTGGGACGCTGGATGAAAGAATAAAATGTAAGTTAATTCATTCATGCTTACTGAAGTTATACAAAGACTGAATTACACAACTATGATGGACAAACATGACAGAAGTCACTCAGTTGTCGAGTACCTTATTTCTTCGATATTAGAACATGTTTTAGTTTGCAGAATTAAAACTGTGTTCAGAGACTTTTCATGTAAAGAAGGCAAGTGTTTCAAAGATGAAGGTGGCCATGTGTTGTGTGTTGATTTGCACATGCAAGTAAGCATTTCGCTGTACATGTAACATGCACTGCCTGCCAGTCTAAACATGTTCTTCTACTTAGACCATTTTTATTTTTGTCTGATTTACATCACACTCCTCCTTGAACTGTCACCTTATCGTGGTGGAGGGGTTTGCGTGTCCCAATGATCCTAGGAGCTATGTTGTCCGGGGCTTTATGCCTCTGGTAGGGCCACCCAAGGCAAACTGGTCCTGGGTGAGGGATGAGACAAAGAGCGGTTCAATAAACCTCCAATGAAAATAAAACTGGGACAACGTTTTCCCTTGCCCGACGCTGGTCACCGGGCCCCCTCTGGAGCCAGGCCTGGAGGTGGGGCTCGATGGCGCGCCTGGTGGCCGGGCCTGCACCCATGGGGCTCGGCGGGCACAGCCCAAAGAGGTAACGTGGATCCTCCTCCCCATGGGCTCACCACCTATGGGAGGGGCCAAGGAGGTTGGGTGCAATGTGAGTTGGGTGGTGGCCGAAGGCGGGGACCTTGGCGGTCCGATCCTTGGCTACAGAAACTGGCTCTTGGGACGTGAAATGTCACCTCTCTGAAGGGGAAGGAGCCTGAGCTAGTGCACGAGGTCGAGAGGTTCCGGCTAGAAATAGTCGGACTCACCTCGACGCACAGCTTGGACTCTGGAACCAATCTCCTTGAGAGGGGCTGGACTCTCTACCACTCTGGAGTTGCCCCCGGTGAGAGGCGCCGAGCAGGTGTGGGCATACTTATTGCCCCCCGACTCGGAGCCTGTGCATTGGGGTTTACCCCGGTGGAGGAGAGGGTGGCCTCCCTCCGCCTTCGGGTGGGGGGAAGGGTCCTGACTGTTGTTTGTGCGTATGCCAACAGCAGTTTGGAGTATCCACCCTTTTGGAGTCTCTGGAGGGTTGCTAGAGGGCATACCTTCTGGGATTCCCTCGTTTTGCTGGGAGACTTCAATGCTCACGTGGGCAATGACAGTGAGACCTGGAAGGGCGTGATTGGGAGGAATGGCCCCCCCGATCTGAACCCGAGCGTGTTTTGTTATTGGACTTCTGTGCTCGTCACGGATTGTCCATAACGAACACCATGTTCAAGCATAAGGGTGTTCATATGTGCACTTGGCACCAGGACACCCTAGGCCTCAGGTCGATGATCGACTTTGTGGTGTGTCGCCGGACTTGCGGCCATATGTCTTGGACACTCGGGTGAAGAGAGGGGCGGAGCTGTCAACTGATCACCACCTGGTGGTGAGTTGGCTTCGATGGTGGGGGAAGATGCCGGTCAGACCTGGTAGGCCCAAACGTGTTGTGAGGGTCTGCTGGGAACGGCTGGCAGAGTCCCTGTCAGAAGTAGCTTCAACTCCCACCTCCGCAGAACTTCAACCACGCCCCGAGGGAGGTGGGGACATTGAGTCCAATGGGCCATGTTCCGTGCCTCTATTGTTGAGGCGGCTGACCGGAGCTGTGGCCGCAAGGTGGTCGGTGCCTGTCGTGGCGGCAATCCCCGAACCCGTTGGTGGACACCGGTGAGGGATGCCGTCAAGCTGAAGAAGGAGTCCTATAGGACTTTTTTGTCCTGTGGGTCTCTGGAGGCAGCTGATAGGTACCGGCAGGCCAAGCGGAACGCGCTTCGTTGTTGCTGAGGCAAAACTCGGGCATGGGAGGAGTTTGGAGGCCATGGAGAACGACTTTGGACGGCTTCGAGGAGATTCTGGTCCACCGTCCGGCGTCTCAGGAGGGGAAGCAGTGCAGTGTCAACACCGTATAGTGGGGATGGTGCGCTGCTGACCTCACTGACGCTAGGGTCGGTGGGAGGAGTACTTCAAGACCTCCTCAATCCCACTAACATGCCTTCCAATGAGGAAGCAGAGCCTGGGGACTCTGAGGTGGGCTCTCCCATCTCTGGGACTGAAGTCACCGAGGTGGTCAAAAACTCCTTGGTGGCAGGGCCCGGGGTGGATGAGATACCGAGTTCCTTAAGGCTCTGGATGTTGTAGGACTGTCTTGGTTGACACGCCTCTGCAACATCGCATGGACATCGGGACAGTGCCTCTGGATTGGCAGACCGGGGTGGTGGTCCCCTCTTTAAAAGGGGACCGGAGGGTGTGTTCCAACTATAGAGGGATCACACTCCTCAGCCTCCCTGGAAAAGTCTATTCGGGGTTCTGGAGAGGAGGGTCCGTCGGATAGTCAACCTCGGATTCAGGAGGAACAGTGTGGTTTTCGTCCTGGTCGGAACAGTGGACCAGCTCTTCACCCTTAGCAGAGTCCTGGAGGGTGCATGGGAGTTTGCCCGACCGGTCTACATGTGTTTTGTGGACTTGGAAAAGGCATTCGACCGTGTCCCTCGGGGAATCCTGTGGGGGGTGCTCCGGGAGTATGGGGTACCGGACCCCCTGATAAGAGCTGTTCGGTCTCTGTACAACCGTGTCAGAGCTTGGTCCGCATTGCGGCAGTAAGTCGAGCCCGCTTCCAGTGAGAGTTGGACTCCGCCAGGGCTGCCCTTTGTCACCATTCTGTTCATAACTTTTATGGACAGAATTTCTAGGCGCAGCCAGGGTGTTGAAGGGGTCGGTTTGGTGGACTCAGGATTGGGTCACTGCTTTTGCAGATGATGTTGTCCTGTTTGCTTCATCAGGCCGTGATCTTCAGCTCTCTGGATCGGTTCGCAGCTGAGTGTGAAGCGGCTGGGATGAGAATCAGCACCTCCAAATCCGAGAGCATGGTCCTCAGCCGGAAAAGGGTGGAGTGCCCTCTCAGGGTTGGGGGAGAGATCCTGCCCCAAGTGGAAGAGTTCAAGTATCTCGGGGTCTTGTTCACGAGTGAGGGAAGAATGGAGCGTGAGATCGACAGGCGGATCGGTGCGGCATCCGCAGTGATGCGGGCTCTGCATCGGTCTGTCGTGGTGAAAAAGGAGCTGAGCCGTAAGGCAAAGCTCTCAATTTACCAGTCGATCTACCTTCCTACCCTCACCTATGGTCATGAGCTATGGGTAGTGACCAAAGAACGAGATCGCAATACAAGCGGCTGAAATGAGTTTCCTCCGCAGGGTGTCTGGGCTTTCCCTTAAAGATAGGGTGAGAAGCTCAGTCATCCGGGAGGGGCTCAGAGTAGAGCCGCTGCTCCTCCGCATCGAGAGGAGTCAGATGAGGTGGCTCGGCATCTGATCAGGATGCCTCCTGGACGGCTCCCTGGTGAGGTGTTCCGGGCACGTCCAACCGGGAGGAGGCCCCGGGGAAGACCCAGGACACGCTGGAGGGACTATGTCTCCCGGCTGGCCTGGGAACGCCTTTGGGATTCTCCCGAAGAGCTGGAAGAAGTGGCCGGGGAGAGGGAAGTCTGGGCCTCTCTGCTTAAGCTGCTGCCCCCGCGACCCGACCTCGGATAAGCGGAAGAGAATGGATGGATGATTTACATCACTGAATTATCAATTATCCATCTATCCTGCTTATCAAATACATAACCCTTCTATCAGTGCAAGTAATGCATTTTGTAAGTAGCGGGCAGATGTGTCTGTTCAAATCCTCTAACAGAGCAGACTTGAATATTCTACTTCAGAAGAATGAGTCAACTTCGAGGATCTGCTCAGTGTTTTATTAAAACTGTTGCAGTCTTTCAATTGCCTCGCATTTCTTTCCACTTGCGTTCCTGATTCAAGCACTGTGTGTGGAATGTGCACATTATAGCTTTGTCTTCATGTTCTTTCTCTCACATCTCAAAAACATTCATTTTCAGTTAATTGTCAGTTCTACAAATGGCCTGCTGTATATTTTTTGTTTTGTGTAATGGAGAGGAGAATAAGTAAGGAAATATAAGGAAGAATGTTTAAAAAGTGGTATATATTATGGACATGCTTAAGTAACCAGTCAGTCAAATAATATTTGGTCTACCTAATTTTATAATTTTAAACTTAAGTGCATGCTTTGCTTTGGAGAAGGCAACAAAGCAGTGATATATCACTATAAATACATTTGCTCACTTCACTAGAGGTAATACTGGCCTTCTCAGAGGTTAGTGATTTATTAGTCTTGCTGAAGCCACATGTCCATACAGTGGTGTGAAAAACTATTTGCCCCCTTCCTGATTTCTTATTCTTTTGCATGTTTGTCACACAAAATGTTTCTGATCATCAAACACATTTAACCATTAGTCAGATATAACACAAGTAAACACAAAATGCAGTTTTTAAATGATGGTTTTTATTATTTAGGGAGAAAAAATCCAAACCTACATGGCCCTGTGTGAAAAGTAATTGCCCCTGAACCTAATAACTGGTTGGGCCACCCTTAGCAGCAATAACTGCAATCAAGCGTTTGCGATAACTTGCAGTGAGTCTTTTACAGCGCTCTGGAGGAATTTTGGCCCACTCATCTTTGCAGAATTGTTGTAATTCAGCTTTATTTGAGGGTTTTCTAGCATGAACCGCCTTTTGAAGGTCATGCCATAGCATCTCAATTGGATTCAGGTCAGGACTTTGACTAGGCCACTCCAAAGTCTTCATTTTGTTTTTCTTCAGCCATTCAGAGGTGGATTTGCTGGTGTGTTTTGGGTCATTGTCCTGTTGCAGCACCAAAGATAGCTTCAGCTTGAGTTGACGAACAGATGGCCGGACATTCTCCTTCAGGATTTTTGGTAGACAGTAGAATTCATGGTTCCATCTATCACAGCAAGCCTTCCAGGTCCTGAAGCAGCAAAACAACCCCAGACCATCACACTACCACCACCATATTTTACTGTTGGTATGATGTTCTTTTTCTGAAATGCTGTGTTCCTTTTACGCCAGATGTAACGGGACATTTGCCTTCCAAAAAGTTCAACTTTTGTCTCATCAGTCCACAAGGTATTTTCCCAAAAGTCTTGGCAATCATTGAGATGTTTCTTAGCAAAATTGAGACGAGCCCTAATATTCTTTTTGCTTAACAGTGGTTTGCGTCTTGGAAATCTGCCATGCAGACCGTTTTTGCCCAGTCTCTTTGTTATGGTGGAGTCGTGAACACTGACCTTAATTGAGGCAAGTGAGGCCTGCAGTTCTTTAGACGTTGTCCTGGGGTCTTTGTGACCTCTCGGATGAGTCGTCTCTGCGCTCTTGGGGTAATTTTGGTCGGCCGGCCACTCCTGGGAAGGTTCACCACTGTTCCATGTTTTTGCCATTTGTGGATAATGGCTCTCACTGTGGTTCGCTGGAGTCCCAAAGCTTTAGAAATGGCTTTATAACCTTTATCAGACTGATAGATCTCAATGACTTCTGTTCTCATTTGTTCCTGAATTTCTTTGGATCTTGGCATGATGTCTAGCTTTTGAGGTGCTTTTGGTCTACTTCTCTGTGTCAGGCAGCTCCTATTGAAGTGATTTCTTGATTGAAACAGGTGTGGCAGTAATCAGGTCTGGGGTGGCTACGGAAATTGAACTCAGGTGTGATACACCACAGTTAGGTTCTTTTTGAACAAGGGGGCAATTACTTTTTCACACAGGGCCATGTAGGTTTGGATTTTTCTCTCCCTAAATAATAAAAACCATCATTTAAAAACTGCATTTTGTGTTTACTTGTGTTATATTTGACTAATGGTTGAATGTGTTTGATGATCAGAAACATTTTGTGTGACAAACATGCAAAAGAAGAAGAAATCAGGATTGGGGCAAATAGTTTTTCACACCACTGTATAATATATACATCTAGAGACTACCTTGAGTGAATTGTATCTAAAACTGGGAGAGAACAATTAGGCTGCCCACTGAGTTTCGCGTTTCTAAACCAATCCAAAGCCTCATGAAGGCAGCAGAGATGGTCTCGTTAACCTGGTCCAACAGAGAGCAAGCTTCTGTTTATCATCCACAGTCAAAGTCTCCTAAAAAAAACTATTAGACATACAGTATACATGTGTGTCGTTTGTACAGAGAGCACATTACTCATTTTAAAAATAAACATAATCTGACTCAAGGGAAAAGACTTTCTGTAGCATCAGATTCTACACTGGCATTCGATGGCATCAATGGACGAGTGGTAAACGTGAATGATATGTTGTCGCAGGTGTTGTGTGTGCAGAGAGGAGAGGAATGAAGGTCAGTAGGAACAAGACAGAATACATGTGTGTAAATGAGAGGGAGGTCAGTGGAATGGTGAGGATGCAGGGAGTAGAGTTGGTGAAGGTGGATGAGTTTAAATACTTGGGATCAACAGTACAGAGTAATGGGGGTTGTGGAAGAGAAAGAGTGCAGGTAGGGTGGAATGGGTGGAGAAAAGTGTCAGGAGTAATTTGTGACAGACGGGTATCAGCAAGAGAGAAAGGGAAGGTCTACAGGACGGTAGTGAGACCAGATATGTTATATGGGTTGGAGACGAGGGCACTGACCAGAAAGCAGGAGACAGAGCTGGAGGTGGCAGAGAGTTAAAGATGCTAAGATTTGCACTGGGCGTGACGAGGATGGATAGGATTAGAAATGAGTACATTAGAGGGTCAGCTCAAGTTGGACAGTTGGGAGACAAAGTCAGAGAGGCAAGATTGCGTTGGTTTGGACATGTGCAGAGGAGAGATGCTGGGTATATTGGGAGAAGGATGCTAAGGATAGAGCTGTCAGGGAAGAGGAAAAGAGGAAGGCCTAAGAGAAGGTTTATGGATGTGGTGAGAGAGGACATGCAGGTGATGGGTGTAACAGAACAAGATGCAGAGGACAGAAAGGTAGCGAAAAAGATGATCCACTGTGGCAACCCCTAATGGGAGCAGCCGAAAGAAGAAGTGTCACACTCCATCAAAAGGAGCGTTATGAGAGTTGATAACGGAGAGCCACAGGTGATGCAGATTTCAGTACTTCAAACACCTGAATCAACAAATCTGCCTGACGAGACTAGTAAAGCACAGAGAAGGCTGTACAGCATCCACCTTCTGACTGTGCGTCCAAACGCTAAAGAAATTTAACATTACTGTGCAACTGGAAATGCAAACAAGCCATGACAAAATATCTGCAGTGTTTTAACACTTTGTATATCCGTGGACCTCACTGCTCATCTAAACTCTGTTTGCTGTTATGACATAAAGTGATGTACAAAAATCAAAATAACAGAAAAATACTGCAACAGACAGAAACACTTCTTAAATGTATGAAGGCCAGTGGCTGCGGTGGTCTACGTGTGTGTGCGAGTCTGTTTCCACCGTCGCAGTGCTCATTACAATGTGCAAATTATTAAGCTTCACCTGGATTGAGCTATTCAATTCCAGCAATTTTAGAATTTTATTTTCTCTCAGCCTCACATCTTTTGTTCAGCACCTTTTGCTCTCCCCCGGAAACTCTGGTGATTGTTTGAAATGCATGGACTGGAGGAACGGGGGGCTGGTGTTTAGGAAGAAGCCCTGTGGATATAGTCTTTGCAGCACAGTATTTTGCTGCTATTCATAATCAGTTTAAATAATTTCTTTTAAAAGTAATATAGTCAAAATGCATTTGTTAAAATGCACATCTCTAGGCTTCCAAAGGTTTTTTTTTATTACATCCACTTTATAAATATGCTTTCATTCTTTTTGTGCTTAATGTTTTTGTCCAGACTGTTTTGATGTGTATGACTTGAATGGAGATGGATATATTTCAAGGGAAGAAATGTTTCATATGTTGAAAAACAGCCTCACGAAACAGCCAACAGAAGAAGATCCCGATGAAGGAATTAAAGATTTAGTTGAAATAACCCTGAAAAAAATGGTATGTTTTCAAATTGCAGTATACCGTTGATGGTATACATAAAAGATGTTGATGGTATCAGCAGTATGGTGGCAGAAGGGTTTGTGTTGGTGTCTCACAGTGCTGGTAGGTAGATTGGGTTCATATCCCAGCCTACTGACTGCACATGGTAGTATTTTGGCTTTCCATCCACATCCTAAACATGTGTGTGCTAATTCTTGACTCTAAATTGTCCAAAGTATGTGCATCAGCATCAGCTCTTCTATGGACTGGGCCCTCAAACCAGGACTGGTTCATTCCTTCTAGAAGGAAGTAGCAATGATGGATAGGCACCAGGCCCCATGACACTGAACTGGCTTAAGGGGATTTAATGATAGCTGGATATATGTTTTAATTATTATACATTACTATTTTCAAAAAGGTCACTGGCCAGGTTACAACTTAATTTGCAATTTAAATTGGCAAACACCGGTGATCCGGCACCATTGAACTAACAGGAAACACGAAAGCAGGCAGAAACTTACTTTCAGTTGTCATAGAAGACAGGGGTTTGCTGGCATCCTTACTAGGATGGGTGGTACCTTACCCACATGGGACACCTTTATAATGGAAGGAGGCCCTCCCTGGGGCCCACACGGGTGGCAGCAGCTCTCTGGTGGGTCACCCATATACACTCCCGCAGGGGTTCATGGGAATTGAAGTTCAAATAATAGGCAGCCCTGCAGGTTCTCATTGGAGGTGGCAAAGGCAGCTGTGGGGAGGAGGTTTGTTTTTTAAGGAGGTTCTGCCTGACCCAGAAGTGTATCCTGGATACAACATGGCAGCAGCAGAAGTACTCCCTGGTCTGATATAATGGCACCCACTCCTCCTCACTCGAGGGGAGACAGAGTCGGGTGGAGGAGGAGAGGGAAGAGACAGAAAAGAAGACTTTTGTTGATAATTGTGCTTGTGCAACCTTTTGAAGAAGCCTATGAAAGGTATTTGTGCACAGTAAATCACTTGTTTGAACCCAGGCCTTGTGTAGTTCTGGTTGTGATTAGGGTGCTGAAACCCCCTCCCCCCCCCCACCTAGTTGTCACACAGTGCAGTGGGGAAAATACTCCCACATCCAGTAAGAAAATAGAATGTTTACATGGTGGGCTTCTACTACAACCAACCATAAAATTGGATTGAGCTGGTTCAGCAAATGGATGTTAAACTGGACTGGGGGCTCTCTAATTTAATCAGAGGCTCACACCTAGCTCTTACAGGTCCATGCCTTCTGGACCTTTAGCAGATTGTGGTCATCTAATTGACACTGAACTAGAAATTCAGTTTTATTTGTACAGTATGTGGCATTTCTTGCTAAAAGCAATAGACCCTTTAACACAAAATGTCCCACACTGAGTAAGCGGTAACTCAGTTGGAAAGCTTGTTGGTTATACAGTACATTGAAAAACTAATCCTACAGAGACCCTTAAGAATGATACAGACTCTTTTAGTATTTTCCATTGAGTATAGTATTCTGTTTTAATTCATAGCTTACAGATTGTTCCTTCATTAGTTTCTGTTACAGTGACAATTAAAAAAAAAGGAGTGGACATCAAAGTAAAATACATCTCCTGCCTAGAAAAGAAAATTCATTTACTTTTTTGAATTCATATATTACAATCCTGGGTCACAGAGTGTAGCATAAGAGGCAAGGCCCACACAACTGGCCAATTTGTCGGTTAACAGCCATAAATTGTAGGTCTTTCTGTGAAACGTGGGAGGAAACTTGCTTTCTTGGATGAAACGCACTTGGCCACAGGACAAACTCCACAGTGAGTGTCTGACCTGTGATCAGAGTCCATGACAATGGAACAGTGACAAGGACGCCCCCCACCCCCCCCAAAAATATGCTGTTCCAGTAGGTTAATCGAAAATTTGATTTGTAGTTGGTCTTCATGGGATGTGTGCAGGAACACGCTGTATCAGTGCAGGTTCTCAACCTCTCTCTGCATAAAGCACACCAAAATTTGGCAATTATTTATGAATGTGAAAAAAGTAAATGAACTAAATACACCTCAGAATCAGTAAAAGTTGCCAATGGAAACCAAACTCTTCCACTAGATCTAAAATTGGCAACCACTGGCATAAGCATCACTCCAGTAATGTGTGGTACACACGAGGAAGGACTGAAGCCAGAATGCCAACTTGTGGGGGCCTGCAGCAACATACTGAACAATAGCAGCAGAAGACCCCCTGACAACCTTTAACAAGCAGCTAAACAAATGGGTTTGATGTACTGAATGGCCTCCTCTAGTTTGTCAAATTTCTTAGAGATGGCAGCCATGGTATGTCACCAACTATTAAAATGTTTTGTTAGCACCTTTAACATTAAACCAGCAACAAAAAACAAAAGTAATTAAGTAAAACAAAAATATTAATTTCACTTTCAAAATTGCCAGCGTTCTCGCCTGCAGATCCTTGAAGTGTGATCTTTCTATATCAGCTGTAGACAAATGTATTATAACAACAAGTCTTAGAAATACTGTAAAGCATCTGTGGAAGGCTGCACATATTTATTTTGAGTAATTTTATCATGGAGTACCACATGATGCGCTTACAGTCTTAGTGTAAAGTGAAAACCTTTCTCTAGTAGATCCTGTAGACAAATGGCATCGGCTACTATGTAAGCAAGGACAAAAAAAGCACAGCTTTATCACAAAAAAAAGTGTAATAATTTTACTGTGTTTTTTTTTTTTTTATTACTGTTAATACACACTAATTAAACACTACAACTTAGTTATGAAGTTTATATGGGCGCTATACGCATGTCACTAGTGTGACAACTTGTACATCTAGATATTATGCACGTTTTGTTTCTAAAATACTCTTCTCTTTTTAACAGGACCATGATCACGATGGCAGGCTTTCATTTTCAGACTTTGAAAAGGCCGTTAGAGATGAAGAGCTCTTGCTTGAAGCTTTTGGATCATGTCTGCCAGACACCAAGGTATAAGTGAAAACGTGTGTACCTCTCACTTGTCACCATCTGCATCAAGTTTGCATGTTCTGCCCACATCTGCATAGGTTTTCCACACAAAGCCCAAAGATACTCATCCATTTTCCAAACTGGCAATATCCAAACGGTCACCGGGCTGCAGGAACCTAACCCATCAAGCGCAGGGTGCACATCAGGGACAAACCCTAGCCTGGGCACCAGTCCATTCCAGGATGGACACACAGACAAACAAACTGGGGTCAATTTACCAATGCTAATCCACCTAACCTGCAGATTTGTAATCTATGAGAGGAAACCCACACAACCACAAGGAGAACATTTAAACTCCACACAAACAACCTGTGATGTGAAAAATGGCATTTTTGTTGCAAAGCAGTAGCATTACCACAGCGCCAACTCAAAGAAATTCACATCTGCTAACTTTCTAATTGGCTCACTGTATCTGAGGCCGCCCTGGAGTGGCATTGCACCCAGCACTCTCTGGTTTAACTCTAGCCTGTCCACAATCCTGCATTAAGCAGGTCCAAAACAAGATTTATAGATTATATTGTTGTTGCCTACTCTGAGATGAACCAACTTCTTACTGTTATAGTGAATATTATTGCCTATGTCCTCATTTTTTTGTGAAGTCAGATCAGGTGTAAAGTATTTTATACCATTTTTGTTTTTCTTTTCTCAACAGACTGTACTTGCATTTGAAGG